>NC_091952.1:65226955-65902955 GCF_031021105.1 Erythrolamprus reginae
ATTCTAAATACTGCTGTCAGCAAAGTATCTGGTACTTCCTGAAGATCTCTTCTATACCAAAATATCTACACTGTAGATAAATTACTAAGTGATCTGTCTTGCACCAGAGAAAGACTCCCTCAACTAGAACTTTGTTTACATGCTTTTTGACTGATTGTGCTGACAATAAACCTTACCTTTTCCTACAGTGCTTACTCAACCACAAAAATCTCTCTCAGTCTTGCTGGGAAATATTGTATTATTACAGCCACATCTGAGTCTTGCTCAGGATGTGAGTCTGCATTTTATTAAGGCAACAGCATAGCCATTCAATGGATTAGGTCACGTTGTTCCTATCTGACTACTCAATTGCCAGTGCTGATTAAATTGGACAAATAATCAGTCCATAAAACCCATTTTCTCTTATTCTGCATCTTGGGATGCACCATTTTGGCTATAACACCCCCCCCCTCCCAACATGTGGGTGTCAAGGAATGAAATTGCAAATTTTACAAAAAGGGTATGTTTTCAATTCCTTTAAAAACTGTTGCAAATATTAATGGTTCACCACATATTTTACATTTTTAAAAAAAGATAGTTCTTTGTAGCCCTCAGGAGTTTTAAATCTAAGTTTCATAATAGGCCAGGCCACTAAGCTATTAAATAATAAAGTGAGTTTTCTGGAAGGCTCAGTTGATTTTTTTTAAAATTACAACCAATCTATGCCCAGAGATCTAATATATCTGTCAAAAACATTAATACTAGCTTCATTTACTCCTCATTGGTTACAAAACCCAAATTAAAAGGCTAGCTCTAAATTGGAAAACTTAAATAGTTTAGGAATTGAATCAGGCTCAAATGAAACTACCTACACACTGAGATTATTAGAGGAAAGCTGGATTTGTATTTCTTCACTCTAATAGGGCAGAAAGGGAAAAGTAGTAGTGGGCTGCAAACGGTTTAGCAACTAGTTCGGTGATGGTGCAGTTTGCCAGGGGACATCTAACGCACTTGCCCACAGCATTCAAAATACAGCAATTTGAAGCTCAGATGCTTTACCTTCTAAGGCAGCCGCAGTAAGTAGAACAACAGAGGCATGGAAAAATCAAATTTTCTACAGAATGAAGTAAATATATTAAAAATGCTACATACTTGTTCTTAGGAACAGTTTGAACATTTAAACAAATGTAAAGATTTAGAAGGATTGTTAAACCTTATTGTAGATCTAGGGGGAAAAAGAGTTGATAATCACCCTTTCTCAGATGACTGTCATGACACAAAAGTAATAGTAATTGGTTTCTATGGGAACACATTAAATTTTCTTCATTAAAAAACTGAGTGGCAGGAGAATGTTGAAAAATATTCCTGATAAAAAGATTAATTGGTATGAATTGGATTGAGTAGATGAACACTATTATTATTTGTCCAGCCATCTGTCTTGCTACCTCCATGATGTAGACATAATTGGCAGGGGATGTCTATAATGAAACAATCTAATCTCTTAGGATTAGAGGCAGCACAGTGTCAGAATGCGCCAATATCCAATTTGCCCATTAACAATTATGATATAAATGATAAGACATGCCTATTAAATACACAACCCATTATTTGAAAAAATAGAGAGCCTGCCTGACATATGTTAAATCTACAGTGCTCATGATCTAGTTTTTTTTAAAAAATCACTTTGGGTATTTAATGAGAAACTGTAATAAGGTAGCAACTGCAATAGTAATAACTACCCTCAACTCAATTCAGCCATATTTGCTCAACATGGACAGCACTGTGTTCAAATATCACATTCAGAGGCATCAGAAATAGATCTGATGGGGCAATTTATTGTGGTCCTGCAAAGTTGACTGCAATCCAGAGGAAAGTGCTTTCTTATATACATCCCTATCCCACTAGCTTAGAAACTATATGTGGCACTTTTTGGAAGGAAAAAAAATCCCATATTCTTGTTTGGCTTTAGTTGCCACCATGTACCCTTTACCTATAAAATATCATACTATAATTATTAATGTAAAGAACATTGCATTCAACTGCACCAATGAGTACAACAATCATATCAAGATCAGGCATAGGCAGTGGTTAAAAAAAAGATGTAATCTTGCCATTTGATTTTGGCGCCCATTGCTGTCTAATTAAATACATTTTCTCAAAAAAACTCAAGGACTTAAAATATAAATAGGCAAATGTTGTTAATTTGCTTAGCACGAATTAATGGGTGTCACTTTAAAAAAAATGAAAATTGTGCTTAACAAATTTGATTTCCTCCCTTCCTCCCTCCCTCCCTCCCTCCCTTCCTCCCTCCCTCCCTCCCTTCCTTCCTCCCTCCCTTCCTCTCTCCCTCCCTCCCTCCCTTCCTTCCTACCCATCCACCTACCTACCTACCTAAGAATATAAAGTAGTAAGTATTATATATAACTCACACCTATTTTAAGCAGCCATTTAGATTCAAGCCATGTTTTCTCATGTAAAGGTCAGATACTGCACCTGCTGGATATCAAAAATTTGGCCTTTTTTCATAGTTCAAAAATCCATTTCACTCAGCAGCTGCCTTTATTCTCAGCATTCTTCATGGCATTTCCTATATTGGGCTAATGAAAAATATATCCCTCCAGCACAGATAGAGAAGAACTTGGGAAAAAAAACCTACGCTGAATCAAATTTTGGGTATGAGTTTTGTTGAGAAGGAATGGAAGCTACAAAATAAGTCAATTTTATCCTTAGAGTTTTGTGCCCCTTATTTTTTTCTGCAAGTAAGCTAGGATACCATATGTTAATGTAAAAGATGCTTGTGGTTTTAAGAAAACAATCCTGAGGATATTTTGGAAACCAGGTTCTTTTCAATAATTCACAGTATAATTATCATAATGTAGTCTCAAGCATATCTATGACTTATTCATATTACTACTTAATTTTTTTTAATGAAACAACATATTTCTACACTGCTGCATTATATTTTTGATTTAAAATCTATAGTTCAAAACTATCTATCATAGCATCATTATTTTTGTCCCACATCTGACTACATCGCCATGTTCCTTCAAAAAGTTACTTTACAATTCATCTTGTTATCATCTCCATTTTTTTCAAGTGAACTAGAAAATACTATTATAAAAAATAGAAATTAAACATAAATTAATCAAAACTGTAAATTGAAGAAAAACTTTTAGATGCAATGTTACTAAAATTTGTTATTTAGGTTCAGCCTGGATTTCCTACACGGAAAGATATTGAAAATGTAGAAAAAGAAAAATAGCCCCATATCATTCTCGATCTGTTGTGGACCATTTGCAGCTGTGCAATTAGCAATGGATCCAGAGGACTCAGAGACAGTGGAGGCGTGGTACAAGCAACCTGTGTTCCTGGCATCTGAGACTGACAGTTAAGATGACAGCCTTAAGAGGCTAAAGAGCAACCAGGGCCTTCTGCACCTCCAGAGATGAGTGACTCAGGAGAAGAGGAGGAGCCTTTTCTTAATGCTAGGATTTGCAGGGCCTATAGGAGGCAAGAGTGGTACTCAGGAGAAGTCTTCCTTGTGAGTAGTACTGCTGGCTACTGAGCCACGCCCTCAGGCTATTTAAGAAGGTGTCACACAATGCTTCAGCACAGAGAAAAACATTAAAAGAACTACATTCTTGTCTGCATTAATTAGCTCTGGACTTCCAGCCAACCTCTGTAAGTCTATGATATGGAACTTTGCTACAATCTAGCAATTATTGTTGTGTTTAACTATTCTTGGGACTCTGGTCAGCTGCTAAGATATTATAATCAGTGTGGTGAAGTCTTTGTTAGATTTTACTCTCTTTTTAAAAAGACTCAAACTGCTAAGACTTTTGGTAATAGTAAAACTTTTAGTACTAAATCCGGTGGTGTGCATCTTAATTTGGGGGGGGGGGGGCTCGACGTTGGGACAGAACACAATCATACCAATTTCTCTTAATGTCATATTATGAGAATTTATGAGAATTATGCAACCCTAATTAACTTAATTTCTCTCCAGAGAGCTGGCCAGACACTGCAAGAAAAAACTACTTAACTGCTTTGCAAACTTTTCCCTATAACAATAGCAACAAGTACAACAATACAACAAAAGGAAGGTTCACCACAATCATTTGGTGTCAAGCCCTGTTACTAAAATAAAAGAAATAAAAAGACCCATAACATAACCATTGTTATCTTTGATCCCACCTCATTTTCAATATAAACATCTGAAATATAAACTTTCTATCAATAAGTTGACCACACAAAATTCCCGTCACCTACATATATGAATATACATAAACAGATCCTTGACCTCTATAGATTGTTTCAATCATTATAAAAGTAGGGAATTTTTAAAAAAGAATTGGTGGATTTTTACTTACTTACTTACTTACTTACTTACTTACTTACTTACTTACTTACTTACTTACTTACCTACTTACTTACTTACTTATTTGAGTTGAAAGGGGCCTCGCAGGTCATCAAGTCCAACCCCCTGCTTAAGCAGGAAATCCTACAGCACCCCAGCCATAATATGTCTATGGAACAGGATAGAAAAAGTTTCATGATCAGAATTGCCACATCTGGACCACAAAAATTTGAACAATGATTAAATGACAGCGCTGAACTGAAAACTGTTTCTTTTTTATCTTCTCTCTGTCATTTGGATCTTTGCAGCTCACATGTGGTAAAAAAAAAGTCACCTTCTACATGGTGATTACTTTTAGACAATTTATGCTATATTTTATCTACCTAGGCATATGCAATTTATTTTAAAAATTTCCAAAGAAATATAAAGCGTAGGAAATATTAAGTAGAGCTTTCATTTGTACTCATGTCTACTTCCACTTTAGTTGTATCTGGATTATAGACAAATGCCTAAATAAACCTTTTATCATTCCTTAAGTTCTGTTGTTTTAAACTAAGCATAAAACTAAACCAGTTTTAAAAACATATTGTATACTGCTCAAAAAAATAAAGGGAACACTCAAATAACACATCCTAGATCTGAATGAATGAAATATCCTTATTGAATACTTTGTTCTGTACAAAGTATGTGCACAACAGCATGTGAAATTGATTGTCAATCAGAGTTGCTTCCTAAGTGGGCAGTTTGATTTCATGGAAGTTTGATTTACTTGGAGTTATATTCTGTGTTTAAGTGTTCCCTTTATTTTTTTGAGCAGTGTAGTAACCACATAACATCAAATGTATCACAAATAGTATGAATATTTCCAAATAAATAACATTGGGACTTAGTACAATGTATGAATCTAACCTATGTATAAAAGTTCCTGGTTTAAGAGCTTAGATATCCTATACTATAATATCCATTTCAACAGAAGTAGGTAGATAGATATAGTTGTACTTTTTTATTAGGAGTGATACATGGAAGCAGTAATGCTTACAATATTAAACTCATTCCATATACATAAAAAGAGAAAAAACTATGTAGAACAGATACTTACCATGCACAGATACTTACCAAAACACACTGTTGAAATATTGAAAAAAATGTTCAATAATCACTATCCATTTGATAGTGATTAAAAGCTCCATTTTGAAGATTCTATTCATAGGATATAGGAAAAAATGAGCTAGAAAGAGTTCTCTGAGTCTTGCATTGTCTTGGGTTTAATATAGACTCTTTCTAGATTGCTATCTGGTGCAAGTTGATCAGATGCTGGTTCTTCTTATTAACAATCATTTTATCATTTAGAGAAAGAATGATCTACTATCTCAGTCAGATAGAAGTAACCATAGCAATGACAGAAGTTAAGATTCACAATAGATTCCAGCTATCCATCTTATTTATACACTATGCTGTGGCTTATTATTTTGGTCTTCTTCTATGATTTCCATGGAGGAATTCAGAACATGATACTATGGTCTTTCAAGACTAAAGGATGCCAGTGCCTTCATGATCACTGTATAGAATAATGGTGAGTCAAGTCTTGATAGAATTTGGACTGACCTAAATAAATATGATATTTTACATCATGCATGAGAAATTGCAGCTCTCCAGATGTAATTATGTTACAAATACCTGCAATCTAAGAAACAGTTAATGGTGATCAACACTGAGAGCTGCAATCCAGCCAGGTCTGGAGGCCCACCAGTACCAGTCCTTCAAGGTAGGCAATCAGGGGTGGCCAAGAGGTGGACAGTGTGGAATGCCATTTTACTGGCAGAAATGGAGCTGCGCACACAGCTCCATCACCAGCATCCATGCACGCATTGTGCATGCCAGATTCAGCTTCTGCGCATGTGCAGAAGCCAAATCTCACTGCCCCAGCCAGCAGCAAGAACGCCCCCAGTAGGTTGGCCCAGAGAGTGCAGTGATGGTCCGGTGGGCATGAGGATCCTCTGCTGCTGCTGGGGTCAGCCAGTGGCTGCCGGGCTGGGTCCTGTGAGGCACAGCAATGGTGGTGGTCAGTCCTGGCTGGGAGCTGTCAGCGGGAAAAAATCCTCCAGGGCGGGCCTGGTGGGCAGGTGGATGGGCGTGGCTGGTGCCAGGCAGCGGGAGAATACCAGCCAGCTGCTCCATAGCCACTCTGGCTGCAGCAGGGTGGCTCAAGCAGATGGGACAGTGGGTGCATCTCCTGGGTGACCAGCCTGGAGAGGTGGCCAATGTAGCGGATGGCCAGGTGTTACATACGGAGCTTCTTGCGCTGGCTGGTGTTCTGCCATTGCCTGCCGGCCACCCTGCTCACCCACCAAGGAGCCTCAGGTGTCTGAGAAGAGAACGGTGAAGCACACAGGCAGCAGGAGGGGCACAGGAAAGCAGGACCGAGTTCCGGAGAGGGACAGCCACCATGGGTGGCAAGGGCCATGGCTGGGGCGCTTGGGGTCTGGGACTCCAGTGCTGTGCTTCGGGCCATGACTCTGCACATGCACAAGAAGCTGAAGCACACACACGTGCATGTATGCACCACCACTGCCAAAGCATTCCAGTAGGGCCGCGAATGGCTACCCTTTACTTTAGGCAACCCTAAGAAAGAAGAATGATGGAAAACGCAGAATGCTTTTTATTATAGTATGAAAGAATGATAGAATCCTGAAAGTTTCAAAGTTCATTTATGTCCCACCTTATTGTAAAATCAAGGTGGGGTTATTTTGATTTTCTTTCTGGTGCTCTCTACTTTCTCAGGACTGAGAATGGGACTCTTTTCACAGGGTCCCTCCTAGCTCACTTATTTTTCCTTATTCTCAAAGTTAGTTCTATATTCTTTCACATTGTATTAAGCTTCAGCCTTGATTTGGTGAGAATGAGCTTCCATTCCAGGCCTACAAGATTATTTTTGGAAATTTGACAGGCATCTCAAAAAGTAATTAGGTAGGCCAGGATTATTATGATGAACATTCAACCAGGTCATCCAGAATTTGTAAAGCCCAATTTCTAGAAGTCCAAGAAACATGATAAAAATAAATGCTTAGTGATATGTAGGCCACAATGCATATTGTACCCCCTTGTTCTGAGTCTTACTGCATTCAAATGATTCCTATTGTGTTCATGTTGACCCCATGTATAGAAGTAGGTATTTCTGCACAAATGATTTCTTTTGCTGAAGTTTTGAACAAGCCATTAATGGCTGAGGAACAAACCAAATGGCAGAAAACCCTCTTTTGAAATATTAACTAAAGTTGGTCACCTGCTGATTTATTAAATAAGTTGGGTAGGGAGCTGGCCCCTTACTGTGCTGCATTCTAATCCTTGACATTGGTGTTCTTAGGGAGCACGGAACAGTGGGCAAACTTATACATATGGTAATTACCTGGGAAAAAGTAATTAATTTTGTCCTATTTCAGTTGCACACACTGGGCATAGAATGACATTTTGCATAATACATCGGCTGGCTGATCGAAAGGGCTTGCATGCCTTATAATTCATTGTTCCTCCCTGGTTTGCTTGAACTGTCCACAGGGTGGTGATTTTTATTTACTATTTCAAATTTATGGACTAGCAAACCCTAATGATTTTACTTTTTGCTTTTCTTTCTAGTCTACTAGGATATTGGGGTTCTGGTTTAATTTTTAACAGATAAATCTTTACAGGAGATCACTGAAGTGATTATAAGTCGTAGTTTTCTCTGAAGAGATTTATTTTGTACTGGAAAGGCCATCTCATCTCCTGAACATTTAGACCATGGATAGAGATCACTTTGGCTGGGATCTGACCTGTCAGCCCTGCTATCTTTATTTTTAGAAAATATATATATATATTGATGCACTTCCAGTAAACTACATATATGCAAAATATATTGGGTGGAATGCAGAGTCTTTGAAATCTGTGGGTTACAGAAGTAAGGCAGCACACATATATTTTGAATAAGAAAATATTTAGTATTCTGAAGAATAATATTCATACTGAGCATTGTTCTTTGAACAAAGATAAAAGGGATTATTTTGTGCAAACAAGGTTTGATAGTTTTCCTGAAGTGTTTTTATAAAGGACAACAAGCTCCCAAAAAGAAGCTATGAAGTTCCAAAATGCAGAGACCCTCCACAGAATCAGCTGTAGATCCTTTGTTTCCTCCACATATTTATTCTTGTTTACTGTTTACTGAAAGCTTCTTCTTTCTTTCTTTCTTTTTTCTTTTTCTTTCTCTTTTTTGGCATTTTTCTTAAGAAAAAATATGACTTCCCCTTTCATTGTAAAGTTGATTGGATTTCCCATTATTTATTTCAGGATCACTTCAAAAACCTCCTCTTTTATTTGTTCACTCAGATGAAGGATCTACTTAAGTCAATATCTGTTCAATATCTACATGAAGCCGCTGGGCGAGATCATCCGACAGCATGGGGTGGGGTATCATCAGTACGCTGCTGACATTCAGTTATACATCTCCATCCCTTGCCAATTCAATGAAGCAGTGGATGTGATGTGCTGGTGCCTGGAAGCTGTAAGGATCTGGATGGGGGCCAACAGGCTCAGGCTCAACCCAGACAACACTGAGTGGCTGTGGGCCTTTTCTCCTAAGGACTCCTCAATCTGTCCACCCATTGTTCTAGGGGGGGGGAACATTGTCCCCCTCAGATAGGGTCTATAACTTGGGTGTCCGCTTGGACCCACAGCTGAGTTTTGACCACCACCTTTTGGCTGTGGCCAGGGAGACAATTAAATAAATAAATAAGTCAGTGAAGCATAGGACTGATGGATAATGAAATTCTTCTTTCAAATATTTATTTCATGTATAGCACTTACAATAGAGTCATTTTATCAAGTACAATAACTGTGAATGAGTCCTTCAAGTTTAGCTCAGCCTTTGGCGGCTTCATGAATACAAGCATGTATTTTATTTGGCAATAATAGTTGCCACTACCACGTTCTACAATCTTTTCCAATAAGGATTGTTTTGTCTATAACCCTGCTGTAATTCTGAAGGACTCTTGTCCAAGTAATAATCAGACATGACCCCATTTAGCTTCCAAGCCAAGGTCATCTAGGCTCTGCACTTTGCTGAATAGTCAATGCATTGTGATCAGGAGTGAAATGTTCCTCATTCTCTCATGCCTGTCAGTCATCAGAGAACCAGTCATGAAGGGAGTGTAAGGCTCACCTTTCCAGACATCACCATTTGGGTTCTTTTACTCTCTGTGCATGCTCAGAGGTAAAAGAATCCAAATGGTGGCCTCTGGGTGAGTGGGTGGAGCCTCACATTCCCTTTGTGACTGGTTCTCCAATGACTGACAGGCACAAGCAAAGTGGTGTGATTGTGATCTGACTGTTGTTGGTCCTATATTAACTGTACCACACATAGAGAAGAGAAGAGAAGAGAAGAGAAGAGAAGAAAAAAAAGAGAGAAATATTGTAGTCTTTTTAGGGAGAATCAAATAATATATTTTCCTGGAAAAAATCCCTATTTTATGAATAAGACACATATTTAAAATATCTTGAACTCTGACAGATAAACCTGGATTGTCTACATTTTTACAAAGAAACAATATGAATACTCTAAAACAATTTGCATTCCATAATAATATAAAAAATACCTGTGAATGTATGTGCTCTGCCCTAAAGGCTTTATCTGGTAATTTACCAGTGAGCAATCAATGTTAAAATATTCATTTATTCTTACACTGTTTTAGTAATGGTAATTTCCTGCATCTGTTTGAGTGAAGCATGCAGAAAAAAGGTATGGGAACAAGTGGCACATTTCAGAGTGTGTGTTACCTTTACTTTTTGCATTTAATTAGGTTGCTTGAATAACTATATATTTACTAAGCTTTCATTTAGCAGAAGGCACTAGCCCCTCACAATGTCTTGCAGGATACAGCATATTCTATCTTATAATTACATACATACATACATACATACATACATACATACATACATACATACATGTGTGTGTGTGGTATGTGTGTTTTGGGTATTGCATTTTAACTGTTTCAGAGCTACTATTGCATAATGATTTTCAGTTCGAACTGCAAGTTGGGGCTCTCCTAGTTCAAGTTATATTTTAGCAATGAGTTTGCAATGACAGGGTCTTCCCTGCAGTCACTTCAATATATGAGATGCCACAGTGAAGAATTTTCCAAAATGCAAATGGTCCTTTTTAAGTATGTAACAGACAATATCCAGTACATGCAGGATGTAAACACGAAGCACTTTAAACTGTGTAGAGTAATAGAAAACACTAGAAATATAGCATATTGTTGGCAATCAATAGCACTGTAACTTCAAGGTCTGATTGTAGCTATGGTTCTTTGTTTGTTTGAGTCAATCTGATGTCTGTAAAGATGCATAGGTTGAAATAATTGCTCCTGGCATTTAACAAAGTATTTAATAACATTAACTCAGCAGGTTCATGCTTCCCATTTTCCTGAGGTTAAGCAGAACCTAAAGTTGTCAATCTTTCCTCTAGTCTTGTTAACATTTTGTCCCTTCTTTAGTCAATTTCACAAACTGATTTCATCAAAGCTTCAATCTAGTCAGTCTAATTATGTCTCAATAGCCCCCTTCAAATTATACTTCTATTAGTAACGAGATTTCTCCTTTCCTGTCCTGCAAGTAAAACAGATTGTACTATAACTTTGAAACCTACTATATTTGAAAATCTGCAAAAGCCATACTTTTTACTATAAGCCACCCAGAATCCTTTGGGAGTTGGGCAGCATATAAATTAGATAAATGAATGAATGAATGTCCAAAAGAGCTGTCATAAAGGCAGTCGGAAAGAAAAATAGAATTTTCATAGAAAATAGCTTTCAAAGTGAGAAAGGCTTTATTATACTGACATAATATAATGCACATGTAAATTGACATAGATTCTCTTATTATTATCACTAAATCAAAGGGTTATCCTACCAATTACTGAAAATCAAATCAGAGTTGACAACATTTTTTTTTCAGAACTTATGCTTATAAAAAAGAGAAAACATATTTATCTTCATGCCTTACACCCAGATAGGTATATCCAGATATGGTCACTGTTGGAAAGGAGTTGTTACTCTAATTTTATGTAGTTCTTAATCTAATCTCTGGCAACATTGCACTGCTAATCAGAGCATGCAAAACATTTGTTAGACCAATTCTAGAATACAGCTCATCTGTCTGGAACCCGCATTGCATATCAGACATTAATACAATCGAGAGAGTCCAGAAATATTTCACAAGAAGAGTCCTTCATTCCTCCGCCCGCAACAAAATACGTTATTCAACAGAATTGAAATATTGGGACTAGACAATTTACAACTACTGTACGTTGCCTCCGAACTAAACGTAGTTCATAAAATCATATACCAAAATGTCCTTCCTGTTAATGGCTACTTTACCTTCAACCACAGCAATACATCAGCATGTAATAGATTCAAACTAAATGTAAAACCCTCTAAACTTGACTGCAGAAAATACGACTTCAGCAATAGAGTGATCAATGCCTGGAATGCACTACCTGACTCTATAGTTTCTTCCCCAAACCCCACAACTTTTAACCTTAGATTGTCTACAGTTGTCCTCTTCCTGTTTCTAAGAAGTGTGTAAGGGGCTTGCATAAGGGCACCATTGTGTTTAACGTCCCTGTTCTACTGTCTTATTGCCTTCTTTTATTGTTTATGTTATGTTTATACAAATTACCACTATCCTATACATGTTTGACAAATAAATAAATAAAAATAAATAAAAAATAAAAATATCTTGCCATTGCCAATATATCTATTTTTTCTTAAAGATCTACAAGAAAGGACCAAGGTATGAGTATTTGCTTATGCATAAACTTTCTTGAAATCATTTGGCACAGATTTGCAACTACTAGTTATACTTCTGAGTGGCATGTAGTGGGAAGAATGAGATAGGATGCTGAACTATATGGCTACCCTAGATATAAATTCAAAAATAAATTTTGTGAAAGAGGCTGTTATGTGCATATGTAACCATCTGTATAATTTTCCCATAGCACAATACTAAGTTAAGAGCCACGGGAAAAGGGAAAAATCACATACTTACAATGCCCAACAGAAGTGATTTAATCCCTATCTTATCTTCTGAATTCTACAGTCAATGCTTAATTTTTTTAAAAAAAGAATTTAATCCCCCACTATCTTGACTATATAAATTCTTCATACTATACTAAACTGTTTTTAAATATAACAACACCTATATGGTTATTCGAAAGCGGGATAAAATCAGTTAAATCCATTCTTACACATATGGAAATAGTGGGAAAATTAATGAAACCTGTTTGTGAAATGAGGAAGGGAGGAAGCCATAGTGCCATGCATGGTAGCAAATCAAATTGACTCCCATGCCACTAATATATTAACACATTTCTTTTCTATTTAATATTCAGGTGCGCTCCTTCAGCAGCTATCACATATCTAAATGATGATAATCAGGTAATAAAGACAACCAAGTAGTAAATTCACAATTCCTTGCTAGTCATTCAGTTTTTTGCAATCCGGCTATGACTACAGTAGCTTTGATATAAGCACCCAATGAAATAAATGTACACTTTACAAAACATAGTAGGCAACATGAAAATTTGATTGTGACTGTTGCTCTGGCGACTACCTCTCCCTCCATCTCCCCTAACATTCCTTGTTTCTGATTTCATGCTGTGCTTAGGCACTATATGATTTTAATTTTCTGAGTTTGTTATTCCTCGCTTTGAAAATCATTATAACTGAAATGTAATATTCTGCACAGTTAACAATTCTATGTAAAATCACATTCTGACCTAGTTCTTATATAAATCATGGCCCATTTGACAATTTCATTTAGAATTGCTAGATGAGGCTGCATACAAATATGAAGGAAGGAAGGATTATGTAGACTCAGTTTTCATAACACACCCTGGCATACAAACCACAGTGGCTGAGTTTACATAAACCCCTAAGCCAAACTCAATCAGCTACACTGTGATGTAGTTTGATGTTTGAATAAAACACTATATCTCTACTGAGCTTTCAACACAGATTATAAATAGGGTCAGTTTCTGGCTTTTCCTTGAAGATCAGCCAAAAGGCTTATCAGAGTTGGCCAAAACTGGTGGAGTGGTAAAATGTTCATCAAATATTGTGCTATTATTGCTGGAATAGAGCTTGTGTCATTACTGAGCTAAAAATAAAATGTAGAAGCTTTTTAATGGTGTGATTTCCACAATATATTTAAATAGTGACTAAGCCAATCAACATTCACAGGTTCTTCTGGCTGCTCACTAAACATTGTGAGTGGGTTAAAATACTGAACCCATTTTATATGGAGTTTTGGAGCAATCCATAATGTCCCACTCAGCATAAAGAAGTATTACTGTGTTCTGAAATTGGGAGATTGGCTTTTTCAGTCACTCTTTCAAATTAATTTGGTTTGTCTTGTCACACAGAAGGGGCAACATCTTCTAGTAAGCAAAGCCAAAAGTCAATGCCTTTGTTGTTGAATTTTTCTTATAATACAGAAGATACCAAAATATTAGATCAGGTAGGGGATTAATTTCTTTTTTGAGCTGGGCAAAAACTGTTTGCTAAAAACAACAATCTATTAAAGTGGTAATATAAACCAATTTTAAGAAATGGCTGGCTGAGGAATTCTAGGAGTTGAATCCATGCATCTTAAAGCCACCAAGGTTGAGATACACTACTATAAGTAGTCTGATAATATTAATTGCTTCCAATTCTATATGATTCAAAGGATCCACAAGTTATCACAAAGGAGAAAGAGTGCTAGCTACATGGTATTCATTGGTGTTTTTGTTTTGCTGCTTTGGATCAATACATTTTCTTTTTGAGTAAATAATAACCTATAAGGAAGAAAACATTGCAGTGTGTTTGATGTAAATTGTTTCAACTTTGTTGCACTTTAAAAGTCTTTAACTGTTTTAACTGTTTCCAGTAGCTTTCACTAACTTCTTAGACATCAGCAAATTGAAGTGGAATTTCAGTCAGAAGATTGTATTATTTATTACTTAGGCAATGAAAAAGAAAGAAGAAATGTTTCTTTGTTTCTAAATGTCTTTTCTAAATGTACTTCTATGTTTCTATGTTTCTAAATGTATTTGCTGTCACAGAGAGGAAGGAAATTAGTACAATATGCTGAATAATATCAATTAAACTTTGTGTACTTTCACATGAAGATTATCCAAACGAGGCCAACAGTTGTGGTGGTCAAGTTAAATACAAGATGGACAGAACATAAAAGCAAGATATTGTATGCTATTTATAGTTGGAGACTAGAATGCTGAACTGGAAATCATATAGAGGAAAATTAGTTGAATCTATGGTCTCGGAATCAGAAATGAAACAATACTGTATAGTAACTTATCAATTTCTGCCAGTCCAAACATTCTTCATTGCTAAAACTTTTTACAAATTTTTTAAAACAGCATGCATATAATTTTATTTCATTTTATTACATGCATAGAAATAAAATTTACTAATTACTAATACAGCCAGTAGTGTCTACAGTCATGATCATCTGTGAATTCCAAAACTAAATAAGACAAGGATAAATTTAACCTGTTTTCATTTTATAATCTTCTGTATACATTGACAATTTTCAAGGAAACTTCAGGTCCTGCACTTCATTGACAGGGGCCTAGAGGAGCTTAGAATTAAATAAAAAGTAGTTAAAGATAAATGTGAAAAGAGACTGCTATAGGAACCCCCCAATCCCCAGAAGAAAACAAATAGAAATTGTGAAGGAGAGAAATGAAGCCAAAGTCAAGAAAGGCAATAATACAGGAAGGGACTTAATTAAGAATTTTGGAGATCTACTAGAAGAGGCAATAAGCTGTGACAAACATCTATTAAAAATAAAAAATAAAAACAAACATGGAAAAAGTCTTCAAAAAAAAAAAATGAACTAAGAAAATTCCTATCTTAAATTGGTATGCTGAAAGACACCAAAAACATATAGCAAATTATTTAAAAAAGTGGAAAGAGTGAAATTCTATCCAGTGGAGATGTCTCTATTTAGTTTACTTATTTAGAAAATTCAGATGGCCATTTATATTATGAATGAAAATCCTAGGTTTGCTCAACAACATTCTATAAATATATTTATAACTTAACAGAAAACCATAAAAAGCACAAGAACATAACATCCTGTTGACTACATTTCTTTACAGCCCTTCAGAAATTCACTGATTGGGGATCCTCCAGAAGTTAAGTTGAAGGTCACGTTGGTTTAGAGAAAAGGGAAAAGAACAAGAAACATTTTTGGTTATGTGCGCTAAATCGTTGAGGAAACCAAAGACTATCAGAAATAGTGAATATATATTTCATTGTTTCTAGAAAGACCTTTTTCTCAGCCATGTAAAGCTATGGAATGTCTTTAGAAAATAGACACTCCAGGAAATCTCATTGTCTCCATGTGACATCTATATATAACAGTGATGGCGAACCTATGGCACAAGTGCCACAGGTGGCACGCGGACCGATATCTGCTGGCACGTGAGCTGTTGCCCTAGCTCAGCTCCAACATGCATGTGTGTGCTGGCCAGCTGATTTTTGGTTCACATAGAGGCTCTGGGAGGGCATTTTTGGCTTCCAGAGAACCTCTTGGGGGATGGAGGAGGGCGCTTTTACCTTCCACTGACTTCAGGGAAGCCTTTGGAGCCTGGGGAGGGTGAAACATATGCCTACTGGACCCACCAGATGTTGGGAAACAAGCCATTTCCAGCTTCCAGAGGGCCTCAGGGGGGTGCAGGAAGCTGTTTTCACCCTCCCCATGCATTGAATTAAGTGTGTGGGTTCTCAAGCATGCGCAATAGCCCACACCCATGCTCTTTTGGCACCCAAAAAAAAAAAGGTTCGCCATCACTGATATATAGGGAAAGAAGTCATGGTCCATAAACAAGATGGCAAAACTGTTTGGCTCCAAGTAGGAAGGCAAGTCTATATTCTCTTATTATTTATTCAATTTGCAATATTTATTAAAAGGGGCTAATTGAAAGATGAATGTGGCTTTAAAATTTGAGGAACAAACATAAATTACCTGTACTATGTGGATGGCACTTCTCTGAAAAGGCATGTAAATGATCTGTAAGCTCTATTAATGAAAATTAAGGAGGGTACTGAAGATGTGGCTCTGTTTAAATACACAGAGACCAAACTAGTGGGAACAAATATGCAATCAACCCTAGAATTATCAATGGAGATATTGATGGGGGAACACCTTTTGACTTTTAGAATTAACTATCAACAATAAAGGAATCAGCAGTCAAGAAACATGTTGTAAACCATTTATAGGGCAACAATGAAGGCCTTGCAAAATATATTCAGATGGAGCGATGTGTGTATATCAGCAGTCAATTCTTTTGCTTTATATTTGAAAGCAAAAGTTGTACTTTGATGAAGCAGGGTTAAAAGCATTTTGAAGCTTTTGAAATTTGGTATTGGAGAAGTCTACTGAGAATCCCATGGATAGCCAAGTAAACAAACAAATAGACCAGAGAACAAATCAATTCAGAGTTCTCACTCAAGGCACAAATAACCTAGGCAAAAATTATAATATTTTAAAGACTATATTATATATTTGTATATATTAACATAATTTATAATAATATAATCATGAGAAAGGTAGAAGGAAGCAGTATAAATATCCTAAATCCAATTAATTTAACAAATTAATCTAAAAGCCCTGGTAACATTAAAAATCACTCATTCCCAACAGACATACATTACGTATGTATACCACCTGACTTGAAATTCTGGGATTAGACAACCTAGAATTATGCCGCCTTTGGTATGATCTAAGCCTAGCTCATAAAATTATCTGCTACAACGTCCTTCCTGTCAATGACTATTTCAGCTTCAACCACAACAATACACATGCACACAATAGAATAATGTTTAAAATTTGCTGGCAGATCTGGGGCTGTTGAGCATTATATACTCTGCTCCAGCCAGTCGTTATGAATAAATGATGTATGAATGTTTAATATTGGGGTTTTAAATTTTATTTTTACTATTGTATTTTTTATTGTCCTGAATCCATTTGGAGAAGGGCAGCCTATAAATTTAACTAAATAAATAGATAAATAAATAGATAAAGTGAAACTCTTCAAACTCGATTGCAGAAAATACAACTTCAGCAACTGAGTGGCCAATGCCTGGAATGTACTACCTGACACTGTGGTTTCATCCCAAATCCCCAAAATTTTAACATTAGAGTGTCTACTGTTGACCTCATTCCATTCCTAGGAGGACTTTAAGGGGCATGCATAAGGACATCAGCATACCTACCATCCCTGTCCTAATGTTCCCTTTTTATTCATATTTATTTCATGTATTCAAATTATGTTTATACTTTTATATATTATCTAATAATATATAGAAGCATGTATTAGAAACTATAATAATATATAGAAGTATATATGCTTTACATAGATAGATAGATAAATAGATAGATAGATAGATAGATAGATAGATAGATAGATAGATAGATAGATAGATAGATAGATAGATAGATAACCAGCTAACTAACTAACTAAATGCAATGAGTGTACTGTTGAAAGACTAAGGAACCTCCAGGTTGGGAATAGATTATTTCAGAAAAGCTTCATCTTCATATAATCAATTGAAGTCTCCTTCCTGAAGCACAAGGAGAGAGGCAAATCAAAGGAATAAGCAGCTTTTGTTAATATTTATGTCTGTTAAAACAATTCTAAATGCAGAAGAAAGTTCATATTCATTTAATGGAAGGCATGTGTGCAAGAATTCGTTTTTTTTAAAAAAATAATACTTATGCTTAGTCTAAAGTCATCATTATCACTAGTGCATTTACTTGAATAAAGGTGGCTTACTCAAAACAGGAGAGTCGTGTTGAAAGTTGCTAAAATATGGTAATAGAAGCAGACATGTCTACTTCCATCAGTCTTTCTTTTGCAAAGCTTGTCTAAAATTCAGGGCAAATTTTCTTCTTAAAAAAATATAATCAATATTTATTCCAGCCTTTCTCAACTTGTTTTTGAGATATGTTAAATGATACCAAAGTGGGTGAATCTGATGTTTCCTTATTTTAAACTTGTTTGACTTTCAATTTCTAGAGTTTGTCAGATAGTTAATATTTACCCACAATAAACAGTGCCACAAAAACAGGATAATCTGAAGATCTCATGATGTAATTATGATATGGAGACATTTTATAAAAGAAAATCTTTCAAAACAAGAATTAAAAAATTGTTTATTCAATAGCTGTGTTCTAACATTGCTATCAAATTATAGTTTCCTGAGGAGAAAAAAAAGAATGCATTTCCATAGAGAACTTTTCCCAGTTAATCTCATCAGAACAAGATATGATCCATTGGTTTAAAGGACAAAATGGATGGTATCAGAATAATAGAACTATTTTTTAAGCAATGGACCTTCTTTTTACCTTCCACCTCTTCCTATCCTCAAATTACGGTATATTACTCTAACTCTGTCTATCTCTGTATTGCCAGTTGCCTTTGGTGAACTTTTGGTGAATACCCTATGAGACTAGACTTTCAATCCTGGGCCTAGAAAGTTTGGAACTAAGACGCCTTAAACAAGATCTAAGTATTGCCCGCAAGATCATATGCTGCAACGTCCTACCTGTCGGCGACTTCTTCAGCTTCAACCACAACAACACAAGAGCACACAACAGATTTAAACTTAATATTAACTGCTCCAAACTTGACTGTAAAAAATATGACTTCAGTAACCGAGTTGTTGAAGCGTGGAACTCATTAATGGACTCCATAGTGTCATCCCCAAACCCCCAACACTTTACCCTTAGATTATCAACGGTTGACCTATTCAGATTCCTAAGAGGTCAGTAAGGGGCGAGTACAACTGCACTGGAGTGCCTTCCGTCCCCTGTCCTATTGCTCTCCTATATCTCCTATACCTTTCTTCTATTGCTATATCTCTTCCTCTGTTCTTTCATTGATATGTTCTATTACTATATCTTCTTTTCTATTATTTCTTAGATATATTTTACTATGAGTATCTCCTCTATAACCTTCATCATGTATTTTACTATGTGTATATAGATATATACCCACTAAAACCCTCATTGTGTATTGGACTAACTAACTAACTAACTAACTAACTAACTAACTAACTAACTAACTAACTAACTAACTAACTAAATAAATAAATAAATAAATAAATAAATAAATAGTGTTAGACAAGTGCACAATGTTTCAAGCTTGTGAAACCTTTTATTGTCAGAGAGCAGCAATGCAGAATTGGCCATGCTGCCCTATTTGAAACCAAGCAAAATGCCCCAGCTGCTTCCTAGCCACATATGTGCTCTTTGTACCATCCTTAATGGCCAGAACAGAATAATCCTCCAGCAGAGGAGGTCACAATGGCAGTTACACAGGGGAAGGTTGACTTGGAAATGGAAGAGACTTCTCTGGGCAGTGACACTAATGAATCCCAGTTGCCCTTTAGTCTTTGCTTTACATATAGAATCATATGGCCATTGAAAAGCTCCAAAACATTTCAGCAGTTTGTAAATCAGACCTCTTGTCTTAAGATTCTCAGTTCTGCTGAGTAATTGCTGGCTTCTTCCTCCCCCAACAATTCTGCATATTCAATGAAAATTCAGTACCATTTTTAATGTCTTGCTTAATTATGCAGTGATTTGCTTATGATAGAAACATAGAAACATAGAAGATTGACAGCAGAAAAAGACCTTATGGTCCATCTAGTCTGCCCTTATACTATTTCCTGTATTTTATCTTACAATGGATATATGTTTATCCCAGGCATGTTTAAATTCAGTTACTGTGGATTTACCAACCACGTCTGCTGGAAGTTTGTTCCAAGGATCTACTACTCTTTCAGTAAAATAATATTTCCTCACGTTGCTTTTGATCTTTCCCCCAACTAACTTCAGATTGTGTCCCCTTGTTCTTGTGTTCACTTTCCTATTAATCATTAATGATCATGGCAAAAGTGTAAAATTGGTTTTAGTCATGGGATGTCTCACTTAACAATTTTAGATTCCAGTTGTGGTGGTCAATTGAAGACTACCTATAAAATATTTATCTATATAACAATGACACCCCTGAAGCAGGGGTGAGCTACTGCTCGGATTGGGGGGGGGGAGAGAACGCAGTGGGGCAGCGAAAATGAAGCTCCACCCCAGAGCATCCAATTTGCACTGAAAGATATTGAAGGAAAATGCAGGGTGTCCTGCATAAGCCATGCCCATATTGTGTTAGTAAAAATTTTGGTAGCCCTTTACTGTTCTGTCGAGCTCTCTGGTAGAATCCTCCCAAAAATGCACAGATACAATTTCAGACACACACACGTTTGAAAATTCAAAACAATGTTCTTTATAATGAAAATTCACTTAAACCAAGCCCTCTTTTGGGATAGCAAAGAGCACTTGTCTCCAAACAAACTGGAAATTTGTACAAGTCCCTTATCAGTTCTGTGATACTTAGCTTGCAGCCGTGAGTCAATTCACAGTCCTTCTTTTTTCACAAAGTGAAACACACTTTGCCCTGGTTTAGTTTCAAAGCGGGGGAAAATCAGCACACAAAAGGTCCAAGTCAGTAAAGCAGTCAGGAAACACAATGATCAGATAATCCTCCACAATGGCCAAACCCACAGGCTGCTCTTTATAGCAGCCTCACAAATTACCACAGCCCCACCCCACCACAGGTGGCTTCATTTTCTTTGATAATAATCTCTCAGCTGTTGTTGCCTATGCATCGCTCTCCGCATGCGTGGCTGTATCATTAACTCTTGTTCTGAATCCAAGGAGGAGCTAGATAATTGATCTCCTTCTGAGCTGTCTGCCATACTCTCCTCCTCCCTGTCATTCAGGTCTTCTTGGTCAGAGGAGCCTTCATCATTAGATTCCACCGGGGGCAAAACAGGCCTGCAGCATGTGGATGTCTCCCCCGCATCCACAGTCCTTGGGGCAGGAGCTGGGCCAGAGCTAACCACAACATTTACTGCCCTGAAGAAACAAAAAAATATGGCAAATATGGTAGGACAAAAATAAATAAGAAACCAGAAAATTCAAGAATGTTTCATTTACCCTTGCCAAAAGACTTCAAAGCACAAGTGGGTGAAAGCTATCTAGATCTTCAGGAATGGGGAGAACTTCATTTCAGGATCCTGATAGATGACATACTGTAGTTTGATTAAAAGGTACCTGGAATTTGCTGGCCTACTTGATAGATTTGGCTGCCACATATTATAAGAGAGTGATGGTGAGCCTGGGAAGGGCAAAACTGGCCTCCCCCACAGAGGCCAGAAATGTTCTGTTTGCTGACTTCTGGACCGGAAGTCTTCCCCCCTCCCCTAGGCTTCAGAATCCTTCTAGCATCCTGGGGAAGTCGAAAATGCATCCCCCATAGATAGCTCATTTCAAGTGGAAAATGGGACATTTCAGGCCTCTGGTGTACCTCCAGGGGAGGTGAGGAAGGCCATTTTCATCCTCCCCAGGCTCCTAGAAAAGTTCTAAAGCCTGGAGAGAGCAAAAAAATGGGGGGCCTTCCCAACCCCCTCTGGAGGCTGGAAACAGTTTGTCTCCCAACTCCCAGTGGGCACAGAAGGCCCAAAAATCATCTGGCTGGATCTGAGTTTCCATGCCTATAGATATGCCACTTGTGGCACCTAGGTTCGCCATCACAGCTATTGGAGATATGTGGTTCCTGAAGTAACCGAGCCCTCTATTATGAAGGGCTTTATAGGTAACTTTAAATTAAACTTGGAAGCTAATTGTCAATTATTGAAGTACATGAAGCAGAGATGTTACAAGGGCATAGTAAGGTATGCCTGTCACTGCCTATGCTGCTGCATTTTGATCCAATTGAAGGGACCAATGAAACTGCCGGATGTTCTTCAACAACAGGCCTATGATGAGCATGTTGCAGTAATCTAGCCATGAGAGGAATATGGCATGAGTGACTGAAGGTTCTCCCAGTTGGTGAAAAGATGCAACTGCACAGTAGGTAAAGATAAAGGCAGAGTTTGTGTCCGACTTTGGGGTGTGGTGCTCATGTCCTCTTCTTAGTGAATGGAACCACCATTGCCTAAAGCATTTCATGTGTCAGTATGACTATATGCCAAAGCACACAGAACACTGTTACCTTCCCATCAAAGTGGTATCTATTTATCTATTTGTATTTGCATGTTTTCAAACTGCTAGGCTGGGGCAAGTAATGGGAGCTCACCCTATCCCACAACGCTTGCGTCTCAAACCTCAACTGTCAGATTTCCAGCTGGCAAGCTCACTAGTTTTAACCATTCAGCCATCACCCTCCCAGGCACAGAAGATAAAGCTGTGTTAAGATCTTCCTGCTCACAACTCATTTTATTAGCACGAAATAAAATTAATATTTGTTTGTAAAACAGAGATAATGGAAATCAATACATGATGCTTGCTGACCCACATATTAATCTTAGGAAAATAAACCATTTTCTACTGTTCAAAATACTGGATTTGGGATCCCCCCCCCCATTGCCTTGTATTTTACATTAAAAGAAGACATTGAGCATGATTAAATTGCACAAAATATTCAAGGTGTTCCTGGCTTGTATATTTCCCACTCTTGGCAGCTTGCTTAATTAAAATATATAAAGAACTTTCTAAATGTTAACATTTAATTTACTCAGCACTTTAATGGTGCTTTGTACCATGCTTCCTTTTAATCGCTTGGAAGTATTGCTCCAGAACTACCCATTTGATCTCTTCTTTGTATTGTGATTAAATACTTTCCCCCTCAAAATAATCATAAACAATACAGAAAACAATGTACAAAGAACAGGTGAGAATTAATTCCCTATTGAACTAAGCAGCATTTCCAGTGGATTAGTTTTGTTAGCCTATTGGTATAAAAATGAGGTTAATAAATATATTATTTTACCCATGGAAATAAAGTCATTGTTCTTTAAAATTTCTAATTTCAAAATGAATTTCCCCCATCCTCACCATTTGTAAAGCATCATCAACACTCCACATCTTCCGTATCCTTCTTCTCCAAGGAACAGAAGCATCTAGAAGGTATTAATTGGCCCACTATTAGCCAATAGACAAGCTCAATTCCTAATGAATAACTCTTTGATGAAAATAAGGAACCATTATTTATGTAGAAGGACAGAATAAATTATTCATTGAAGCAGAGGAAAAAAACACTGGGGAGAAGGCAACAGAAAGTACAATAAGCAATTAAGTGCTTTCATCAGTGCTGCTTGCACCTCATTAGTCTGCATTCATTTAATCAATGTTTCTCCCTAAGAATATACTTGTTGAAGAGGCTACAACAGGGCACAAGCTTACAAAGTCCAGGCTAATGCATGGAAATGCATTAAGTTAAAGGAAGAGCAATTCTGAAAGGGATTCATATACAATATGATTGTAACTTGATTTTAGGAATATTTACATTTAAGCCTTTGTTTTGATGGAAGAAATCAGGGTTGAGATTCTCGAATAATCTCAACTGGTTTTAATCTTTAAAGCCCTTCATGGCATGACTGTTTGTTCCCAGCTATATCAGCTATTCCATTAGGTCTGACAGAGAGGCCATACTGTGGGTACTGTATTATCGGTCAGAAATCTATATTTGATAAGTCTCAGGAGACATGACCATGCTGTTTGTGTTATGAAACATTTTTCTTTCCAAAATTAGATTAGTTCCTTCCTTTTCAGGAAGAGGGAGATTATGATCCTGCTATATAGAGTGCTGGTGAGACCACATTTGGAATACGGTGTTCAGTTCTGGAGACCTCACCTACAAAAAGATATTGACAAAATTGAACGGGTCCAAACACTGGCTACAAGAATAGTGGAAGGTCTTAAGCATAAAACGTATCAGGAAAGACTTCATGACTTCAATCTGTATAGTCTGGAGGACAGAAGGAAAAGGGGGGATATGATCAAAACATTTAAATATGTTAAAGGATTAAATAAGGTCCAGGAGGGAAGTGTTTTTAATAGGAAAGTGAACACAAGAACAAGGGGACACAATCTGAAGTTAGTTGGGGGAAAGATCAAAAGCAACATGAGAAAATATTATTTTACTGAAAGAGTAGTAGATCCTTGGAACAAACTTCCAGCAGACGTGGTAGATAAATCCACAGTAACTGAATTTAAACATGCCTGGGATAAAGATATATCCATCCTAAGATAAAATACAGAAAATAGTATAAGGGCAGACTAGATGGACCATGAGGTCTTTTTCTGCCATCAGACTTCTATGTTTCTATGTTTCATATTCTGGAAGGTCCTCTAGACCAATGTTTTTCAACCAGTGTGCCGTGGCACACTAGTGTGCCGTGGAACATGGTCAGGTGTGCCGCAAGAGGGGAGAGAGAGAGAGAGAGAAAGCAAGAGAGAGAGAAAGAGTGAGAAAAAGAAACAAAAAAGAGAAAGAAAGAAAGATAAAGAAAGCAAGAGAGAGAGAAAAAGAAAGAAAGCGAGAGAGAGAGAGAGAAAGCAAGAGCGAGCGGGGGGAGAGAAAGAGAGAAAGCAAGCAAGAGAGAAAGAAATCAAGAGAGAAAGAAAGCAAGAGAGAGAGTTTGTGTGTGAGAGAGAAAGAAAGCAAGAGAGGGAAGAAGAGGGAGAGAGAGAAGTGTGAGAAAAAAGGGGAGAAAAAAGAGAAATGCGAAAATAATTGAGGCAGAGAATGAGAGGAAAGAGAGAGAAACAAAAGAGAGAAGTGACTCTTGATTTAAAGCATATGATAAAAAGCACCCAAAGAATAAGAGAGAAAAAAACCCCAGCCCTCACCTGTTTTTGGAAATGGTTCAAGAGTGTGTATACACACACACACACACACACGGGGGGGGGGGGCAAAATGTATAATGTGTCCTGTCTTAGAGTGTCATTTTGGTTGGTGGTGTGCCCCAGGATTTTGTAAATGTAAAAAATGTGTCACAGCTCAAAAAAGGTTGAAAATCGCTGCTCTAGACCTACTTATGTCATCAGGTCTGGGTCTCCCAAAGAGGTATGCTTGGATGGGCCCATTGCTGAGGTAGTCAATGGAGAGGTGCGGCATACAAATCTAATGAATTATTATTATTATTATTATTATTATTATTATTATTATTATTATTATTATTCTTGTTGTTGTTGTTGTTGTTATCTAATCTATTATTATTATTATTAGCCATTCTTATAGTCCTTTTACCTAGTGTTTGTATATTTGGTTTTTACAATACTTTTTTAAATATGGATTTTAAAAATATTTCTATAACTTGTATTTTTATACCCGTTGCTATTTTTGTAATGTATTGCCCAGCGTTACTTGAGGTGTGATGGCCAGTTATATACATATGATTAAAAGGTAAATTAATAAAAATGAATTAGTAGTGGATTGTATTATTATTTATTATATGTTTGCTGAATTTATACTTATAGTACAGTAGTAGTTCAAAGTCTTTTCAATTGAGTGAAATGCTGTAGATCTGTTAAAACCAACAAGTTAATTGTGCTTAAGTCAAACTGCCTGATTTCAATAGTTTTAAACATAAGTAAGTCTTGATCCAACTCAATGAGAGAAATGGAGCTCTTGTTGTAAATTAAAATTACTACAGCAATAAAATGCTCACTGAAACTATTAAAATGGGGTTATTAGATTGGGGAGCTATCTATCATATAATTATTGCACAATAAAGCAAATATAATTTAACTGTGCAATGTATCAGAATGGCCAGAAACCGAAGCTGTGCCATATCATTAAAAATTAATAATAATTCAAGGATCTATTCAAAAACTAATTAAAAATAAACAAGGTCTATATTAAAATTTACTAAAGGAAAGAATCAGGCACGAAAAATGCACTGTAATTTAAAAGGAGATAATACATGGTTTTCCTGGTTGTGTTTGGATGTCCCATGCTTTGTTCCATCAACATATTGTACAGGCAATAAGGGGAAAATTAGTTCAGCCAACTTCCCACTGGTTTTCATGTTTAAGGTGGGACTAGAACTAACAATTTTCTGGTTTCTAGCCTGATATCCTAACCACTAGACCAGAATAGATGTAAGAAAAGGATGAAAAACCTGGAGACCCAATTTTAAATAAATGAACATCTAAGTGATCTTAGGTGTGCACACCTAAATGTGTGTACAGATCCCTTTAAAAATGGAAATGAAATTAATATTTACTGGTTGCTTATTTGCCTCACTTGTCATTTCTATCCAAGCTTAACACATGATCTCAAATTATGGTTTTATCATGCAAAGATTACTCAGTAAGCTGTTAATAAATTTTGTGCATTGTAATTGCTTATTTTTTTTATAAAAAAGAGAATAATACTTTTAATGAGCTGATTAAACATTGACAATCAGCCAAAAACAGTTTTTAATTAGGTTTACATAGAAACAGTTGGTTTTAATTATGACAATTAGTGTAGTAAGGGGAATTGAGAATTCCAGAAGGCAAACAGACTCATAGAAAACAGAGATATTGTAGCTGAGAGACAGTTTACAACATGTCACAAGCAGAGATACACAAAATCTGTCATATAGTGCATCAGGTTCATCAGTATGTTTTTGTTCCTGGAAGTGCAGTGTAGATCACATTGTTTTCTCAAAATAGAATTTTGGCTGATATTAAAGACAACATCAAAGTCAGGGGGAAAAAAGCTTTCATAAGGATGGAGTAATATATGGAATTTAGGGGACAATGTTACAATGATGTCCTCCTTTTGTTTCTTGTCCTGTCTTGTTTTATTAAAGATTACAGTTATGCATTTTTTTAAAAATGTACCTTTGTTCATTTTCAGAAATTTCTCAAAATGTTTAACGTTTTTTTCTTTTAATTAAAAAAACACCTTCTTTCAAATCTATCTGGACCCTTACCCACTTATAACTCTCCAAAATCAACATTCTAATCACCCTTTTGCTGTTTAGTTTTTTAAAAAACTATTATCCTTAAACTTATTTTTAAAAGTTCTTTCACTAAGGATTAAAGAAAACTCACTAGGCAAGTTAAAATTTGTCAATTGAAAAATTCTTAATATTGAAGAGCAAATTCTAAAAGTGATTAAGAAATAAGTTTTGATATAACTTTATGTCCATGTAGGTAGTTAAATCCATAGTGGAAACCTTACACTCCCAGATATTCAATTCACTGCAAACTGACTGCAAGAACTTCATTTCAAATCAGCTAGCAGTACCTGAACACACTTGTAAGTGGATCACAAGCTTCCTAACAGACAGGAAGCAACAGGCGAAGCTAGGCAAAATCACATCAGACCCCTGTACAATTAGTGCAGGGCTCCCCCAAGGCTGAGTACTCTCTCACCACTTCTCTTCTCTCTATACACCAATAACTGCATCTCAAATGATTCATCTGTTAAACTACTGAAGTTTGCAGACGATACAACAGTGATTGGTCTCATTTGAGACAACGATGAAACCGCATACAGATGGGAGGTTGAACAACTAGGCTCAAGGTGGGACTGGAACAATCTAGATAATGGTAGAAATGACTTGAGGAGAAACCCTCCCATCCTACCACCTCTCACAACACTAGACAACACAGTATCAACAGTAGAGATCTTCAAATTTCTAGGTTCTATCATATATCAAGATCTAAAATGGTCACCTAACACCAAAAACATCATCAAAAAAGCACAGCAAAGGATATTCTTTCTACGCCAACTCAGGAAACTCAAACTGCCCAAGGAGCTGCTGATTCAGTTCTACAAAGGAATCATTGAGTCTGTCAGCTGCACCTCTATAACTGTCTGGTTTGGTGCTGCAACACAACAGGACTGACACAGACTTCAGAGGATAATCAGAACTGCAGAAAAAACAATTGCTGCCAACCTGCCTTCCATTGAGGACACAAGTCAAAAAGAGGGTGGGGAAAATATTTAGTGATCCCTCGCATCCTTGACACAAACTGTTTCAACTGCTACCCTCAAAACGTTGCTACAGAGCACTGCACACCAAAACAGCTAGACACAAGAACAGTTTTTTCCTGAACACCATCATTCTGCTAATAAAATAATTCCCTCAACACCATCAAAATATTTACTAAGTTTGCACTACTATTACTACTAGTTTTTTCTCATCATTCCTATCCCCTATTTCCTCCCACTTATGACTGTATGACTAACTTGTTGCTTGTATCCTTAAGATTTTTATTAATATTGAATGTTTCCTCGTTGCTTATTTGACCTATGACAATCATTAAGTGTTGTACCTCATGATTCTTGACAAATCTTTTTCTTTTATGTACACTGAGAGCATACACATCAAAGACAAATTTCTTGTGTGTGCAATCATGGCCAATAAAGAATAAAGAATTCTAAAACAAAGAAAGAAAGAAGGAAGGAAAGAAAGAAAGAAAGAAAGAAAGAAGAAAGAAAGAAATAAAGAAATAAAGAAGAATTCATAAAGAATTCCTGTAATTTGCTTGCAAGAAGCAGCTGTCCAGAGGCTGATCTCACAATCTCTCCTTTTTATTTGTTTGTTTGTTTGTTTGTTTTATCAAGTATGTATTAGTGGTATACAAAGATATAACAATATTTATATACATGATACTAGTAAGAGGGAAACATTAGTACAGGGGATGGAAGGCCCTCTGGTGCACTTATGCACCCCCCTTACTGACCTATTAGGAATTGGGAGAGGTCAACAATGGATAGTCTAACAGTAAAGTTTTGGGGGTTAGGTGATGATATGACAGTCAGGTAGCGAGTTCCATGCATCAACTATTCGGTTATTAAAGTCGTATTTCTTGTAGTTGAGTTGAGAGCCGTTTACTTTGAGTTTGTATCTGTTGTGTGGTCCTGTGCTGTTGTGTTAAGCTGAAGTAGTTGTTGACAGGAAGGACATTGTAACAGATGATTTTATGGGCTATGCTCAGGTCGTGTTTAAGGCGACATAGTTCTAAGCTTTCTAAACCTAGGATTGTAAGTATAGTAAAGTATCTCTGGACATTTTCTAAAGTGTTTATGTCCAAAATCCGATGTGGGTTTTAGACAGATGAGCTATATTCAAGGTTTGCTCTGGCAAATGTTTTGTATGCTCTGGTTAGTAGTGTGAGATTACTGGAGCAGAAGCTACGTAGGATTAGATTAACAACTCTTGAAGTCTTTTTGGCAATGTTGTTGCATTGGCACTTAGGTAATTTGATATGAATATTTCAAGGTCTTTTACAGAGTGAGGGTTGTCTGTAAGGTCTTGTTTATTCAGCTTGCATTTGGTGTTCTGATTCTTTTTGCCAAAGTGTAGGACAGAAAGATTTCCAGCAGCCAGAATTCATCTTCTAGTTGCTGATCTCTATTGCTTGGCTGTCCCTACTTCAAGGACTTCTAGTTCATCAGGATCCTTACCAGAAGTCAGTTTTTCCTGTCCTTTTCTACCTGTGCTACAGTAAGTGGATATAGATGCCCACATTCATACAGAACTCTTTCAGTTCTGGTGGGGTATTACTGACAACATAGCAAGGATTCCCAAATTCTGTATTAGGTTTTAGGTAACCAGCTAGCTAACAAGCAATTTATTAAATCCTGAATTCACTCAGAACCAAGACAAAAATTGTTCATTGGTCTCTAGTCAAGAAAAATGAGGAGGAAAAATCACCGGGAAAAATTCTGAGCTAGAACCTTGGTCTCTATTAACTACTGCAATGGCAGGACAGCTAAAATAGGAAGCAGGGATAATGCAGATGTGCATTTTGGATTGCTTTTAGAAGAATGAAGTAACTTTCTTTTTAAACATTGCTTCTTTTTCAGGCAAAAGCTGTTTTGAGATGAAAAAAAGGATTTTATTTTTTAAAAGACTTATCACTCCACTCCAAGGCATTTTTGCTATAGGGGAGAAAAACAATTTCCCCAAAACTCACACATTGCTGAAGCCCAATAAAAAACATTTTTGAAATTGGATTCATTTACACTTTTGGCTGCCAAAAGGATTATGTCATGTCAAATCATTATTCATTTAAAAAAATAGTAAGAATTAAAAAGAAAAGCAATACAAGGAATGTTAACCACCAGGCTATATCTTGATTAAAGAAACATAGACACAAGAACAGGTTTTTTCCGAACGCCATCACTCTACTAAACAAATAATTCCCTCAACACTGTCAGACTTTCTACTAAATCTGCACTTCTATTCTACTAGTTTTTCTCATCATTCCTTTCACCCATTTCCTCCCATGTTGACTGTATGACTGTAACTTGTTGCTTATATCCTAAGATTTTTATTAATATTGGTTCTTCATTGCTTATTTGACCCCTATGACAATCATTAAGTGTTGTACCACATGATTCTTGACAAATGCATATTTTATTTTATGTACACTGAGAGCATATGCACCAAGACAAATTCCTTGTGTGTCCAATCACACTTGGCCAATAAAAATGCTATTCTATTCTATACTAGCTTGTCAATATATTGTTGATGACTTAAGAAATTATAAGTTTATAAATAAATAGGTGCTTGGTTTAAACTGTTGCTTGGATAAAAGTATCTTAAAATAATTGTATTGCAAAATCATTATCATTTTCAAACTAAAAATGTATTTATAACTTCTGTCAAGATCAGAAGTCGCCATTTGTTCAGTATTAGTTCTCTCAGAACTTAGACAAGAGAAGTTGCTCATCATTAGTCTCTAACCCTAAGGTGCTTTTTCAGGAGGCAACTGGATTTTCTTGGGTTTTTTTGAAGATGTTTCACTTCTCATCCAAGAAGCTTCTTCAACTGTGACAGAGATAGTGGGAAATTGAATGGTTTATATTCCTTGCAGACAGATGATAATGTGCATCCTTTTAGAGGGTCATTGAAGCATTTGGAGGTTTATCTGTGACTTCAGGGTCACCTGAGTAGTGGTCCTGGTTTCTGTGGTCCTTAATTGCAAAATATCAAAATGGGATGGAATTCACGACTTCCTCATTTTCAGGCACCTTCTAACTTTCATATTTGATTGGATTTTACCAGAGGTAACTGAGCTCTTGCCTCATTAATGAGTGAGTGCCATTATTAGGACAGCCTTCGCACATATTTATCTTGTGTACCAAATATGTCTCTTGCTATTCATGGTCATTCATTTTTAGTCATCTTATGTTGAGCTGTTGTAACATGCTCTATCTGTATGGGTCTTCCTAGAAAGACATTTTACAAGTTACAGGAGGATCAGAATTTGCTCATCTTATTAGATCTGAAAAAGCAGGCATGCTTCAGATCCCATTAATAAAATTAAGTCATTTCGACAGAGATCTGCCTGAAATGTTGACAAGTCCCATTTCTTATATTGTTTAGGAAATATATCTTTCAGCAAATCTTCAAATCAAATTAAATCAATCAGTTCAATTTTTTATTATGGTAACATACCAGTATATTCAGGAAACCTTAGAGGAGGATTATTTTTAATTCCACAGTGATATTAAGATTGTATACCCTGATTCTAAAAGGATTCACTATTTGTTGTTATTCATTCATTCATTCATTCATTCATTCATTCATTCATTCATTCATTCATTAGATTTGTATGGCACTCCTCTCCGTAGACTATTTATTTATTTATTTATTCATTCATTCATTCATTCATTCATTCATTCATCCATTCATTCATTAGATTTGTATGCCACCCCTCTCCGTAGACTATTTATTTATTTATTTATTCATTCATTCATTCATTCATTCATTCATTAGATTTGTATGCCACCCCTCTCCATAGACTATTTATGTATTTATTTATTCATTCATTCATTCATTCATTCATTCATTCATTCATTAGATTTGTATGCCACCCCTCTCCGTAGACTATTTATTTATTTATTTATTCATTCATTCATTCATTCATTCATTCATTCATTCATTCATTCATTCATTCATTAGATTTGTATGCCACCCCTCTCCATAGACTATTTATTTATTTATTTATTTATTTATTCATTCATTCATTTATTTATTTAAAAAATAAAGGGAACACTCAAATAACACATCCTAGATCTGAATGAATGAAATATTTTCATGGAATACTTTGTTCTGTACAAAGTTGAATGTGCACAAAGCATGTGAAATTGATTGCCAATTCGTGTTGCTGCCTAAGTGGACAGTTTGATTTCACAGATGTTTGATTTACTTGGAATTATATTGTGTTGTTTAAGTGTTCTCTTTATTTATTTATTTATTTATTTATTTTGAGCAGTGTATGTCGTACTTTACCTAAAGTTTCTTGGACAATTGAGGGAGTTTAAAAATTGAATAAATGTTTATTTAACTTTTATTAATCAAAGTCACAACATTTTGCATGTCTATGCGACGTTTCGGCGAAATCACATTCACCATCATCAGGCTGAAGTTCCAATCTTTGTGTTGTTGTATATATATATATATATGTATGTATATATATATATATATATATAATCATCATCATGTCATGAAAGCTTTTTTTTCTCCTGAGATTAATACCAATTGTTTATTCAAGACCTGGATTCAATTTGCAAAGTAGTGTTTAGCAGTTTAGTTGCTTTGTTCATTTAAATGGAACTAAATAGCTAAGCTAAAGCTAACTATTTGTGTCTGGCCATTTGTCCTGCTTCTCCCTAATATTGTTTGCATTTATGCCTGATTTTGGGAGGTGGGATTTGTTTTGTAACTTGAAGAAGAGTTAAATAATTTAGCAGGCACATGAAAAAGAAAACAGAAAGAACAGAAACAATCAAACAAAGAAAGACAAAGCCAGGAGACCTTTTCTAAATGAAAATCAGTCTGAAGCTGCTTAGATAGTGAAGAATGGACTTCTCTGGTAAATGTTTGGGTAGCAGTCAGAACTCTGATGTACAATGAAAGTTTTCTTGTTTTCAGTGGTTAATTATTATTATTATTATTATTATTATTATTATTATTATTATTTATTGGATTTGTGTGCCGCCCCTCTCCGTAGACTCGGGATGGCTCACAACAATAACAATGACAATGTAAGAACAAATCTAATAATTTTAAAAACGCGAAAAACCCCATTATTAAAAGCAAACATACACACAAACATACCATGTATAAACTGTATAGGCCCGGGGGAGATATCCCAGTTCCCCCATGCCTGACGGCAGAGATGGGTCTTAAGAGCTTTACGAAAGGCAAGGAGGGTGGGGGCAGTTCTAATCTCTGGGGGAAACTGGTTCCAAAGGGTCGGGGCCGCCACAGAGAAGGCTCTAACCTATTCAGTTTGCATGAAAATCCTCTTATACAGCTACTTAGCTACTTACATATCTTTAATCATGTGCAACATGGTACCAGCAGCCTCTTCTTAATGCCATATTTTACTGATATTGTCTTCATCTAATTCCTAAGCAATACCTGAGGCATCTTAAAGATGTTCTTAACTGCTCTGATGTTAATGTAATTTTTTCACTTTTAAGACAGGCAAAAAAATATCACAATAATGCTATGGATAGAAACTGCAATATGTCACTCATTATTTTGTTGGATTCATAAACAGGTGACCCAAGAGGTTGGGATCAGTGGGCATCTACTGACCACTTATTTATTTATTTATTAGATTTGTATGCCATCCCTCTCCAGAGACTCAGGGCGGCTCACGACAATAGTAAAAACAATATTATGGCAGAACAAATCTAATATTAAAAAAGAAGCATATAAAAACCCTATCACATTTTAAAAAATCAAACAACACATACATACCAAACATAAATATAAGAAGACCATCCCTGTCCCCCACTCTCAGAGCATTATTTCCCAGGGCTTTTCTGCTTTGGGTTGTGTTTCAAAGCAGGGTGGGTCCATCTGATCTATAAGACTTGATGAGCCTGATCTGAAGTTGATCAGTGAAGATGGCACAGGAAAATGTGGGGAGAGGCATAAAAAAAATTCTGCTGCTTTATAATGCAAATATGCTTGCACCTATTATCTGCTTTTTAGTCTTCTCTTCAACACAGGCTTAAGTACAATTTTAAAATATTCAAAAGGAGGCCAGATGATAGTTGGACTGGTAAAATTCCCCTTGGACATGGGTTTAGATTATTCTAGCATAGTTTGAATTAGCATGAGTATTCAGAAGCTGTAGCTGGCTCATTTTGATCCTGTGAAGGCAAATCACTTGTGTAAAAGTAGAACAAGTTCTGGCAGAAGGTTAAAACCACCAATCTAGTCGTCTGTCAAACTCACATCTAGCTCAGTGCCAGTTCATCACGCCCATGATAATGGGAATAGTTGGTGAATATTTTCTTGTTGGCTGATGACATTTGATCCAAAGGGGTGGAAATAAAGTTTGGGTAATCAACATAGTAAATCTGCTTTCTTTGATGTATTGTATTTTCTTTTATTGTAAATAAAAGACACACTTTTGCTATCATCGTACATGTGGCTGTATATATCATCACTAGGGACAACAATTTTATACCAGTATAGTTTGCTACCAATTCTAGGACTAATAAATAATGTTTTAATTCGGTCATAAGAGCAGTCATAAGAAAACAGAAAACCTAGAGTTTGGCAGAATAAAGCCAAGGAAATGAAATGCCCTTTCTTTATCTTTAGTTTCCCTTTATTTTATATTGGTTTTCTATAATCAAGATAAGACAGGTGAAAAAATTAAAAGAAAAAATACTTGTAAGAAGAGAATAGAATACAATTCTTTATTGGCCAAGTGTGCTTGAACACATAAGGAATTTTTCTTTGGTGCATATACTCTCAGTGTACATAAAAGAAAATATACATTTATCAAGAATCATGATATACAACACTTAGTGATTGTCATAGGGTCAAATAAGCAATCCGGAAACAATCAATATTAATAAAAATTATAAGGATACAAGCAACAAGTTACAGCCATACAATCATAAATGGGAAAAGATTGGTGATAGGAATGATGAGGAAAATTAGTAGTAATAGTAGTGCAGATTTAGTAAATAGTTTGACAGTGTTGAGGGAATTATTTGTTTAGCAGAGTGTTGGCATTTGGGAAAAAACTGTACTAAAGTTAGACAATATCTGATATTTATATAATACAAGTATGTATCTTTCCCCCTTATACAGTATTTAGCCATGGCTCAAAATGTTTCTGTTGTGGATGGCATCTTTATTTCTTGTATGTTTATTGGGATGCTGACAGTTATCTTCATCTTGTTGCCAGCCTTGACCCACTTAAGTCATTCTTAGCTACACAAGGAGCATTTACCCTCTCCTTGGAATACCACTGAAATGCAGCTTTTTGTTTTGTCACCCTTTATCTTGAAGGGAAGTCAGAAGATCACAGAGACAAGTGAAGCTGGATGGGAATTGGCAATGAGGTGGACAATGAATTCATACAATTGTTTATGCTGATAAACATAGTGACTCAAGGATAGACAAGAACATAATGAGTGTTCTTGAATATAATGAAAAGTTAAAGGGGGGAAAAGAGAGAATACATAGTTCCTCTCAAAGAGACCTCCCCTGCCCCGACATTACAATGTGGGAGGAAAAACTCTACAAGTATTCCTATTGATGGCAAAGAAAATTATGCATTTTATTTTAGAAATTTAGAAATGACCTTACTCCTCATATCTACAGTACTTCTATTTCCAGTATCTGTCTCTAATCTCCCCATATCTACATTACTTCTATTTCCAGTATCTGTCTATAATCCAGTTCTAGACTCATTTCCATGAAAATGAATGGAACTTTCTTCCATTGACATTTTAGTGGCAGATAATGGGCAACATATCTAACATAGAAATAGAAAAACTCAAAGGTATTTCACCTTGTTTTGTAAGCATTGTACAATAGAGTTTGGTTTGATTTGGTTTCAAGACAAATAAAAGCTAAGGCTTATAGAGATATGGAAGTAGATGTATATTGGACATACAAGTGTACGTTGGACATATAAGATAGGTGTTTAAACTTATTGATGTTTGGTAAACTTCAATATTCATTGTTATATGTATTTTTAGCATCATATATCACCTGACATAGCAATATAGGGGTAGTGATTTCTGACAGTCTCAAAATGGGTGAGCAGTGTGGTTTGGGCAGTAGGAAAAGCAAGTAGGATGCTTGGCTGCATAGATAGAGGTATAACAAGCAGGAAGAGGGAGATTGTGATCCCCTTACATGGAGCGCTGGTGAGACCACATTTGGAATACTGTGTTCAGTTCTGGAGACCTCACCTACAAAAAGATATTGACAAAATTGAACGGGTCCAAAGATGGGCTACAAGAATGGTGGAAGGTCTTAAGCATAAAACGTATCAGGAAAGACTTAATGAACTCAACCTGTATAGTCTGGAGGGCAGAAGGAAAAGGGGGGACATGATCGAAACATTTAAATATGTTAAAGGGTTAAATAAGGTTCAGGAGGGAAGTGTTTTTGATAGGAAAGTGAACACAAGAACAAGGGGACAAAATCTGAAGTTAGTTGGGGGAAAGATCAAAAGCAACGTGAGAAAATATTATTTTACTGAAAGAGTAGTAGATCCTTGGAACAAACTTCCAGCAGACGTGGTTGGTAAATCCACAGTAACTGAATTTAAACATACCTGGGATAAACATATATCCATCTTAAGATAAAATACAGGAAATAGTATAAGGGCAGACTAGATGGATCATGAGGTCTTTTTCTGCCGTCAGTCTTCTATGTTTCTATGTTTCTATATAGCAATAGCATTGAGACTTTATGCCACTTCAAAGTGCTTTACAGCTCTCTCTAAGCAGTTTACAGAGAGTTAGCATATTGTCCCCAACAATCTGGGTCTCTATTTACCAAGCTTGGAAGAATGGAAGGCTGAGTCAACTTGAGCCTATTGAGATTCAATCTGCCAAACTGCTGACATACAGTGATCAGCAGAAGTAGCTTGCAATACTGCACTCTAACCACCAAGGCTCTTAATTAATACCTCTGCACCACTGAGGCTCTTAATTAATACCTCTGATTAATATATTAATATAAAAACTGTCATATCTATCTGATTTTCACTCTCCAAAAATATATGTTTCTTTGAATTAAAGAGCAAATCTAAGGAATAAATTTTCCATAAATTGACCTCAAACGTAATAAAGTTGAATTCTGAATTTTGTTTTTGCTCTCCTTGTCTTTAATCCTCCCTATCTTTTTTTAAAAAATTGGATGAAATAGCATTTATTAAACCAACCAACTTGAATCATGAACAAGAGAGAATTATGTAGTCCCTTGCTTAAGTTAATGGAACTAGATGTTGAGTTATGAGGCTGAATTAATCACTAACTGGCAAGTATTGTGAAGATCTGAGAATGACATAAAACAAGGGGTGCCATTTATGCTCATATGAGACCCATAAGATTCTCAATGAATCTGGTTATCATTTCTGCTAAAAAGGTTCTATATCAATTTTCAAATGAAAATCTTCTGCAGAGTGATTTATTTCAGTATCTCTAGACTATGGAGAGAACTGTCACATGTGTCACTTTTGTGAAAGTTGATTTTTATTGTGTTTTCTGAAATATTAGTAAGAATCTGTCATAATCCTTCTCCACGTGAAGCAAGATTTGAAGGACTATCATGGGCTACCAACTGATGTGAAATATTTGCTTTTTGTGTGCTTCAATCCTTATTTTCTTATGTATTCAATGTTAACAATCTTCTGATTATCTCTTCAAGCGTAATATGTCTACCTAAGTGAGAAATCAGCAAAGATTTATAAACCTATTTTTATTGCTGCACTAACCACCTAAATCATAAATTACTATTTAACAGAGTATAGTTACCAAGTAAGAAATACTTTTCCTGCTTTACCTCAATAATAATGATTGCATGTTATGTAATATGAAATATAAATGCTTCCCTTATTCAAAGAACTTGGGCTGAGACATGAACCAGGAAGGCTTGTCATTACCATCCCAAAAAGAGATTTTTTCCCCTAATAACCATCCATCATGGCATAATGGAATGTTATTATATTGTCAGAGAAAATAGAATCACTGTCTTCGATGGAAGCCAGAGTGGTTTATATCCAGACCATGTTGAAACACTATAAGGTAAAATGGAAATTATTTCAAAACATGGAAATATAATCTCCAGATAAATATTATGAATTCTTCAATATCAATTATCCTCAGTGTATTATTTTACATTCTCCATTTCCTAGAGAGGTAGAATAAAGCTTTTATTGTTTCATTGTGAGAAGAAAATACAGGAAGCTAATGGCATTTATGTAAACTAACAGCATTTTTGTAATATCTATAGATTGACAGTGTTGGATACATTATATGATATGACTGAAAAATACTATCCATCTGAATGTTTCTCAGTAGTAAATGGTCTTTTTTAGCTGAAAATTTCCAATAACAAAAGAAAATACTTTCTAGTCAAAACTGCTTAAATTTGTCATTGATCTGAATATTGATTACTTTAGGTAAATTTAGAGGAGGAAGTTGTCCAATCATTGTGCACCCGAAACAGAATACCCTACAAAACTAGACTTTCAATCCTAGGTCTAGAAAGTTTAGAACTACGATGCCTTAAACATGATCTAAGTATTACCCACAAGATCATATGTTGCAACGTCCTCCCTGTCAACGACTACTTCAGCTTCAACCACAACAACACAAGAGCACACAACAGATTCAAACTTAATATTAACCACTCCAAACTTGATTGTAGAAAATACAACTTTAGTAATTGAGTTGTCGAGACATGGAACTCATTACCTGACTCCGTAGTATCATCCCTAACCCCCAACATTTTACCCTTAGACTGTCCACGGTTGACCTCTCCAGATTCCTAAGAGGTCAGTAAGGGGTGTGCGTAAGTGCACCAGCATGCCTTCCATCCCCTGTCCTACTGTCTCTCCTATATTTCTTTATATATCATTTCTTATATTCCTATATCTTTTTCTTTCATTGATATATTTTATTCCTATATCTTTCTTCTAGTCTTTCATTGATTTAACTTACTATACGTTTATCCTCTGTAACCTTCATTATGTTTTGGAAATAAATAAATAAATAAATAAATAAATAAATAAATAAATAAATGAATGAATGAATGAATGAATGAATGAATGAATGAATGAATGAATGTATGTATGAATGAATGAAAGAATGAATGAATGAATAAAAATAACAGCATTTTGAACTACTGTACAACTTCCATCATCACCTCATACTCTCCAACTCATAATTAGTTTAAAGCCTATGTTCATGTTTTGAATAATGAAAAAATGCATTTTCTTTACGCTATTCAATCATCATGGCCATATGATAAAACAATGTCATAAGGATGCAATTGGTCAGAATTAAGTCAACCGTGATTTTATCTCCTTAAAAGTAAAAGAAATCCTAATTTGCTTTGCTGGCACAATCATCAATTAATGTAAAACAAATTAAACTTAATTCAATTCATCTACCTTTTGGCTATATACTAAATAAATTAGTGTTGTGAAATACTTCTCATTCCTAACTTCTGATTCAAAATGCAGAAATGAATGCTATAGGTAGATCAGAAGGTATGTGTGACTCTAAATTCTAATGATAATATGAAATCAGAAGGTGTTTTAATATTCCTGTATTACGATGCCATGGTTTAACAGTTAAACATTTGGTGAGAGATATGTTTTTATAGATTTCCTAAATATGAAGAAGCTGAAAACAAAATGAAGTGTTTTTTGTAGCCTAATAGCAACTCAGGAGAGAGGCTGCTCTGCACACCAGAAAGCTAAGCCGACAATAGGATTAACTTTAGAAGGCTTAACAACTGGGTATAAAAGGAGAGTAGATACTCAGGTATATAAATACCTTTACATTATACCTGATAATTAATTGACAACCAATGCTTATCTTTTAGTTCAAGTGTAATAGGATTCCCTGGGTCTTGCCTTGGTAAGCAATTCATTGCTGCCATCTGGACCCACCATAGTTTCCTGATTCTAATCAGTTTATGGAATATTTAATTGCACAGCATATGTTTTTTAGGAAGTAATTCTTTATAATGTTTTTTTTTAAATCAGCAAAAGGACAAAGTTATAGTTTTCCAGTGTTTTCACAAAAGTTGTTTTCCTTTTCATTTTATTGAATATATGATGGGAAAAGAGTGAAAGAATTCACTGGCCGGAGAAAAATATCGATGAATTCAGTTCAAGAAATGTTTGTGACAGAAAATACCGCCGGTGGTCTTTATCCCCCGGCGCATTTTGCAGGAGGCACAGGGGGACACGGAGACCGGCGGCAGCCGCCATCTTGGTTGGGGACGAGATCTCGCAAGGCTTCGCGAGATCTCGGCCAAATAATCAGGCCAGAGTGGCCTGATATGACATAGTCCAGGCGGAGCCTGCTGGCCCTATAAAAGGGCTGGCAGGCTCGGAGTCGGCCTTTTCGCCCGGACTCCATCTAGCAGACACCCGCCCTCCCTCCCTATTTTACAGTGTGCCACTGGGGTCGCCCTAGGGGGCTGAATAGGAATTTTTGGCGGTCCTGGCGCTTTAGCTAGGACCGTTTTTTTCGCCTATTCCACACTGTGGAGACGGATAAGCAGCTAGGGGGTGCTTGCACCTGTTTTAGGTTAATTGGCTTACCTTTGGTCATTTGGGTAGGCAGTTTAGGGGCGGAAAACTGGGTGGTGGTTTAGCAACTGCGTGTTCTCTGTTGGGCATCTTTGGGGATGATTGACAGGTTCTCTCCAAAGGCTTGTGGTTTTGACGACCTGAGCAGTTGGGGGGAACATGTCTTTGGGTCCCGCCCATTTAATTCCCCTTGTAGGGGTTAGCCGGCAGGACCTCCCACATGCAAGTGCATGGCAAGGTCTCAGGTGAGGGAGTGGTCATAAGTTGCCCCGGAAGTTTATTCTACATCATTTTCCGCCCCGGAAGCAATTGTTTGACCCTGCGGGTCCTTGTTAGGGTCTTAAGTTAATTATGCTAATTATGCTAACGCGAATTTATTTTAATAAAAATGACCCAGTTTTAAATCCAGCTCTTGTGTCCGTGTCTTTACTCCGCCTCTCCTGCAAAATGGCTTCAGAGTCAGAAACATCTGGAGTATAACCTTCCAATGTTTTGGATGAAAGATTATCCCTTGATGTAATGAAGTTGCTTTCTACTGTGATTATCAGAAAACTCAAATATTTGTTTCTTTTTTTTTAAAAAAAAGCTGTGTTTACATCCATTATTTTTTCCACATGACAAATACAGTTGTTCCCAAAGTGCTCTAGGCAAGCCATATCAGTTAATGTTTTCTTCCAAAGTAACATATTTAAGATTGTAAGCACATTATTTGCTCTTTCATGCAAAAGTTCTCTATAAATTGCACTGCAGTTCTCACATACAAACACAGTATAGTTCTCAAACAAAATCTTACTTTTAGGGAGTTTGTTGCAATTGTTTTGTCTCTCCCGTTCAATGTAAACCTCAATGTTGATTGCAAAATCACTATTCTTCCAATAGAAATACTGAATGACGATTACTGGAAGTAGTTTCCCTGAACCATTATTGCTTCTATCTGAGGCAAATCCACTATAAACTATGTCATTTTCTTCAAATGCTTTTAGAGCAATATCAAGAGAATGTGATGTAAGTGCAGCGTTAACAATAATACCTGTCTTCTTCAAGCACTTGAAAATTTTCAGTTTACTTCTGGATAGAAATATCATTTTTCAGAAGATAGATATATAATCAAATGACTTGAAATCATTGTGATGCTTAACAGTGTGATGAGCAAAAATACCCTCTAGTGCAGTAATGGCATTGTTTGATTTCTTCTCTAGTTCTACAAAATGATCTGTCCATTTTTCTGATACTTCCTCTTGTGAATCTGTTTTCTAGGGTTTTTCTGAATCCACATAAGATTTAAATCAGTCAATTTTTATCATTTTCAGCCAATTTAAAAACTGAAGACTCTGGCCTTTAGCTCTACATAACATTACAGCCAGTGAAGGGCTACAAAAATTTTTACTACCACACTGTGGGCATGGCTTATGCAGGATGCCCTGCATTTTCTTTCAACTTTCAGTGCAAATTGGGTGTTCTGGGGTGGAACTCCATTTTCACTGCCCCACTGCGTTCCCCCTCATCGGGGCAGCAGCCCACCCCTCATGCTTAGTTTTGGCATCATTTAGGAACTCCATTTTCACTGCCCCACTGCGTTCCCCCTCATCCAGGCAGCAGCCCACCCGTCATGCTTAATTTTGGCATCATTTAGGAAAGAAAGTACATTTAAAAAACACATTCCTCTCAGTTACTGTATAATAGAGTGTTATATGACATCAAAGTTTCTGCCTCTAAACTAGTGTTTGAGGTAGAGAACCAAACATCAAAAGATCAAAAGATCTTGCTAGCCAAGCAAAATACATGGTTTCTTTATGGAGTTGCTAACAGGTACAGCAATTGGACCTACCGAGTCTACGGAGAGCGGCGGCATACAAATCTAATAAATAAACAAATAAATAAACAAATAAATTGAAACTATTTTTTCATTATTTTTATTAAGGACATTTTAAACACCAGGTATAAAACATTTTCAGACCTCAGGTCCAATAGTTGCTAATTCCCCATTATACAGCAGAAACATTATCATATAAAGTAGTGATGGAGAACCTTTTTATGGTTGTGTGCCAAAAGTATGTGTATGCATGCATGATAGCAGTGCAATTCATGCCCCACCTACGCATGTGTGCATGATAACCTCCTATGCTCATGTCCCCGCACTGCGCATGTGCACATCCCAGTTCTAGGCCTGGAAAGCCTCCTGCACCAAACTTTACAAGTGTGAAGCGGTATATAAGTCTAAATACTATTACTAATGCTATTGCTATACAAGAGAGCCAGTATGGATGGAGTAGTGGTTAAGTGGGCAAGTAGGCCCCATTTAGCCAAATTCACTTCATAGGGTGGTTGTTGTGGGGAAAATAGGAGGAGGGAGTATTAAATGTGTGTTTATCACCTTGAGTTATTCAGAAAAAGGGTAGGATAAAAATCTAATAATAATAAGTTACCAAATCAGTGGGATTTGAACTGATTAATCAAAGTTCAATAGTAACAATAATTTGGGAGACAACTCTATTGTTATAGAGTACTTTAGGAGTAATGTTACTCCTAAACAGCAATTTGGGAGACAACTCTATTAGCTGTTCAGTATTTGGATTAGCAGTGAAATTAGCAGAGTGGCACTTAAACTTGACATCAAGCTAATATATTGCCTTGGTTTCGAAGTGTATTTGCAAGAATTTAAATGTGGGAAAATCTGAGTTTCAAGTGTCAACTTTTGTTCCTGATAGCTTTGTGGAGAGGAGGGATAGTATCAAAACCTGTGACAATCATCACAACTGCATCTCATTATGAATTCACTGAAAGTGAAGTCTCCATGAGTGTAAATTGTAACCACCAGCTTTTCTCATCAGTCATCAGCTTTAAAAAGAGCTTTTAACAGCTCTTTTGAAGGGACTGTAATTCTGAAACAGGGTCACCAGCTTCAGAGCATCTAATATAAACTTCACTAGACTAGGATTTTCCAGTTGTGCTAGGAAAGCAACTCCCATAAGTCCAAGAAGTATAGCTTTGAAGCATAGCTTTTGTTAGATGGGCATTTGTGGTTATTGAGACAGTTCTGGAAGGAAGCAGGCTGAGGAAAGCTGCTCTAACAACAGGGTCAGTGAGAAGTGGGCTTTAAAGCAACTCTAATTAGCCATTAAACATTATTATGACTGATTAATTATTAATGAAAACACACAGAGCAGAGCTAAATGACAAGTTCCTATTAACAATTATATCCTCTCCTCTCAAGGAAAGCAATGGAGCGGGGAAGAGAAAGAGAGAAAGAACAAAATAAGCCATATAAAGAAGGAAAGAATTAAATAATAATAATTTGGGGAGGCTTGTCATGCCTTATAGAACATTCATCAAAGCTCAATAAGAAATTGATAGGAAATGTTCACTGCATTCACCTTAAAGGAAATCCAAATTTGATTCTGCAAATGCCCTTATTCAGCATTCAGAAAAATGCTTTTTTAAATAATTTACCTGAGATACATAATTTATTCCAACTTAAGACCCATGGCTAAAACTTTGCTTGATTATTTTGTTGCAGTGTGTAAAAAGTAAATCCTTACCACTTTTTCCAACTTCCCATCAATCAGTCCCTCTAAATCTTGCCTGCCTTTCAGTTTTGTTGTTTAAGGTCTGCTATGTCCTCCTTGTACATAGAGCTGATATACAATCTTTCTCCACACTTCAAGCAGACTTACTGACCTTACATGACTGATAACAGAGCCAATTCAGTCTTTTGGGGATTCATGTAACCTTGTAGATATGTTGTACCACTGCAAAATGCACATAGGGAGAAGCTTTTAAAAACATTTAAGCATGACTGGGCATTTGGTGGTTGTGTGTATGTGGGACTAACAATTGAGGACCTTGTGTTGATTAATTGTTGTGGTCAAGGCATAGGAAGCATGGGCTTCCTCCTTTTTACCTTTCCTAATTTTTAATGAAATTGGATTCATTTAATTGAATTGAATACTTTATTTGGCCAAATGTGGTTAGACATATGAGGAATTTGTCTCCAGTTCAGAAGACTCAGTGTACATATGAAGCAACAGAATAATAATAATAATACCAATAAAAGGGGGAGTAAAGCAATTAATAAGAAGGATAAATAGCAATACTACAGCCATACGCCATGAATTAATAGACATGAATTAATAGAATCACTGGCCCCCTCAGAGAAGGTTCGCAACTTGGGCGTCCTCCTCGATCCACAGCTCACATTAGAGAAACATCTTTCAGCTGTGGCGAGGGGGACATTTGCCCAGGTTCGCCTTGTGCACCAATTGCGACCCTACTTGGACCGGGAGTCACTGATCACGGTCACTCATGCCCTCATCACCTCGAGGCTACTGTAACGCTCTCTACATGGGGTTACCTTTGAAAAATGTTTGGAAACTTCAGATCGTGCAGAATGCAGCTGCGAGAGCAATCATGGGCTTTCCCAAATATGCCCATGTTACACCAACATTCCGCAGTCTGCATTGGTTGCTGATCAGTTTCCGGTCACAATTCAAAGTGTTGGTTATCACCTATAAAGCCCTTCATGGCACCGGACCAGATTACCTCAGGGACCGCCTTCTGCTGCACGAATCCCAGCGACCAGTTAGGTCCCACAGAGTGGATCTTCTCCGGGTCCCGTCTGTTGTATCCTTGTAATTAGTTTGTTCCTTGTGAAACGCTGTCTGAGCGGGAAACAGGAAGTCGCGCCTGATTGGCTCAGACGCGGGCTGCTCTCTTTTGGCGGGAGCCGCAAATGTATAAAAGAAGCGGTTTCTCCCCAGGTAGAGCAGACGTGTTCCGCTGATTGTCACTTCCCCTTTTAAGAGCTGAATAAGGGAACCGTCTTTACTTAGCCTGTCTTCGGACACTTCACTGGCGACGACGGACGGAAGAACCACGCGTGCAAAATGAACAACCTTCAAATCGGCCGGGCTCCTGAGTTCTTCGATCCGGAGAAATCCTCCTGGGATGCCTACTTAGCCAAGTTCGAGATCTTCCTCGAAGCCGCGGGAATAAGGGATGCCGATGCCGAACGAAAGCGGGCAATCTTCCTGAACTACTGCGGCCCAGAGATATTCGACCGTCAACTAAGCAATGTCGCCTGGCGGGACCCAGGGGAAGAGCCTTCTCTGTGGCGGCCCCAGCCCTATGGAACCAACTCCCCCCAGAGATTAGAATTGTCCCCACCCTCCTTGCCTTTCGTAAACAACTTAAAACCCACCTCTGCCACCAGGCATGGGGGAATTGAGATCCTCTTTCCCCCTAGGCCTTTACAATTCTATGCATGGTATGTATGTATGTTTGGTTTTTATATTAATGGATTTTTAATCATCAATACCAAATTACTATTGTACACTGTTTTATTGTCGCTGTTAGCCGCCCCGAGTCTCTGGAGAGGGGTGGCATACAAATCCAATAAATAAATAAATAAATAAATTAGATACCACTGAGAGAATTAAATGTTTAGCAAAATGGTGGGACCAGGGGGGAAAACTGTCCCTGTGTCTAGTTGTTTTGGTCTACAATGCCCTAGAGAACCCTACCCAGGGAAGGGGTTGAAACAGTTTAGGTCCAGGAAGTGAGGCGTCTGCAGATATGTAACATATCTTCTCAGTGCTCCTTCTAACTCACACAATGTACAGGTCTTCTATGGAATTCATTGCATACCCTACAAATGTTAGGCAGGATAGAAAGTGAATGTTAACTACAAATACCAATTAGTGTCACTTTTATTCAATGCATTTTAATGCAGAAATTTTGTCCAAGCACTCATCTTTTGTTTGATACTTGATGCACAAGGTAGAACTTGCCAGCGTTGGCTGCCTTGTAATGCATCACATTATTCTTATGGGAAAATTTTGTTTGGTACTCATACCATACTCAACGGCCTATAATACTGAATTCTGCAGATCTCTGGAAGGTAAGCAAGGCATTGTGAGGAGTGGAATGGGGGACAAAGCAGGCTCTGTCTCTCAGAGACCCAGAAAGGCAAGCATGGGTGGTAGGCGGGGAGAGATAGGTGGGCAGGCTTCAGTGTCTCTGCAAAGTTACAAAGCTGCCCAATCATTCATATGTACAAGTGACCGGATAGTTTTTGTAAAAAAAATATCTTCAAATCATAGACTTTGGGGAGATCTGTTTTAACTTTGAACAGTCACATTATTTATTATTATTATTATTATTATTATTATTATTATTATTATTATTATTATTATTATGTCAATACAACCCAGCAAACGAGATCACTATCCTGGATTTCATATTCCATCACCAGTTGGGTGCTTCCCAAGCACCTAGGACTGGGTGATGTAGCTGTGAATTATGTTTGCTGATCCAAGTAAAGCGGCCTTTTGCAATTGACAGATGGAGATTTTGTCAATTCCGATGGTTTTCAAATGTCCACTGAGATCCTTTGGTACTGCACCGAGTGTGCCAAGTACCACTGGGGCCACTTTCACTGGCTTATGCCAAAGTCATTGCAGCATCCTCATCCTCATCCTCATTATTATCATTATCATCATCATCATCATCATCATCATCATCATTATTTTATATGCTGCCCCTCTCTGAGGACAATAAATGATATGTCATACCTCACGGATGATCACCTCCATGGCATCACTACAGTTTAAGACTACTTTAAGATTACTTTAATATTGTTTGTTCAAGCTTTTTAAATCTTTGATTTAATTTAGTCTTAAGTTTTTTTAATTTTTGTCCTTCTCTTTTGGTTACAGTTTCACTTAATGCAGTTCATGTTTTATTGCAACTCCCATAAGCCACTCTAGAAGCTTTTTAGCCCAACCATGAACTAGGAGCCAGAAGAAATCAACAAATAAACTTTATTCTAGTGATATTCTGGAGTTTGGGAAGTTGTAAAATCTCCTGGCTCCACAGAATATCAACAGCCCTAAATTTAGGAGCTAGCACTTAATTTTCTCTTTATGTAGTTGCAGGCTTTACCCCATGGCGTTATCATTTCAATACAGGAAATATTGTTGCTGTGTTGCAGAGATAGATAGAAAGGGAGAAGGACAACAAGAAAAAAGGAAGCATTTGGGGCGTGTAAGAAAAAGAATACTGCTATATAATCAGTGAGAATGTAAGTACATATTAAATCATTCTCTTGCTTGATTAGCAATGGTTACAGTTTCTGTCAAGAACCAAAACATTTGATTCATTGTAACTGAAGGAGAAACTATTTTACATTATGTTCTAAGAATAAAAATCCCAGAAAAAGTAGCCATTTTTTTAAAAAAAAATGTAATCCTAGCTGAGCGTGAAAGAAAAGTACCTTTGTTCCTTCACAATAGTCTCCATTGTGCTTAGTTTAAATAGATTGTAGCAGCTAAGGTTAGAATAATGAAGTTGTTTATTTCAATAGACTGTGTTGTCATTATAAACCTGACAATATTATTGTAGTGACATTCTGATGTCAATGTATGTCCCTCTAGACAATACTGGGATGTCTTGTTTATGCTAAAGGAAAATAGTGTTATGAGTAAAAGCTGAGCAATGTGAGTCTATGAAGACAGGTTGATAGATTTTCTGAAAATTGGATCATTTAAAAGTAAGAACCGAGGCACTATATACCGTAGAATAGAGAGTACCAGTATCAGTGTAATGTCTTTTTACAGGTTTTAGGATAATACTTGACTTATGTCTGTTCATTTAACAATGGACCAAAATTATAACTGCTTCAGAAAAATGAAATGAAAAAAAAATCAGAAAAATTACAATGATTATGTAATCACAATTCAAATGCTAAGAACTGGCTCAGCTTTATGATGGTTGCAGTATCTTGTGGTTATGTGATTGTGATTTGAGATATTCCCAGCAAGAACCAATAAACAAAGTCAAAGGGAAGGGGTGAGATGGATTAACTCAAAAACCATGTGATTTAACAACCATGGTCATAAAATCAGATTTGGTTGCATGATGACTTAGGCATGGCAACTTCATGGTTTAGCAACCAAATTTTCGGTCCCAATTGTGGTTGTAAGTCAAGGTCTACAAAACAATAAAAAGGTATATTACTATCCATAGATATCAGAAATTTTTAATTAGGTTTTGATAAATAATGAAAATAGATATACATTATCAGAATTATTACAGTACAAAAATTTTACTGGTTGTGTTGGCCCCTCTGGCACCACACTTAAATATTTGTGCAAACATTGCATACCTTAATTCATGATCTTTTGACTATGGGTCCATGTGACCCATGGGAAAGGGACTGCCAAACCTTGTAGTAGAACACAAGAAGTTGGTGAATTCTGAATAATTATTAAAGTGATACTTTTCTTTGTACTTAACGAATATTCCTCATTATAGAACATTCCACTGCAGGTATACTAATCAGTTTTGAATTTACCATCACACATGGAAAAATTGTATGCTTTCTTTATAATTTTGTAAATTAACAGTAAGATCTGCCAGTAAATCAGAAAAGAGAAATGCATTCTTTATGATCCTGTAAGTAAAAACAAAGGATAATTGGAAAATACGATGCATTTTTGGAGGGCCCTACTCTTGTAGTAAATAGGGTAGTGAGGCAAAATGGATGCCATATATAGGTTTCGTTGAATTTTGATTTCTTTCTTAAGTGTTTGAGCTGTTCTGGGGATGTTTCTTTCCTTTTTAAATCAAAATGTTGGAAATCTGCATAATCAGTTTTTCACAATAGTTAAGAAGCAATTGTCTATTTCTACTAGTACAAAGATCACATTATTTTTTCATGATAGCCAAAATCTCTAAAGCATTCATTCAAGTACTGGAAGGTAATATTCTCATGTTTTACATGGCAACTTTTCTGTCATACTCAGTACTTATCATCATTCTGATTATATGACCTCTGAATCCCCAGTATGGCACTGAGAGGTTCTAGTGTCTCCACAAGGTTTTCAATTTCAGCTGAAACATACCTGAATAAATTTCAATTAGATTTTTTATTACATATATAAAGAGAGTCCTATTAATTATTAAATTTAATTTTAAAATTACATTAAGCAAAATTACATTTTTGTCCTAGCACTGCCCACATTTTGGAATGCAATCTGTAGCATGTGCAAAATGCCACCAATCATAAGAGATGCTTTGTAAAGGTCATCTTAATTTGCAAAGAACCTGAAGTTGCCTCCAGCTCAGAGGTCAGAATTGTGGTGAATGAATTACATTGAGTTGTAAATATCTCCTAATGTGGACAGAATTGGCGTACAAAATAGACAGAACTGAATGTGGTGTATTGTTTCAATCATCACAATAATATCCTATATACTTAGTTTTAACCATACATTAACAGCAATTAAAAAGCTTATCATGAGTAACTGGCATGGATTGTATAAGCCAATCCATGTACAATGTTGTCTATTTTCCTATCGTATATGGAGGGTGGGGGGATAATGGTGTAGGAAGCATCTGGAAGTGAGCCAGATTCAGCTTGAGCCAGTGATAAGCTGGTATGGAATTCAACACCAACTGCCTGAATGATGTACAGGTGAATGTAGCATTTGATTAAATGGCACCTCACTCATGTCTCTCTCCTTGTCTGATAAAAAAAAATCGCCTTGAACAGCATATTTTGTGTCAGTAAGAAGTGAACGAAGGAAAGATAAGGAGCTCAGGTAGCCTGGAATACAGTAATGATCTTTCACACTGTCACTGAGAAAATAACAGGATAACTATATCATGATCTTGTAACTCTAGTGGTTACCATCTTCTTTCCATACCCAAAGAGCTGGTATTGTTATTGAAATTCTCCATGGACTAAACCTAGAGTTCTGTTTAAAGGCAATCTATGGTATTTTTGTTACCTTAAATTGAATAGGAACTCTATATCGTGCTAGCTAGTCCACCAACATAACCATCTCCACATACACGGCATCTAGATACACTAGATCTTCCCCCTGACCAATGAATGTTTTTAGTACGATTGTTGAATGAAAGGTAATGGAAGTTTTTAAAGTAGATTTTGAGGATTGTTTTTATGTATTAATTGGATTGATTTTACTATTGTCTCTTTATATATGGAGTGAGCCGCCCTGAATCATCGGAGAGGGGCAGCATATAAATCCAATTAAATAATAATAATAATAATAATAATAATAATAATAATAATAATAATAATAATAATCTTCTTCATCATCATCAACTTATAGCTGATCTAATCGCTATGTGATCTGTAGAAGAGCTGTAGAAGTATTCAAAAAAAAATTATGGAATGTGCAGAACTAGATATGATGACAAAACGTTTGAATAATCAAGTTGAAACAGAATTTTATAAAATATTGGACAAAGTATATAATTGGTGGAATTTTAAAAATAGTGGTAAAATTATATAAGTAAGAATTTATAATTATTTGAATTTATTAATTAGAAGGTTAATTGTATGGATGGATGGAAGAATATTTAGAAATTAATATGATAATGTGTTTTTTTCTCTTCTTTTTAGTTATATTACATAAGTGAATATTAATTAATTAATTAAATAATATGATAGTAATAGACAGAACGTAATAGTTTAAAAATAATATAAACACAGAGTATTTTTACAATGCTACTAATACTAAAGTATTATCTTTTTATATAGTATTATTAGTTTAAATATTTTATATTTTATAGATAAGAAAATTAATTAAAGTTATAGAAACTATAACCTATAAACAATAGAGTTAAATTTAATAAGAATATAGAGTGTGAGTGTTATATTTCTAAATTGATCTGATTATAGTTAGACTTTTTTTGGTATTAGTTAGACTTCTATGATAAGCGGAGCAATGGTAGCTCCTTGAATGTTGAATGTTGACTGTCTTTGTATGTCTAATGAAAAATAATTAAAAACTAAAAAAAAAAAAGAGCTGGAGAGGTTGGAAAAGCATGAATAGATGCCACCTTTATCTGCCTCCTTCAGTTTGATTTTATGAGCGTCAGTGGGGATCTCGGGTGTTTTCCTTTCTGCACTAATATGAAATTTATTTATTTATTGTATGCTGCCCCTCTCTGTGGACCCGGGACCGCTCACATGTCGACAATAAAACAGTGTACAAAATACAATTGGATCCAATTAATATAAATAGTCTAAACATTGTAAAAGTTAGATATAAGAAATCATTCACTCAAATACAAAACAAACATACTAAGCATTCAGTGGCAAGAGGCTGAGATCTAATGACTCCAAGCCTAGTGGCATAAATAAGTTTTCAAGTTCTTACGGAAGGCAAGGAGGGTTGGGGCAGTATGAATCTCCAGGAGGAGTTGGTTCCATAGGGCTGGACCCCCACAGAGAAGGCTCTTCCCCTAGGTCCCTCCAAGTGACATTGTGTAGTTGACGGGACCTGGAGAAGGTCGACTCTATGGGACCTAACTGGATGCTGGGATTCATGCGGCAGAAGGCGGTCCCGTAGGTAATCTGGTCCAATGCCATGTAGGGCTTTATAGGTCATAACCAACACTTTGAAGTGTGTTCGGAAACCAATTGACAGCCAATGGAGTTCACGGAGTGCTGGAGAGATGGGCATATCTTGGAAGGCCCAAGACTGCTTGTGTGGCTGCATTTTGCACAATTTGTAGTTTCTGGACACTTTTCAGAGGTAGCCTCATGTAGAGAGCATTGCTGTAGTCGAACCTCAAGGTGATAAGGGTGATGGATGGACAGATGGAGGCGTCCTTGGGAGGCAGAACCCACAGCCACTCCATCTTATCAGGATTGAGCTTGAGCCTATTAACACCCATCCAGACCCTAACAGTCTCCAGACACTGGCACATCACTTCAACTGCTTCACTGAATGGACACAGGGTAGGTTTTCCCTTATCTTCACTTAGAAAAAAAGGAAGCAGCTGCAATAATAGGAATACCTTCACTTAGGGGTGGATTTTAAATAAGGGAGGAAGCCTATTCACTTCCTCCATGCCGCATGTGCAATGCTGAAAAATTCCAATTTTTTTTAAAGGCAAAAACAAGATAGCAACATATGTGCCATGCTGGAAACACGGCTACTGTGCAGGTGCAGATGAACAACCCCCCCCCAGAAAAAATGTCAAAAAAGATAGGAAAGGAAAGATGGCGGTTTCTGCAGACTGGCACCAGCAGAACTGGTTCTGTGACATCACAATGATGTCATTGTGATGTCACCAGCCGGAGGAACCCACTTCTGCCTTCACTATCTTCGCCTCTGTACCATTTCTGGACAAGTTTGATTTCTCTTTTGTGAAACTGTTAAATGTTAAATCATATTCAAGCTAACTAGACATGTCAACCAATATTTATTGCAGTGAACCTTTACACTATGGATCTATGCAAACATTGTTTAGATTTATTTTCAATTCAGTAGCTCATCAAACCCATCACTGTCTGTAGACAGGCATTTAGATAAGCAAAGCCTGAGAATGCTTGAGAATGATGACATGGAAGAAATATATTTGATGTAATGAGTGCACTGAAAACACTCAATATGATTATTTACTTCCTCATAAACAGTTCCCGTGACAAAGTTATCAGTCCTTTAAAGAAGAAATCATGTTATAGTGTAAAAGTACTCCCTAGCAGATCCTTTTCCTCCTATTCACTTTTATAATTATCATTAAAGTTTAAAAATACAAAGATTTAAAAAATTAAGAAAAAACTAAGAAAAATATCAAAAATAAAAAGGGAAAGGAAAGAGAGAGGGAAAAGAAAGATATATCAAAATGACTTCCTTATTTGATATCTCTATCTCTATCTCTATCTATCTCTATCTATCTCTATCTCCGCCTCCACCTCCATTTCTATCTCTATCTCTATCATATAGCATATATAATACAGCATATAGCATATATAATCATGATAAACTACTTCTGGACCCCTACATGACTGGATAAATGTGTTCCTGTTAAACAGACAACAAGTGGTCAAAATAGGGAGCGCCCTATCTAATCTGTTAAGGCAGCGTACTGAGATTAACACTCATCATACTTTATATTAATGACCTTTGCGATCACATTACAAGGGACTGAATTCTCTTTGCTGATGATGTAAAACTCTTCAACACCACCGACAACATTGCTACCTTCCAAAAAGACCTTGACTCTGTCAGAATGGTCAAACATCTGGCAACTCCAAATCTCAACCAACAAATGCTCTGTCCTGTACATTGGCAAAAAGAATCAAAATACCAAATACAAGCTGAATAAACAATACCTTGCAGATGACCCTCACTCTGTCAAAGATCTTGGAATACTCATATCAAAATGACCTAAGTGCCAAACCCCACTGCAACAACTTGAGTGGAAAAAGGGGGCTAATAGCAACTGTGTGATCTCCTTTGGAGCATCTTTTGGAAGGTGAAGGACCGCCCCTCTCTGGGAATCCCAAGTGCTGACCCAGTCAGAGTGAAGGAGGCAGGATGCCCTTGGGGCTCAACCGTGCAAGCCTACAGGTGACATGGGCATGGCTAATTGCAAGGGAGGCCAAGGCCACATTCATGGCCAAGTTCATGGCCAAGGTCAAGGTCAAGATCAAGACTCATTCCTTTGCTCAGCAGGGGACTTTGCCCATAGTTGCCCAAGTATGTTGAACTTGATTTCTGCCCCATTTATTTCATCTCTACAGCTCCTGATTTAATAAATAAAGTGACCCATTAAATCCTAGCTCTGTGGTCCGTGTGATTACTTCGGCATCCGTCGCAGCACAATACCTTATGCAACCAGACTTGAAATCCTGAGCTTAGAAAGCTTAGAACTACCTTGCCTTTGGCATGACCTAAGCATAGCTCATAAAATCTGCTACAATGTCCTACCTGTCAATGACTTCTTCAGCTTCAACCACAACAATACACGAGCACACAACAGATACAAACTCAAGTGAACTGCCCCAAATGTAACTACAGAAAACATGACTTTAGCAACAGAGTGGTTAACTCACTATCTGGCTCTGTGATTTCATCATCAACCCCCCCAAAACTTTACCCTTAGACTGTCCACTGTTGATCTCACCCAATTCCTAAGAGGTCAATAAGGGATGTGCATAAGCAGACCAGCAGGCCTACCATCCCTGTCCAATTGTTCCCTCTTATTAATACCCATTTTATGTAAATAAACAATGTTATATCTATGTATATTACAAATACGTACTTAACAAAATATTAAAAAATGTCTGGTTAAATGGGTAGTATCCAGTAGTAATTTTTGGAACCCATCCCTGGTACCACGGTACCACTGTAGTATGTTTATCCATCATACTACACATTTCATACTCTGCAAACTGGGTGATTGTGCTTTATCAGCCATAATCAATGGTTTATTTTGTTTGAGCCTAGCCAATTTTTTCTTCCTTAGCAAACCAAGACTAAAGAAATGGTGTTTCAATGCAGTGCAAGGACTTGTTTACAATCTAAACTTGATCACAATTTCAGCTGCTTCTTCCAATAATTGTAGGATGATCTTTCTTCTTTTCCTGGGGAGGTGATCTTTTCTCAATCTCCTTGTACTTCTTAAATCAGGAAACCTTCCATTAGTCAATGTCTTTGCTTACACTTTAGAATAGATCATTACATGGATCGCCTAAACAGGGTTTGGATTACACTTCATTAACCATCATCCTGGCCTTTTAAAAAATTGCTATATATTCTATCTGAGCTATTTAAAATGGTCCAGGCATCTGCATTTTTTAAAACATTAAGCAACCATGCTGAAAATAAATCTGTGTTTGGCCAGATTGGCTTCGTATGTGTATTTCAGAGATGTGAATACTTTGAAAACATTACACAAAAGATGTGTTTCACCCATAATGGAAATGAGGACACCTGTCCTTTTGCTACAGCTTGTGAAATGACCCTCACAAATTGACTTTTATTACACAAAATGTTCTCCCCTTTTGAAAGGGCATGCAATAACACTTCCTTCTAGGTGGATTCTACCTCACAGAAGGCTGTAATTTAGGTTTTATGCCACAGATGTCTGTTTGTAAAATTGCTTGTTTATATGAAAATGTCCCCCTCATTCTTCGCTGAGGTGCCTTGAATGCAAAAGAGTACTCTTGGCAGAGGGCCAGGGCCACAATAGGGAGGATGACAACGCTCCTCAATTTTATCATTGCTGCACTCCCAGTCAACCACCCCACCCCACTCCCTTCCTTTCTCGATGTGCTCTGAAAGCTAAGTTCCATAAGTGTTAAAGGTATTAACAAGAAATTGATTTTCTGTAGAAAGAACAGCATAATGGAGTGCTTTAACTGGGATTGCAGAGAGTCTATGGGAGTGTCCATCTCCATTGGCAATGATTACTAATTCTTATTTCTGACTCATAATAGCCTCAATCTAATCACAAACCTGTAGGCTAACTGAATGTTAAAACCTGCCCATCTTTGAGACAAAAGACACATGAATATACTTATAAACATATTGTACACATTTACCCTTCTGCCAGATTGCACTAAAATACTTTTAAAAATGCTTTTACACATCTTCAAGCTCACATGTAAATCATGAAGAAATGCTACATCAAAGTGTAATTTGAATAAAGTGACATTCCAGATTTAATGCTTTGGGCAGAATATTCATGTTACTACAAACAGGATTCTTTTTCATGAAGATAATCTAGAACTATCTGGATTACAAATACTGGATTGTGATCTCCCTCACCCCCAGAATATATAAATGAAATTATTTATTTAATTCTATTTATGCACAGAACAAGGTCCAACTGACTCTGAAGAGCTTAGAATAAAAGATCATAAAGTCAATGCAAACCAAATCAAATGAAATTAACAAGAATCTCCAACAACCTCATCCATCTGACCTCATGCTATGTAAGATTTTATATTTAGACATGTCCATCACTGCCTGAATCACTGCATTCTGGACTAGTTGAAACCTCCAAGTGATTTTCCAAGGTAGCCCCATGCAAACCACATTACAAACTTGAGACTGCAGTGATTGAGACCTGAAGTGTCTAGAGCAGGGGTGTCAAACTCGATTTCATTGAGGGTTGCATCAGAGTTATATTTGACCTTTGGGGGCTGGGGTGGGTGTGGTTCAATGTGACTCATGTCAGGGGGTGACAGTTGTGGCCTAAGCACCATGCCAGAAAAAATGGGTTCCCAAAATCTGTTTTCAGCTGCAGTGGTCTCCTGCAACCCTCTGCCAATGAAAATGGAGCTCTGATTTTGTTGGCAGAGGCACTGCAGGTTGGTCCTTTGCTGTTTTCAGGGCAGCCCTGGGGGCCATATCTAAATACCCTGTGGGCCAGACCCTTCCCTTGGACCTTAAGTATGACACCCAAGGTCTAGAGTAGTGATCTCGAACCTATGGCACGGGTGCCACAGGTGGCACACAGAGCCATATCTGCTGGCATGAGAGCCATTGCCCGAGCTCAGCTGCAATGTGCATGTGCATGCCAGCTGATTTTTGGCTTACACAGAGGCTCTGGGAGGGTATTTTTGGCTTCCAGAGAGCCTCTGGGGGTGGGGGAAGGTGTTTTTACCCTCCCCCAGCTCCAGGAAAGCCTTTGGAGCCTGGGGAGGGCAAAACATGAGCCTACTGGGCCTACCAGAACTTGGGTAACAGGTCATTTCTGGCCTCCAGAGAGCCTATGGGGTGGGACCCAGGCATTGAATTATGGGTGTGGGCACTCACGCATGCATGATAGCGCAAATGCATGCTATTTCGGCACCCAAGGAAAAAAAAGGTTCTCATCACTGGTCTACAGCATGAGTGACATTCTGAAGGACCCCCAGTCCAGGAAGGAGATGACTGGTACACAAAAGGAGTCTGTGCAAAGGGCTTCTTGGCTATATCTGTCATTTGCTCCTTGAGCAGAAGCTGTGAGTTCAAGAAAAAAACCCCAAATTCTATACCACTTGTAAGTGAGGAAATGCTACCCCATCCAAGAATTATGGATGGGGAGTCATCACATTCAGAGAGGAATAATATCTACATAATATTTCACTCTTGCTAGGATCTTGTTTGGGATGGGGTCCTCCCCATACAAGCCTTCACAATATCTAGACACTGGGGCAGGACCTCAATAGTCTCACTTGGATGAAATATTTTACTTACTTGCTTGCTTGCTTGCTTGCTTGCTTGCTTGCTTGCTTGCTTATTTGATTTTTTAAAAAATGTGGCCCTTCTCCTTAGACTCAGAGTGGCTTACAACATGTTAGCAATAGCACTTTTTAACAGAGCCAGCCTATTGCCCCCACAATCCGGTTCCTCATTTTACCCACCTCAGAAGGGTGGAATTGGGTACTATCAGCTTACTGATTATATCAAACTACAAATGAATGAATAAAACTGAACACAGCAAATTTGCATTGATATTAAGCATGGGAGAGAATGTTGAGAACAATGGGATCACTTAAACACAAAACAATGTTGTAAAATTGGGTTGGTCATTTGATGACCAGCTTAATGATGGACATAACTTAGAAGGGTAAGGTAAGTACAGCCATAATTGAAATGAGCTTCCACAGCTGACTGAAACTAACATGGTCAAATCTTTGGAATTATGTCAGGCTGCATCAGTTAATATTACATATTATTAGTTTATTTGTTCAATTTCTATGGCTACCCATCCCAGTCATTGATTCTGAGTGATTTATAATTCATAAAATACATCATAATTAAAATTCTATTTTAAAAAGACAATAAAAACATTAATTAAATGTTTATGTTAAATATATATGTGTGTGTACTCACATGCATATGGATAAAACCTTCATTCGCCTTGAAAATCTTAAAGCCATTTCCTGAATGTCAACCAGAAAGTGTGGTTGAGAAGTCAACAGAGGGCATGGGAAAAGAAATCAGCCTGATACAATTTCATCAAACATGCTGTCTTGCTTTCCTTGAACTTTTGTGAGATTCAGAATTGTCTTTTAAAGGACAGCAGTGTAATAGTGCTAATACCTTAGAGGCTCCAGTAAGTAGAGTAGGTGGTTACAGTACACTCTGTTAAATAGATATCCTATTGAGGGCAACAGAAGTTTAATCTCATCCACAGACAGATTTAATTGACTATCATGAAACATCTATAGTTCTCTTGACCTTGATCCAAGGTGTAGCAAGGACTATGAGTCTGGGTAGGATGGATTACTTTGTTACGGGTCTCACTTGTTATCTCTCCATCTGTTTCTACAAAGACTTAGTTTGGTACATCCTCTGTTCTTTGCACAACCTTTGTCATGGGAATGAAATAGACTGACAATCAGCAAGACTGGGGAATGTGATACAAAGCAATCTCCAGACAAAAACATTATTTATCTAAAGAAGAAAAACTAACCTGAATCTAAGCTGCTATCACTCCTTGACAAAATTTTATTTCACCGGGGCAGGGCAAGGAAAGCAAGAACTTAAATTCCATTGCATGTTTTCAACAGATAAAGAATCTGTTTAAGTCGAACTATTGATAGGGCAGAAAAGCCTCCTTCATTTCAGAGCCTAAATTGCCCCAAAGTTTATCATTCTTTGAATCTGTGAGCCTTAGGAAATGAAAAATTCTTTACTTATAGTGCAGGAACAACCCTAGCAGTAAAACAATTAGATAGGTCTAATGGTTTCAGGGGGGAAAAAGACTTTCAAAGTTATGTGTAAGAAAGCTTTCCTCACCCCTCTTTGGGAAAATATTAAATTATTGTCTACATTCTTGTTATTACTACTATCTTATGCATTTTAAGAATAAGCTGTCAGCAACTGACATTTTCAGACCTATCTTGTAATTCTTGGTAGATTTTTGGCTGACATGCAGGATATCTCAAATTTCCTCTTGTCAAGAGATGTAGCTTTGAAGGTCCACAATTCATTACAGATTTAGGAAGGGAAAAATGTGATAACACTCTTACTTTAACATGCAGGACTTGTATGGCAACAACTAGAATTGGTAGGAAACTGACTAGTGATGTTGAACTTTGTTGCCTTCAAAAATTACATTAAGCCTGGAATCAATACGCTAACATCATGATCTAAGATCTAATATGGGTTTATGAATCTTGGCTCATATTGTTTATTGATTTATTTAAAAGATGTACGTGGTCACACATCTTACACAACATAACCTTAGCACTTGTTTGACTGATTATGTGCCATCCAGTTGTTGTCAAATGTTAGTGACCACTTTCCCACCCCTACTAAAAAAAGAATCTACCAAATTAAAAATTACATTTAAATTGAGTATTCCAAGGATGATCGTGGGAATCACAGGATCTAAGCAATGAAGCTGATTTGTGGCTAGTGTTTTCTTGTATCTTCTCATACCTTCTCTAAATTCAATCTGATAGTAAGCTCTTTTCTCAATCTATTTCCTCATTTACAAGGTCTTGTCCTATCATTTCAATCTTCCTATTTTCTAGCAAGTCTGCTTTGGAAGAAAACATTTAGACAGATCATAAGTGCAGACGCCTCCTTGTTAACCATCACTGCTTCAACAGATGCATTCACACAACTTCATTTGAAAAGCATCTCTATTCCCTTCTCACTTGCATTTTTCTTCATAACTCTCTCTGACAACCTAGCCTTCTCATTTCCTGTTTCCTACTTATTGTTAAATCTGCTCTGCTTGTTCATTAATTCTGGGGTGGTGAAAAAGACATCATAGCCAGGTGGAGGCAGAAGATTTTGGACAAGATGAGAAACAGAGATCTGGTCTTCACCAACAGAATTTGCAATTCAGAGTATCAGAAAGTCTGATCCATCAAAGATGAGTCTCCCAAAGAGTTTAGATTTTCCTTAGAATTATTTTTATATATTTCTCCCATCACCGACATTGATAAGAAGCAGTGCTACTCTAAGGTGAAGGTTCTATAGTTTTGGAATCTTTTGAAGAAAAGTTAGACTTGACTTCTTTATTATTAATTTTTTATGATCAACTTTTTTTCTAGGCCACATAACTCAAGAGATAATTTTACAAATACTGTAATAAGTAAATAAAGTATTTTACTTCTGTTACTTTATGAGCAGGAAGAAAACAGGGTGCTTATTAGCTATCTACCTTTGCTTTATGTAACTTCTCTTTTTTAATATAATAGAATAGGAAAAGAAAAAAAATGTTCAAAAACATGAAAATCAAGAATTCCAGCGAAAACTCCAGTGAATGCTTCCTCAAAAGAGAAAGAAATTGCCAAATCTGTAAAGAAGGGTGATAAAACATTCTTCAGATATATTAGTGATAGGAAAAAGAAAAACTGCAGCATCACAAAGCTTTGTACTGGGGATAATACATACATTGATGGGAATAAGGAGGTCGCTGACCATTTGAATAGCTACTTCTGTTCTGTTTTCTCAGAAGGCAGCTTAGAATATAATACTATGGATAGATATAGCAGTTGTTACAGCTGTAGGGATTCAGCTCCAGTGATCTCGGAGGCTGATGTCTTAAAAGAACTTGAATGAGATAAATAAAGCAATGGGTCCAGATGGCATCCACCCCGAGTTCTTAAAGAACTCCGGTCTTTGATTGCTACCCCCCTGACCGATTTGTTTAACCAATCCAGGAGATATTCCTGATAATTGGAGAATGGCCAATGTTGTGCCTATCCACAAGAAAGGTACTAGAGAAGAAGCTGATAACTGCAAGCCAGTTAGCTTGACATTAGTTGTAGTTAAAATGATGGAGACTATTCAAAAATAAGATAAATCAGCAGCTAAAAAACAATTACTTATTGGACCCAAACCAGCATGGCTTTACTGAGGGCAAATCATGTCAAACTATCTCATTGATTTCTTTGACTATGTCACAAAGTTGTTGGATGAAGGTGGTGCGATGGATATTGCCTATCTGGACTTCAACAAAGCCTTTGATATGGTTCACAGCCAATGGCTCTATTTTAATGGTTGTAGATGATCATACAAGTAATCTGGAAGACATTAGTTGGAGAGAGGCTGCTTTACAACATTATAGAACTCAGATCTGCACTTTGAGATTCTGCTCAGTGAACCCTGATTCCGGGCACATAAATTCAGAAAGACAGTAGAAGGGTATGGGTACAATGTTAAATCTTAATGCATCTTTTACTTTAAATGGTTAGTTTCCCTCTTTCTCTCCTTTCATTTTTTTCTCCCTCTGTTCTTTCACTTTTGAAAGACTCTTTTAAAAAATGTGTTCCTCATTTTTTCTTTCTTGCAAAACTTGGATGATCAATTATTCAACACATTTGTCCCAGGTTGGTGCTCTTAAACATGAGTTGTCTCCAAAATTAAATTAAATACATTTCTCTTTGAATCAACTTGAGTCCCTTGGAGGTTGTTTTTTTTCTTTTCTCTGAAATGTTTGCAATCTCATACCTATAATGGTTTGCATGTGAGGGGGTGACTTCTCATTTTGCTTTATTTATTTCAAGGCTTATTTCTGCTCCCCCCCTTCCTTTATTTGGGAGTTCTGTTTTCCTTCCTGCAGAGTAGCAGTGTCCTCCCAAACAACTGATCTGAATAATTACAAAAATAATGTATTATACAGACCAACCTAATGTTACCTAAGAGGATTGATAAAGGTTAACTGCCTGTGCCATATCACAGTGGCTTGTTTGGAAGCTTTTTGACAACCTTATATTATAGTTATAAGAGTGAATGATAGCCTCACTTAGAGGGAAACTAAAACGAACAGTTTATATGAAAGGCTGAGCTGAGGATTTAATGCACAGTTGGCTGTGAATTGTGAAACCAGCCAGGGCTGGGGGAAAACACTTCCCTCCCCTTTTAACAGTTTTTATATGATCCCATGCTGATCTCACCATAATTCCTGAAGGCATTTTTAAACACTAAAAATCATACATGTGTCACAACATTTTAAGAGTATACTCATGCTTCTGAATCCTGAGATCGGTGAAGAAAAGCAAGGTTTTTAAAATATATTCTGGGGCAAAACAAAAAACAACTTTTTTCTTTTGGTATTGCTTAGCTTCTTAACCATTATTGGAAAATTTAGATCTAAACACTATTGAATGGAACATCAGGTGTTTTGAATGGCTCATTCTAGTAACAACCAGTACAATAAGATGGATGACAAACTGTGGGTGTGTATTGAGATATATACAGTATATATTAGCCTTGTTCCAAATACTGTCTTTTTTAATTTTAAAAAAGTGTACTTCACTATTAAGCAGCTAGGACTAGTGATGGGCGAACCGAACCTGCACAATTCAGGTCCGTACTGAATTTTGCGGTGTTCGGTATGCCGAACACGAGCATGAAATTTTTTCAAACTTCAGGCAAAGTTCGGGGTCATGTTCGGCGTTCGGGGCTTTGACGTCACCAGCAGGTTGCTAAGGACGGCAAGGTGATCACTTCCTGGATTCCTGCAAGCAAAGGGCGGTCCTTTCACGTAAAAATAAACATGTTTATTTTTACATGAAAGGACCGCCCTTTGCTTGCAGTGCCGCTGCGGTGTCCTTTTTCGTAAAAATAACAATGTTTATTTTTACGTGAAGACCTCCCTTTGAAGGAGCTGGGGAATCCCTCCCATGAAGAGATTCCAGGGGAGGAGCTTTGACATCACTGGCAGGTTGCCAAGGAATCCAGGAAGTGATCACCTTGGCATCTTTAGCAACCTGCCGGTGATGTCAAAGCTCCGGCCCCGGAATCTCTTCGTGGGCGGGATTCCCCGTTCGGGTTCGAGCTCAGGTTCGAGTTTGGGTTTGGCTGAATTTTACGTAAAGTTCGGCCGAACTTACTGAACCCGAACACCGTTGGGTTCGCCCATCACTAGCTAGGACAGAAGAAGTGCAAGGAGTCACTAGAATGTGCAGTTGACTTAGGGCATACATATTACTGCATGAATGTGGCAACTCTTTTCATTAAAAAGGGTATAAAGTTCAATACTTTCTAAATGCAACATGAAGTGGATCCAAAAATTTCCCTTCCCTTAATACATCCATTAGTGGTGGTGATGGTGATAATAATGTTGAGGATGACCTGGATATTTTGAGGGCTTGGTATCTGTTGTTTTTAAAAATTTATACCAGCCTTCCCTAAGTGAATGCCTTTTAGTGCTCATTAAATGGATGTATTTGTATTTTAAAGGTTATAATTTTGGTTCACTGAAAACCCAGTAGTGAGAAATTTGGATGACATGGTAAGACTGATTAAAGAAATGTAGGCCACCGAGTATAATATGGTTGTGCATTTATTAACTGAATGTGTTTAGTTTAGAGATGCATGTAAACATAGTAAGTATTTCACAGAGGCAGAAAATGTTTACAAAACATCACTAGTAAAATGGGGTGGCAGATTGCAAGTATTGGTTAGGGAAGGCTGGTTATTTAAAAAATTAGAAAACAAACCCTGGAAAGGGAAATCAATTTTCATGTGGACTGGAACATTGGGGGAAGTGGTATGCAAGGAGATATGAAGGACAGCTATAACTACGTTTGCCTGAATGCAAGTGGCCCTCTGCATGATATGGAATAGGACCCTGGTGTCTTAGACAGGAGGAGCGTCACATTTCCATCACATAAATATATAGAAGTTGGTGAGATTCAGTTATCCAGTGCAAAGCCCCTGATGATCTTTAGTTGCCACTATATTCTCTTCCTGCTGTTTTAAATTCACAGCAATTATATAATGTAAAATGGTGATTGTTTCAAGGGGACTCAATTTCATGATGGGGTTTGAACCTAGATATCTCCAGTCATAGTTCAACACTTTAATCGTTAATTACACCATACTAATTATCTGGGTTGTCAAGAGGACTTTTTTTTTGATGCAGTACAAAATCAGTTGAAGTGTGTTCTAAATCAGGGGTCTCCAACCTTGGCAACATTATGATTTGTGGACTTCCAATTAGGAAGTCCACCAGTTATAAAGTTGTGCTGTGCTGTGCTGTGCTGTGCTGTGCTGTGCTGTGCTGTGCTGTGCTGTGCTGTGCTGTGCTGGCTGATGAATTCTGGGAGTGGAAGCCCTTCATGGCACCGGACCAGATTATCTCCGGGACCGCCTTCTGCCGCACGAATCCCAGCGACCAGTTAGGTCCCACAGAGTGGGCCTTCTCCGAGTCCCATCAACTAAACAATGCCGTTTGGTGGGACCCAGGGGAAGAGCCTTCTCTGTGGAGGCCCCAGCCCTCTGGAACCAGCTCCCCCCAGAGATTAGAATTGCCCCCACCCTCCTCGCCTTTCGTAAGCTCCTTAAAACCCACCTCTGCCATCAGGCATGGGGGAACTGAGATATTCCTTCCCCCCAGGCCTTACAATTTATGCATGGTATGTTTGCGTGCATGTTTGGTTTTATAATAAGGAGGGTTTTTTTAGTTGTTTTAGTATTGGATTGTTATATGTTGTTTTTATCATTGTTGTTAGCCGCCCTGAGTCTACGGAGAGGGGCGGCATACAAATCCAATAAATAATGATACTGATAATGATAATGATACTGATAATGATACTGATAATGATAATGATAATGATGATGATGATGATGATGATGATGATGATAATAATAATAATAATAATAATAATAATAATAATAATAATAAAGTTGCCAAAGTTGGAGACCCCTGTTCTAAATGCTAATGATTTCCTATCTTGGAAAGAAGAACCTGAACTAGATTGGCCAGGATGACCAGGTCTTTTCAGATCATTTTACAATTACTAGTAGGCAGGTCATTCTCATTTGCTGTACTTCATCTTAATATTATAGTATATTATATTAATATTATATTATACAGTGCACTGAGCAATTTTGAGGATCCAGTTGACAATGTTTCCCATTCTATAGAACCTGGGTCATTTTCAATCTTCTAAATTTTCTATTTTTGTGCAGCTCACCAGGTGGAATAGAGTTATCATGCAGAAAGGAAGGCTAGACTTTTATTAGCTACCACACAGCTACTAATAGAAACTGTAAAGTATAATGGACATAAATAAGTTCAATAAAAGTAGCACAATGGCTAAATTACTGCGCAATCTCATTAAAAGTAAATTTTACTGAGTTTTTTTTTTACTATGCAAGCAATGGATTTTTCCTTAGTCTGATAGCAAATTTGTTTTTGTCCAATGATAAAAAGAAATAAGCATGAATATAAGGAGAATTAACACATCAAATCAGTTCAAATTATTGGGGTTAGGCATGCAAGTTTCATACTGTGAAGTTATTATCACCAACATTTCCATTTTACTTTCATGACGGTCAGGAAAAATTATCATAGTGGCCATAGACTTATATGGTTTCAAAAACAGATTAAAAATATTCAAAGGAGATAGTGCTATAAGCATAAAACTGCCATGTTTAATACCGTTTCCTGTATCTGTGATTCTATAAAGTAAATTCTGTAAGTGAGGAACAAACTAAATATATTAAAAAGTCAATAATTGAACCACAAGTTTCAAATCTGGCATGAAAAGAAGAATTTGATGACAATTATCATTATGAATAATGTGTGCTTGATAAAATCATTTTCCATGCTGACATCCCAAGTTTACAAAACTTTCTAAACAGGATGCAGAATCCTGACTTGGTTTAATATCATGAGATTCTCCCTATGTAGGTGTATATGTGTTGTGGTTCAGCCTGAGGCAGATCAAAGACCATCTGTGTCTCTGCTGGCTCCATGCCCGGAGGAGGCTGACAGCGAAGAGGATGGGGCTGGGCAGTCGGACGGGGGAGAGTACAGTCAGGAATGTGATGAGGAAGAACAGCATGGGTGCCCCGGGGAGGGGCTCTCCCCAGCCAGTAGCTTGGAGTCTTTGGAGTCATTAGGTGACGAAGCACAAGCTGTCATTAACATGCGACAGAGACGTTTAGATCAGAGGTCCCCAACCTTTTTAGCACCAGGGACCGGCTTTAAGTTAGACGAGTTTTCCACGGCCCGGTGGGGGGGGGGGGCTTTGGTCATATGGGGCTGGGGTTATGGAGGGGTGGAGCTTAGTGACGCAGCCCTCCACACTTCTCCACAGGGCGGGGAGAATCAGGAGGCTCCTTTGGCGGCTGGGGGCTGCCTGGCTTTGTGATTTTGGCTGGGGGGGGAGTTAGGAAGGTCCTACTTCTCCCCCCCAGCCAAAAATTCAAAGCCTATCTGCTGGATACGGGCGATGAGTGGGACAGAGCGGCGCAGAAGCCTCTTGCAGCAGCTGCCACAGCCACCGGCTTCGGCTCCGTTCGTCCCGCCCATCGCCCGTATCCAGCAGAAGCTGCTGCCCGAGTGCTCTTGGCTGGCGGGATTTAAAGTGCTGGGGTGGGGGGTGTCCCAGCGGGAGGCGAAGCACTGGGGTGGGGGGGGCTGTCAGGACACCCCCACCCCAGCACTTTGAATCCTGCTGGCCAAGAGCACTCGGGCAGCAGCTTCTGCTGGATACGGGCGATGGGCGGGACGAACGGCGCCGAAGCCGGTGGCTGTGGCAGCTGCTGCAAGAGGCTTCCGCGCCGCTCTGTCCCACTCATCGCCCGTATCCAGCAGATAGGCTTTGAATTTTTGGCTGGGGGGGGAGAAGTAGGACCTTCCTAACTCCCCCCCCAGCCAAAATCACAAAGCCAGGCAGCCCCCAGCCGCCAAAGGAGCCTCCTGATTCTCCCCGCCCTGTGGAGAAGTGTGGAGGGCTGCGTCACCGCCCGACGCCCCACCCCGTCCTGCATAATGTTCTCTGCCGGGAGGGCAGCGCCGCCGCGGACCGGCTGAAAACCCCCAACGGCCCGGTCCTGGTCCGCGGACCGGCGGTTGGGGACCTCTGGTTTAGATCAAAGGAAGGATAAATTGAAGAAATATTATCAGCATTGAATAAGGAACACCAGGGCTTGGGTGTGGTCTCATTAGCAGGGAAGGGTTTATAAGGCAGGCAAGCTCTTGAAGCCATGTGGAGTGTTATCAGTTTGGAGTTGCTGTAACCTGCATTGTTTTCTCGGCGTTTCTGTTCCTGGCTCGTGGCCCAGCAGTCTTGAAGAACTGTGGGAGGTGTATGTCTGTTATCTACAGCCTCGTCTTGGCAGTAAGAATCCTATATTGATGAATAGACAATCGCCTTCGTGTATATATTTGGAGTTCCAGTGTTTTCCTGCTTTGTAAGGACATTTTCTGTTAGCTTCGTTTCTCTTGAACATTATAAAACTGTATTTGAATTTTACCGGTGTGTCTGGCTTATCTTTTTGGGTTGGTTATAGCTTCCGGAGTGACCCAGACAGAACAATATGGTTATATGAGTTTTTATGGCATAGGGATATTTTATTTTGTTTAGGTATGGTATGACTATAAACTGCTCAGAAACGGTTGATGATTGGAGTAGTATATAAATCTAATAAGATATTTTCCCTTAGTTTGGATGAAATGGAAAACCATAGTTAATTGAATATGTCTCATTCTGAGTATCCATATGACAGATGGAATAAAGTAGCAGCATTCACAGCTCACCTTATAAAGCTAAGATATAATTGTCCAGATGTGGTTGATGGCACAGTTTGTTGCCCTCAGACCTTGCTGTGTGGTTTTTCTGAAAAATCTGGCTTGCAATTGTTGAAAACAAAATTGCTAATTTATATGAATCTTCAGCAAATGACCTTTTTTTAATATGCTTAAAGTGAAGCCATGGTTCAATTTGAATCTGCAAGGTATTTTGTGGTAGAGCAGAATTGAGAGGAATTTTTATTTCACTGTAATTAAAGTATGCAAGATTATAATTTTACACTACTAAAACTGTAAAAAGATTGTAAATTTAAGCCTGTAAAGTTTAAATTAAAACATGTACAGGGCCACCTCAGCATTGCTTAAAAATGAAAAACAAATTAGATGCAAGAGCGAGACTACATCAGAAGAAATGGACTCAAATATAAGTTATAGCCATTGCATTCTATTATTGAAAAAAGATTGACCTGCCCCTGTTTTACATGTTAAATGAATGCATTTATTTATTTATTTGATTTATTTGATTTTTATGCCGCCCTTCTCCTTAGACTCAGGGCGACTTACAACATGTTAGCAATAGCCCTTTTTAACAGAGCCAGCATATTGCCCCCACAATCCGGGTCCTCATTTTACCCACCTCGGAAGGATGGAAGGCTGAGTCAACTGAGGCTGAGTTTATTTACTTATTTGTTACATGTCTATATACCCATCTCACCTAAACTATTTTGGGTCTTATAATAAAAATAGATCATAGTATAAATGCATAAATAAGAACAAAGTTAAAAACAAAAAGTAAAAAGTAAAGTTACAGAATGAAAAGTTTAAAAGTTAGAAAGGCAAAAAGAAGACCCCCCCCCAGAATACCAACCGTTCCCACAGATATCAATCTAACATCTCCCAATTGGCAGAGGCAGGTCTTAACACTCTTTCTGAAGGTCAGAGGTTTTCACCCATATGATCGATGAAATTAATCCAATTTTAAGTTTAAGTAAACACATAAAACTATAAGATAAATAGTTAAATGAATTTTGGGGGATTCGTTTGTAATTCTGTATGTCATTAGGACACAGATACTATTTTCAGCATTGGCAGAAGGTAAACTGAATTTTTGTTACAGTGATGTATCAGAATACATTCTAAATATTTTTCTTTTATCAAAGCAAGTTTATTGGAATATGTAGGTTTAATTGTATCATCCCTTTGGTTTAATGTAGGTGGACTTCTCTGACCATGTATCTTTTGATGTGTTAGATATTCAGCTTCAATCAAAACAGATCATTGCAGAAGATTGGTTTAATCTTACTCCTATTTTTTTTTCAAAATCCTTTAGAATAATTCTTCTTTCTATAGCTTATTACCTGTCATTCAGGATTCAGACAAAGTTGCAACTCCAATAAAAACAATCAAAATTTAGGAGATGATGACTGAGTTAACAAATGAAGTATTGTAGGGCGGAATAAAAATTAGTCCCATGGCCTAATTTTATGCTCTTGTTTCTCTTGTTCAAGTAATCTGTTCAGACTTTTGTCAAGATGTAATTATCCATTCTGTACAGCTTGCTACTTGGAAGAGATAGGAAGTGGGTCAGACAATGAGTATTCCTAACATATTTTGGCTCTGCTTTCACCTAGTGCTTCCTCTCCTCTCCTCTCCTCTCCTCTCCTCTCCTCTCCTCTCCTCTCCTCTCCTCTCCTCTCCTCTCCACTCCTCTCCTCTCCACTCCACTCCTCTCCTCTCCTCTCCTCTCCTCTCCTCTCCTCTCCTCTCCACTCCACTCCACTCCACTCCCCTGCCCTTCTCTCCACTCCCATTTTCTCTCTTCTCCTCTCCTCTCCTTTCCACTAGTATCAACCCCCCGTGACTGCCTGCACAATCATGAGTTTCGATAATAATAATAATAATAATAATAATAATAATAATAATAATTTATTAGATTTGTATGCCGCCCCTCTCCGATAAGTTGATTTGCCATTGCCTCCTTCCTAAGGCTGAGAGCAAGCAACTGGTCCAAGGTCATCCAGCTCGCTTTGTGACTAAGGAAAGACTAGATCTCACAATCCCCTAGTATAGCTTGGTGCTTTAACTACTATAATAAACTGCTTGTTTGTGTCTTACTTTTTTAACCTTTCTCTTCTCTTATTCAAGTATATGCTGGTGTCCTTGAAGGGATGTGTCAGACTTCATTACTCTCATATCCATAGACAGATTCAATCCTGCATTCAAGTACTATAGAAGAGATGAAGCTAAACAAATTTATGTGGTTTATTTGAAGAGGAGAGAGGGTATGACTGCTTAGAAAATTTGCCAGCGGAAGAATCAACCCAGATTTTAAAACGGAAGCCTTTTCCTTTGGCCTTGGTCTCTCTCTCTCTCTCTCTCCTCCCCCTCCCATCACCTCCCTCCGTCCCCCTCCCTTCACCTCCCTCCCCCTCCCACTCTCTCTTTCTCTCTCACACACACACTCTTAAGACTGGAATGAATTTTTTGCATGGTTATACAGTTGCTCTTTCTGAACAAGGCTACTTCCCACTTCAGCAACTTCAATCCTTATAGATGTTAAACTTTGGTGACATAGCATCACTTGTTGGATTGGGTAGCTATAGAAATTGACTGACTGAATAATCCAGTAGTAGTTTTATTACAGATTTGGATTACATAACATTTCTTTAATACGTGATGGAAAAAAATGCATTCAAAAGATACTTTTCTGCGATTGTCTTCTGTGGCCATTGCACTGCTTCAAAATGCAATACAACATTTTAAAAAAATATATCTTTAAAAGCCACAATTTAAAGGGAAGACTGCATTTATTAAAGATAGCACTTAAACAAGATACTATCATTTTCATAAAGAAGCTGCTGCTTTTTAAAACAAATATCCAGTGCCTCAAAACTTGGCATACCATTGTTATTATTTATTTATTTTTGATTCAAATGTGAATGGGTAATGATTTTACCCACCATTTGCTGCACTGCTAGAAAACTAACTTTTATGAAATGGTGTGCATCCTCTGTACAGTGAATGAGCAATGTATTGTTTTTGTCTTTTCCATCTGCCAATGGAAAGGCTCAATGTTGCTCTGCCTTGGCTTAGATATATTGTTTATATATAATTCACTCTTTCAGTCATGTTTATTTCTATTTTTTAGTTGCATGCATTTTAAATCTTTCTGACATAATGTATAATGCATCTGTTAAACATGCATTATACCTGTACAATTAAATGTTCAAGGCAATTGATGACAATAATTCTTCAGTTCTTTCAACAAGAAAACAGAAGGTAGACTCTTATTGAATAGAAATGGGAAAGACCAAATCAGTCAATAGGGAACTTTAAATATCTTAACTAAAAAGGTGGCTGAAGCTACATCTGTGACACATAAGAAAACTAATTCATACATGTATACATTATCAGTAAATTACATTTTTTCCATGGCTCCAGTTTCAAGTCATTAAAGCAGTATTTAGTTCTTGATAAGTTTACATATGCAAATCGTCATTTGAGTATTTATTGTACATATATACCTTTGCCTTGTTTCTTTTTCTGTTTGTTTAAACCAAAACGAATACATAAATATACATATGTACCATATATATCATTACATATACTCTAGATCAGTGGTTCTCAATCTGGGGGTCGGGACCCCTTTGGGGGTTGAGCAACCATTTCACAGGGGTCGCCTAAGACCATGGGAAAAGACAAATTTCCAATGGTGTTAGCAACTAAAGTTTCTATTCTGGCATCTCAGAATACAACAGTCCAACCAATCAGGCGTTTACAGGGGGGGTCCCTCTGACCTCTTGCCAATCAGCTTAAAGATCTGTTGGATGAACTGGTGCTAAACTTATAGTTGGGGGTCACTATAAGATGAGGAACTGTATTAAGGGGTCACGGCATTAGAAAGGTTGAGAACCACTGCTCTAGATCAAAAGGAAAAGGGGAAAATTGATCCCAGGAAATTAGACTCTGAAAGCTTTATTTCTTTTTTGTATAGCATTTTATTTCTTTATTTATGTTTCTGTGCATGTATGTATATTTCAGTGTGCAAATATGCATTCATATTGTATGTATGTGTATATGGCAGTCTATCCTATATATAAAATCTGGATAGCTACCTACAATGAACAAACAATGTTTCCGTGCAGCAGGTTTTTCTGTACTTTCACTCATAAATACTGAATTCTAAAGCAGTCTGCAATGAAAGAAATTTTTCTAATACACGGTGATGGTTGCAAGAGTTCTCAAAGTTTGGACAAAGTTACAGATCATATAAATATAATAATAGCTAGATTTTTCTGCTTAAAGGGAGCTTTTACCTGGGGAGAAAAAGTTGAAAAAAAATCAATTATCTCTGACTTGAGCAAGACAGATTTCAGTAAAAGGTGAGTGCTGTACTTCCTAAAGCTTGAAATTCTAAAGGTAGGCAATATGGAAAATCAAACACAGGCAGTCCTCCATTTATGACTTGAGCCCAAAATTTATATTGCTAAATGGAACATTTGTTAGGTGGGTTTTGCTCCATTTCTACCACTTTTCTTGCCACAGTTATTTATTTATTTTATTTTATTTATTGGATTTGTATGCCGCCCCTCTCCGTACACTCAGGGCGGCTAACAACAATGATAAAAACAGCATGTAACAATCCAAAAATAAAACAACTAAAAACCATTATTATAAAGCCAAACATACACACAAACATACCATTTATTTATTTTTATTTATTATTTGGATTTGTATGCCGCCCCTCTCCGAAGACTCGGGGCGGCTCACAACAAGTGAAAAACAATCCAATACAATCCAATTAATTAAAATATTACAAGTTTAAGAGAATCCCCAATACTAACATACACACATACAGGCATACCATATATAACTTCAACGTGCCCAGGGGGAGATATTTAGTTTCCCCATGCCTGACGGCAAAGGTGGGTTTATTACCATGCATAACTTGTAATGGCCTAGGGGGAAGGAATATCTCAACTCCCGCATGCCTGGCGGTATAAATGAGTCTTGAGTAGTTTATGAAAGACAGGGAGAAGTTGGTTCCAGAAGGCCAGGGCCGCCACAGAGAAGGCTCTTCCCCTAAGGCCCGCCAAACGACATTGTTTAGTCGACGGGACCCAGAGAAGGCCAACTCTGTGGGACCTTATCAGTCGCTGGGATTCGTGCGGTAGCAGGCAGTTCTGGAGGTAATCTGGTCCAATGCCATGTAGGGCTTTAAAGGTCATGACCAACAAGTTGTTAAGTGAATCACTGCAGTTTTAGTAACAGGGTTGTTAAGTGAATCTGGCTTGCCCATTGACTTGATCAAGAGATTACAAAAGCTGATCACATGACCTCAGGACATTGCATTCATCATAAATATGAATCAGCTGCCAAGCATATGAATTTTGATCATGTGACCATGGAGATGCTGCAGTGATCACAAGCTTGAAAAACGGTCGTAAGTTATTTTTTTCAGTGCCGTTGTAACTTTGTTGTAAATTGAGAACTACCTGAACTGAAAACCAAGTTACAAATTATTGTCCTAGCATAGCCACAGTCACTGTATTCAAAATACTGGACACAGCTGAGCAAATCGCTGTGCCTTTTAAATGGTAAGGACACACTTGGAATACTGGATCCAGTTTTGCTAACCAAAATGTAAAAAAGATGTTGAGACTCTAGAAAGAGTGCAGAGAACAGCAACAAAGATGATTAGGGGACTGGAGGTTAAAACATATGAAGAACGCTTGCAGGAACTGGGTATGCCTACTTTAATGAAAATAAGGACCAGGGGAGACAAGATAGCAGTGTTCTACTATCTTAGGGGTTGCCACAAAGAAGAGGGAGTCAAACTATTCTTCAAAGAATCTGAGGGCAGAACAAGAAGCAATGGGTGGAAACTAATCAAGGAGAGAAGCAACTTAGAACTAAGAAGAAATTTCCTGATAGTTGGGACAATGCATTGGTGAAATACCTTGCCTCAAGAAGTTGTGAATGCTCCAACACTGGAAGTTATTAAGAAGAGATTGGATAACCATTTGTTTGAAATGGTATAGGGTTTCCTGCCTAGGCAGAGGTATGAACTAGAAGACCTCCAAGGTCCCTTTTAACTCTCTTATTCTATTCTATTCTAAATCACATACATTGCAGAAAAAGGGATATGACTTCACTTATCCCTTTTTGTGGCGGTCATTTTAAAGCTACAATATACTATATGAAGGATTGCCTCTTCCCACATATTTCTATCTATACTTTAAGAGAAATCGTTCTCAGTGCCTTCTCGTGCTGAAGTGCAATGAATGGGTGTTTCCTTGGGTGTTTGCCTTTCCAGTGAAAGCCCTTCTCCATTGTGAGGTCAACTTGGTAGATTCTTTATAGATTTGGGGATACTACACCAAGAGATTTACTTACTTACTTACTTAATTTCTTTCTTTCTTTCTTTCTTTCTTTCTTTCTTTCTTTCTTTCTTTCTTTCTTTCTTTCTTTCTTACTTACTTACTTACTTACTTACTTACTTACTTACTTACTTACTTGACTTCTATGCCACCTTTCTCAACTGACTCAGGGCAACATAATAAATGCAATACAATACAAATAAAATATTACATATTTTTATCCCAAATACTTTTAATAATGTGTTAATATTTTATGATAGTTTTCATTTGTTTTTTATTGTTTAATTCGTTTTGTATAGTTCATATAATGTTTTAATGTGGTTCACCATTACATTATTTATCCATTTTTAACCTAAAGTTTAAATTATTTGAATGTTGCTGGAAAGTGCTTATGCAGTAAACAGATGTTTTAAATGCATAAATAAATAATCCCCAGGAGAGGGAGGGAAATGGCAAAGCTTCAGTATGCCTGTATGGATGAGTAGTGAGCTCCCTAACAAGCTGAGAAGCAAAGAAAACAAAAGCTAAAAAGAGAGAGAGAGAGATTATAAGAAAAGGAAAAGGCTAATAAGTAAGGAGAAGTGCAGTCTTACAGTTTGAGCCTGTCAGGATGAAGTCAGGAAGGCTAAAGTTCAAAATGAGATGAGGCTGGCAAGGAATACTAAATATAATGAGAATGTTTTGAGTATTGTCTGAAAAGAAGAAAATAGCTGGTTTGCTACGTGGCAAAATAAGAGAGAATAAGGAGAGAAAGCAAAACTGCTTAGTACTTTCTCTGCATTGGAGAAAAAGGGAACAAGCCTTTCCTGACCTGATTTAGGAAAGTCCAGCACTAAATAAAGGTATCACAAGACCCACCCATGTTGTTGTTGTTAGTTGTGAAGTTGTATCCGACCCATCGCGACCCCATGACAATGTTCCTCTACCATTCCCTGCCATCCATTTAAACTCACACTGACTGCTTCAGTGACTCCATCCAGCCATCTCATTCTCTGTCATCCCCTTCTTCTTTTGCCCTCAATATTTCCCAGCATTAGGCTCTTCTCCAATGGAACATCATCTTTCGGCTGTGGCGAGGAGGGCATTTGCCCAGGTTTGCCTGGTGTACCAGTTGCGGCCTATTTGGACAGGGAGTCATTGCTCACAGTCACTCATGCCCTCATCACCTCGAGGTTCGATTACTGCAATGCTCTCTACCTTTGAAAAGTGTTCGGAAACTCCGGATCGTGCAGAATGCGGCCGCGAGAGCCATCGTGGGGCTTCCCAGATTCGCCCACGTATCTACAACACTCCGTGGCCTGCATTGGCTGACGATCAATTTCCGGTCACAATTCAAAGTGTTGGTTATGACCTTTAAAGCCCATCATGGCATTGGACCAGAGTACCTCCGGAACTGTCTACTACCGCACAAATCCCAGCAGCCGATAAGATCCCACAGAGTTGGCCTTCTCCGAGTCCCGTCGACTGAACAATGCCGTCTGGCGGGCCCCAGGGTAAGAGCCTTCTCTGTGGTGGCCCTGGCCCTCTGGAATCAACTCCCCCCGGAGATTAGAACTGCTCCCACCCTTCTTGTCTTCCATAAACTACTTAAGACCCACCTAAACCGCCAGGCATGGGGGACTTGAGACATCTTTTCCCCAGGCTCATTATAATTTATGTTTGGTATGTATGTGCTGTTTGGTTTTTAATTATGATAGGGTTTTTAGTTATTTTTAATATTAGATTTGTGCCATTATAATATTGTTTTTATCGTTGTTGTGAGCCGCTCCGAGTCTTCGGAGAGGGGCGGCATACAAATTTAATAAATTGAATTGAATTGAATTCTGCCGTCTCAATTGGTGGCCAAAGTATTTGAGTTTCATCTTTAGGATATGGCATTCCAAAAAGCAATCAGGGTTGATCGCCTCTAGGACTGACCGGTTTGATTGCCTTGCAGTCCAAGGGACTTGTAGGAGTCTTCTCCAGCAGCATAGTTCAAACACATCAATTCTTTGGTGCTCAGCCTTTCTTATGGTCCAACTTTCACAGCCATACATTACAACTGGGAAAACCATAGCCTTGACTATATGCCTTTTTTGTTGGCAGGGTGATGTCTCTACTTTTTAGAATGCTCTCTAGATTTGTCATAGCTTTTCTCTCCGGGAACAAGAACCATTTAATTTCTTGGCTGCAGTGATCTTGGAGCCCAGGAAAATAAGATCAGCCAGTATCTCCACTTCTTCCCCATCTATTTGTCACCCTATGTGAATTCAAGTCTCAGAGACAGGTGAATTGAATTCCAGAGTGTTAAAGGAACTGGCAAAAGGGATCTTGGATGCAAATCTGAGATTAGAATTCTTTATTCTTTATTGGCCAAGTGAGATTGGACACATAAGAAATTTGTCTTTGGTACATATGCACTCAGTGTGCATAAAAGAAGATACATTTGTCAAGAATCATGAGGTACAGCACTTAATGATTGTCAGAGGAGTCAAATACCCAATCCGGAAACAATCAATATTAATAAAAATCTTAAGGATACAAGCAACAAGTTACAGTCATACAGTCATAAGTGGGAGGAGATGGATGATTATGATTATGATGATGATGATAATAATAATAATAATAATAATAATAATAATAATTTATTAGATTTGTATGCCACCCCTCTCTGAAGACTCATGATAGGAATGATGAGAAAAAACTAGTAGTAATAGTAGTGCAGCCTTAGTAAAGTCTCTCTCTGTGTATGAACCAATATTTTATATAGAGAGTATAATATACATATGTGTTTGTGTGTGTGTGTACATATGTATGTATGTAACACACACAACATTCCTTTAGTCTAGAAACAGCAGTTCGGAAATTAAAACAAAGTGCATGAAAAATTATTTCCTCTCAGCAGAGTTACCCAAAGAAAGAAATTCATCCCAGCCATCCAGCTAAAGGAAACACGGGCACATTCATTGGGCAGCAGTGACATAGGAAGATGCTGGAAAAGAACATCACTTTAGTGACAATGACAAAGGCATCAAGTCATACTGCATGGGAGAAGGCCATGGTAAACCACTCCTATTTTTACCAAGGAAACCACAGTGATAGAAAATTTGGCCATGAAGAGTTGACACCAAACTGATGACGTACAATGATTAAACAGTAGAATACTCCATTTACTGTAATAGCGTGTCAACCCTATGAACTACAAAACAGGAACCAGAGCCACATAAACTAATTCTACTTTACTGTAAGCTCCAATAACTTAGGGCAGGCTTTTCCTAAACTGCTTGTTCAACCCACTGAACTAGGCTAGGCTCCTTCTTATCTGACCATACCCTAGGTAGCATCTCTTCACCCGATTTCCATATATAATTCCCTTATACTAGTACACAATGGAAGGAAGGTGATCTTAATGGGAATGTGCAGAACCCATTACTTTGGCTAAAAACACTGAAACTTTCTTTTTAAAAAAATTAGAACAAAATAACATTTGGAAATGGTTCAGGTAGATGCCTCCCTGATTCATTAAATGAACAGAGGAAGTAAGCACAACACATTTAAACTTACAAGTTTCTCTTATTACTGCCAATCTCAATAAAGCTACTCTTAATCTTTCCAAGGAGTTGATTTCATTGTCTGATCTACTTAGTGGGGCTAATGCCTGTATCAGATATTGTAAAATGGGGACTGGATTGTTATTTGTTAGGGATGTAGTGTTATGGACTCGTTTTCTAAATATGGCTGTAGTGGATTATCTAAAAAAGTCCCTGGCAAGTCAAACATTCTCTGAATCTGGTTTTGAAATCCAAAACTTGCCTATTGCAACTACTTAAAGGATGAAACATGGCCTCAAACCAATGCAAAACACATCATTGACGTGAATCACATTGGCTGTTCACTTTGAAATCATACTGGCTCTTCCATGATGAAAAGTCCAATATATGAAAAGCAGGTAAAGAAGATACAACTTTTTAAATTTCCAACTGCATTTCCCAATGAACATATTATAGTGATGTCTCAGCGGTTAAAGACGCCGAGCTTTTCAGGTGGAAAACTGACAGCCCAGATTCAAGTCCTGAGCGCCACGCAATAGGATGAGCTCTCATTCTGGCTCCAGCTCCTGCCCACCAAGTGTGCAAACAGTCCCTGGCAAGGCAAACATTTTCTGAACCTGATTTTGAAATCCAGAACTTGCCTATTGTAACTAATGAAAGGATCAAACATGGCCTCAAGCCAATACAAAACACATCATTGAGGTGAATCATATTGACTGTTCACTTTGAGAAAAATCATGTTGTTTCCATGATGAAAAGTCCAATATATTAAAAGCAGATAAAGAAAATACAACTTTTTGAATTTCCATTTCCCAATAAGCATATTTTGAAGGCATGCAAACAAGAATAGATTAATAGGTTCCACTTTGGTGGGGAAGTAACAGCATTCCATATGCCTTTAGCATATACTGTAGCTATGCTGTCCACTTGGACTATAAAAATGCCCCTGGACAACTCTGCAACCTAGAATCAGACATGACTGGACAGGGAAACCTTTAACTCCTATAATGATAGGTGCATAAGTTCAGACAAATGCACAGCACAGGAAGTAAGTTATTTTCAAGTGCTTTTGCACGGGGTAAACATGACTTCCCCACCCTCCAGGACCTTGAGAAAGAAGACCAACTGCCTTTTGGTCTTGATCTCATTGACTGTTTCTCATTCTGTGTTCACCTGAATTACCAATAGAGACAACAGCAGTTCACGCTATATTGCTAATGAGACAGAATGCTTTAATACAATTCAAGATAGCCAGCAGTGTGCTATGAGCCGGAATGCTAAATTGCGCTCGCCGCCACAGCTCATAAGTTCTTGCAGGGCCAGTGCGATTTTGCTGCTGCACCTGTGGAGGTAGCAAAATCGTGCATGGAGCTGAAGGTGCGCTCATGTTTTGGCATGCACAGAAGCAAAAAACCCTCACTGAAACACGGGTGCACTTGCGGTTCCATGCACAATTTTTCTACCTCCACAGGTGCAGCAGCAAAATCGCACTGGCCCCACAAGAACTTATGAGCCATGGTGGCAAGCGCAATTCAGTGCTCCAGCTCGTAGCCCACCGCTGATTATACCGTATACAGTAGTTCTTCGCTATATCGCGCTTCACCTACTGCGGCTTCACTTCATCGCGGGTTTTCAAGAAATATTGAGAAAAATCATTCGTGGATCTTCGCTGGTTCGCAAGTTTCTGAGGAAGTCGATCGGCAGATTTAAACAGCCCACGGAACTCGATCAGCAGGGTTTTTTTTTAAAAAAAATCTAAAATTGTAAATACTGTATTTAAATACTGTATCTAAAATAAATACTGTGTGGGAAGGGTTTATAAACACTTAAAACAATGAAAACTTACCAAACAATTACAATATAAATACTTAAATAAGTACTATCAGTCGATAAATTCCCCATCGCGGATTTCACCTATCGCGGCCGGGTCTGGAACGTAACACCAGCAATAGGTGAGGTCTTACTTTACTTCATTAGTGGGCTTATAAACCAGAAATGACTTGGGGGAAAAAGATCAAATGAACTCCATAAAGTTCAAATAGCAGGTTATTTTTTTCCTAGTGAAGTAATACTGGTTATTCAGAAGTGATGGCTTCTAAATCCAATTGGTACTCGTTCACACGCAGGCACATCATGTGACCCTTCTGCACATGTGCAGAAGCATCTGAGTTGGATGGGTGGAGCCTCCCACTTTCACTGCTACAAGTTTGTAGAACCGTACTGTAGCAACCCACCATTGTTTTTCAGCAATTATCAAGAAAAGGAACTATTTTTATACAATTTATAAAATTGTAATTAATTTTTTAATTGTTGATTATGGTTTTAGCACTAAATACATCAGCTGACATGTACATAAAATGTTAAACACCTAAGTTTTGAGTTAAATCCACACAATCAGCAGTTTTATTTGAATCCATTTATAACTATAAAACTTTCATCTTTCCATTTTCTTTTTATTTTGTTCTGTTTGTTGTTTGCTTTATGAATAATACCTTGATTTTATTTTTAAGAGGAACAAACTTTAGAGACAACAGAATAGCTAACCAATTAGCTTTAGTTATTTAAACATCAAAAAGCAAATTTAGAGTGAGAAAACTACTACTTTCTGAATGGATTCCCTCATTTGCTCTATTTTTGAAATCTTCCTTCTAATGAATTGCAAAAGGAAGTCCCCACCCACGTGCAGGCAAAAGCAGAGCCGAACCCTGATCCATCTTTCAAGTCAGCACTTCCTAAATTGCCTTTAGGATATTCCTTATAGAACTCAGGGCTGCTCTTTCATACTTCTCTAAAATTTCATATCAACAATTTCTTTACTACAGTTTCATATACCCATTTTTTACATTGTTAAGATATCATATTGCCTTCCTTTCCTATTAACCATTTCCCTTTATTATTATTTTTTAGTGTTATCAAAACTTCTTTATATGATGTTTTCATGGAAACAAATACCTGGTGGCCTATTTACAAGTTATTGCCTCCTGCCCCTGATGTGTGATGGATGATGAAAAACGTTCTTCCCGTCCAAAGATTTCAATGTGGTCTTTTCCAAGCCAGCCAATTCACCGTGACCACATGTCACTGATAACTGAGAATAATGAAAAGAGATGTTCAGTTTTATTACTTTAATATGTGAATTCTCTGCTGCCCACTGTGGACTCACCTCCAGGATTCTTAAATAACATAGCAGTTACGGATAGTTTATATAATATGTGAACTTATTTTTCCCCCATTGTGGTGAAGTAGTATATTTCCTCAATGAAATAGTACAAAAAAAAAAGTCATCCATAATTGTAAAACGTTATCTTCAGATTATTTGGAGCCCTTAATCTGTTTTTCCCAATATCATGGTACTAATTTCTAAGATGCTAATCTTTTTCTTTTAGGAAAGCATTCTTCAATTTAGTAATCCGTGAGTGTTGTATTTAAATTCCCACAGTGACTAACTAATGAATAGTAGAGCTAAATATGAGAACTTGAAGACCTTCACAACTCAACTAAGGAAGCTGTTATAAATGAAAGAACAATGCTTTCAATCATTCTTCTTAAGAACAGTTGCAAAACCTACCAATTATGTTATTTGCTTGGAATCAATCAGCTAGGCATCACAACTGCAAAACTATCTGCTGTAATGTAACTGAGGCTTAATATATTGTAAAATAAAAGAAACAAAAATGTTAGATAGGGTGAATGGAAGAGGCAGACAGAAGTGGCTTCAACACACAGCTCTTTATTTGGAAACTATTTACAATCCAGCAAAAGCTCTGTCTGACAGCCAGCCCTTTTATAGGGTACTGCCAGACAGTCTAGCTAATCAGCAGTCAGTATTTTCCCTCCAGAATGGAGGACTTGACTGAAGCCTAGATGCTTCAGTCTGAGAATGTAACCCAATGTGTGACATAGCCACACACAGATAGACAGTTGGTCTTTCAGACCTGCACAGCTCAGTGGGAGCTGGGTGAACGGTCAAGTCAGATGTGCTTCTGTTGCTCCTAGCCTCAACCAGTGGAAGTTCCTGGATTTAGGCCCAGAGCGTGGCTGGAGCTTCAAGGACCAGTTTGCTCAGAGCTCACCCCTCCAAGTATGATTGTCACTAGTTAAGTCTTCCAGACTTGGTTGACTTGAGTTCTCCCTATAAGGATCGAGTGATTGCTCCTGTTGGTTATTTCAAAGGTTAGTTCTGGTAGCCTAAGAGTGGAGTGGATGAGTCGGCCTCAGAGTTGGTCAACATGCTGCCTCCAGCTTCTATTGTCCTTGAGCTCTACTTGGTGTCAGTGTGAAGGGGCTGTTGAAATTCTTGAATTGCACCTGGAAGTGCCACAGCCAGTTACTAGAATGCGGTTGCCTTGGTAGTCAGTTAGCATTAGCTCTTGCCAACAAAGTTGTTTCTTCGGGATCCCCAGGATTGCTTGTTGCAGGCATGGCTCAGGATACAATCATGAGAGATGACCCAGTGTTGATCTCCATGGTGCATGGTGACCCTTGAGCAGGATGGTGACTTGCAACTTCTTTCAATGTGGCACGGTTGCTTTCCAGATTGTTGTTTGGCAGGCCTTGGTCACACTGGCCCAGTCGGTTCTCTGTCGTGACTCTAGCCAGGTTTGTTGTGTTGCCTATGGTGAAGGCAGTTTGGCACAGCAGACTCTTGCTAGATGACCACAACAGTCACGTGCTGGACTGATGGCCTCACAGTATCAGCAGTTGGTGTGGTGATTGTGCTCTCCACAGCTGGCACATTGTGGAAGTATGTCATTGGATGCATTTGCTGCTTTGCACTTTTTGAATCAAAGGCAGCAAACTTTTTCATTGCGGTCAGGTGAGAAGTGTTGCGCCGAATTCCTGTGATGCACGCCCACTGTCTTTTTTAGGGCTGCTTGGTTGCTGTAGTGCCTCAGTCAACTTAATGGATGCCTCATCTGCCTTGCCCTTGTCCAGCGTAATCTGGAGAGTAAGTAACCTCTGTTGAGATTAATATCCTAAATTCCACAGATTATTTGATCAAGCAGTAGCTCATCTAGATCACAGAATTCACAAAGGGCAGCAGCCTTGTGCATGTGGTAATGTATTCATTAATGGACTTCCCCTCCTTCTACAGATTGAAGGCATGCCACTGCACAAATTTGTAAGGTTTCAGGACATAATGGGTTTTGGCATTGTCTGTAGGGTTTACTACATGACTATCTGGACAGGCATTGGTTCAGCAAGTGCCTGGGCCATCTTGAACACATCTGTGCTACAGTAGCTCATGAAGAGTGCTCGTTTTCAGTAGTCTAATAGCCCAATGAGGTTGTTTGCCTCAATGAAGAATTTGAACTGAGTCGTGTAGGTGTCCTAGCGCTCCCGTGCTGGTTTGAAGTGAATTGGTGGGGTATGAATCATCATGTTGGCTGAGTTGGCACTTTAGAAAGGCCATTTGTCAAAGTCTTACTGCCCAGGCTGGATTGCAAGGTTGTCAGCTCTTTTCTGGCTTATCTGTCTTCCAATCCCACTTTCATCGCCAGTGTTAGATAGGTTGAACGGAAGAGGCAGACAACAGCTCTTTATCTGACAACTATTTACAACCCAGCAAAAGCTCTGTCCAACAGCCAGCTCTTTTACAGGAGTTGCCAGACACTTTATAGCCAATCAGCAGTCAATATTTTCCCTCCAGAATGGAGGACCTGACTGAAACTTATGTGGTTCAGTCTGAGAATGTAACAAAAAATGTTCTGTTGAAATAAGATTTTGGAATTAATTATAAGATTCCTTCCTGTGGCAAAACGCTATTGTTTTGAATTCTCTTTAAAAATATGATAGAATGAAATTTTGAGTTTGGACTACAGAGGGAACCAGAGGGAACTAAAGATTACAATTAAGAGAGAAGAACAAGTAAATTTGATTTACTAAAACAGAATGGAGAGAAATATTTTAACTTTACACATATTTTATTTTAACAATGGATGCAGAAGTTAATTTTAACAGTATCTGCCTTTAAAGATGGAATGTATTTAAAAGATGTTACGGAAGAGAGAAATGTTTTACCAAACAAGACTGAGACTAATGTGAATATAGATAAAAATGAGAGGTTACAAGTATGATATGGAATTACTGGAATATACTGAGCAACTGAAATTGGCTGATGTCTTAATAAGTAAAAGTGCTAAAGAATGACTGATAAATAACTTTCCCATACTGGATTTATAATAAAATATATTTTATATAGTCCTTATCTTTACTATATTTTTTCTTTTCTACTTTTCTTTCCTTTTTGTCCTTCCATTTTTAATTCTTTTTTTAAAAGTTTGCATTAGCTTTTATCTAATTATATCTTTTAATAATACTATGATTGCATAGTATTACTATGTTATAGTATTAGTATAAAATATTTTTCAGGGAGTTAGGTTAGATTTTGCATCAGCTAAACGTGAGATCTACTGTATGTATAAATAATGGATTTACAGTATTCTTATTGTCAATATTTTCAAATTTCTCTATATAGGATTCAAAAATAATGTGTATAGGAGACGTGTTTAAATAAAATCACATATTTTCAAACTATGTACATTTGCACTCAGTAATAAATTATCTGCCTGTGTAGAATGGGAAAATGACAAATCCTTGAGTTTAATTGGTTATGTGTTATGATGGCAGCTGAAGTAGTTGTTAAAGATATTGTCAAAATAAATGCCACCAGGATGTGACTGATGAGGAATATGTCCCACTTACTTATTTTTTTTTGCATGGGTGGCATTTTATTGCTTCTCCTTAATGCTATCTCCTAGCCTGCCTGGGCTCTTTCTTCTTTCTTTATTTAATTACCAGTCAATCATGAATATTGGAAGTGTCTCTGATTCTCCATTATTTATCTCTCTGGCTGATGAAGGAATAACACACGTATCTTTATATTCTATTCCATTTGATCTTGTTGCAATGATGCTGATTCTTCCTGCCAAGCTACTTGCTTAGGTCTCCATCTTTGATGTGGGTTAACAATAGTTTCCTAAGATCTGCTTTGATGCTTCCCATAATATTTCCCTTTTTTTCTCTCCTTCTCTTTGTCATGGAAAAGAAAACTGTCTGATACTGAATTTGGGCTGGCTGATCTGCCGCAACTAATATCTTTCTATCACCTTTTTCATTGATGTTCAATTACTGACCCCAGTTAGGGATCCCATTAGTGCAAACCGAAGCAGTTAATGTTATAATCAGATTACTTATTTTTATATGTATCAAAATGACATTGATAAAAGGAGAGAGCACAAGAAGAACTGCATTATTAGTAGATAGTTTAACTCAGTTGGAAGAAAACTCAGTACTGGTATCAAGGCATTTGACCAAACCTTTGTTATATTGGGTATTTCTTATAGGATGCTCTTTCTCCAAATACCCTCCTGGAAACAGCAAAAATCTCTTGTTTTACAACGTCTGATTGCTCCTCCTATATTTGAAAATAGCAGCTGATTACAGTTAGGATTTTTTTATATTTCTGTATTAGATAGACTTCTACGACAAGCGGAGCAATGGTAGCTCCTTAAATGTTTAGTGTTGTATGTCTTTGTTTGTCTTTTTAAAAATTCAATAAAAATATTTTAAAAAAGAAAAGAAAATAGCAGCTCTTCAAATTTCTACTCTTCAGAAATTGATCCCTCTAAAATAGTCTAGCAAATGATTATTGGGAATTAAAAATTAGGGTATCATATTGCTGTGAAAAGCAACTTAGAAAGCACATCAAAAATTCTTTCAATGAATACCAGATTGTCACATAAAGGGATCTTCTTATTTTATCCCGGTTAGCTTGCTTAAATTCTGATAGACTAATGAGTGGAGAATGTACTCTGCTTTTCATATTTATTTCTTCCTTATATTTGCTAAAGCTGAGTAGCTTTCATGCATACTCTGGAAAAAGCAGTGTTCAGATGAAACTGCTCTTTCTTATTTTAGAAACAGAGGTAGGCAGCTCAGGAGAAATAAACCACCATGAGACAGAGATCTGTCTGTTGGAAGAGAGGCCAAGGCTCCATCAGATCCAAAGAGACACAGAGATGAATGGGTTTGCTCAGAAGTATGAATTTTAAGAGAATCCTGCTGGAATTCATCTTTGCATGCATCCGTTTTATGCACCCATAAATCTATTAAGTTCTGTGGGCAATAAAAGTAGAAATCATTAGCAGAGGGACTCTGCATTTTAAACCTTCCTTCCAGGGTGGGTTCCACTTTTCATCGATGCTTCTTCGCCGAGTGCCTGCTTCACTGTGTGTGCATGCGCAGTTCAGAGGAAATAGAACTTCTGCATTGCAAACCAGGCAAAAGCTGCGGAAGGGCAATTCAATCTGCGGACCCTAATTATCTGGGATTTGGAAGCAGAGATAAAGGTCAGTATAAACTGGGGTGGGCGAGTGGACCCACTTTCTTTGATTCTTTTCATATTTTTTTCACCAACTTTACATAAGCATCCATACATATACCATAAATCAGTGATGGCGAACCTATGGCATGGGTGCAACAGGTGGCACATGAAACCGTATCTGCTCCAAGGTGCATGTGTGTGCCGGCCAGCAGATTGGCTCACACAGAAGCTCTGGGAGAACATGTTTGGCTTCCAGAGAGCCTCTGGGGGATGGAGGAGGGTGTTTTTACCATCTCCCAGCTCCAGGCAAGCCTTTGGAGCCGGGGGCGGGGGGACACAAGCCTATTGGGCCCATCCGAAATTGGGAAAAAGGCCATTTCCAGCCTCCAGAAGGCCTCCGGTGAGTGAGGGAAGTTGTTTTTGCCCTCCCCAGGCATTGAATTATGGTTGTGGGCACTCACACATATGCATAGTGCATGCAAATGCTCTTTTGGCACATGAAGAAAAAAAGGTTCACCATCATATCAAAACATATATAATTATACATTTCTATCCAATATACTGTAATCACCCCGCGGTTCGACTACTGTAATGCTCTCTACATGGGGCTACCTTTGAAAAGTGTTCGGAAACTTCAGATCGTGCAGAATGCAGCTGCAAGAGCAGTCATGGCCTTACCTAGGTATGCCCATGTTTCACCATCACTCCGCAGTCTGCATTGGCTGCCGATCAGTTTCCGGTCACAATTCAAAGTGTTGGTTATGACCTTTAAAGCCCTTCATGGCATTGGACCAGAATATTTCCGAGACCGCCTCCTGCCGCACGAATCCCAGTGACCGATTAGGTCCCACAGAGTGGGCCTTCTCCGGGTCCCGTCAACTAAACAATGTCGGTTGGCAGGCCCCAGGGGAAGAGCCTTCTCTGTGGCGGCACCGGCCCTCTGGAACCAACTCCCCCCAGAGATTAGAACTGCCCCTACTCTTCCTGCCTTCCGTAAACTCCTTAAAACCCACCTTTGCCGTCAGGCATGGGGGAACAGTAACATCTCCCCCTGTGCATGTTTAATTTATATATGGTATGCTTGTGTGTATGTCTGTTAGTATATGGGGTCTTTTTTAAATCTTTAAATATTTTAAATTTGTCAGATTATTTATGATTTGTTCTACATGTTGTGAGCCGCCCCGAGTCTTCGGAGAGGGGTGGCATACAAATCTAAGTAATAAATAAATAAATAAATTAAACTTCCTAATTTTGCACCTTTTGTACCTTTATCGCCCATCTGCTTTCCCTCAGTATTCCATTCTACTCCCCTCCCATTCTACTCTTCTCCTTCTCTTCCCTCTTACCTAATAATAATAATAATAAATTTATTGTCATTGTCAAAACAACGAATTGTCATTGGCAACGAAAGTCGTGTGATACCCAGAGACCAGTCCCACCATACATAAAATTTAAAACTAGAATAAAAAATAGAATAAAATGTCCCACCCACTACAAATTCCCCACCCTGAACCACTGAATCACCCTGAACCACTCAACCATCTACATGACAAATCTACTTCCCTTCTCCCTTCCTCTCCCCTTCCTTTCTACTTCCTCTTCCTCCCTCTTATCCCTTCCCTGAGTACATATGATCATAATCCATTTTATGGTTAACAGATGAGTAACTCAAATCTCTCATTTCATTCCATCATCAGTGCTACTCTTAAACTTGTATCAATAATTGTACAAATTTTATCGCACTCCAACAATTGCATTTACTATAATATATCTTATATCATCACTATGCATAAATTTATCATCATGTACCTCTCTTCCATAAAAACAATTAATACCATTGATTCAAATAAAACTATTAACATGTGTCTCATCATCCCTCTTTCATTCCATTAATCTCCCGTCTTCATTCATTCTCCTTTGGACTCTCAAAAATTCCACTTCTTGTGAGGTTTTCCCTCCCCCCCCCCTAACTTTTTCTTCTTCTTTCTTTTATTTTTATACATATAAATTAAGGAAGAGGAAGTAGAAAGGAAGGGAAGAGGAAAGGAGAAGGGAAGTAGGTAAGAGGGAGAGAAGAAGAAAGAAGGTAGAGGGAAGAGAAGGAGATAGAGGGAAGGGAGTAGAATAATTTCTATATTATTTGTTGAATTCTCCTGACAATTCTGCCCGGTCTCTTCACCCTTCCCTATCTTTTGATTGGTTCTTTTGAGGGTGATACTGTGATCCCTTGTTTATCACGGGTGTTCTTTTCCAGGACCACCTGTGATGAACGAAAATCTGCGAAGTAGGGCGTTATATTTACAAGGTAAATATAACGTTTAAAAACCCGCCTGCTCCTGTGCCTTAAACTAGGAGAGAAGGGGAGGAGTCGGGTGGTGGTGATGAATGAGAGACATGCCAGAGGGCGGGGTCACTTCAGGGAAGGTGAGGGGAGCGCAAAACGTGCAAGGAAAGCAGGGCAGCCTGGCAAAGGAGGGAGGAGGGAATAAGGCTCAGCGCAATTGCTGCCTTACCAGGGTCTCCCAACATTAGTAGATGCCGCTACAGCTTCTTCTGCTTTGTTATGCTGCTGCTGGTGGGCTTGGCTCTTGCTGGCATTTCCTGTCAGCTGGGGGAGAAGGTGGTGATGGCCTCCCACCCTGACCGGCCCATCTGCTGTGACTGGAATCACAACAGAACACCTCTGACAAAGCTTCACCTCCAAGTGGGGGTCGAGGAAAGGAGAGGTGAGGAGCCTGTCTGAGGAAAAATGCTATTGTATATTTTAAATAATATTTTAAATATAATATTTTAAAATATTTTGTAAAAACCTGCGATGCACTGAAGCCATGAAAGATGAACCACGAAGTGGCAAGGGATCTTTGTACTCTTCCCTATTTACCCCTGTCTTATCACTGTAAATCCCAGTAAAACCATCTTGTTTTTTTTATTATCACTCCCTTTTTTTTCAATGTGCTTTCCTTATTCTTCATTCTTATTTTCCAGCACTGTAAGTTCTGAATGTTCTATATATTCCAACTTCATTTCTGCTTTCTTATTACCTCCAATTTCCAAGATATAAGTTTTTATGTCTTCGTAAATATATATTTAATAACCCAATTAATTCTTCGTACTCACACTCTTCCATAATTAATCTTTCTTGATTAAAGCTTATAGTCTCTTTAAGTTCTAGTATTCTGATATCTACTTTTAATATATTCCATTCCAGTTCACAGTCTTATTATCTTCTATCACAATGATAAGTCAAAATCAAACACCATAGCTCAGCATACTCTCCTTTCAGATTCTCACAGTTCTAAGGTTATCTTTCTTGTAAGCAAAGTTTGCCAATCAACCAATTTCCCCTTTTCTCTATCTTTCCATAAATTGTTACAATATTTCTTCCAACCAGCAGATGGCATTACTGAATTTCCAATGCAATAAATTATTTCACACTTTCCTAAATGCTTTAAACTCACATATGGGATATTTTCTTCAAATTATTTGTTCTTTTTCAGTCTCTTTAACTTCCACCAAGTCCAATTACAAAAACCTCAAATTTCTTGGGCTTTTAAACTCTGTTCCTTTAACTCTCTCTATGGTATTTTCAATTGCTAGATAGCTGCTTGCTCCATTTTAGAATCTCTTTTGTCTCCTTTTAAATTTCTTCTTTTTATCATTAAACCAGCCACTCACCCACCCAAATTCAGCACTTCTTCACATTCCTCCAATACAAATGCTTAGATCTTGTCACTCAGGCAATCCACAATGTCTCTGCTCTTATCATTTATATTATGGCCCTCCCAGCTAATTGTGACAGAGTCGTCTTCCATAGCTGCTGGTTGAGAGGCTGGTGCTGGCTCCCTGTGGGATTTTCAAGTACTCCTAGACCACTGACTGTTGTGGTTGGCTCTGGACCAGCTCCTGCCCCAGGGAATGTGGAGGTGGATGCAGGGGAAACTTCAACATGTCATAGGCCTGTGTTATTGCAAAGAGTCAGTTCAGAGTTTAGTTTCCTTGGACGAAGAAGAAGGTGGGAGTGACATGGAAGAGGGGGGCTTGGCACACAGCCCAGGCAGTCAATCTCCATTATCTTCCATTGATTCGGATGAAGACATCTTGGACCCATGCAAGCGCAGAATTATGCGTAGAGGAGACCAAGTAAGGACATATTACAGGAGATAAGAGAGGCCACCTGTGTCTGGGTAGCGCTCCAGTAATTAGGGTTGCTGCTATAAATTGCAGCATGTGGGTTTGACTGTTGTGGAAGAATATCTGATCGCAGTTCTTCAGAAATCCTGTGTTGCTGTTTTCTGGACTTTGTTTGTTGATTTTTCATGCCTTTGAAACCAAAGCAGAGCAACGTGTGTGTGTGTGTGTGTCTCACTTCATTGGAAGAAGAAGGGGTGTGAAATTTTTTCACAGCTGCTAGCTAAGTACTTAATGACTGCTTAAGAGAAATTGTACAGACTACCCGGTTGTTTTGGGATGAGTGCTCTTTGCAATACAAAAAGAGTGCTTAGTTTATTTTGACTTTTGTGATAAAGAACATTGTTTTGAATTTTCAAACGTGTGTGTGTTTGAAATTTTTACCCTTGAATTTTCGGGAGGTTCCTACCAGAGAGCCCGGCAGAACAACTGACTGATGCCTTTCTTCATCATGCTCCTCCGGGGCGGTTCTGACCTGATTCCAGGCTGGTTCTTGGTCTCCAAGCAGTTGGGATTCAGGGGTTTCCATGGATACACCCATGCAATATTGGCCACGCCCCCCAGGTGGGCCCACTTTAATGGATACAGAGAACTGGTTTTCTCTCAGCTTGGAGCCAGGGCTACTGGTTCTAAATAACTGGTCCAAACTGGCTGCAACCCGCCACTGCCTCCTTCCTTATCTACAAAATACATTGTTATGAAACAAACATTCTACTAGTTAGGCTGACATTCTTGAGGATTTAATCATTTCCTTCCCCTCTTGATTCAGCCTTCTGTCTATGTTGTCGCTGACCTGTGCTGGTCAAAACTTATTTGATTCATTCCCTCTCCATAATGACCTAGAATACACTATAAGTTCCTGGTTATAGTTAGATTCAAATAATATAGGGTTTCTTACCAACATGTAATTCCCAAAATAAAGCTTAAAAGTATACCAATTATAAAAAATATAATTCTAACCATTGTTTCTATTTCTATTTAGTATTCATTTAATCATATAAAGCCATCTACCATCTAAAATACCCTAATCTCACTCAAGAAAAATATTTTTTTGACTGGCCCTATGGCTACAGCTGTGTTATACAGCTGTTGATATTTTAGGTCCCTTAGTTTTACAGTGCCTCACTTTTAGCTAACTTATACAGGAACTAATGCTTGGTCATTTTTGGTAGAGTTTCTGATTTCATTGAAGAAAATCTGGAGTTTTAAAAAATCAAATGAACTTTGTACTCTGTCTATGAAGTATACTTTTGTTTGATGTTTCCAGAGGGACACTAAAGAATTAGGGGGGGAGGGGGGGTTTAGAGCTTTCAATAGATAATTTTGCCTAGTAGTTTTCAATTTTTTCTAGGTCATATTATGCCTGGATCTTGTGTATATTCTAATTTTTGATGCAATTGTGACTTCCTGATTTTGAGACATTATGATAATTAAGCATTAATTAGATTAATTCATCAGATTAATGAATATGAATGATCATATTCATGCATGTTCATGAATCCATATTTATATGTGAAATCTATTAGTAGTTTATATTACAGTGGTCCCTTGACTTTCGTGGGTCAGACTTTCATGGAAAGCCTATACCATGGGTTTTCAATAAATAAATAAATAAATAAATTTTTTGAAAACCCATGGTATTTTTTTTTATTTTAAAAATTTATTTAAAGAAGCTGTCTTTAAATAAAAGCTCCACTTCTGCCCCAGCCTCCTAATCCTTCCCCTTTAATTCTCAGAGTGTTGGTATGGTCCACTTGAAGCCGAGCCTTACTGCCGCCTGCCACCACCACCAATTTTGCTGCTGCCAATTTTGCCACTGCCATCTCAGCTGCTCGGTGGCCCATGCGTTCCTGCTACTACTGCCATTGCCAATTTCACCGCTGCCGGGGCCCTCAGCCACTACAGATCTTGCTGCTGCCAGGCCTCTCAGCTATCTGGTGGCCCACGTGTCTTCTGTTGGCCACCACTGCCCCGATTGCACCTCCTGTCACCGCCGTGTCCAACAGAAGACATGTGAGCTGCCAGAGAGCTGAGAGGTCTGGCGGCTGCAAGATCTGTGACAGCGGTGGCGGCAGGGGTCCCATGAGCCACCAATCAGCTGAGGGGCCCTGCAGCGGCGAGATTGGCAGTGGTGGCAGTGGCTGGGGTTGCTTGGGCCGCCACACAGCTGAGGGCCCCAGCAGCAGCAAAATCGACAGCAGCAGCAGTAGCAGGAATGCGTGGGCCACTGAGCTGTGTGGCCTCCGTTCCAGCCTCTGCCACCATCACCTGCGCCCCAGAGCACAGCAAACTCCCCAGCTTGCCGCCCCATTGCCCCATGCGGGTTCTGGGGATAAGTAAAACCAGGACTGGAGGAGAGAGGGGGAGGAAGGAAGGGAGCTTCTCTATTTCACGGAAATTTGACTTTCGCGGGCGGTCTTGGAACGTATCCCCCCAAAAGTCAAGGGATCACTGTATAATATTTTCAGGACCAGGTGATCAACTAGTTATTCTGAGTCCAATAGATATTAATTGTATTCCAAAGTAATATAACCTTTTTAAAAGAAAGAGGTAGATTTGTCAAGTGGTTATAGCACCAACCTAGTATTTGTATTTGTATTTATTAGATTTGTATGCCGCCCCTCTCCAAAGACTCGGGGCGGCTAACAACAATATAAAAAGACAATGTAAACAAATCTAATATTAAAACAATCTAAGAAACCCCAATTTAAAGAACCACTCATACATACAAGCATACCATGTATAAATTCTATAAGCCTAGGGGGAAGGGAAATTTCAATTCCCCCATGCCTGACGACAGAGGTGGGTTTTAAGGAGCTTGCGAAAGGCAAGGAGGGTGGGGGCAACTCTGATATCTGGGGGGAGTTGGTTCCAGAGGGCCGGGGCTGCCACAGTATCCTGGGGGCTGTGAGTTTTAACATTGTCATAGGTATAAAAGCCAGTTGGGTGACTTTGAACCAGTCACTCTATTCAGCGCAACTCATCTTATATGGTTGTTGTGGGTATAATTAGAGGAGGAAAAACTATTAGCTATGTTTGTGGCCTTGAGTTATTTATAAAAATAAGAAAGACAGGATTTTAAAATATCTAAAAAGCCATCCAATTTAATATGTATTCATTTTGTCATTTTATATAGTTTACCTTGCACCTACAATTCTTTGCAGTGAAGATGGGGTTAAAAAAAAGAAGAAGCAACAACAATTAATGGTACCAAAGCACAAACTCAGTTCAATTTACCAATTTTTAGACTCATGTAGAATGCATTAGATGGTTAGCATTAGTTTGATAACATTCTTGTCTCCCTTTTGTAATTGTTTTGTAATTGTTTCTAATTGTTTAATGATCATTTTTAATTTTGTGTATGCCACCCAGAGTCACATGCAAGTGAGATGGGTAACTATGTAAATTCAATAAATGAATAAACAAACATCTTAAATAGATGGAACAAGAAATTATATATTGATGGCAAGTACTGGGACAGGTCCCCAGTCATTTGAAAACTATAATTTGCTTGTTTAGATTAGTGAGAAACAGACCATCAAGCAGATAGAGAAGTTACAATCAAAACAAAACCATAGATCAAACAAGTGGTTTGACTAAGAATGTGTGGCTGCTAAAAGAGCTCCAGTTACCTCTTGTAAACTGTATCAATATCTGAGTTACTACAATTTTTTTAAAATAGCAATAAAAACAAAAACAACAGGTACACAGAGTGGGTTCCATTTGTCTTTGCCACCAGTTTATTTTATTTATTTTATTTATTTTATTTATTTTATTTATTTTATTTATTTTATTTATTTTATTTATTTTATTTATTTTATTTATTTTATTTATTTTATTTATTTTATTTATTTTATTTATTTTATTTATTTTATTTATTTTATTTATTTTATTTATTTTATTTATTTTATTTATTTATTTATTTTATTTATTATATTTATTTTATTTATTTTATTTATATTGTCAAGTACGCATTGACAATATATGATACTAGTAAGAGAGAAACATTAGGACGGGACAGAAGGCACGCTGGTGCACTTATGCACACCTTTTACTGACCTCTTACGAATAGGGATGTTTTGTCCACATGTGCTCGTCCACATGTGCACGTCCTGTCGTGCAATATTGCTTCTGCACATGCTCACTAGCTATAATCATCTCGATAATGTAAAGGGTAATGTAACAGCGGCAATAGCTGACTATCTCTCAGGATAAAACTCCCTTCTTTTTGGCATATGGTATTAGGTTGAGTTAATGATAATTTATGCTATATCTTCAGTCAGTTTTCTCTAGGGGTCTGGGAAGCTTTAGAATCTTCTTCAAAGGAATTTGTGGCTTCACATTCAAACAAAAATATGTTCACAGGCCACTCCCCATTTTTTGCACTTGATGTGGAAAAAACCCTTATTGCCTAATTAGACTTGGGTTGAAATGATCACATTCCACCTAAATAGTTGAAACTTCATGCTGATTTGTGGGATCCTATTCTGGCCTCACTTCTCATATTCAATGAGCAGCATGGAAATGTACTGTATCAACAATAAGAGCGGAATGGTTAGAGTTGTTCCAACCTTCTGAAAAGGTGAATAGAAGCGATCCTGCCAAGTACAGTCCTGTTGAATATTATCAGTGAATTGTTGTTATAATACCTGAACTAGAAACTCCAAGAATGTCCCACCAGGTGAAGTTATTTAGAGCCATGAAGGGATGGTTTTATTAAAGGTGCAGGATTTGATAGAGAACTCTATTTTAGCCACTTGTTGGCTGTTTGACAGGAATGCAGTTATCCAATCATATAGGGGTGCAGAGATGCCATAAGATTTTAGTTTCAGAAGTAGTTTGTCATGTACCACAGAATTAAAGGCTTTACAAAAGTCTATGTAAATTGTGTCTATTGCTTTACCCTGATCGAGTTGTGTAGTCCATATGTTGTGTAGTCCATATGCAGGAATTGCACTTTACAGGTTATTTTCCCCGAAACAAAATTGTTTGTTAGAGAGGTAATATAATTAATATAATATAATAATAGAGTAGAGTAGAGTGGAGTGCAGTGGAGTGCAGTGGAATGGAACAGAATGGAACGGAACAGAACAGAACAGAACAGAACAGAAAAGAATAGATTGCTGTAGTTGTTGCATAGAAATACATTCCAACAATGAATTCCAACACTAAATCATTTAGGAAGCTTTGTTGTGCAAAGAAAGGCAGGAAATTGAGCAACTAAGGGTTTTCAAATATTTAGGTGTTGTTTTCAAAATTCCAGGTCATGAAACACAAATATCAGTGAAGTTGTTTTGTAAGCCCAAAATATCTCTTTAGTTATGTTAGGATTGCTCTATACAAAAGACAGAGAAGGTATCTCTGCATCTTTTAAATTATTTACAGTCAAATTCTTGGCTCAGCTGCTCTAAGGTTCCCAGTGAGATCCCTACCTAAATTATAGGATGATATAAATTGTACAAACCATGTTAATAAGAGCAATGCCCCAAGTCACAAAGAACATATTTAATGCAGTTTTGAGGCTAGAAACTGGCCAAATTTAGGTTGAGATAGAACATGGATATTAATCTTTAATTATTGGCTTAAATGACACAATTTTCCAGTTGGACTGATTTCATCTCTCCTAATTCTAGCCCTCATGGAATACACAAAAATGTGCCCTGGCTCTTGACTCCATATACTTTCCTAAATTCACTCAGATTAGACGAGTTTTCAGGAAAACCTTGTACTCATTGAATTCCAGAAAGAAGATCCTTCCCAAGCTCTATCAAAATGCCAGTTGCAAATCAATCAACCACACTAATTCAATCATCTTTCCAGTCAAAGAATTTATTTTTTCAGCACCAGAAAATAATAGTCTATTCCTGGCACATTTATATGGGAGATTTAACAAATTTCTATGAGTGTCCTTATAGTGATGGCTCAATTGAATCTATTCTTCATCCGTTGCTGCAGTTTCTTTTTAAAGCAATATATTCAAAGAAGATTTTGGCTTTCTTGCTGCCTATGCAAAGTTATTCTGAGGAACTTCATGCCCATTTCCTCCTACCAAATAAAATAATTAGCACTTTAAAGCAGCTAAGTTTTGTATAGCTACTCTGAATGTATGCCAATAACTATTACGTTATACAATTGATATCATATACCCAATCTATGTACTTTATGAAACAAAGGAATGAAATATCAACTGATCATTCTATTATCTTGCTATAATAATTACATCAATATCTTAGATTTTTATATTTATGTTAGGTGAGTGTATAATGTTATAAAACAACATAAATAGTATGCTGTATAGTATAACTCCCGTATTTTTTGAAGTATAAGATGCACTGGTATATAAGACACACCTTAGTTTTTGGGGAGGAAAATATGGGAAAGAATCTGCTTACCAGATTTACTTATCTGGCTAGTGTCCTTAGTCTGGCCAGCTTCAGCACATTATTTTATCCCCTGGTTAAGGGCTTAAAAAATTTTATTCTGAGAGAGTAACAATGAAAGAGCTTGCAAGCCAGAAAGACCTGGGAACATCATTAGCACCTGGAAAGAAATAGTCTGAGCGAGTCTGCGGAGAGGGGTGGCATACAAATCTAATAAATAAATAAAATAATAAATAAATGAAAGAACCCTGCAAAGACCTAGGACTTGGAAAACATTCTTCTTTGCAGACAGTAACAACGAAAGAGCTTGCAAGCCAGAAAGAGCTGGGAACATCAATAAGTGCAAAGCAAAATATTGATTTTTTTAATTTAATGAATTAAAATGTATAAATATATATGTTATTATTATACTTAAAGGTTGTGAATTGACATTTGATTGGAACTGTGGAGAAAAGTAAAAAAAAATGCAAAAAAAATATTTCAATTTCTTCTGCACCTCCAGTTGTTCTTTTTTTTCCTATTCTTTTTTGCCATGTAACTTTTTGTTTGTTTGTTTGTTTGTTTGTTTATTTATTTATTTAGTTAGTTAGTTAGTTAGTTAGTTAGTTAGTTAGTTAGTTAGTTAGTTAGTTAGTTAGACTTCTATGCCACCCAATCCTGAAGGACTCAGGGTGGCTTACAACAATATAAAGTACAAAAACAGTAAAAAAGAAGTCAAATGTACAATCTAAAAAGCTATAAAACCCTAATTAAAACCCACAATTAAACTATCTAGTTAGCATGCCATTCATACAATTTGGCCATGATAGTTGTTAATTCATGGCTCCCATGCCTGTCGGCAAAGATAGGTCTTCGTGGCCTTATAAAAAGCCAATAGGATGGGAGCGGTACAGATATCGGGGGGGGGGGAGGGCGGTGTTGATTCCATAGAGTCAGGGTGGCAACAGAGAAGGGTCTCCCCCACCAACCTGCATTGCTTAGTGGACGGGACCTGGAGGAGGCCAATTCTTGTGCTCTTACTGGTCTCTGAGAGGTATACGGCAAGAGGCGGTCCCATAATATTCTGGCCCTCAGCCATGTAGGGCTCCTCTAACATATGCCTTCTTTGCATTCCATAGCTTCTGTAGAGTTATGTATCCATTACTATTTTCCTGCAGAAAGAAGTCCAATTCTTTTTCTATTCATTCAACATACTTGTCAAATTCCCCAAAATAGCCACTGCTCACATTTTCCTCTCCTTTCTCTATGATTGCTGACTCCTTCTTTACCATCTCTTTAAATGGCCGCTTCTTTCTGATTAGAATCTAACTTGCATGTCAATAATTTAACAATGTAACTTGGTTAATTCTTTGTTGTCACTCTCATCTGATTCTCGTCACTGCTTCACCCTTTTTACCCCCTTCATTAATCAGGCTGCTGCATCTATGGACCTGGCCATGTCAGCCGTTTTCTCCTATGCTGGAATTGAGGGGTTCCTCTTGTTACAACAGGAGACTACTCTTCTCCCAGTCACCTCTGAGGTATCCCCTCTATGATGCCTTCCCCACCAGGGATTAACTTCGCCTATACTGGTTTACAGACATAGAAAATCGGGCAGTTAGGACAGAGCCCTGTTTTCCTGGTCTGCACCAATGCACCAACCTGGAAATCTCTCTGGCTTCATATAGAAGTGAAATCTCTATTTAAAATGTATAGAATATATTTTGAATATATTTATAAGCCGCCCAACTCCCGAAGGACTCTGGGCGGCTCACAACAAAGAAAAACATCTTAAAGGGAACAATTTAAAAAGACGATTTAAAACCCATTAATAAAAGGCTGAGAAATGAAAAGAAGTGTAAATAATGTATGGAATATGCTCGGATTAGAATGCAATGGTATGTAAATAATAGATATGTAAATAATAGGTAAATGAGCACAGTTATGTATAAATTATGGAAATTTGTTAAATGAGAAATATACAATAAAAATCTACAAATAATAAAAAGAAAATTGCTAAGTAAAGTAAAAAGATTGCCCTGAAAGAACACATAATCAAGGCATTTTGGCTTTCTAATTTTTAATCCCTTGATTTGTGCCAAATGAATCCAGCTTTTCAAAGGCTGAAAAATGTTCTTCCCAGAATACTTTCTCTTTTCTTATCTCCTGTTTAGTCAATGGCTCAGACTACTAGTAACTTCTTCATAATCTGAGGAGAAATGAAAAATAGGTTGCATCCAATTTTTTACTACCACACTGTGGGCGTGGCTTATTTTGTGGGTGTGATTTTCTGGCCATGTGACCAGATGGGAGTGGCTTGAGGATCATATTTATGATCATATATATCCCATATGTGTACATACATATACATCATGCATATACATGCATATACCAAAATGATAGCCATTGAAAACTATTAAACATGTTGCTTTAGGCTTATGAGACCAATTCCTATATGATGAGCTTTTGATTCAGTTAGCAGAAAGCACAGATGCTTGTTCTCAAAAGTATTTGTATGTGATTCATCAGTACAGCATCTAAAGAGCTACAAAAGACAGGATGGATTGTATTATCTACCAGCTGTATTTCCAAGAGGTGAATCAAGCTGCTATGTGATATTTTAAATGCAGATATTATCTATGGTTCTTTCAATGTCCTTTTCCTGCTGCTTCTGTTCTGTCTTTTTTAATCGAATCACCTTTCTATAGGGGCAATAAACCATTATCTTGCACAGATGAGTCAAATGCCTTCTGTAAGCTATTAGCAATGTTATTTCCTTTTCTCCTTAGATGCTGCTGTTTGTAAATTGCCACCTGCTTCAGCAGCATAAATCTGTGGACAAGAATATCTGAGGATTAAAGTTATAATTTGGAAAGGCCATTAACTGTTGATTTAAATCTTATAGGTAGATGGAAGCTTTTCAGATACACTAAGTAATCTACCAAATTTAAGAACATGCAGCAAAACAAAAAGAATAAGAAAAAAAGGCATATTTAAGAGATGTGAAAGTTTTTGCAGAGTGAAAGATTATGAGGACAGCATGAAGCTGAAGGAAACAAATATTTTATTTATACTGTTTTTTATTGTAAACTTAAGTGAGATGGGGGGGTGTTGAAATGGGATATAAATAGGAATCAGTCAACCAACCAGTTTTATCTAATATGTTATTAGTTTGCCTTAAATGAGTCTAGAATGGAAACTCTTAGTCATTTTCTCAGTGTTCTTAAGTGGAAAATAATTTTAGCTTTCTATTTGATTATATGAATATATATGATATTTACTGAACTTTGTGTGTAGTTTGATGAAATGCTGTGCATAATTCTTTCAGAATAAGTTATCTAAAATCAGTGGTACTTACTCTGAGCAGCAAGAGATATGATGCACAGATAACTGCCTACTACAGTTGTAAATGAATTGAAATTATTCAAAAAGGATTTGGACGTTCTATGAGCAGAATATCCACTCAGTCTTTTATTTGAGAAACTACTGGATATTTTTGGAGCTATGAATCTGGCACATCTGAAAACTACCTGATTCCAAAAAGATTGCTATGGTGGCATCTCAAGACCAGTTATGAAGCTCTATTTTTATTTATTTATTTATTTAAATTTATTTTTGTGAAACATATATAATATTACAGTAAAAGTATAAACATGTATACATTAGATGGTTTTGAGTACAGGGGAACATTATTACAGGGAGAGTAGGCACATTGGTGCGCTTATGTATGCTCCTTACAGACTTCTTAGGAATGGGGTGAGGTCAACGGTAGACAGTCTAAGGTTAAAATTTTGGGGATTTGGGGAAGAAACTACAGAGTCAGGTAGTGTATTCCAGGCATTGACCACTCTGCTGCTGAAGTCGTATTTTCTACAATCATGTTTGGACCAGTTTAAGTTTGTATCTATTGTATGGTCATGTATTGTTGTGGTTGAAGCTGAATTGGCCATTGACAGATAGGATATTGTAGCAGATAATTTTATTTGCTACATTTAGGTCAGACCTAGGTGGCATAGTTCTAAGTTTTCTAAACCCAAAATTTCAATCTGGTGGCATGAGATATTCCGTTGCGAACAGTGAAGGACTCTTCTGGTGAAATATCTCTGGAGATTCCCAACTGTATTAATGTCTGATATGTAATATGGGTTCCAGACATGTGAGCTGTACTCAAAATTTGGTCTAGCAAATGTTTGGTATGCTCTAGTTAAAAGTACAATATTACCAGAGAAGAAGCTTTTCAAGATTAGGTTAACAATTCTTAAATTCTTTTTTGGCAATATTGTTACAGTGGATTCTGACACTTAGATCATTAGAGATAAGTACTCCAAGGTCCTTAACAGACTTAAGTTAATTCTTTAGGATTCAAAGGCAAGAAGCTCTAACTGACATGAAATGCCACAATAGATTTCATTTAATAAATAGTAAAGGGAAAGTTATGCCGAGTCACATACCTAGAGCATGTATTGAACAGATTCAATGAAATGCCACAATTGTGCAGCATTTTTGCAGACTTTAGGTTTATGCTAAAGTTCAAAATATCTGGAGCTTTTGCCATCTTTCATACTTGAGACATGAAGTATAAACAATAATATTTGGAGATTGCTTGGTAGCACTACTTGACAGAATTTGATCATAACATAGACATGAAATATACAAATTCTCAACTCTCTAAATTATCCTTTTGGCCCAAATATATATTTTTATGTATAAAGAGTAGTCCACACTACTAATTCTTCACCAATCTTCTGTGATGCCACTTTTTAAACAATCTATTTTAAGTAGTCAAGTTAGTTATTTTTTTTTAAAAGCACACACATGTGTACAAACATACATTTATTTATTTTATTTTATTTATTTATTTTGTCCAATACACAATGAGGGTTTTAGTGGGTATGTATCTATATACACATAGTAAAATACATGATGAAGGTTATAGAGGAGATACTCATAGTAAAATATATCTAAGAAATAAGAGAAAAGAAGATATTGTAATAGAACATATCAATGAAAGAATAGAAGAAGAGATATAGGAATAGAAGAAAGGTATAGGAGATATAGGAGAGCAATAGGACAGGGGACGGAAGGCACTCTAGTGCACTTGTAATCACCCCTTACTGACCTCTTAGGAATCTGGATAGGTCAACCGTAGATAATCTAAGGGTAAAGTGTTGGGGGTTTGGGGATGACACTATGGAGTCCGGTAACGAGTTCCACACTTCGACAACTCGGTTACTGAAGTCATATTTTTTACAGTCAAGTTTGGAGCGGTTAATATTAAGTTTAAATCTGTTGTATGCTCTTGTGTTGTTGTGGTTGAAGCTGAAGTAGTCGCCGACAGGCAGGATGTTGCAGCATATGATCTTGTGGGCAATACTTAGATCTTGTTTAAGGCGTCTTAGTTCTAAGCTTTCTAGGCCCAGGATTGAAAGTCTAGTCTCATAGGGTATTCTATTTCGAGTGGAGGAGTGAAGGGCTCTTCTGGTGAAGTATCTTTGGACATTTTCAAGGGTGTTAATGTCTGAGATGCGATATGGCTTACAAACAGATGAGCTGTATTCAAGGATGGGTCTGGCAAAAGTCTTGTAAGCTCTGGTAAGTAGTGTGAGATTAGATTAGATTAGATTTATTGGATTTATATGCCGCCCCTCTCCGAAAACTCGGGGCGGCTCACAGCAAGACAAAAAACAATATATAATGACAATCCAATACCCACCAATCCAATTTCAGTTTTAAGCTAAAAAAAAAAGAGATTGCCAGAGCAGAAGCTACATAGGATTATGTTTACAACTCTTGAAGCCTTCTTGGCTATATTGTTGCAGCGGGCTTTGGCACTTAAATCTTTTGTTATTATTACTGTATACCAAGGTCTTTAACCGAGTGGGGATTATCTGTGATAATTTGATTATTCAGTTCGTATAAGGATATTATATTATATATTTAATATATAATATAATACACATAATTTGCTTTTACAAAAACAACAGCAATTGTCATCTGCATGCCATAGATATTTGTATCTATGAAATATCTATTTTAAAATAGATATTTTAAAAGTTGAAGGACAAGAGATATGAAAAACTGTTTGCTGAGATGGGGGTTTTGGTGCTGGGTTTACAATACCCACCACCAAAAAGCATTTTTATTCTCTTTCACAAAGAAAGACTTTACTATGCTGTATATCTACAGGTATCACCAGAGTGAACTTGTACACAAATCACCACTGTGGCTAGAGATTTCCAAAAAGCAATTTTGTTTTGTAGGCACATGACAAAGAACATGATAGAGAATTTGCTGCTTTCATAATGGAAACATAAGGCACATACAGTACAATTGTGTGAGAAGTGAACACTATGCTTGTTTGACCAAATTACTGTCTGTTAATATGCACAGGTTTAAACCATCCATTTCTTTTTGTATATTATTTAATATATAAGAGTTTATATTATATATCACTCTCAATCTCTTATCTGCTCACCCTTAAGCTTTCCTTTGCACTGTATCTGCCCTACAGTCACAATGATAAACCATCTTTTCTGACTTTATGTCATAAACCAGCTTCATACAGAATTAATTTAATTTAATTTATTTGACTTCTATGCTGCCCAATCACGTAGGACTCCTCCTTTGAGTTTCCCACACAACATTTTTATTAATAATAATAATAATAATAATAATAATAATAATAATAATAATTAGATTTGTATGCCGCCCCTCTCCGTAGACTCGGGGCGGCTTACAGCAATGATAAAAACAATATATAATGACAAATCTAATAGTTAGAATCTAAAATAACAATAATACATTTTAAAAGTCTAAAAAACAAGAAACCTTAATATATAAAAACATACATTCAGTCATATCATACACAGAAAACTACATAGGCGGGGGGAGATGTTTCAGTTCCCCCACGCTTGACAACAGAGGTGGGTTTTAAGGAGTTTACGAAAGGCAAGGAGGGTGGGGGCAGTTCTAATCTCTGGAGGGAGCTGATTCCAGAGGGTCAGAGAAGGCTCTTCCTCTGGGTCCTGCCAAATGACATTATTTAGTTGACAGGACCTGGAGGAGACCAACTCTGTGGCACCTAACCGGTCGCTGGGATTCGTGCGGCAGAAGGCGGTCTCATAGATACCCTGGTCTGGTGCCATGAAGGGCTTTATAGGTGATGACCAACACTTTGAATTGTGACTGGAAACTGATCGGCAACCAATGCAGACTGCGGAGTGTTGGAGTAACATGGGCATATTTAGGAAAGCCCATGATTGCTCTCGCAGCTGCATTCTGCATGATCTGAAGTTTCCGAACACTCTTCAAAGGTAGCCCCATGTAGAGAACATTCCTTCAATAACAACATTGGGACATATTGCAGCTGTATTTTTGTACTTAGTATTGTAAGAACAATTTAGAACTCGTGTCTTGAATGAGATTGTTCATATGCAGGTAAAATATAAAACCTGATACAATGGTCCTTGCTACAACACATTTCTCTTCTTTGTTGAATTTGCCTTTACATTTGTACATCAGCTATAGTTTTCATCAACATCAAATATATTAGCCTTTAAAGCTAATAAACCTAAACAACCTGTTGGTACAATACATGTAGTGATTTGTAGTAGAAAGAGTATTTTTACCTTATTTTCTTACAGAGCAATTTCCTTTTGTCTTCTCTAAATAGAATAGAAAATAGTAGAACAGAACAGAACAGAACAGAAGAATAACAGAGTTGGAAAGGACCTGGAGGTCTTCTAGTGCAATTCCCCACTAAGGCAGGAAAACCTACACCATTTCAGACAAATGGTTATCCAACATATTAAAAACTTCCAGTGTTTGAGCATTCGTAACTTCTGGAAGCAAGCTGTTCCACTGATTAACTGTTCTAGCTTTCAGGAAATTTCTCCTTAGTTCTAAGTTGCTTCTTTCCTTGATTAGTTTCCACCCACTGCTTCTTGTTCTACCCTCAGGTGCTTTGAAAAATAGCTTCATTCTCTCTTCTTTGTGGCAATTCCTGAGATATTGGAACATCACTATCATGTTTCTCCTAGTCCTTCTTTTCATTAAACTAGACATACCCAGTTCCTGTTATTGCTCTTTTCTGCACTCTTTCTAGAGTTTCAAAATCCTTTTTACATTGTGGTGACCAAAACTGAATGCAGTATTCCAAGTGTGGCCTTACCAAGGAACTATAAAGTACTAACACTTCACCTGATCTTGAGTCTATCTCTCTGTTTATGCAATCTAGAACTGTGTTGGCTTTTTTGGCAGCTGCTGCACTCTGCTGGCTGATGTTTAAATGATTGTCCACTAAGACTTCAAGAACCCACTCACAGTTACTACTGTTGAGCAAGATATCACATATACTGTATCTGTGCATTTTGTTTTCTTGCCTAAATTTTTATTTTTACTTTTTTCACCATTGAAATTTATTTTGTTAGATAGCGCCCAATGTTCAAGTCAGTCAGGATCCTTCTGTATCTTGAGCCTATCTTCTGGAGAGTTGGCTATTCCTGCCAGTTTGATGTCATCTGCAAATTTCATGAGTTCCCCATATATCCCTCATCCAAGTCATGGATGAAGATGTTGAAGAGTACTGGGCCTAAAACAGAGCCTTGGGATATTCCACTACATACTTCCCTCCATGTAGTTGTATTTCCATTGAGGACTACATGTTGAGTGCGGTTGGTCAGCCAGTTTTGAACCCATCTGTTGCTCTCTAAGCTACATTTTTCTAATTTATCTAGTAGTAGGTTATGGTCTACTTTATCAAATCCCTCCAAGTAAATTATATCAACAGCGTTCCTCTGGTCCACTAATTTTATATAGAATGTCTCCTGATGATCAGACTGATATTCAGAGGATTGTCATCCCAAATGATTCTTACTTCTGTTTTACAGTTGATTCTTCTCTCTTTGGCAATGGAGAAAAACATTGTGCTGGTTGTGCGGTGGAGAAAAACAAAGCAACTTGGATTTTCTGTTGCAGTGTTTCTCTCTACTATTTTTGTTAATCCAAGCACTGCATTGCAGAGTTCTTGCTACAAACAGAATCTATAATGCTATGTTTTTTGTCTATGCAAATTTAACAGTTTCACAGTGTAAACCTATTGCCAACACCCTGTGTTCTGAATGATGGCAGCTTTGTTTCATACTCAATTAAGAGCACCATGAGTGGCTTTCCATCACACATTGATATGGGTGAAAGTATGAGATGAGCATGCTGATAATACCTCCCAGATTATGGAATAAGATCTTAAACTTGAATTGCCATGGAATACCTCTACTTATTTTATAGGCTTAAAAATAGCCTCTGCTGAAGTTTTGAAATGAACCCATTGTTTTAACTGACCCAAAGCGTGGGTCTTAATAATTTTTATGGGATGGTTTATACTTGCACATTGGAAGATTTCTACTAATTTAGCTGATGGGACCCCAAGGAGGAGCCTTGTTAAAAGGGGAAAAATGTGTAAGGGAGGAAGTACGTGCTGTGTTTTATTTGCACCATTATGTTAATAGCCTGTGGCCTTATTTTGTTGCTCTGTAAATTACTTATTCATAAGTAAAACACTTAATCCTGTAAGAATGTGCTGTGCTTAATTAGTACTGACAAATCAGGCTGCAGCTGGGTAGCATTAGAGGTTGAGAAAAGAATGAAGGCTTTATGGCAAAGAGCCAAAATACACTTGGAAAGGTTTTCTTTAGAAATTACAGAAAAATCTCCTGAAAAAGCTAAACCTAGAACAATAAACAATGCTATGATACAGCATCTTCAAATGTCACATCTAATCTACCAGTGCTAATGAATAGAATAGTATTGAAACAATTACTGGATTTTGCAATATACCAGATAGGTAGTACATATGTTTATGCATAGTTTTTTTTCATCCAGTATTGGATTTTAATGTGATATATCAATATACCATTATTAATACCATTATTAATAGGTTTGCATTGTAGTTCTTATGTCGCAGTCTGCATTGGTTGCCGATCAATTTCCGGTCACAATTCAAAGTATTGGTTATGACCTATAAAGCCCTTCATGGCATCGGAGCAAAATATCTCCGGGACCGCCTTCTGCCGCACGAATCCCAGTGACAGGTTAGGTCCCACAGAGTTGGCCTTCTCCGGGTCCCGTTGACTAAACAATGTCGTTTGGTGGGACCCAGGAGAAGAGCCTTCTCTGTGGCGGCCCTGACCCTCTGGAACCAGCTCCCCCCAGATATCAGAGTTGCCCCCACCCTCCTTGCCTTTCGCAAGCTCCTTAAAACCCACCTCTGTCATCAGGCATGGGGGAATTGAAATTTTCCCTTCCCCCTAGGCTTATAGAATTTATACATGGTATGCTTGTATGTATGATTGGTTCTTTAGATTGGGGTTTTTTAGATTATTTTTAATATTAGATTTGTTTACATTGTCTTTTTTATTGTTGTTAGCCACCCCGAGTCTTTGGAGAGGGGCGGCATACAAATCTAATAAATAAATAAATAAACAAACAAATTAAAATTAAAATTAAAATTAAAATTAAAATTAAAATTAAAATTAAAATTAAAATTAAAATTAAAATTAAAATTAAAATTAAAATTAAAATTAAAATTAAAATTAAAATTAAAATTAAAATTAAAATTAAAATTAAAATTAAAATTAAAATTAAAATTAAAATTAAAATTAAAATTAAAATTAAAATTAAAATTAAAATTAAAATTAAAATTAAAATTAAAATTAAAATTAAAATTAAAATTAAAATTAAAATTAAAATTAAAATTAAAATTAAAATTAAATAATAAAATTAAATAATAAAATTAAATAATAAAATAAAAATAAATAAATAAAATAAAATAAAATAAAATAAAATAAAATAAAATAAAATAAAATAAAATAAAATAAAATAAAATAAAATAAAATAAAATAAAATAAAATATGTACCTGAATGGAATTACTGCTGCTGATAAGGACAAGCCTACATTTTGGTACCTAAATTTAAAACTATAGGAGGTGACCTGGAGGCCAGTGGGATGTGATCAAACTGGACATAAGGATAATTAGGAGTATTTCTTTCCCATATAGGTACAAGTGAAAACTTTAAATAGGGCTTGGGGAAAAAAAAGCCAGAGGATTAGCCTTGGATCAACTAATGAAAAAGAATGAGGTTCTATCAGGTGAAGAGAAACAGTTCAACAGGGTTTTAAAAAGAAGGAACTCTTCATAAGAAAGAGAATCAAACCAAGTAGCAAGCTTAATGGATGAAATTAACAATAAAGAGCAGGACATGAAGAAGATGGAAAAACGAAAGGTTCCTCTATCCTGCAGGGAAACAATAAAACTCATATATTGTTATTCAGAGGAATCGAAATAATGGTATCAGCTATGAAGTGTGTGTTTGTGAAGAGCCTGGATTAGGGATGTGACAGAACAATTTCCAAGGTTAATTTCACAAAAATGCCTTCATACTAATCTGTGCATGGTAAATGGGGGGAGGGTGTAAAGAAGCTATCACCAGGGTCTTTGAAGGTCTAGGAAGGAAACCAAGACCCTTGATAGTAGCCATATATTGTGTTGTGTAAAGAAGAAAACTGAAATGGAATGACTGGTCATGCATTTGGTATGGAGTTTTATTGGAAATGATAGAACTATGATCAAAATATAGGACTGCTATCAGAGGATGGATTATACCTAATATAATAGCATTAAACCATGCTATACTAGATAAGATGTAATGTTTAATCAGGAGATTTAAAATTGAATTGTATTTATTATATTGTTAAATTATATATAAAGAAGTAGATTTTAAAGTGTATAATTATATAGTATTGCAGTATTTTAAGAAATTTTAAGTATAAGTTTTTTACATTTAATTAATTGGCTTTAACTAGTTTAATTATATTATTAAAATGAAAATATAAAATTGAATGTTATATTTTAGTATTATATTGATATCAGAACTGATTTTAACTAAATGAATCGTAATACCAAAATGGAAACATAGATGTAGAATATTATTAATTGTTTTTCTGTATGGATCTGATTACAGTTAGATTTTTTTCTTTCTGTATTAGTTAGACTTCTATGACCAGCGGAGCAACTGTAGCTCCTTTAAATGTTAAATGTTGTTTGTGTTGTTTGTCTAAAAAAAAATTGAATTGTATGAAATTTGGAAATGAAAATCCTATAGTTAAAGATCTAAATGTGTGCTGTACAAGAAAGCCAAGAGTATTTGTGCAACTACATCCAATTTAACCAGTCAATAAAAAGGAAAAAAAGAATATTGGCTCATAAAATTTATGACCTTTGTTATCAATACTAATGCTCAATTCAGGAAACAAACAACTGAGGGTGAACTCTTACTTCAGGATAAAAATTATGATTTCATAAATATAAAAGGCTTATATGAAGAATGCAGTTGTTGCAAAAAACAACAACATCAGCAACAGAAAATTGAAATAAAATTGAAATGGTGCCAGGTAGTAAAAAAATCCCCACTTTAAAAAACAGCTGATAGCATTTAAGAATATATAAAAAAAAGGTCTGTGATCCTAAGTCTGAGGCACTGAATTTGTTAAGGATCCCATTCCTGTCTTTACTGTTAACTAAGTGTCATGTCTGCTGTGTACATTTATTTTAGATGTCTTTTATTATTGTTTTAATAAGGTTTTATTGTTTTAACTGCTGTATATTTTTTGAATTTAAGGTGCCCAGAGTCATTGAGATGGGTAGCTATGGAAATAGAATAAACAAATCATAAAAAGCATCTCGGTTAAAATGATAAGAATAGAAAATGGAGGAAAGCATGACAGAATCAGCTCATATTGATACTAACAAAGAAGACTTAGTTGAGAAAGTCAGCGGAACATCAGGGAGAGTGTTTGTGATTCTGGATTTTAAAAGAAACCATAATGATTTTAACCAAATACATATCTTAGAGCTTAAAAAGTAGATTTTAATAACCCCAGATTCCATGGCAAGAGAGGCTAATGGGGAAAGTGGTTCAAGATAAATGGGTATGCGGGGTGCCTTAAAACAAGTTACAGTGTTCCCTCGCTTTTCGCGGGGGATGCGTTCCGAGACCGCCCGCGAAAGTCGAATTTCCGCAAAGTAGAAATGCGGAAGTAAATACACTATTTTTGGCTATGAACAGTATCACAAGCCTTCCCTTAACACTTTAAACCCCTAAATTGCAATTTCCCATTCCCTTAGCAACCATTCAGATTATTACTCACCATGTTTATTTATTAAAGTTTATTAAAAAAATATTTATTAAAGGCAGACGAAAGTTTGGCGATGACATATGACATCATCGGGTGGGAAAAACCGTGGTATAGGGAAAAAACCCGCAAAGTATTTTTTAATTAATATTTTTGAAAAACCTTGGTATAGACTTTTCGCAAAGTTCGAACCTGCAAAAATCGAGGGAACACTGTACTGCAATAAAAGAAGAGTAGAAGAAGCTAATATAGAAATATAGAAATAGGAAACGATAGCAAACAAGAACAAAAATAATTGTTGATAAGAAAGCTAACATTCAGAATCAGTTAAGTTGGTGAAAGATTCTAAAAACTATAGGGGTTTTTTTTCAGACAGAAAGCAAAGGCTCTTCTAATGTCCAAAATAGAAAAGGATTCAGGTAAATGTCAATGGTCTACAACAGATCTTAGAATCTACAATATTTAAAAGTAATGTAACTAGAATTTAGCCTGGATTTATAAAAAATGTGTTTTATGAGAATACTTTCATCTTTATTTTTCAGGTAACCGAGTCTGTCTGCAGATTTAATATTCCAAAAGTGGATGGAGGAGGAGGAGCAAGAGAAAACTTTCACTGGCCTAGTATTGAATTGGTGCCCTTACTCAAGGACTTCCCAATTATTTTTTCCTATGGAAAATGCCAGTCTGAAAAGATGTAGATCAAATAAATCATTCAGGAAATGGTTATGAAGGAAAAGATACCTTAGAACCAAAACAACTACAATGTTTTACCCTGTAAACCTAATTTGGAAGATTGTATGACTATGCAACATTGTGGGATCTATCTGAATGGAAAGTCATAGGAATAAAACAATATTGCAAACACAAAGTATAATTAATATAAAGAAGAGAAACAATATCTCAGTGACACTACATTCTTAAAATGTAATAATTATGTCCTTCATTCATACCAATTTTCTTGTTTCTTTTGGTGCCCCTTATCTTTATGTTAAATGAAAGTTTGTTTTAACCTCCCCCCCCCCTAAAAATAGTATTTACAAATACCTCTTGGAGTAAATACTACAATCTTGCCAATATTCTTCAGCTAAGAAAATGACATTTTAAGTCACAAGACTTATAACCTTGCACAAAATTTTTTATATATGGCTCCCAGAGATCTTCAAAAGTTGTTACCAAAGGGTAATTCTGAATGTGTCTGAAAGAGAAAATTACATTCATGACCATAATAGTTTCATTTAGACTACTTTTAAACAGAAATTTTAGAAAATCAAGTAATTTTAGTCCTCCCTGCATTTTTTTTCCATTAAAAGAAGCATGGCCCTTAATCAACAAGTAGTTTGCTTTATTTTGTTTCTGAGGTCTTACACTAAAGACAAATTCCTTGTGTGTCCAATCACACTTGGCCAATAAAGAATTCTATTCTATTCTATTCTATTCCATTCCATTCCATTCCATTCTTACAGAAATGTTCCTTACAGAGACCCAGCAGCAATGATTCTTTGCTGAAACAGAACATATTTCATTTCTTCTATCTCAGGGTTCTCAAATTCATGGTCCGCAGACCTGATGCATCACACGTTGGCCACGCCCAGGCCCACTTTAGTAAAGAGGGGAAAAGTCACATGATTATGCCGTGACAACACAAGTTTGACATCCCTGTTCTAGCTTATCCTTCCTGCCCTGCACAGTTTTCAAACATCAAATATCAACCAAATATCAATTCTTGCTACCATTTTACATGATGTAACTGAACTTACATCTCTGGTGATTTATAATGCATTACAAGGTTGTGCCTTCTTTTGTATTTTTTTTTGTTTTTTTGCACTTCTGATCAGCTTGTTGACATCATTGCAGCTTGTTTATATGATCGATTTACTTAAAAGTTGTTAATTACTTCTGAAGCATTTTAAGTGTCTGATTTGCTTACAAGATGAAGTTGTTAATCAATGACAAATTAATTGGAAACATGTTACTTTGGGATGGTTAGGTTCTTTGTCTTTTCATTGTTTCATATCAAGATAGAAATAGGTATCAAATATTATGGAATAGTGTGTGAATATATATATATGTGGAAATATTCATTGGCTTCCGTAAATTTGTCATATATTTCACCTGCATAGGAATGCTTTCATTGCCTTATGTAGAAAATGGAAAGTGCACTTGTCATTTCTAACATTTTATTCTGTGCACTTAAAAACTAGAAATTCTGTCTTTGCCTCACATATCCAAATCTTGGCTTGTGGATCCACATTTTCCCGCAGCTGTCAGCCTGAATTTTGGCTTTCTCATCATTGGGATGTCTGTTCCAGAAACATATTAACAAACTTGCTGACCCAGGTAGGTAAGGAGCAAAAACTTATGACTGTTCTGAGTAAGTCTTCCACTTTGCTTTTCACAGCTATGCTGTTGTCTGTGGAAATTGACAGCGGAGGCTCTATTATTCTCACACAACTTGCTTCAGTCAGCAAATTCTCCTTGTTTCAGGTATTTTCACATCTTCCCTTACGTGAGTAGCTGCTACCCTAGTAGGAATATGCTGTAGTTATACTTGAATTTTTCCAGTGCTTATAATTTTTCAGTAGCTCAATGCAGTTGCTCTTTAACTATGTTTTTGGAAAATTATCATTGCTGCCATTTTTATTTCTTCAGTGAAGCATTCTTTATGTCAGTGATTTTCAACCTTTTTTGAGCTGCGGCACATTTTTTACATATACAAAATCATGGGGCGCACTGAGCGGAGGGGAGTGGGGGGGCTAAAAAAGTTTGGACAAAAAATTCTCTCTCTCTCTCTCTCTTCCTCCCTTTCACTCTATTACTCTCCCCCTTTCTCTTTCTTCCTTCCTTCCTCTCTCTCTCTCCATCCCTCTTTCTTTCTTTCTCCCTTCCTTCCTCTCTTTTTTGCTCTCTATCTCTCCCTCCTTCCTTGCCTGTCTTTCTCTCTATCTCTTTCTTTCTTTCTCTTTCTTTCTCTTTCTCTCTTTCTTTCTTTCTCTCTCCTGCTTTCTTTCTCTCTCTTTCTCTCCTGCTTTCTTTCTCTTTCTCTCTCCTGCTTTATTTCTCTCTCTTTCTCTTTCTTTCTTTCTCTCTCTCTTTTTCTCTCTCTTGCTGAGCTTCGCGGCACACCTGACCATGTCTCGTGGCACACTAGTGTGCTGCGGCACACTGGTTGAAAAACACTGCTTTATGTCATGTCAGACACTACTTTTTTTAATTGCCACCTATTTTATACAATACATTGTGTGTGTCTCTCCCTCCCTCCTTCCCTCCCTCTTGCTCTTTCCCCTCCCCAGTTAGACTCTAGCCAGTCTTATAATGTTTCTTCTCAGCAAAAGGAGGTATACATGGTGTATCATTTCATCCCTTGAGAGTAGGTTGAGAGAAGTGAAAGACGAACTAATCCAAAATAATTTATTGAGCACTGTGATTAAGTTGAAAAAAGTCCTATTCCATCCATTTTTAGAAAAAAAACAAGAGGATTGCATGACCTTTTTTTCAATAAATAGAATATTCATTTTGGATCAATTTATGGTAACAACAGATCGAGCCAAAGGCAAAAAGATGCACGTTCCCTTACTTTCACCATTCCCCCAGAATTAATTTTCTTCACCTAAAAGTACTAACAAACAGATTTTTTTTCATTTGTACCCAGATGTGGAACAAATATACTGCTAAAAAAATAAAGGGAACACTCCAATAACACATTCCAGATCTGAATGAATGAAGTGTTCTCATTGAATGCTTTGTGCTGTACCAAGTTGAATGTGCACAACAGCACGGGAAATTGATTGTCAATCAGTGTTGCTTCCTATGTGGACAGTTTGATTTCACAGAAGTTTGATTTACTTGGAGTTATATTGTGTTGTTTAAGTGTTCCCTTTATTTCTTTTAGCAGTGCATAACCTGGTAACAGGTTTTTTTTCTTTTTTGCAATATCCCCATCTCATCCTTATGAGTGTTCCTGGACCTCTATTTATGCTAGAGATCTAAGAACACTGAATTTTAGCACCTTAGGACCTACCAGCCAGAAGGAGGCAGTAAGATAAAATCAGAAAGTTAAGGAAGTAATTTGTGCCTTCCTTTTGTCTTCACACTGTCTACTGTTTGTCTTTGATAGTTATGATGACTATATGTCCTTCATTATAAAGGACAATCCTTTATTTCACAAAGTTATCCTTTAAATTTGTATATTTTTCAAAAACTCACTTAAGTCCTTAATTTTGGTCATTTAACTTGTCCTGTAAAAATGGTGCCGCTTAATATATAGTCTATCACATTCATGTAAAAAATACGGAGACAGAATTGTGTTTCAAAAATAAATTGTACATAAACTGATTTCAGATATTTTTAATAGAATATGCATTTTGGGAAAGTTCTTGCTCTTGAACTTTCCTTTGTAAGGCAAAGTTATAAGTATAAGCAATTAATTTGTTTTTATCTTTGTGAACCTCTTTCAGATTTGTTCCTTTTTCATGTTTGTCCTTTATTCTTTTCCAAGAAAATATGGTCGCTGTAATGATATTTCAAACTTTTGCTACTTTTTTTTTCTTGGAATGTCCTCTGATAGGATGTAGAAAATTGGGTGACTGTTTCCTATTAATAATGCTCCTCTTTGATATTCTTATAAACCTGCATCACTAATCGTTACTCAGGTCAGTTATCTGCTTTCAAGAACACTCATGTGCATACAGATAACCTCCTTAATTAGAGAGTAGCCACAATGTATCAGTAAGTAAAATTGGTTACACTCTGGCTGTTTCCCCATGGGATATCTAACATCTAATAGCATGAGCTAATCAGCGGTGGACTTCACATAATTTAACAACCAGTTCACCTAGAATCAAAAATGTGAATGCACATGTACCTTGGCATCCAAAAACATGGCAATTCACTCATGCTTGTCATCTGTGTGCGGCATCAACAAAAACAGCAATATAGGACGGGATTGCACCCAGGCAGGTGGGTGGCACCCCCAGATCTCCACTATTAGTTTGCCCAGGGGTGGGCAGCAGGCAGGATGGGGGGGAATGCAGTTCCACCAGCAGAAATGAAATACGTGTGCAGGTCCAGCTGATCGGCAGCTGTCGCTTCCTGGGTTACTGGTCTCGGCTCAGCTCTCCTTTTTTTCCCCTGCTGCTGCGTCTGCGCTCCTTGCTTTTTTCCTCTTTCCTCCTTCCTGGCCTCGGATGAGCTTCCATCTCTGCTGCCGGGCTCCCTTCCAGTCTCATGCAGCCACCTCCTGCCTGAATTAGAAGCAGAAGGCGTGGGTGGAAGTGGCGCTGGCAGCATTTATGCTTCTGGCAGCACCCATTCACCTAGCTGCCCAGTCTGAGATGTGTGTGTGTGACCCAGGAAGGAGAGCACAGGAAACACGAAGCAAATTGTCACCCCTGCGAGCAACACTGGTAAGGTTGTAAGTTGAAGACTTAACAGTTCACTTGAACAGTGATGATCATTCAAGTCACTCCCACCTGGACACATGGCTGGCAAGCCACTACTACCCAGTCATATGACCATTAAGCCACACCCACAAAATAAGCCACACCCACAGTGTGGCATTAAAATTTTTGGCTGCCCATTACTGAGTTTGCCCGAACCGGTATGAGTCAGCTGAATCCCCCTCTATTGCTGTGCCAATTTAACAATTATAGATTATAGGTTACATGATTACACAAACATGGTCTAGTGGTGTGGTCAGATGGTACAAATCAAGAGTGACAAAATGGCCTTTGTCACTTACTTGAAGAGAAGTCTGATGACAGGAAACAAGAGCAATTGATAACAGGATAGAAATCAGAATGGATGCAGATTTAATGCTGATATAGTTTTCTGTCAGCTCAAAGATGCGCACAGAGCATCATAATTCAGTAATGGAGAAACATTCAAAATTTAAATTCCTCTGCCCCGCCACTATTAAAAAGGAACTGGAAAAAAAGGGGGAGGCAGTACTGAAGGAAGCTTTAGTGGCACTTCTTAATTTCCTACCCCATTCCTTCTTTCTTCCTCCTATTTTGGCTTATATTCTCTCTCTACCTCTTCTGCTATCAAAGACCTCTGATGATTTTAACACTTTGCTCCAGTTGAGTTTTCCTTAGAAGTCAAATAAATAAATAAATAAATAAATAAGCAAGCAAGCAAGCAAGCAAGCAAGCAAGCAAGCAAGCAAGCAAGCAAGCAAGTAAGTAAATAATTCTATCGCATTAGTAATCGCATTAGTAATTGGTAGCAAAGTAGCATATAACTGTAGAATACTTGGACAACACCTGCAGAGTAGCTTCAAGAAGATTATCTCCCATTTATACTGGAAGAGATCAGAAAAAGACAATACCCATCTTGCAGGTCTCTGTGTAACTGGAGTGATTATAAATATTATTTTCAAATGAAAGAGGTATTATTGCACTAAAATAATCAATTGTTTTAAAATGACAAATATAATTAAAAACTAATCAGAAATCAGAAATAAACCCTATCCACATGAAAATGCCTAGGAAAAAACGATTTAAACGACTTCCCCAAAACAGGTGCTTCACAGATTTGATGACATGATAGAAAAGAATCTCTTCTGCATCCACCTAAGCTGCTTTCCAGCAGGTGGTCAATTTCATTTATTAAATTGATGTAGAAGGAAATATTTGAACAGGTTGCTTGGTTAAATATCCAGACACATTTACTGCTTTAAATTTACCTACTTGCACACTGAGCGGTGCTTGGAAGCAGAATGAAAAGCAATGAGATTCCTACAATTTTGTCAAACAGCAGCTGTGTCCTACTGAAAGGAATCTGAAAATATCATTAGGGACATCTAGCCCATGTCTAGCTTAAAGATAAAAGAAAATGCAAGAGATGGACAGGGATCATAAGATTTCCAATAAATGTTTAGCACCTGGAAAAGAAACTGGGCTGGCAGTCATGCTACTACTTTCATTGTAACATTCCTCAGATGTATTGTAGCACTATTTTACATCATTTAAATTATTACATTTACATACCAAAAAATTGATTTGTATGACCATTGGGTAAAGTACCTTTGCTTATTGTATTAAATACATAAGCTTTATTGTATAACTTCACTGTTCTTCCAGGTACACAATGGTGTCATGACAAAACAATATATGTTCTGTATGTCTACCTGATGTGTTCTGCCTGACTGGCTCAGGCAATGCGTAATAGTCCAAGGAAAAGAAATCAAACACACACGTGCTCTGCTAATCAGCAAACGTGTATTAAATAAACAAAAAAAAGGTTACTCAAAACAGTTCTTAGTGTCCAAAAACAATGATAGTGCAAGACTTACTTCAGCCGCATACAAAAACACAGGAAAAAACAAACAAAGACAACCTGGAATGAGTAAAGACGTTTCAGGAGTCCTTTTGAATCTTTGAAGCAAACAGCAAGTCCCAGAGTTTTCACCTCCCACTTGTCTGAAAAAGCTGGGTTGAAAACTCCAACGGCACGGAACAGAAACTTCAGAGCAGGAACCACAAAATAACACAGATAAACAGCCACAGTTTGCCTTGGGCCTCTGTTCCCTTTTATCCCTTTAGCCCTCATTAAGGAAACCACACCCAGCCCTCAGTATAAGAACCACACCCAGTCCAGGTGTTACTATGATGACTTGTAATACTCCTTCAGTCGATCCCTTCTCTGCATAGCTCTTCTGCTACGCAGATCAATATATTGATCTGCAGAAGAATCCAGAGACGAAAGACTGTCTGATGTACTGTATGCCAAATCCCCTGGGCTGTCTGCTGAATCCTGTGTACCAGTGGCCTCGTCCTCCTGGCTGTCTGCCACGTCTTCCTGGCTGTCTGCCACATCTTCCTGGCTGTCAGCCAGGCTTTCGCATTCAGTGTATGCCGCATCTCTCCCATCTGTGGGAGCAACGGCTGGCCCAGGCCCAAACACAACACTGATGTAGATGACAAAGCAACGTAAGTTCAGTATGTGTACCTGATGTAGCTCCTATACAGCCCTGTGTATATGGAGGGCTGTTTCCTGCAGTTATTCACCACTTCTCATAGAAACTAGTTTTTTAATAACACCTTGATTGGGGAGAGAAGGAGATGCTTACAATACAGTACTTGATCAATTTCATGCTATAAGAATGTTGCATAAACCACAGTCTTCTGTACTGGGAAGGGAGGTGTTCTGCCACTTCATTTGTATTGATTCTTTAGCAATTCACAGCCTATGTACTACAAGGTGTGCTGAGATATCTTAGGCAGAGGAATTTCCTCTTTTATTTGTTTGTCAAACATGCACAAGATAGCAGGTATAAACATAAAATTAATATAGTAAGTACAGATAAATGAGGACAATAGAATAGTAAGACAAAGATGGTAGGCCCAATGGTGCACTTATGCACCATTGCATTTCCTCTATGTTCCCTTTTAATCTCTCAGTCTGCATTTTGCCAGGGAGATTGCTATCGTAGATGGATTTTCTTACTGTCATATGCTTGTCTGATTATCTGCCAGATAACACAGGCTTAACTCCCGTTTAAGCCCTGCTCTTCTTTCCTCCTTCATTAATTCCTTGGGGGAGGGAATCTGCTGAAGTTACAATAGTTGTTTCTACTCCTTACACCAATTAGATTCCTATATTCTACACATACAAAATTGTTTCCTTCAACACTCCTTTATCCTCTTTTTTCTTGATGTATTGCATTTCCTCTTTTGGCTAAGCATTAGTGTCTACTTTGTAGTGGTGAGCCACCAGAAGTCAGTATTCTTCATTGTTCATCATTATGCTAGGGAAATGTTTTCTTTTTTTACAAAAATTATTATATCCTTTTAATATTTTAAAAGTAAATTTGTGAACTTTTTTTATTAATTTGTTTGCCACGATCAGTGATGGGCTCCTTTGGGTACAGACAGTATACAGAACCGATATAATTTTTTTTTCTTTTTTTCCCTTCTGGGCTCTGGGTATGCTTTTCTTATTGGAGTAAATGACGTTGAATGTGTATAATTTTAGAAGAGCTGTGTGTGTGTGTGTGTGTGTGTGCATACACATACAGTTTGTATAGTAGATAATGTATATTTTTGTGTGCCTCTGTATAATATGTATGTATACATATGGCATATAAACGTAGAATTAAATAGTATATTTTGGATGTTCAGTAATAGTAAATAGATAGGGAAGTTGTATCTCTTTGAGGCAAGGAGAGGCCAGGCACCCTAAGCTAAGCCCTTGACATGAGTGACGTCAAGTTGGCCACCTATAAACCAGTCACATGATCTTCAAGCCACATTGGTCACATGATCTTCAAGCCACCTTGGTCACATGATCATCAAGCCACTCCCACCTGGTCACATGGCTGGCAAGCCACCACCACAAAATAAGCCACCCCCACAGTGTGGTAGTAAAAAAATTTGCCGCCCTTCACTGGCCATGATTATAATATTTTATCTCAACATACTATATATGCTGTTGTACAACTCAGCTTGGCAGTTTAAAGCAAAATAGATAACTATATATTATGTAAGAGATTTAGCATAGGCAAATATAATTAACAAAACCAATTTAGCCTTCAGTGCAACAAAAGTGGAACTAGAGATTCTACAAGAAAAAGAGAGTTACAGCCAGAGCATTTTATATAGTTATTTATCACACTATTAGCTTTGGCTGATTAAAGACAGATATAAAATTCAGCATGGCCTAAAATGTGAACAAGTTCATAGGTACCTAGACAGAAATAGTCTTTTACCAGTGTTTTACAAAGAATTTGGACAGAATGAAATAATTATTTTAGAATACTCTAAGGTTAGTTATAGAGATGGGCTTTTAAAGTTTTTCACTGTTTTTAATTAATGTCAATAGTAGTAAAATCTATCAGGAAAATAAAGTCAAGCTCAGCACTTCCATGTAGTTTTCTAGTGATACACAAGTAATCTTCTTCCTCTTCTTCTTCCTCCTTTCTTTCTCTGCTTTACTTCTCAGTGGCTTTTTTCTGGAGGACACCAATCTGATCCTGCTGAGATTTTGTTTTAGTACAATTTGGAATTTAAAAAGTTTCCATAATCTCCAAGAGGCCTGAGTCTATGTGAGAGAAATTTATAGAAATCAGTTATATTATTTATTTTTTATTTATTTATTTATTTTGTCCAATACACAATGAGGGTTTTAGTGGGTATATATCTATATACACATAATAAAATACATGATGAAGGTTAAAGAGGAGATACTCATAGTAAAATATATCTAAGAAATAATAGAAAAGAAGATAAAGTAATAGAACATATCAATGAAAGAATAGAAGAAGAGATATAGGAATAGAAGAAAGGTATAGGAGATATAGGAGAGCAATAGGACAGGGGACGGAAGGCACTCTAGTGCATTTGTACTCGCCCCTTACTGACCTCTTAGGAATCTGGATAGGTCAACCGTAGATAATCTAAGGATAAAGTGTTGGGGGTTTGGGGATGACACTATGGAGTCCGGTAATGAGTTCCATGCTTCGACAACTCGGTTACTGAAGTCATATTTTTTGCAGTCAAGATTGGAGCGGTTAATATTAAGTTTAAATCTGTTGTGTGCTCTTGTGTTGTTGCGGTTGAAGCTGAAGTAGTCGCCGACAGGCAGGACGTTGCAGCATATGATCTTGTGGGCAATACTTAGATCTTGTTTAAGGCGTCTTAGTTCTAAACTTTCTAGGCCCACGATTGAAAGTCTAGTCTCATAGGGTATTCTATTTCGAGTGGAGGAGTGAAGGGCTCTTCTGGTGAAGTATCTTTGGACATTTTCAAGGGTGTTAATGTCTGAGATGCGATATGGGTTCCAAACAGATGAGCTGTTCCAGTTTGACACCTCAGATTTAGATATTGGCAAATTTGTCTGTCTGCCTGCCTGCCTGCCTGCCTGCCTGCCTGCCTGCCTGCCTGCCTGCCTGCCTGCCTGCCTGCCTGCCTGCCTGCCTGCCTGCCTGCCTGCCTGCCTGCCTGCCTGCCTGCCTGCCTGCCTGCCTGCCTGCCTGCCTGCCTGCCTGCCTGCCTGCCTGCCTGCCTGCCTGCCTGCCTGCCTATCTATCTATCTATCTATCTATCTATCTATCTATCTATCTATCTATCTATCTATCTATCTATCTATCTATCTATCTATCTATCTATCTATTTGATATGGCTGTCTGCTTGCTCTCAGTGACTTTAGGCAGCTTATACAAACGGCAGAAGAGTTAGGAGGTAGTAGCATGCTTACATTATTGCTAGGACAAATGTGTATTGAAATCAAATATATACCAAATTATTTAAAAGATCTGAGGACTAGCAAGATATAAAAATATATTAAAAATATGAATTTTGTCATATGTCATGACAAAATTCCACAACACAGAATACAGTATCATTATTATATACTGTTTTGAAATAACTGACACTAAGATATGAAATAGAGAGTTCATTGGAATGGGGAAAGTGTTTCATCTTAGGGCAAGTCATACTATGTTTCTCTAGGCTGGGAATAGGTCCAATTATTAACATATATGTAGAAGACAATGAACATATCTGAGCTACCACATTTCTTCTCTTTGGATACTGAGATGGAAAGGAAGTTAACAGATAGTCTTCAACCATTTGTTCAACAACTGTTCAAAGTTACGATGGCATTAAAAAAGTGTGTTATGATTGGTCCTAGCACTGAAAATTAGGGCAGCGTGCCAACGGTCACATGATCAAAATTCAGGCACTTGACAATCAGCTGATATTTACGATGGTGGCATCATCCCATCATGTGATTGCCATTTGCAAACCTACCAGCTGGCTTCTGGCAAGCAAACCCTGTGTGTGTGTGTGTGTGTGTGTGTGTGTGTGTGTGTGTGTGACTGGATTTGCTTAATGACCATGTTATTCACTTAATAACTGCAGTGATTAGCTTAGTAACTGCAGCAAAAAAACAAGTTTTAACCAGCTCAGACACTGTGGAAATGATTGAAATTATAGCTGGTCATAAATACATTTTTGAAATTTCCCATTAGAAAAATCAGGTTGATGATTATTACAGGGAAAATATTCCTCACTATTCTTTCAATTTTCTCTGTTAGTGGCAATGCTAACATCGCTATTGAAAAAAATCCATTACGAAGAATTCCCTCATTAGTATCTTCTCCTGGGAATGAATTGTTGTGTACAGAGGCAAGGAAGTGCAGATTGCTGCAGAGATGACTGTAGAATAAAAGCAGGAACAGAACAATGCTCTTCCTTTGGCCACTTTGCAATTAATATTCTATGTGTGATAAATGCTTTGAAACTCTGTTTTCCTTTGAGAAAATTCTAAAGCGAGTCCTTCATTAAACTGAATAAAAACTTAGAAAATATGCAAGAGAATCTCTGTTCAGCAATAATTGAATTTCCTTTTCCTCTTCATCTATTTGGTTCAAGTGCAGGGACAATAAAGAAAGGACACCTTTTCAAAGCAAGTGTAGTTTCCTCCTCCTCCTCCTCCTCCTCCTCCTCCTCCTCCTCCTCGACTCTTTAAGGATTGTTTCAGGTCAAAGAAGCATGCACTAATGGAGAGATAAAGGCTCTCTCTCTAATCACATTGCAATACTGGTCTCTTTGGGCATGTGTAATTAATGACAATCAATGAAGTACTTTGGCACTGTGTCATAAGTATAACAAATTATTTGTGCAATTTTCTTCCTATTTGATTCAAATAAAAGAGAATACTATTCATCAACATTATCAAAATTCATTTCTGTTCCATTAACAGCTGCATAAGTCAACAATATTTCATTATTTTCAGGTCCTGTTTCTTTCAAAGAGAGATGGGACCACTTTGCTGCTGCCTGTAATATTTGTGTTTGCCATACAATTGGCATGAAATTTTCAGGACTTTAGCTAATCCCTTAGGGGATCAACCTTCCAAATTTCAAGCATGAGACATGTAGCAATTCTATGCCAAGAAAGAAGAACCAATGAGAACAGACAGAAAAGTAGCTGTGAGTTAAGCCGAAAGTCAAGGATTTCAAAACTGGGATTTCATATTTTTCTAAATGCCCAATCTCTTTAAATTTTCAGGGTGGTGTAGAAATTTGTAGACTAATCTGTCAGAGGATTTAACAAACTAGCCTTGTTTGTTACAATTCAACTCTTCCTCTTAGATTATATATTATTATTAATTTTATTTTAATATTACTCTTCTTCTATTTATATCCTCATGGACATTTGAAGGAAGAGCAGCTTCCCTCAAACCAAAGATAAATAATTTAGATGCAAAATGAACATGCATTTATCTCTCTTTTCTTCCACTATTTTAGCCCCGTGACAATCCAATTATAAGGTTATATGTAGAAAAAAAGACCAGTCTGGCAGTTGTAATCTGTCTTGCATGTAACCTGTATCTCTTCACCAACTTGTCTTCCTTACCTCTCTCAGATTTAAATAGTCCATCAGAGTTGCCATGTTATGCAACTTAAGAAATGAGCTGCAGCTCACAAAAGCTTATGCCTTTGAAAAAAAATGTCTTGGAAAAGAAACTGGAAAAGGGGCTGCCAGAGTTCTGTTTTTTTTTCTTTTTTCTTTGCTGCCACAGATTAACATGGCTTTCCTTCTACAACATATGACAGTTTGATATTCATGGTCAGAGTCTGAGCAGTTGACAAAGACACTATGTTATCCTCTTCTCTCCTTCTGCCACAGTTGGGCCACACTGGTTTCAGAGAAAATGAGATTTAAAAGAATAATAAATTAATAGGCGATAGTCATTTGAATTAATTTGTGATTGTGGTATTCGTTTCTTAACACATAATGAATGAAGGATTTCACTTTTTTGTTTGAAATATTTGATATGACACTTCCATTAGACACTGATAGGGGATTATTCTCAACTTCTTTATAAAAGCAAAATCCATATTGAAGACTTCTAGGGTTCTAATGCATAATAGGAATATTCTGTGAAACTGGTGTCTCTGTTTTGATCTGCTTTTCATCTAGCTCATTAGTTTCATGGCTGAATTGTTTTCCTTAATCTCACCAATAAGACTTACAAAAATATAAAAACATACTTAAAAACATCATTTTTTTCCTGATGCTTTTGCAAACAAAAAACAAACCACTTCCACTGGAAAGACAGTGAGCAGAAGAGGAAAGCAAAAAGGGGATAAATCATCCAAAAGACCTAATTTGAAGAAGGTTGTGAATTTACCCTCCAGAGATTGGGCAGTGTGTTGCATTAGAACCTGATTAAAACTAGGTCCCTTGTGAATGCATATTACTATGGCTGTGAACTTTTTCACAGGGCACGATCAGCATGCACTGATGAACAATACAGGGCATGCAACAATTTACTATTGTTTTCCCAAATGGTTTGGCAGCTTCTAGAGCAGGGGTAGGCAATTAATTTTGCCACAGGGCCACATGAGAAATTGGGATGGTTTCAGAGGGCCGGACTAATATAATTAACTCATTTCTACCCAATATTGGATAGAACTGAGTTAATTATATTATAATTATAAATTATATAATATATTATATAATATATAATATATAATATATAATATATAATATATAATATATAATATATAATATATAATATATAATATATAATATATAATATATAATATATAATATATTATATATTATATATTATATATTATATATTATATATTATATATTATATATTATATATTATATATTATATATTATATATTATATATTATATATTATATATTATATATTATATATTATATATTATATATTATATATTATATATTATATATTATATATTATATATTATATATTGAACACCTGGTTCTTATCTAGAAAAGTTGGACCGACCTCCACGGGCCGACCACAGACAGTGGGCGGGCCGCAGCGGGCCCTCGGGCCGCATCTTGCCCAGGTCTATTCTAGAGGATAGAATGACAGCAGGTCTGTGAGTTGGGGGTTTATATAGGCAGCTGAACGAAAACGTTTTGAAGTACTAACAGTTCAGAAATTCCAAACTGTAAATTATATAGAAAAAAGAACTAGGAACCCAAATGAAGGAAGAGTCTAATGTTATTAGACTGACTCAATCAGTCAGTCTTTATGTTGCCTCAGACCAATACAAGGAATATATACATAAATCTCTATAACTATCTCTACCATTGTAGTTTAAGAAACTACTGTAGTAAATAAAAAATCCTTACCAAAGCTGAAGTACCTGCATGAAACCGCCTGACTATAACTCATAAATAAAAACAAAGAAGGGAATTTAAGTCTAGGCTATAAAATATGATGATACATAAAATATACTTTGTGATTTTACATGCTGCAGTGCACCGGCAGTATGTGTTGTAATGAATGACAGTTTATCTGTAAGTAGCATCTGGGTATAAACTGAATGAGTGACCCAGAGATATGCTGATGACAGGATATCCAGATAATTCCAGGGGTTTTTTCTATAAAAAGAGCAACATATTCTATTGTTGTCAACTTTCCAGAATCATAGGGATGGAAGCCTTTAATCAATTCTACATTTTTATCATCCAAAATCACAGGGGAAAGAGTACGATAGTGGGCAAGAGAAAAAAGATTTCTTAAGGTTAGATGTTTCCAACTGTGCAAAACAGAAAATCAGAATAGCTATGTATCTAGGATGACAGGAAAGCTGATCTGTACCTTAGATCTTTCTGACACTCCTAGTAGATTAAGAAATTATAAAGCAGAAAATAGAATCTAGAATTTCACAACTCCGTCCTCTCAACAAAGCATCCAAAGTCTGTTGCACTAATGGAAATTATGCACCTCTGCTTTATTATAAATTTTCAAACTAATTACACTTCCCTATTGTGTTGAAATAACAATCCATCGCTAATAAAACCCTGCAAAATCACACAGATCCATGGGTTGTAGTCCAAGAATTAGCTGGTAACAGTTACTGATTAGAAGTTACATTTTACTCTTGTAGAAAGTATGATAATTTAAAAAATTATGACTGTGCCAAAATGGACAGATTTACAATAAAACTAAGGGGGCAAAAAGACTCAATTTAGTTCGACAACTCAGTTACTGAAGTCGTATTTTTTACAGTCAAGTTTGGAGTGGTTAATATTAAGTTTAAATCTGTTTTGAACTTTTGTGTTGTTGTGGTTGAAGCTGAAGTAGTTGCTGACAGGCAGGACATTGCAGCATATAATTTTGTGGGCAATACTTAGATCACGTTTAAGATGTCTTAGTTCTAAGCTTTCTAGACCCAGGGTTGAAAGTCTAGCCTCGTAGGGTATTCTGTTTCGAGTGGAGGAGTGAAGGGCTCTTCTTGTGAAGTATCTTTGAACATTTTCAAGGGTGTTAATGTCTGAGATGCGATATGGGTTCCAGACAGATGAGCTGTATTCGAGGATGGGTCTGGCGAAAGTTTTGTAAGCTCTGGTGAGTAATGAGAGATTGCCAGAGCAGAAGCTACATAGGATTAGATTTACAACTCTTGAAGCCTTCTTGGCTATGTTGTTACAGTGGGCTTTGGCACTTAAGTCTTTTGTTATTAATATACCGAGGTCTTTATTCGAGTGGGGGTTATCTGTGATAATTTGATTATTCAGTTCGTATTTGGAGTTCAGATTCTTTTTCCCAATGTGTAGGACGGAGCATTTGCTGGTTGAGATTTGGAGTTGCCATGTATTAGACGACTCAAAAACAGCGTCAAGGTCTTTTTGGAGAATAGTTGTGTTATCAGTGGTGTTGAAGAGTTTTACATCGTCGGCGAAAAGGACACCGTTGCTTGTGATGTAATCACAAAGGTCATTGATGTGGAGAATGAAGAGTGTTTATCCCAGTACACTACTTTGGGGGACACCGCTTTTAACAGGGACGGGGGTGGATATGGTGCTTCCTATTTTGACTACTTGTTGTCTCTTTGACAGGAATGCTGTAATTCAACTGTGGAGGGCTCTTGAGATGCCATAGGATTTGAGTTTTAGAATAGTTTATCGTGAACCGCTGAATCAAAGGCTTTGAAGAAGTCAATATAAATTGTGTCTATACAATTCCCTTGATCAAGATGAGTAGTCCATATATTTGGAGCTGCAGGTTACAGGATAGGTTTTTTTCTGAATCCAAATTGTTTGTTAGAGAGCAAATTATTAGTTTCTAGATGGAGAGGATTTGAGTTTTAGGAGTAGTTTGTCGTGGACCACTGAGTCAAAGGCTTTGGAGAAGTCAATATAAATTGCATCTATAGATTTTCCTTGGTCAAGATGAGTAGTCCATATGTTTTTGCAGTGGAAGAGCTGTAGGTTGCAGGATAGTTTTTTTCTGAATCCAAATTGTTTGTTAGAGAGCAGATTATTAGTTTCAAGGTGGAGGGTAATTGATTTGTTTATAATTGATTCCATGACTTTGCATGGGACACAGCATAGTGATATTGGTCTGTAGTTATCAACAAGAGAGGGGTCTCCTTTTTTGAAGATGGGGATGACCATTGCTTTTGACCATAGCTTAGGAAGTGTGCTGGTACTGAAGGGTTTTTTGAAAATTATGCTTGGTGGTTCAGCTATAGCAGAAGAGAGTATGCACATAGACCGTCTGGTCCGACTGATAGAGAAGGTTTGAGAAATATCTCAAATCCCAGAATCATTTTCCCAGAATGGAAATTAAGGTTGGGCAAACATTATTTCTGACCATTGGTCTGATCTGTTAGTATTTTGAACCAGCGTGTCTTTGGAAAAGGAAATGAGTGATGAGTATATTGAGGAGGAACCTCTGTTTTGCTGCAGAGTGTGGTTTGGGTTTAGTTGGTGAAGATTCTCTTCTTTTTATATTCACAGTTCCTGCAGCTGTAATCCGTGATCTTGTCTCATATCATCTGGGTCAGTGGGTCAGTGTTACTGCCACTGGGTCAAGGAGCAATGGCATAGCATTGTCAAACTGTAGGGTCAGTTTCCTTGGGAGAAATTACTTTGCCAGTAGTTGGAATCTTGAACAAGCACTAATAAGCACCGAGTGAGTTTGGGGCAGCCTGCCTTGCAATCATGCCCCGGACTTTCACCTCTAACTCTCCCAAAGCATTTTAAAAAAAGGTGATTGGATTTTCTTGTTTTTTTCCTTTGTAAATGTTTCACTTTTCATCAAAGTGGGGGGGGGGATCTTGTGTTTAAAAAAAGAAGCACCTTAGGGACAATATGACCTAGATGATTATCTCCATAGGTATTTTATTTCTTGCTCCTTTGCTTGAATTTCTTGGTACTAGTCTACATCTTCCCCATACTTCAGCCCAATCACCTTCAAATGTGGTACTGTAGTTTTAGTTCTTGATTCATCACAACTTCTTTACCTAATGAATTTTGGATTGACTTCAGAGGTGGGTTCAGACCAGTTCTATAGAACTGATAGTAACAGGGCAGTCTGGGTCATTGGAACTGGTGGCAACCCAAGCCTTCCATGCATTCAAGCTGGTTCTCTCGAGAGCGCCATAGCTGGTGCCCTCTTGGCTTTTTTGCTTCTGCGCATGTGCATAGGGTCATTTATGGGAAGTGACACATGTGCACCAAAAATGCACTTCTGTCGTGACACAAACCAGTGAGGAAAGTAAAGGAGAACCCACCCCTGATTGACTTGTATTTATTTATTTATTTTATTTATTTTGTCCAATACACAATGAGGGTTTTAGTGGGTATATATCTATATACACATAGTGAAATACATGATGAAGGTTATAGAGGAGATACTCATAGTAAAATATATCTAAGAAAGAATAGAAAAGAAGATATAGTAATAGAACATATCAATGAAAGAATAGAAGAAGAGATATAGGAATAGAAGAAAGGTATAGGAGATATAGGAGAGCAATAGGGCAGGGGATGGAAGGCACTCTAGTGCACTTGTACTCGCCCCTTACTGACCTCTTAGGAATCTGGATAGGTCAACTGTAGATAATCTAAGGGTGAATTGTTGGGGGGTTTGGGGATGACACTATGGAGTCCGGTAATGAGTTCCACACTTAGACAACTCAGTTACTGAAGTCATATTTTTTACAGTCAAGTTTGGAGGGGTTAATATTAAGTTTAAATCTGTTGTGTGCTCTTGTGTTGTTGTGGTTGCTCAATGTGACATTCCGGGTTAGAACAGCAAGCACAATTTTGTCTAGTTGTCTGCTTCTTAGCAATTTTGTCTGCTTCTTAGAAAGAGTGAGATCATGCTTCCAGTTTGATTTGGCTGCATAATAGCACTTCTGAGAACAGATAAAGCATGCAGACTGGGATATTTGTACTTATGATGTCATTATATGAATGAAACTAATGATAATCTTCCTGTTTCACAGAGAAATCTATTTCCCGATATTGTTTTCACTGTAGGAAGAAATATTTTTCTCAATATTATAAAATAACAAAATGCCAAGAAAATTGCCACTTATGATTACAAATATGTTAAATATGGAACTGAAGGAAGAGTTGAGAAGAGTCACGTTACTATGGAGAAGCTAACCCAAATTTAGTGCTCTCCAAAGTGTTACAGCCAGGCTGCCAAGGGGATATTTCTAGAGGGAGAATAACTGCAATAACTGCAATTGAGAATTGTTACCATCCTTTTTTTAAGTCTTTGTGAAAATTTGGCATAAGAATTTATAGATCTAGGAAGTGGAATGATTTTGGGTATTGGTAGATCATTCCTTCATTTCTCTTTAGCGTGGAGTGTCATCATCATCACATGTATTGAATCTCCTGAGGTCTCCTACCCTGGATATTGGACCCCTCCTTCCATTCTCCTGGAAAAGAAATAAAAACTGCTTTTATGTTTTCTTGCTAAACCCATAAACACAGATCTTTAAAAAGGGATTTCTAATAATCCTTACAACATAATGGAAAGAAGGATCATGCAAAGAAGGGTTTTTTGAAATGCAATTTCCTTTTCAAAACTGTGCAGCCAAGTGGCCAGAAATGTAAATTGAGTTTATCTGGGGGAAATAGGAAAAGGGAAAAGCAAAGGAAGGCAACAAGTTGGTTTAACTTAGGTAATCGCATATTACCTGCTTAAGATCTTGGGCTCCAGATCACAGGCATAGCAGCAGTCCCTAGCTTTTCTGGCACCAGGGACCAGTTTTGCAAAAAAAAAAAATATGCTCTTCTATGGACCTGGGAGTGGAGGGTATTGCGCACAACCTAGATCATATACATGTATAGATGAACCTTTGCTTGCTCACCTGTCACTTGCACAGCCCAATTCCTAACAGGCCATGAACTGGTACTGGTCTGTAGCCCAGAGGTTGGGGATCCCTGTTCTAAACCACCATACAGTAGTCCCTCACCTATCGCTGGTGTTACGTTCCAGACCCGGCCGCGATAGGTGAAATCCGCGATGGGGAATTTATCGACTGATAGTACTTATTTAAGTATTTATATTATAATTGTTTGGTAAATTTTCATTGTTTTAAGTGTTTATAAACCCTTCCCACACAGTATTTATTTTAGATACAGTATTTAAATATAGTATTTACAATTTTAGATTTTTTTTTTTTGGAAAAACCTGCCGATCGAGTTCGGCGGGTTGTTTAAATCTGCCGATCGACTTCCTCAGAAACCCGTGAACCAGCGAAGATCTGCGAATGATTTTTCTCATTAATATTTCTTGAAAACCCGCGATGAAGTGAAGCCGCAGTAGGTGAAGCGCGGTATAGCGAGGGACTACTGTATTATGGTTTGCTATTTTAATGTTGTTAAGAAAACCTTTAAGAAAGAAGTCTAGTTATCCTTTATATGAATCCTTGATTGATAAAAGTTAACAGATACATAATATATAAAGGTACATATTTATACATAGTGCATAAATAATAGGCTACACAACTGGAAAAATTGTAAACAGGATTGATACTGATATCGGACTGTTGTAAAATTGAAAATGAGGTTATAAAGTTAAAAAAATTGAATAAAATTATTTTTAAAAGATGAAAGTTAACAGACAGACTTGTTTGTCCAATATCTCCATTTTTATGTAAGAGGTAGAGCCAGTAAATCAGAAATTATTTAGTGGCTCAACCAGCCTTCTTAATGATCCAACACATGAATTATAAAAGAGCTGGCTGAATCTAATAGAATGAGCATTGTGTCAAATAGCTTACTTTTTGGAAGCAAATAAGAGAGGGGGGAAAGTCAAGATCTGTCAGTTAAGCAGATATTCTAGAGAGCATTGTTGAGTTACATTAAACTACAAAGGTTTGTCTCAATGCAGCTTTACTATGGCTGTACAAAATGTTATTGAACCTGCTCTTGCCTTTTGGGGAAATATTATTCAAGATCATTTATTTATTTGTTATGATTTGGAAACCACTATTCCAGCCAAGAAGTATATTCAGGTATTTTATCAGTGTTGCATGATAATATTTACCTTAACTCAGTTAAGTACTTTCTATTTACAGACTTAAATATGTAATAAATTCAGGTTTTTGCTCTATTAAGCAAATAATGGGATTTTCTATTAAACTGTGCATACATAACTCAGCAGTTCCCAGACTAGGAATATTTATAGTAATATAGAGTGGTACCTCTACTTAAAAACTTAATTCATTCCATGATCAAGTTCCTAAGTAGAAAAGTTTGTAAGTAGAAGCAATTTTTCCCATAGGAATAAATGTAAAAGCAAATACTGCATGCAAACCCATTAGGAAATAAATAAAATAAAAATAATTAATTAATAATAATAATTTATTAGATTTATATGCTGCCCCTCTCCGAAGACTCGGGGCGGCTCACAACATAACAGCAATACAAAAAAGCTTGGAATTTGGGAGGGAGGGGGAGGAGGAAGAAGAGGAGGAGGACAGTCACTGCCGAAGGAAGAAGGTGAGCTGAGGGAAATCACAAAAATCCAAAACTTTAAGGCTTAAAAGAAAAATAGGGATTCTGAGGCGGCGAAGAGGAGCACGTGCCTCCCATATACCCGGCGCGAAGCTGCGCCAGAGAGAGAAACCCAGGGGAAATGGCAGAAAACTGGCCGGGCCTTCGTGCCGCTCTCAAATTTCCTGGGAAATTTTTCCAGGCTCGGGTTCTTAAGTAGAAAATGGTTCTTAAGAAGAGGAAAAAAAATATTGAACACCTGGTTCCTGTCTAGAAAAGTTCTTAAGTAGAGACATTGTTAAGTAGAGGTACTTTCTTATTAGCAGCCAGTGGAGATTTTTGGGTGTGGCTTCAGAAATGTGGAAGAAACAAACTAAATATTTCTCCTCCAAATGATATCTTCATGCTAGGTTTTCCAGGGTATCATTTCAGAATCTGTGAGTGAAAGGCACAGGATCATATTAAATGAAAATTACTTTATTATTCCGCCAACTTTGAAAAAAAATGAAAATATTAATTCTAATAACAGAATATGGTCAGCAAAGAAGCATAAAATAACTAATTTGGCAAACAGTGTATCATAATAACGCCGGCTGACTCACCGGCCCCACGGCGATGTTGCTGAAGGGCCGGGCAGACTCGGACCCTTCAGATGGCGGCCGCCATCTTGTTTTTCGGCCGAAATCTCGCGAGACGAGATTTCGGCCGGGAATGCCCTGCCCACGTGGCTGGGCATGACGTCGGGTCCGGGCGGGGCCTGCTGGCCCTATTTAAGGGGCAGCAGGCCGGGAAACAGCCTTTTCGCCCGGACCTGGTTGCCTGAGCAGACACTTGTTTGGTGCTGCTCGGCCGCCATTTTGGGTCTCCCTCGTGTTGCGGCCGCCATTTTGTGGCCTACCGAGGGGGCGAAGAGTACTGTTTCTTGCCAACGAGGTTTCTCCGAGGCGCGATTGTGCTACTTTACACTTTGCCTGCTGCAAGACTACGTGGCCTGACTCCTCTCGCTTGGGAGCTGCTTCAGCGATCCCCCTCGGGCCCGAGGGGGACTGGTAACCTCCTCCCGGCTGGGAGGAGGGCGCGGTGGGGGGTGTTCAGGGGGGCCCCCGGTCTTGGGAGGTTGCTGTTTGGGAGGCCGGATTCCAGGCCTTTCAGGCCTGCCTGCAAGGGAGGCTTGCCATTAGCAATACGATACCATTAAATACTAATAAATACTGTGTAACTATAATTTTACTGTTGATATTATAATTCAGTAAGGGGTTGAGGGGGTAGCAGGGGCTTCCCCCCCCTTTTTTCTGTTTTCTGGACCCAGACCCTAGGTAGGGCCCTGCGTTGGGGGATTTGTGCCTGCCACTCGTTCCAGGGGTTCGGTCCTAGGTTGTTTTGGTTTTCCAGGAAACCCTGTGATGGCTCCTAAGAAGAGGCCTGCCACTGCTCCTATGGCTCCGCCTGCGGCGCGCCCCAGGAGGGCCCTTAGGCCTTCTGCCCGGGCCCGGGCCAGCAGGGAGGGGAATGCGGGGGTGGTCCCTGACCAAGGGGGTGTGGTATCGTTGCCTCCTGCCCCTCAACCTGATCTTTCTCCTGCTATGTCTTGGGCCAGGGTGTTGGAGCGGCTTGACGAGCTTGAGCAGTGGAGGAGCGGTGCAGTCCCCGGAGCGTCCAGCGATCAAGTGCCCGCGGCGTTGGGGAGAGATCCGGCGGCAGCCCAGGCTGGGCAGCCGGCTCCGTTTGGACGGCAGGCCCCTGCAGGGCCGATGGCGGCTTTCCCTGGCCCCGCACCATTGGGCCCCCCGTGGATGTCTTCAACCCTGTACGGGGCAGGTGAGGCTGCACCACACAACACATCACTGTCCTTTCTTCCTCCCCCCGCCCCGGGTTTTCCCCCGGCGGGGGTCGGGAGTGGGTCTAGCCTTTTTGGGGCCTCCGCGGGCACCTGCGGGCAGGTATGGGCCCCGCCGCTTCCTCCTTTAGGGCCGCAGGCGGCGGGTGCTACCCCGCTGCCCGGGACGGGCCCTGCGGGGACACCAGCGGTGGCAGGTACAGGGGGGTGGGTTCCCCCGGCCCCTCCTGTCATGCCCCCGCTCCCGGTTCTCCCTTATCCTCACGGGGCGGGAGTTTTTGGTGTGGCGGCCAACTCGATATGGGACCCGTTCGCGTGTATCAAAGCGGGGGCCATACCGTGCGGGTTGCCGTCCACCCCTCTAGGTTGCCACCTTCACCCGTCGGTCAAGGAGGCTATTTGGCGGGGCGAGTACGTGGATCTCTTTTCGCTTTTGAACCGTGAGGTTCCCAAGCAGGAGAAAGAGATTGTCCCGGGGGAGAAAACGAAGAAGACCAAGGTAACGAAATGCTTCAGCTCCTGGCTGTATGCCTTTCTTACCTATGGGTCGGTGGTGATCCAACGGCAGCCGGCTATGGCCTCTGCCATGTTTAAGTATATAGACTTAATTGCCAGGGCCCACTTTGAATATAAGGGCACCATCTGGCGCCACTATGATAAGGGTTTCTGCATGAGGATGGCTGTGGAGCCCAACTTGCCGTGGGATATGGTGGTCCCGGACCTGTGGTTCCGGGCCACGCATATGTCCGGGAAGGAAGGGTGTGAGCGCACGGATAGTGGGCACTTTATGGAGGAGGAGCCTGGCGCGGCTTCGCCGGCCAAGGCGACTCCGGGTGTGGCTGGCAAGGGGGCCTCGCCCGCTTGTCATGAGTTTGCTGCAAAAGGGGCGTGTTTTCGTCCCTTTTGTAAGTACAAGCATGCCTGCGGGAATTGTGGGGGGTCCCATGCGGCTTCAGTCTGTCCCCGCCCCAAGAAAGGGGCGGAGAAGAAGGGCGGGGGTCCAGGAAAACCTCCCCCACCAGCTGGGGGAAAAGGGGCCCAGCCCAATTAATGTTTCTGTGCTTGAGGGTTGGTTGATCGACTACCACCCTCGCCCGAGAGCCGAGTTGCTCTTGAGGGGCTTCTCCGAGGGATTTAGGATCCCTTATGTGGGTATTAGGAGGGCCTTCATGTCCGACAACCTCAGGTCGGTTGTCGGACATGAAGACATTGTACGGGCTAAGATTCGAAAGGAGGTGGCTGAGGGCAGGGTCCTTGGGCCCTTCCCGGAGCCGCCCTTTCCGAATCTTCGTGTGTCCCCCTTAGGTGTGGTACCCAAAAAGGCGAGTGGTGAATTTAGGTTGATTCACCATTTGTCTTTTCCGAAAGGGGAGTCAGTGAATGACTTCATTCCTGACGAGCTTTGTTCTGTCCGGTACGCATCCTTTGATGCGGCCGTGGCTATGGTTAGGGAGTGTGGGGTGGGAGCCCTTATGGGAAAATGCGACATTAAGTCGGCATTTCGGCTCCTCCCCATTCACCCAGGCGACTTCGAGCTGCTGGGCTTCCATTTTGAAGGTGGGTTTTACGTGGATAGGGCATTGCCGATGGGCTGCTCTATTTCCTGCTCCCTTTTTGAGAGCTTTAGTACCTTCCTCGAGTGGGTGCTCAGGAGGCGGAGTGGCCTGGGGTCCGTCATTCATTACCTTGATGATTTCTTGATGGCCGGGCCTGCGCAATCGGAGCAATGCTTCGCTTTGATGCGGGACTTCGAGGCCCTTTGTGCTCAATTGGGGGTGCCTTTAGCCTCCGAGAAGACCGAAGGCCCTGCCACCAGGATTACCTTCCTTGGTATTGAATTGGATTCAGTGGAGCAATCTTCCAGATTGCCCCTGGATAAGTTGATTAAAATCAGGTCCAAGCTTGAGGCGGTCCTGGGCTGCAGGAAGGTTACTCTTCGGCAGCTCCAGGAGTTGGCTGGGATTCTTAATTTTGCCTGTCGGGTAGTGGTGCCTGGTAGGGCTTTTTCTCGCCGGTTGTATGATGCGATGAAGGGGCTAAGTTTGCCCCACCATCGTACCCGCTTATGTGCAGGGGTCAGGGCTGACCTCTGCGTGTGGCGGGAGTTTTTGGAACGTTTTAACGGGTTGTCGTTTTGGCGGCAGGAGCTTCTTTTGGAAGCGGAGCTGCAGCTGTGTTCCGACGCCGCAGGGACTTGCGGTTTTGGGGTAGTGTTAGGTGACCAGTGGTGCTGGTCGGCGTGGCCTCCGGAATGGAGTGCCTGTTCATTGGTTAAGGACTTAACTTTTTTGGAGATTTTCCCCTTAATAGTGGCCTTAGAGCTCTGGGGGGAGCAGTTCAGGGATAAGACTGTGCATTTTTGGTGTGACAATCTAGCGGTTGTCCATGTTGTGAACGCCCTGTCCTCTAAGAGTGATAGGGTGATGCGGCTTGTCCGCCATTTTGTGCACAGGTCCTTGTCTTTGAACGCCTTGTTTTTGGCTAGGCACGTCCCTGGTTTAGATAACGGGGTGGCTGACGCCTTGTCCCGTGGTCAGTTGTCCAGGTTTCGGACCCTGGCCCCGTGGGCCCGAGAGTCGCCGGAGGTGTTTCCAGCCCACCTGTGGAGCCTGGGCGGGCTCTCGAGAGCTGGAGAGACGAGGCCTCCAGGGCGATCGCCTTATCGGTAGCTCCTAGTACCCTGCGAGCTTATCAGCGTGCAGGTAAGGAGTTTGGGGATTTCAGGCTGGGTAAGGGTTACCCCCATTGCTGGCCTGCCCCGGTTGAGCACCTAGCTGAATTCTGTGTCCTGCTGAAGGGGCGTGGCCTTTCAGTGAGGACTATCAGGGCTAGGTTAGCCGGCCTCGCCTTTCTGTCCAAGGCGGGGGGGTTTGGTGATTTTACGGGTGATTTTCGCATCCGGAGGATGCTGGAAGGTTGGGTGAGGGAGCGACAGGGGTTTCCCTCTGACACTCGTCGGGCCCTGACGGTTCAGCAGCTGTCTCTGATTAATCAGACATTTGGCAGTCTGTGTGCCTCTCCTTACGAGGCTCGGCTGTTCAGGGCAGCGACTTGCGTTATGTTTTTCGGGGCCCTCAGGGTCAGCGAGGCAATGGCCTCCTCGCAGTCTGACTTGTCGCTCCGCGCCTTCCAGCTCACTGATCTGACCTTTAGACAGGGGGGTGTCTCTCTTTTGGTGAGACACTCCAAGACAGATCAGTTGCACAGAGGGGTTAGACTTGAACTTAGCGCAGCCACCGATAAGTCTGTTTGCCCGGTGGCTGCTTTGCAGCAATTTTGTGTCTTGCGTGGGTCAGGGCGTGGGTACCTTTTTATACACCAGGATGGTTCCCCCCTGACCCGGTATCAATTCTGGGCGATAGTGTCTAAGGCTATGTCTCAGGTAGGCATGGATCCCGCCGGCTATGGAACGCATTCGTTCCGTATCGGCGCCGCCACTAGCGCGGCACTTTCTGGTCTCCCGGCCCAACGGATTCAGGAGATCGGCCGCTGGCGGTCAGCGGCATATTTGGGTTATGTTAGGCCCGCTGTGGATCCGGGGCAGGGTTTAGGCTAGGTAACCTCTCTGTGTGTGTCCTCTTCCAGGTTCCCAGTCCAGGCAGAAACCGACGGCGCTGCTGTGTGGCCACAGCATGGTCTTCTGGGCCGGCCGCTCGGCAGCCAGAAGTGCCATCGGGACCCAGCTGTCGTTGGGACGGTGGGTCAATGTTGTTTGGATGGGCCGGAGGGGTATGCGGTGGGAGGGCCTCCTACCGACGCTGCTGGGTACGCAGCATCTCAGGGCGGTACCCGGCGCTGCTGGGCGGGCGGCTACCCAGGGTCGCGCCCAGATGGGACTGGGTGGTCGGCAGCCCATAGCCGCACCCAGATGGCTGGTCTTGCACCTCGGTGGCAATGACCTATGCCTGCTTGGCGGTCTACCGTTGATCGTCCAGGCGCGCGAAGACCTGCGGCGGCTTCGCACGTTATGGCCCACCACGCAAGTGGTGTGGTCAGAGATCCTCCCACGGATCGTTTGGAGGGACGCCATTTCCCTTAGGGCCATCCACCGGGTTAGACGTAGGGTGAATAGGGCCGTGGGAAAAACTGTCAAAGAATTAGGGGGGATTGTAGTTGCCCATCCCCTCATCACTGTAGATCGGCCGTGGCTTTACCGGGCCAATGGCGTTCACCTGTCAGAACAGGGGAACGCCATTTTCTTACAGGACCTGCAGAGGTCTCTGCGTGAGCTGGCGCAGATAGAGGGGGGAGTCGGGGGGCCAAGATAGAGATCTGACCCCCGCTCCGTGGCAGGTTAGGGGCGGAAATCTGGGTGGTTTCAGCAACTGCGCGTTCTCCCTTGGGCATCTTTGGGGATGATTGACAGGTTCTCTCCAAGACCATGGTGGGTGCTACCTGCGCACTTGGGGGGAACCTGTCTTTGGGTCCCGCTATTGAAGTCCCAGGGTAGGGGTGAGCCGGCGGGACCCCCCTCATGCGAGTGTATGGCAGGGTCTCAGGTGAGGGAGAGGTCCCTCACCTGGACCAGCATCGATTACGCCCATAGTTGCCCAGGAATGTTGACCTTTTACGTCATTTCCGCCCCGGAAGTGTTTGTTTGACCCTGCAGGTCCATTTGGTTCCGGGTCATAGTTGAGTATGTTGATTATGCAAATTTATGCTAATTCATGCTAATTTAATTAATAAATTATGCAAATTTATTATAATAAAAATGACCCAAGTTTAAATCCAGCTCTTGTGTCCGAGTCGTTACTCCGTCTCTTCTGCAATAGAAGTGTGTTTCTTGGAAGAAAAAGATTACAACTATCTCTCTTTTTATTATCCCACCATTCAAGCCAATACTGTGACAAATGCTTTTCTTTTCAAAACCATACAAGTTAATTACCGTCATGTGGGGAAAATCCAGTCCAATTTGGCTAGGGCTGGATGGGTGGGGGAAGCCTGGGGAATACAAAAGTTAATATGTAGTAATTTAACTAAATTAACATTTAGCTTGTTTCTATTATGGAACAAGTTAGATGTTAATCTTAAAAACAGTAACAGCCCTGTTCTGCTTTATGAATTAGATTATTCTAGTGCATTAGAATAATCCCACTAAAGTTAATTACTAGCATGCAAAGATCATAGCTGTCTTTACAAAAGACTCAGCAAATTGCTAGACTTCTACTGACATGTCTATTATGATTATTTCCAATGGCTTTCCCTGGCAAAGCCTTGAATCAATATCAGCCGCAAGAGCTGACATTTGAGCCTTGACAAGGTACCTTTAATTGGCTCAAAAGTGGCAGTTTGGTCTCTCTGCTTCATTTATAATCATAGGGTTGGTCAAGAGGAAAAAGAAAAAGGACACTATGGAATTGGCATGTCAGTGGAAGATGTGCACTTTGCCCATGCCCTGCACAATCAACCAAACATCCTTATTGTCTGAAACAACCGGTTGATCTTAAAGGGAAGAATGGTGCTCTTAGGAAATAAATCTAATATTTGGGTTTGGGCGCACCCAAATACAACAGGTTGGGCTATTATAAACTCTTAAAAAAGAGTTTATTTTTATTTCTCACATTTTTGAACCAACCATTTCCATCAGAATGGGACTCTCTAAATCCAAGGTTTGACTAACTTACATTAGCAGCAAAGAATCAGCAACTCTGAAACAATTTAGATTTTGATAGATTTATGATTGGTGCATTTATTACAGGGGAATAATGGGGGATTTATTGACAGTGCCAACTTGCTTTTTGAAGAGAAAAATGTTGCTTATCGTTTCAATTATTTATACATTTCTTTAGACTGTCTCTCTGAAAGTATACTATCATGTTGTGAGAGTAGGGCGAAGATCCCAAAGTAATGAAAGGAAAATATATTAAAAATCAGTAGCTAGCATGCAAGAAGGAAGGAAGGAAGAAGGAAAGGGAAAGAAAGAAAGAAAGAAAGAAAGAAAGAAAGAAAGGGAGGTAGTGCAATGCCTTCTATATTAAAGATTGATCATTAGTTTCTTCTTGAAAAGTATCTTGCATTGCTTACTTGGATTATTGCTATGGCAGTTGCATGTTCTAATGTGTCAGAGGAGTTGTACAACTGGTTGGAAAAAAATTATGGAAAGGACCTCTCATGAATGGCTGGATTTGTTAAGTCAGCCTATGACTTGATTGACTTGCTGTTTATTAGTTTGCAAAGACAGGATGGCCCAATCAGATTTGATAACACACAAATGATTTCTAGTGACTTATAGTATCTTCATAGCATCATCCAGTCATTGCTGAAATATTACAATGCTTGTCTGCATTATTGATATTTTTTGCACAATGGGTGGGCGATTCTAGAAGAAATGATCAATCACTAGTGCAAAACAATCAAATGTAGACATGCCACAGATAAAATAGCTAACATGGAGAAAAGAGCTTTCATAGAGTTGCCCCCTCACTCTAATAAACATTTAGGACAGTCCCTATAAGGCATTCATTGTCAAGAGGCTCAGATCTATCCCGAATGTGCAGCATTTAAAAGCAAAGCCAGCCTTGAGTCAAAATTAGATTGCTGAATGCTGAGGGCACAGTGGAACTTCCAATTGTGTTGGCAGGAATAGAACAGATATGTAACATTCCATTAGGGCAAAAGACAGCCAAGTTAAGACTGGTGGGTGGCCACATTAGGGAAACTGAGAGCTGAGAAACTGAATGAAGCCCAAAGCAACGTTAAACTTCCCAAACTAATAGAGCTCTGATAAAGGACAAAATATTAAATCATTTGGCTGGTAATGCATATCAATGTCCAAGAGTACATCATGCATCAAAACATATTTGGAAAGGATTACTTAGGCTATCAAAAATACCTTTTTACCAGTGTAGAAACCAAAATTTAAAGTGAAAGGAAGCTACTCTCCAAACCTGGATAATTGACTGTTTTCAGTGCTATAAGGTTCAGCTCCTACAATCCACTATCATAAAACCAGACTATCCCCATTTTTCTTTTCTGTTTTCCCCAAATCCTTCTTTAAAAATGCTTAAATTCACCCACAATTAGGGACATTTTTCAAGGTACATCTGACTAAATCAAATACAGTGGAATGATTAGTTATGAGATTTTAAAATGATACCTCCACTGATGCATAACAAAATTGCATTTGGTTTTTTTCCTGCAACTAGTCATATTTATGACTTTTATTCAATTTGCATTCAAGGCCTATTACAAGATTTCCCCTCCTAAATATTATTATCAAGCCAGGTATCTTGATATTTGGAAATATTTTTATTGTTTGGATTTATTTCTGTCAAATTTTACCTGTTGCCCAATGCTTTGTTAAAAGCAAAATAAATTAAATCTTCTGCATTGCCGTAATCTATTGAGTAACTTATCTGATTTTTTAAAAAGTTAAACTGCAAGATTTGTTTTTGAGAAATCCATGCTAATCTCTAGTAATTGCTGCAAGTTTTCCAAGTATTTTTATATCAATTTCTCTCAATGGGGAAATTTATAATTATCTTTAATGGGCAGAATTGCATTAATCAAGATGAATATCTTGCCATGATTCCTTTTTTTGTTTTCAACAATACCAATTAAACTGGATAAAAATTCTTTAATGGGATTAACAAAATAATGACAAAATTTATATGGCAAGGGAAAAGAACGAGGGTTGGTTTGAAAATATTGCAAGATGCAAGAGGTGGGTTTGATCTCCCTAACTGGGAGATGTATTATCAAGATGTAATATTCCTATAACTTCTCTTCTATTCTTTCTTAGATATATTTTACTCTGAGTATATCCTCTATAACCTTCATCATGTATTTTACTATGTGTATACCCACTAAAACTCTCATTGTGTATTAGACAAAATCAATCAATCAATAAATAAAATAAACAGCAATGACTTGAATTAAAGAATAGATTTTACTTAGAAATAGAAGGCTCTTACTTCTAGAAGGGTGTGATATACAAATTGGATGACACACATTTCTTTGGTATGAAGGACATAAAATACATAGAAGTAGGGAAAAAGTTAAAGCTAAATACTATTTTAAAATTTAAGTGAGACTTTGACATACCAAAGTAAAATAGACTGGAACTACATTCCAAGATGCAATGGTATTTTACTAAAAACATTCAAGTTGAAAACCACAACTAGAAAATCAAGGCATAAAAATGGACTTGTATTTGAGGACGCAACTACAAGCAAAAGTTGAAAAGAGTTACCACCCTCATGACACCCTTATTGCATCTGCAGATTCTCACCCAGCTGCCATGTTTAGGATAACCCACTCTCTCCTGAATAGGGAAACAGTGGTGGAGCCCTTGCAGGGGCAGCCTTAGGAATTTGTTCTCTTTCTTGCAGATAAAGTCGCTCAGATTCAGAACAATCTAGGCTCAAATTGGGCAATTCAGACTGAGGTGACAGGGTCAGGTCTTAGTTCCATCATTTGGGAAGAGTTTGACCTGGTAACCACTGAGGAGGTGGACAAGGCCAGGGAAACTGTGAGATCAGATCCTCCACCTGCTTACTGGACCCGTGCCCCTCATGGTTGGTTGGTGACACACGGCTTGATCCAGGCATTGATTAATGCTTCCTTGAGCCTTTGTAGGAGATGGTTGTGTGACCCCTTCTCAAGAAACCATCCCTGGATCCAACTGAATTGAAGAACTATAGGCTAGTCCATAGTTCCCTCTAAGCTGAGCAGTGAGCAATCGCTCACTTAAAAATCATCATCAACTCAGAGTTTTCCAAACCTGCCCAGAAGCCGAGAGGGAAAGAGTGAGAAGGAAGGAGAGAGAGAGGAAGAGAGGAAGAGAGAGAAACAGATAGAAAAAAGAGAAGAATGAAAAGAGAAAAAAAAAGAATGGGAGTAAGGAAGAGAGAAAGAAAATCAAAATCTAGTTTGAAACTAGCTCAACTATTTAAGTGGCATTTTGATATTGATAGAGTTGCCCTATTATGAGCTCACTGTTATAGACACACAGTACAGTATTTTATTTTAAAATTCTCTGAGGCAAAACAGGGTGGGTTTTTTATTTGTTTGTTTGTTTGTTTACTTGTTTGTTTATTTATCTATCTATCTATCTATCTATCTATCTATCTATCTATCTATCTATCTATCTATCTATCTATCTATCTATTTATTTATTATTTCTGTGCCGCCCAGTCCCGAAGGGACTGCTGCTCAGACACTATACTTTTCCGCCCACCCCCCCAAAAAATTAGAGGGAACACTGGGCTAGTCTCCAACCTGCCCTTTTTGGGTAAGGTTGTTGAGAAGGTGGTGGCACTCCCACTCTGACAGTCCTTGGATGAAGCTAATTATGTGGATACCTTTCAGTCCAGGACTGGTCACAGCACAGAAACTGCTTTGGTCATGCTGGTGACCTCTGGTGGGCCCAGGATATGGGACATTCCTCTATCCTGGTGCTCCTCGACCTCTCAGTGGCCTTCGGTACCATCGACCATGGTATCCTCCTGAGTTGACTGGAGGGATTGGAAGTGGGAGGCACCGTTTTATAGTGGTTCTCCTCCTATCTCTCTGATGGTTCGCAGTCGGTGTTAGTGGGGGGACAGAGGTCCACCCCTCGGCCCCTCCAATGTGGGGTGCTGCAGGGGTCTGTCCTCTTGGCCCTACTATTTAATATCTACATGAAGCCACTGAGCAAGATCATCCAACAGCACAGGGTGAGGTATCATCAGTACTCCACCATTTGTTGTGGACCACTGAATCAAAATCTTTGCAGAAGTCAATATAAATTGCATCTATAGTTTTTCCTTGGTCAAGATGTGTTGTCCATATGTTTTTGCAGTGGAGGAGATGTAAGTTGCAGGATAGTTTTTTTCTGAATCCAAATTGTTTGTTAGAGAGCAGATTATTAGTTTCTAGGTGGAGAGTAATTGATTGGTTTATAATTGATTCCATAACTTTACATGGGACGCAGCATAGTGATATGTAGTTATCGACAAGAGAGGGTCTCCTTTTTTTAAGACGGGATAACCATAGCTTTTGACCATGGTTTAGGAAGTGTGCTGGTTCTGAAGGATTTTTTTGAAGATTATGCTCAGTGGTTCTGCTATAGCAGAAGAGAGATTTCTTAGGAAATATGCACATAGACCATCTGGTCCAACTGATAGGGATGGTTTAAGGTCATGTAATGCTTTTTCAACTTGCTCTTCAGTGAAGTCTATTTGGGTTAGGTCATTGAGAGAGTTTGAGGTGTGAGTGATGAATTTGGGGGATGAACCATTGCTATTGACAAAGACAGAGCCAAAGAATGAATTGAGAAGGTTATCTTTGGATGAATCATCATGATATTCTTTGTTGTGGGGTCCTTTAAAACCCTGCTGTTCTGTTTAAGAAAAGTAACAAATCTTCTGTTCCCGGGTCACCCTGACCCGGACCGAAAACTCTTCATTTGCAGTGCTTATGTTTGGTCAATTTGAATACTTTTTTCACTTGGAAAGTAGTCTGAACATTTCTGCACACAATGATATGAAAATTGAACTGAAGAAATTAATCCTTATTGGTTTATTTTGCACATAAATATGCCTCCCCCCCATTTTTGTGAATTTTCTTTAGGTTTATTGATAATTATGCCTGCAAAATACATTCTATTTTACTAAAGTTGGTATGGGATTGGTAGCTTGAACATTTCTGAACATAATGATATGAAAATTGAACTGGAAAAATTGATGCATATTGGTTTATTTTGTTGATGAAATGCACGCCCCCCCCGTTTTTTTAAATAGTCTTCACTTTATGGATAGTTTTGCTAGCAAAATACATTCTATTTTACTAAAGTTGGTGTGGGATTGGTAGCTTGAACATTTCTGAACATAATGATATGAAAATTGAACTGGAAAAATTGATGCATGTTGGTTTATTTTGCACATAAATGTATGCCTCCCCCCGTGTTCAATTATTTCAATTTATATAAAAATTATGCTGTTAATTTCAAACTTACATACTTTTTTTTTAGTAAAATGGGTTTGTTTCATAAAATTAGTTCTCTGGCTACAATGTGGTTGATTTTCAAAAGGATATTCCAAATATTTCTAGACAAATATGTATAAACAGTGACAATAATGGCACATAGCAAGGCCGGGGGGTGGGGGGTGGCCCTTTTGTGGCAAAAATAAACCAATAAGAACCATTTTTTTTCAGTTCATTTATATTTTTCTTATATTCAGAAATGTTCAATTTAGTATATCAAACCTTTTGGGGGAAAATTCCTTAGGGATTTGTAGCCTTAAAAATAGAAATTGACACGAAATTTAAAAAGGATGGGGGGAGGGGCTTTTTGATCAAAATAAAAATATAAGTCTCAATTTTTCCAGTTCAATTTTCATATCATTATGTTCATAAATGTTCAAACTAGTTTTCCAGTTGAAAAAGTTTTCAAAAAGATGAAATTCAAGTACCTAAAAAAATTATTTTTGGTCCGGTCATAACAGACTCGAAGTTATGATTTTTTTTTGCCCAGAAAACAATTAGCCACCACCCCAAAAATATTTTTTGATGATCAGCATTGTTAAATTGAGTAAATGAATGCCTAAGATTTTAAAGAATATTTCGGATTTGGAGCATAAAAAAATAAAAAGTGAAAATGGTTGCAAGCAGCTGAGGGGGGGGGAGGCCTTATTTCTGATATTAAAAAACCAATAAGAATCATTTTTTTCAGTTCCTTTATATTTTTCTTATATTCAGAAATGTTCAAGCTACCAATACCACACCAACTTTAGTAAAATAGAATGCATTTTGCAAGCAAAACTATCCATAAATTGAAAAATATTTCACAAAAACGGGGGGGGCGTGCATTATATCCGCAAAATAAACCAATAAGATTTACTTTTTTCATTTCAATTTTCATATCATTGTGTGCAGAAATGTTCAGACTACTTTCCAAGTGAAAAAAGCTTTCAAAAAGACCAAACATAAGCACTGCAAATGAAGAGTTTTCGGTCTGGGTCAGGGTGACCCGGGAACAGAAGATTTGTAACTTTTTTTGCCCAGCAAAAACTAAGCCCCCCACCCCCCAAAAAAATTTCTCATAGAGAGAACCCCTGAAATGATGAAAAGCCATGAAATTTCAAGTTTCAGATATGCAGGGAAATTTTTTTACAGGGACTCAAACTTGGCTTCGGGTCGCATACGACCCGAACAGAACAGCAGGAAGTGGGATAGGTCTAGATTGGTTGTTTTTAATGTAGTATTAATTGGATTTATATTATTATTCTGTTTTTTTAATATGCTGCGAGTCGCCCCGAGTCCTCGGAGATGGGCAGCATACAAATCCAATTAAATAAATAAATAAAATAAATAGAGTCCTTGAGTTTGTTGTTGACAAAGTTGTAGAAAGCTCGATTGGATTTGGTGCATAGAAGGTTTTCCTCTTGTATGCTGTGGAAGTTGAGACATTCTGCTTTTATTTGTTTGCATATGCTTTTATAAAGTCTTTTGAAGTTTACTACTTGTCCTTTTTTGTTTTTACACCAGAGATATTTTTTTTATTGTAATTTTCTTCTTGAGATGGGGAGGTTATTTTTCTTGGTTGAGGCAGATGCAAATGGCACGTAAAGTCTGATAATTATTTTCATCTCAAGCAAGAATGCGCTGTAGATTATTTAAATAATTATTAAATTTAATTATTTAAACTTAATTATTAAATTTAATAAGAACTGGAGGAAAGAGAATGAAATAATGGGTGTGACTCAGATGACGAAACTAGATAAAGGAGGAAGCATTAGATAAAGGACATATAACTAATATTAAAATATAACGGAATGAAGATAGAGATATAATAAATGAGAGTTATGATAAATTTAGAGTTTGAAAATTAGCCTTTTCTGATTGCTAATTAATTGCATTAGAAATTTTCCACTCATGGAATGGTGTTTGAGGGTGTAAGGGAAATAGGATGGAAGGAAGGGGAAGGAGAGAAGAATGGAGAGAAGGAATAAGAAAGTAGGAAACATAGGTGGAAGCTAACTGAGATGGAAAGAGGGGAGTGGGGAGTGGGGAGAGAAAAATGTGGGACAGACTGAGCATTATAAGTTAAAATTGTTTTGTAAATTTGTGTTACTGCTTGTCAGAGATAATATAAGATTATTGTTATATAATGAAGGTGTATGTGATATGTTGTATGGTTGTAATGGTGGAGAAAAATTAAAATTGGTTGCCCATCAGTTTCCGGTCACAATTCAAAGTGTTGGTTATGACCTATAAAGCCCTTCATGGCACCGGGCCAGAATATCTCAGGGACCGCCTTCTGCCGCACGAATCCCAGCAACCAGTTAGGTCCCACAGAGTGGGTCTTCTCTGGGTCCCGTCAACCAAACAATGTCACTTGGCAGGACCCAGAGGAAGAGCCTTCTCTGTGGTGGCCCCGACCCTCTGGAACCAACTCCCCCCAGAGATTAGAATTGCCCCCACCCGCCTTGCTTTTCATAAGCTGCTTAAAACCCACCTCTGCCGCCAGGCATGGGGGAACTAAGATACACTTTCCCCCTAGGCCTTCACAATTTTATGTATGGTATGTTTGTATGTATGATTGGTTTTTATATAATGGGTTTTTAACTGTTTTTTAGGTATTGGATTTTGTTATATACTGTTTTACTGCTGTTGTTAGCCGCCCCGAGTCTGCGGAGAGGGGCAGCATACAAATCCAATAAATAATAATAATAATAATAAAATCTTTTGGAAAAATATAAAAATAGTTAAACTGCAAGATTTGTTTTTCAAAAATCCATGCTAATCTCTGGGTATTGCTGCAAGTTTTCAAAGTGTTCTTATATCAATTTATCTGAGATCTGCTCTGCAATATTTCTAAAAATTAAAGTCAGACTGAGTGACCAGTAATTTGCAGGATGTGCCTTTTGCCATTTTCTGAGGATTTGTTTCCCCCCCAATCATTTGGCATTTCACCATTTCTGCATGATTACTTGGTATTTAAGATTTACATACATTTAAGAGTTAAAATATATATTCTGACATATTTCTCTTAATCTCAGAATTCAATCCTGTCTTTCATTTTGTTCTTCATAATGCGTATCTCTACTGGAAAATAATGAACCAAAATGGAAACTGAATAGGTCTGTATTTTTCACTGTTCTGGTAGCATTTTAATGTTGTCCTTGAGCAGCTGCTGCAGCAATTCAATTTCATTTCATTTTGAACATCTCTAAAAATGTTCTTATTAGCATTTCTCATTAACCTTCTGAACTTTTGCTTTCCTGGAATCAGTTCTATAATTCAGGGGTTGTTGTCTATATACTTCCTTTGTGGCTTTATTCAGTTTGCATTTACTATAATGTTCTTTGTTTTGTTTTCAGATTTCATATTTTCTTGTGTACTTGTTCCCTGAATTGTTCATATATCTATTTAGAATTACAACTTTGTCTATTGTCAGAAACAGTGAAGAAGTCAATGAATTCTAAACACTTTTAAATGCAATGGTTCACAGATCTTTTCCATGGGGTGTTAAAATTTATTTATTTACATCCTACCATCATTTTTAAAAAAATAAATAACTCAATGTGGTGAACATACACAATATTTCTTCATTATTCTATTTCCTCCCCAACAACAACCCCATGAAGTAAGTGGAGTTGAGAGAGTGACTGATTCAAAGTCACTTAGATGGCTTTCATGCCTATGGTGGTAGACTAGACCTCACATTCTTCTAGCTTCTAGCCTGGTGCCTTAGCATTAAAAATTAACAGAAACTATGTAGAACTGAACAAAAAAATGTACACAATATTATGCAATATGTTCTCAACCAGACTTTAGAGGATTGAGACCCTAAACTGCTGTTTTCTAATGAGAGCGCAGGTTGGAGCTCAGGTCCAAAAAGTTTAAAAGCTTGACGCTTAATATAGCTTTTACTGATTTGCACATGATCGGAACAGCAGTGCCCAATGGTTTCCCCTTGACATTGCCTTCAGTTTGTCTCCAGCCCATGAATGAGACAGGCTTAAATTGTCCTCGTTGGATTAGTCTTAAAGTCACAGTTTCCTTCTTAACCCAACAACCTCTCATGTAAGCTAGAATCTGTGTAAAATTTGTCGTAAAGAAGTCAGGTGATCAGCGGCAAGTAGGATCAGATCAAAGCTTATTGACCATTGCAGGTTGATGTGGGTGTGCCCCCTCTCTTCCAATATCTGATCATCATCCTTTGCAGGACCCGAAAACGTGTCTCTGTGAAATGATAAAAATACTGAAATAATGTAAGAGGCTGAAATAGTAAAGCTTCCCTACCTTTTTCCTTTCTCTACTGAAAATTGATACCGGTTGGCTAATTAAGGGCAAGGAAGAAAAATCTTAAATAAAAGCATTTTTTGTGACTCGGCTTCTTGTGGCTCCAATTTATTTTTATTTTGCTATGTTTTAATTAACTTGGGCTACAACAGAATGGGATGAATTCCTGTCTGAGTCAATTTTCAATTCATAACATGCACATCTGTATGCTGTTATTGGTTCACAGTAAATTGCTTCAGCTGATTCCACATATCTGTTTTGTGAGGAAGCCATTACATTGTTCTCCTCTGCCCGGTTCCAGTGATTCCATCAGAAATGAAAAGTATCATCAGGACAATAAATCATATAAAATTAGCAGCAGAAGCCTCTATCAGGCTGGACAGATGCAGTTAATCTCACAGAAAGGACAGATTGTTGCTTAACAAGTCAAATGGTAACAGTAAATCTCTACCAGAGCACTAACTCTCAGTGAGAAGCACTGAAGCGCACAGAGAGGCCTCATAAAAAGACCTCTCTGGCTGAAAGTATTAAGCTACCTCTAAAAATCAGTTTTGAGAGACAACATTTATCTGCTGCAAATCTCTTCATTGTTCAAGATGACCATTCAAGCCATCCTCTCCCCCCCACACACACACTTTTTCATTGATATTCTTTGGAAGTTACTCATAAGTTCCTTTTGGAGGAGCAGTAATAACAACTGACATATTTGATACACCCCATTAGTGTTGCTTTATCCAATTGCAAACCCCATTACAATAAATACATGGCAGATCAACATGAAATGATGTTTTGAAAAATCTTCCTTTCTTCCCTTTCCCTGTCTATCTCTCTCCCATAAAGAAACTTCTTTTCTTTTGTAGGTCAGTGTTTCTGCAGGTTTAAGTGGATTAAACAGAGCCATGTATATTTTTGAAGTTTGGAAATCATTTATTAAAATCTTGAAAGCCATCAGGGAACACAATTTCTGACAATTGCTTTGAACTGAATTAGGGGATTAATAAAGGTGCTCATATCTGCCCTCTGAGACTGCTTTCTATTTCCTAGTTCCCAACAACCGGTAAAATTCCACAGAGCTGGTCTCCTCCAGGTCCCGTCAGCTAAACAGTGTCGGCTGGCGGGCCTGTGGAGAAGGGCCTTCTCTGTTGCTGCCCCAGCTCTCAGGAACGAACTACCCCCTGAGATCTGGACTGCCTCCACTCTACTGATCTTCCAGAAAGCATTGAAGACCTGGCTTTTCAGGCAGGCTTGGGGCTGTTGATCTTACAATTTTACTTGGTCCGGCCTTGAATAATGTGTATCTATGTCATTTTTTAAACTATTTTTCCTAATCTTTTGTGATGTTTTAAAATGTATTTTATACCCTGTTATAATTCACCCAGAGCCCTTCGGGAACTGGATGGCAAACAAACAAACAAACAAACAAACAAGCAAGCCCATTCTGAAGACAAGTCAACTGGACAGGTGAGTAATTGTTTTAAAGTAAGATATATAAAAATAGCAGAGCTGAATCCAATAACATCTCTTGAATCAATCTAGATTATGTAAACTGCAGACTGGATTTTTCATAAATACTTTTTAATCAGTTTGTAACCTCTGAGAGTGAGTTTTCCCGAGATCAAAGAAGTAGTTCTGATCTATAGATCTCTAATTTGTTTGTAAAAGACTGGCAATGTTTTATGATTTGAAACTTTGTAACCATAATATCTCTAAAGTGATTCTGGCATTCTGTCTATAATTATATAGATGAAATAGACAACATTGGGGATAATCAGAAGGGCCTTTGAGGGGAAGGGTCGGTAGCTGATTTCAATTTCATACTCAAATGTCCTGAGCTCAGAAAAATGAGACAAATCTTGTCCAAATTATTCTTCTACCTTAGGGAAATTAGTGTTCTGTGAGTAAACCTAGTCGAATCTGTCTAAACTTAACATCTGCTGATATGATTACCAATAATGGGAATTTTTTTCAGCACTGTTAGTAGTTAAAGATATATACAGAATAGCTTTATTAGGACAGCGGGTAAATACTCAGATAAACATATTACGGAAGCCTAACTGCAAATATAATTTCTTCTTTAAGACTGAACCTAAATTCTTGCTGAATCTTTCACAATATAATGAAATGGAAAAAAATACTTAATACAGTGTTCCCTCGATTTTCGCAGGTTCGAACTTCGCGGAAAATCTATACCACGGTTTTTCAAAAATATTAATTAAAAAATACTTTGCGGGTTTTTCCCCTATACCACGGTTTTTCCTGCCCGTTGACATCATATGTCATCACCAAACTTTTGTCTGCCTTTAATAAATATTTTTTTAATAAACTTTAATAAATAAACATGGTGAGTAATAATCTGAATGGTTGCTAAGGGAATGGAAAATTGCAATTTAGGGGTTTAAAGTGTTAAAGGAAGGCTTGTGATACTGTTCATAGCCAAAAATAGTGTATTTACTTCCGCATCTCTATTTCGCGGAAATTCAACTTTCGCGGGCGGTCTCGGAACGCATCTCCCGCGAAAAGCGAGGGAACACTGTATTTTAAAACTGTCAACATAGATAACTGAAGTTAGAATTTATCTAGCTATTATTTTTAAGTTAGATCTCATGAAATTGTATGTGTCTTGAATTATTATGGTAACTATTAACATTAAAAAGAACAGCTAAATTTGAGCCAAAGTATTTATTTTATTGATTGATTTTGTCCAATACACAATGAGGGTTTTAGTGGTATACACATAGTAAAATATACAATGAAGGTTATAGAGGATATATACTCATAGTATTATACAGTATAATACTGTGTATTACAGTAATACTCAGAATCATTATCTGGTTTGCTAGATAGATGATCTGGGATTCTTATAGTGGGACAGATCAATTTCTTTGATAACCTTTATGAAATTTTCATATTACTGATTCAAATAAAGTGGATAAGAGCCATGGTGGCACAGTGATCAGAATGCAGACTGCTGGCTGCTAGCAGTTCCGCAGTTTGAATCTCATTGGCTCAAAGTTGACTCAGCTTTCCATTCATCCAAGGTTGGTAAAACTAAGAACCCTGATTGATTTATTAGATTTGTATGCCGCCCCTCTCCGAGGACTCTATGTCTATGATTGTTGGGGACATTATTGTGGTTCTGTAAACAACTTAGAGAGAGCTGTAAAGTACTTATAAAGGGCTGTAAAGCATTGTGAAGTGGTACATAAGTCTAAGTGCTATTGATATTGCTATAACTAAATAATAGGAAAATATTCAAAACTGAAAAGCTCATTGCTTGCCTAATCAAGACAATGGATAACAGGATATAGGTGTCTGTTAAACCAGATGTAGACTGAGCAGCAGATTTATTATACCATAAAGGATTTTAAAAAATGTCTAATGTCCCTTTAAGCAGGAAATGCATTTAGTACTTTACTTCTAGACAACAAAAAGAGCATGATCTACTTGGATGCCATTTTGAGAGAATTCTACAAGTTTCTATTGACAATTGTTAATAAGGTTTGGGGTCCTCATTCTTGCTTTTTTGATATTCATCATGTACAGCTATGAAAATTCAGCCTGAAGATTAAGCAGACCCAAGGTAACAAGGGATTTCCATTTGTAATTTTCATCATTAAGGCAGTATGGGATTTCCCCCCATAAACATGGCCCAATGTTATTCATTTTAATTTGCTACCTCTTGAAGGTGAATTTAATACTATTCATACATTTTCATTTACAAAATTGTCAGTAATAAGAGAGCTGGCACATGGGAGACAGTAGCTGCATAATTGCAACTTACACGCTTGTCTTACTGAAAAACTGCTAGCTCAGGAATCGCCAGCTCCTGTGCTCCATGCATGAAATTGCAAATAGAATTTAATTTGCCCTTGTATCCTGTAGGATCAGCTTGAAATGATTAATGCAGGAAAGAATGTGGCAAGATTTTATTCATTACAATCTCAGAGGATTGCAGTGTAAAAGCATCATGTATAACATCGTAATATACTATAAACTACTCTTTCTGAACTGCTTTCTTACCATAATCATATTTCTAATATTTAATTCTATATTTGAAAATGTGTAAAAAGACACCATTTCGGTGTGTGTTATTCCAATCTCCCAAACAGAAATGTAATTTGTTAGAATTTAGAACATTTAAACAGACTGTTTTCACTACAATACTTGAGCAAGCAGTACGTTAAAAACTTTCAATATACAGCTGTACAACCAAAGTATACCCAAACAAAAGTAGATTTTATACATATACAAAAGAAAACCTATAATTGGAGGCGATTCTTGCTTATTTAGTTAGTAGCTTTGATTTCATTTTGGTAAGAAATAGGTATATCTAGGGAACTGTATTTAATTGTGTATATTTCTTGTTACCTTTGATTCTTCCAAGCTTTCTTCATTCTGTATCTCATATTATAACTTAGATTGTCCATAAGGCAAATTTTGAAAGAAAACGATGAGGATTATTTTAGCAAGGTGAATGAACTTGATTTCAGCCACAACGATACACTGTTGAGAGATTGAAGGGTCAGATTGTGGATAAATCATCCTGGATAATTTTTTTGTAATCACTAAGAGTTCATCCTGACCTCATGGTAAATAATCAAAGCAGAAAATATTTTATTTTCCATTTTGTTAGTAAACATGTGCTCTATGAAGCAAGCAAATTTCATGATCATTCTTGGTAAATAATTCTATGAAAATCAGCTGAGCATTGTAAATGTCATATTTATTGCATTTGAATAAATGAAGAAGGAAATGTTGGAACATAGATATTGGAAATTAGTTCTATTGAATTCAAATGCAATTCCATGTAAAGTTGCATCTACTTAAAGCTGGAATATCAGAATGTACAAAAAAGGCAGGGTGGGGGATTATACAAAAGAATAAGGGCACCAGAGTGCCTTCCGTGCCCTGTCCTAATGTTTCTCTTTTACTAGTATCATGTATATAAATACTTTTATATCTTTGTATACCACTAATATGTACTTGACAAAATAAACAAATAAATAAAATAAACAAAGATCCCCCGCTTTTTATTCTGATGGGATTTTCTTATCCCGTAAAAATTGATGTTGAAAATACTTCTCACTATTTAATAATATTGGCACTTAGGTACGCTGGCTATACAAGTAAAAAAAAATATTAAAATATTTGTTTAAAGGAAGACAATAACACAGTAAAAAATTACCAAATTATTTCAGCTTATGCTATGGTCTGTCTCAGGGAAGAATACTACAGTATATATAATTGATAACATTAAGACTATATTCTATACACACATGGGATAAGTTGTGTATAACAAATTGCACAATATCTCTGAACAACTATTATAACATTATATAGTGAGATCAATAAGATATTTTAATAGGCATACATTGGAGTATAATATGTAATAATAAAAGTTAATCATGTCCATGAAAATAATATATTAAAATAATAAGAAAACAGAAGTAGTAGAGAAACAGAAGTAGTAGAGAAACAATATAGTGGAATATGGAATATGCAATTTTATCAAAGTATGTTATTAAATTGAAAATGGTCAAGAAAAAAAATACATTTTGCAAAGTTCTGGAAATAAAAATAAATGTTTTCTGTCCCCTTCTCCCCACTTCTTTCCATGTGAAATATGAAAATCTGATTTTTTTTGGTCTAAAATTTCTAATTACATGACAAAATTGCACTGGACTTTTTCTGATGGGCCTGTTATTATTAAGACCAATCAATGTTTGAATTTGATGCACAGCCATTTATCTAAACATCCAGATCATAATAAATATTATTTTAGTGTAGGGTATGTATGTATCAGGCAGAAATTCAATTCCCTATCATATATGTCAGTATTTATTATATATTTCTGTGTCACATTTCAAATAAAAATTATTTGTGTGCATAATGTGATCATCTCTACTTATGACATCTCACAAATTTAAAAATATGTATCACTTGTACAAAATAAAAATTGCTTTATAATACATTTTGGGGAGAGTGAGAACCAAACGGGACAACACTGGCTGTTTTATCAATATCTGAATAGCATAGCAGAATATGAAATATTGTGGTTTTAGTAGAATGTCATTACAGAACTTTGAACACATGGCTAAAGAGAAAAAGGCAAAGAAAGACAAAAATAAGATAGGAAAAGAAAAAAGTCAAAGAAAAGAGAAGATGTTATTTGGAATCTTTTAGCCTTATACCTATTTTTTTGTTCTGTGTAAAAATAAATTATAAAATAAATTATAAGACAAAGTTAATATCCCAAAAACTAGACTATCATAGAACCATTGAACCATAGAACCATAGAAGATTGACGGCAGAAAAAGATCTTACGGTCCATCTAGTCTGCCTTTATACTATTTCCTATATTTTATCTTAGGATGGATCCCAGGCATGTTTAAATTCAGTTACTGTGGATTTACCAACCACGTCTGCTGGAAGTTTGTTCCAAGGATCTGCTACTCTTTCAGTAAAATAATATTTTATGTTGCTTTTGATCTTTCCTCCAACTAACTTCAGATTGTGTCCCCTTGTTCTTGGATTCACTTTCCTATTAAAAACACTTCCCGTGTTTTTATCTTTCTGCTTTGCTAATTGGCTTAACATGGATAATAATTATTGAATTGTCCTCTTTTCAGAAATCATTTGAGCAACAGGTTCTATGGAGAGATGATTTAAAATAATGCTAACAGAGGCACTAACTGAGAAATGAAATATGGTGTGTATGCATGATTACATTGAGATTGATTGCCCAATAATTATATAAATGGAATGGAATAATATGAATTTGACATAAAGTGCAGTTAAGAGTAATGCCTATCTCCAAGGAATAGTGCTTCCTCTTGCAAAGTATTGTTTAAATATTTCTGGATATTCATTTGATAGTCAACAAAGTAAGCCTTGTTTAGATTTGCATTTTCCCAAGTGGTAATTTTCTGCATCAAAATGTAAGACAACATGAATGACCATGTATGATATATGTTTTCCATAGGTAAGTTTCAATTAGCTTGCTGTGAAATGAGCCTTTTGAGAAGAGATCATAATCCAGTGGCTGAACACTTGCTTTGCTTGCAAAAAATCTCAGTTCTGCTTTGCTTTTTTCACATTGCAATGTACCAGAGTTCTAGAAGAACAGTTCAGGGATAAATCTGAGAATTTCACGGTTGTTCAAAATCAGAATAAAGCAAATTCAGATTTTCCATTCTATCCAAGTGAAACAAAAATAATATCACTTTGCAATCTGGATATAGTCAAATTGATTCACAATCCTGTTAGGACAAGGTATGCATGCTGAAGATTGTTATGAATCTCATGAATGTGCCAAATCTTCTCTGTCGCAGTAAATACTGCTTGTAATTGTAAACATATTTATACATCTTTTCCCCAACTATCTACTAATCCTGTTCTCTTAAACACAGAGAATGCCAAGGAGTAGATTTATTATCCTAAAATATAATCTTGATACATTAAGGCAGCTGATACGATTCTATTAGCACCTCTGTTAGATTTTTCTAGCAGGAAAATTTGAAGACTCCCTAATATCTTTCTTCTGGTTGATTTATTTCTGATAACTAATAGTTATGGTTCCTTTTAGAGCCAATTTGGTGCTGTGGTTAAGGCATTAGGCTAGGAGGTTATTAGGCACAAAGCCAGTTGAGTAACGTTGGTCACTTTCCTTCAGACTTAGGAAAAAGGGAGTGGAAAACTATTTATAAAACATAGCTATGAAAACTAGCTAAGGATTTGTCCAGGCAGTCTCAAAAAACCAGACATGATTAAACGGAAGAATAAAAGACGATGCCCTTAAATGGCATAGGTGTCTCCCTTCTCACCAATATCTAGGTCAAATATATGAATTATTTTCATAATGTTTATTTCATTATAGACATTTTTACATCTGGGTTTTTTCTATAGCTGTAGGATGTACTTTGATGGGTTCCCTGTACAAAACTGATTTTCTTTTACAGGTTCCAAAGATGTTTGAATCATGTTTGAGGGCAAACTTATAGCAGAAGTAGTGATGGGGAAATGCTTGGAGAAAATGCAAATAACTTAAGCCCTCCAATTGCTTTTCTTAGGTAGATGGGCTTATTAATTTTGTTAAAATAGAACGAGAATCTGTTAACATATTATCGAAAATGAAATTCCTCTAGGGATGTGAATATTCAGCTGTTATTCCTGACAACTGAAAACTTTATCTGAGCAATAGTGGGTTTTGTGTTAGAATCCTGAAAAACAGAGCTTTAATTAGCACAATATTTGCTTGGTGAGAAAAAAAAGCCAAGTGTGATTTATTTTGTGACAGCCTCCTTGTGTGGTAGTTTCTCATTATTCACATTATCCGGAGGCTCCACAAGAGTTTGTGACACAGTGTAACTGTTGACTTTAACAATATGCTCTGTTAAAATAATGTATGTAGTAGGAAAATAAAAGAATTACACCAAGAATTTCTCTAGAAGTTAATTTGAATGTTTCCTTCCCACCAGACCTTAATGCAAGGCAAAGACTGCCATAAACATTCACTTAACATTTGTCATTTTACAATCCCAAAACAACAACAAAAACCTGGGGAGAAAGCATGTCAAGCAAATGGCAGCTCTATTTAATAAAAACTTACATCTGTTTTCATTTTTGAAACCCAAATCAAGAAAATGTAGTTACTGAAAAGGAAAAGCAGGAAAATTTATGCTTAAAACTTTTGCTAACATAAATAATGAAAAGGGGTGTGGAAATTTCAGTGAACTGTTATTAGGCTGTCTGTGAAATTATCTCAAATATGTAAGAGGAAAGAGTTTTTCCTAATAGAGACAATAAAGCATTTTTAATACAGTGTGCATCTCTAGAGATTCCTGTTATTTCCATGTCTCCAATCCAGCCCTAGAGTAGTTTTATAATTCACAGTAGTTCTTAGTAGACAATGTTTTGGCACAAAGAGAGAAGGGTGAATATCTGCTCTTCTTACCCATCTAGATAACTATTAAGATTGTAATTCAGTGGCTGGACACTTGTTCTGCCTAAAGGAACTCTCAGTTTTGTTTTGTTTTTATTTTGTCAAATTCCAGAGTTTTAGAGTGAGTGGGTGTCTCATGAACTACATGGATGCTTGGCTGCATAGCTAGAGGTATAACAAGCAGGAAGAGGGAGATTATGATCCCGCTATATAGAGTGCTGGTGAGACCACACTTGGAATACTGTGTTCAGTTCTGGAGACCTCACCTACAAAAAGATATTGACAAAATTGAATGGGTCCAAAGACTTGCTACAAAAAAGATGGAAGGTCTTAAGCATAAAACGTATCAGGAAAGACTTAATGAACTCAATCTGTATAGTCTGGAGGACAGAAGGAAAAGGGGGGACATGATCGAAACATTTAAATATGTTAAAGGGTTAAATAAGGTCCAGGATGGAAGTGTTTTTAATAGGAAAGTGAACACAAGAACAAGGGGACACAATCTGAAGTTAGTTGGGGGAAAGATCAAAAGCAACATGAGAAAATATTATTTTACTGAAAGAGTAGTAGATCCTTGGAACAAACTTCCAGCAGACGTGGTTGGTAAATTCACAGTAACTGAATTTAAACATGCCTGGGATAAACATATATCCATCCTAAGATAAAATACAGAAAATAGTATAAGGGCAGACTAGATGGATCATGAGGTCTTTTTCTGCCTTCAGTCTTATATGTTTCTATGTTTCTACAAGTCTCACCTCTGACATTGTGTGGCAAACTTTTCAGTTTTCAAAACCTTTTTTTCTTTTTTTCTGAAAATGTTATAAATGAGCCAGGGTGGCACAGCAGGTAGAGTGCTGTACTGCAGGCCACTGAACCTGACTGTAGATCTGTAGGTCAGCAGTTCAAATCTCATCACCGGCTCAGGGTTGACTCAGCCTTCCATCCTTGCGAGGTGGGTAAAATGAGGACCCGGATTGTGGGGGCAATAGGCTGGCTCTGTTAAATAGTGCTATTGCTAACATGTTGTGAGCCACCCTGAGTCTGAGGAGAAGGGTGGCATAAAAATCAAATAAATGAATAAATGAGTAAGTAAGTAAGTAAGTAAGTAAGTAAGTAAGTAAGTAAGTAAGTAAGTAAGTAAGTACATCAGGTTTCCACTAAGCATCAGAGTATTTCTCTAGTACTTTAATCTCCCTTCCCTCAAATCCTCAAGAAAAAAAGAAAATCGTGTTTTTAAAGGGTTAATCCAATTCCGCTCTCAAAATTTCATCCTGATCCACACCCTGCCATTCTTACAGAAGAACAGAAGAGCTACACTGTGATAGGGAAAGAATGGGAAAGGATGGTTCTGGATCAAGAATGGTGGCTTTTCAAAAAAAATTTGAGATCGATAAAGGGAAGGCAGGAATACAAATTTTAGGGAGATATTTGCTGATAGGAGAACAGGAACATTGACTCAGAATAAGATGTTACTTTTATTAAGTGCATATAGTTTGCATTAGTATGCTATTAGAAATACACATTCATTAGAAACAGAAACATAGAAAATTACTGGCAGAAAAAGACTTAGTGGTTCATCGAGTCTGCCCTTTGAATTTTTAATATTTTTTTTGGTATTCTTTTTAATTTTAATACTAAGTGTGTTCTTCATTATTTTAAATTATTTGTAATTTTTATTAATTTTTAGTTTATAATTTTAAACTTTTGTCAGATATGTTTTTATCCTAAGCAAGTTTAAGGTAAGGTGTTAAGGTAAAAGTTCCCCTCGCACATAAGTGTTCCTAAACTCCATTATTGATTAACTCACTACCTCCTCTGAAAGTTGGTTCCAAGTTTCCTCTACTTTTCTTTTAGTAGACAATACCTGCAAATTCATAGATACACTTGCAAATACACAGGAAAATTATATATACAAATGTTGAGTAGTTCAGAGAGCTGGTAAATAACCCCTCTGACTCATACAGCCCCCATCTAGATCTCTTTAATTGAAATAGAGGGTGGCCACGTATGAAAATCAATACTGCGGTTTGAGAGAGTCATCCCTGAATACTATGGGTGGATCCTTGACTGAAAAATTGTAGACTGAACTAAGAAGCCAAGAACACACATGCAATGCTAAAGAGAAATTCCCTGAATGTGGACTCTAGCATGAGTCTGAAAGCTCAGAAGACTAAATTGTTGGTCCCGGTGACTTATCCAGATTGGATCCTACAACATTATCCTGGAACACATTTTATTTTATTTTATTTTATTTTATTTTATTTTATTTTATTTTATTTTATTTTATTTTATTTTATTTTATTTTATTTTATTTTATTTTATTTTATTTTTATTTTTATTTTTATTTTATTTTATTTTATTTTATTTTATTTTATTTTATTTTATTTTATTTTATTTTATTTTATTTTATTTTATTTTATTTTATTTTATTTTATTTTATTTTATTTTATTTTATTTTATTTTATTTTATTTTAATTTAATTTAATTTAATTTAATTTAATTATTTAGTCCAATACACAATGAGAGTTTTAGTGGGTATAAGTGTTGGAGTTCGGTAATGAGTTCCACGCTTCGACAACTCGGTTATTGAAGTCATATTTTTTACAGTCAAGTTTGCAGCGGTTAATTTTAAGTTTAAATCTGTTGTGTGCTCTTGTGTTGTTGTGGTTGAAGCTGAAGTAGTCGCCGACAGGCAGGACGTTGCAGCATATGATCTTGTGGACAATACATGCATTTACCTTTACAGTATTTGTAAGCTAAAGAGACATAAACTAGAGTACACAGGATGATAAATACTTGGTAAAATTTGTCTACTGTATAAGTATTGGGGAGAAAAATTCTTCATAAGAACTTTATCCTGACAGGTTTCAGTACTACAGCATATAACTACTTGGATTCAGAGAGTTGAAATATTATTGTAGAAATGCAGGATCATCAAAATCATCACTCAGTTGTGGTCTGTGAAAGCATTCAACACTCTTCTTATCTATCTTATCTATCTGCCAACATTCACAATATAAAGGAAGAAAAGATGGAAAGATAAGATGGAAACATAGAAGATTTTCTCATTTTTCGTTAGAAAGAAAATAAACAGTTTGACTTTTACATTCATTTTTCTGTCACATACATAAACCCAAGGTTTAGTTATAATTCAAGCCACGATTTTATACTTTTGCAATGCACTTTTTAAATGATTTTTTTTAAAAAAAAGTTAGATAAAACTCTGTATAAAAATACATACATTAATGAAAATAAGATGATTTATAGTAGGGAAATTTTTCACAAAATTGTACGCAGAGCGGTAAGCTACATGACAAGCAAAAATGCATCTATTGGAGAAACAATCACTAAAATATATACAAGTTTTATTACTTAAAAAAACCCTTCAGTTTGATAACACAAACTTAATTTATTTGGAAAAATATGAAGTAGTGAGAAACTGAAATTGATTAACCCAAATACTGTGGAAAGATTGGGGTGTATAAACTGATAATACAATCTCTACATCTGTCTTAAATCCTTATTTTGTCCTGCAAATTAAACAGCAAACCTGTGATTCATAAAAAAGAATGTACTGTGACACTATAATAAAAACAACTGATTTGTACTGTATCTGCCTGAAAATACTGGTAAATGCATGTTAGCCACACATATAACCATGGACAATAGATTCCCCTATTCTAATTTTTATATCATTTCTCTCTTGAAAAGAAGATGCTTTTTCTCACAGGAAGCTACTTCCGGCAGCCAATTCTGTGGATCTACTGGTTGCTAATTGATTTCTCAAATTCAAATACAGGTTTTGATCTATAAAGCCTTCTAGAGCATGATACCTACTCCAATTGGAATCAATCTGCTCTGCTAGATCTCTGCTCGATATATCTTAAGGTGAGGTTCCTTATTGTCCCATATTTCCAAAATGTAAAAACAGCAAAAGCCAGAAGGAACTTTTTCTTCATAACATAAATGTAGAATAATCTTTTAGTATATTGATTGGTTTTTTAGAACAACTGAATAGCAAAGTTGGAAGGGACCCTGGAGGTCCTCTAGTCCAAATCTTCAGGAAGAAGAAGATGATGAGGATGACAACAACAACAGAGTTGGAAGGGACCTTAGAGGTCTTCTAGTCCAACCCCATGCTTAGGCAGGAAACCCTACACTACTTCAGACAAATGGTTATCCTATATCTTCTTTAAAACTTCCAGTGTTGGCACAATCACTACTTCTGGAGGCAAGTTGTTCCACCGATTAATTGTTCTAGCTGTCAGGAATGTTCTCCTTAGTTCTAAGTTGCTTCTCTCCTTGTTTAGTTTCCACCCATTGCTTCTTGTTCTACCCTCAGGTGCTTTGGGGAATAGGTTGACTTCTTCTTTGTGGCAACCCCTGAGATACTGGAACACTGCTATCATACTGTATCTCTCCTGGTCCTTCTTCTCATTAAACTAGAGATACCCAGTTCCTACAACCACTCTTCATTCGCGGCGCAGGCGGAGTAACAGTCGGACACAAAGGTATGGGTATAATGGGGTCACTTTTATTAAACCAAACTCAACTTAACTATTTAACCAATAAAACCACGTGACCTGCAGGGGTGCATAAATCAAATGGGGGCGGAGTTAACTTTCAAACAACCTCAACTGAGCAACTCTTGGGCGAAAGCTCCTTGCCTGGGTGCAGGGTCATGGTAAAATTACACCTGCCCCTTGCCCCATTACCACGCCCCCATGGCGTGTGGGATGGCTCGCTACTGGTCTCTGGTAAGCCCCAGCCAGCGAGCCTCAGGAGCGACCCCCTCCCCGAACCCAAGCCGGTCGAGCCCTGTAATCCGAGAAGGAGATCGCCCCTCACCTCACTAGAGGTGCCCCTAAAGGAGATCACACAGTTGCTTCTTATGCCCATTTCTGCCCCCTATTGGCCACAGCAGGGGGTGAAATTATAATTTATTTCCCCTGCTCCCCCCCCTGCACATGAATGTGCAGGCACCTCTGCAGGTCCGCTATGAATTTGTCGTTCCCCTTGTCTGTCAAATGTACCCCGTCCTGTCTATATAACTCTATCTGGGATGCTCTGATGTCGGGGTGGTCTATCACTCCACCCCCCGCCTGGAGTACCCACTTCTTAACTGCTCTGTTGACTCTCTTCCTGGCCCCATCTACCGCCTTAGGGTTTACGGCATGCCTCCAGCACCTTCGTGGCAAGATATTGGACCACAACACGCGTGTGTCCGGCCACCGTTCCCAAATCACCTGTAAGCCATCCCAAATGTGCCACAACAAGTCGACACCCGTCATTGATCCCAGGTCGTTACCTCCCACATGTAAAACCAACCATCCCGGCACCCCCTGCACCTTCCCACTGTTGAATAACAGCGGAAGCAAATCAAACCACCATAGTCCTCTACGGCCCAACCATTGGACAATCACATGCTGGTCCAGCTCCAACTGTCTGCCGGGCGTCGTCTCCTGGGCCCTCCTCTCGGCCCAGTATACCATGCTGTGGCCACAGATCAGAATCCTGTGGTGCGCACCCTGTATGTTATCTAAAGGAAGGGAGGAAACAAAGCAGCGTCAGAAGTGGCGGCGCAGACCGCACCCTTTCCCACCCTACTCACCTAAGGGCGGATGTATGTCTGGAAGGCCGCAGATCTCCATCGGCCCACTGCACGTATGTCCGGTGTGCTGAAACCCTCTTCAGCTGCAAAGGAAGCTGCACCAATCCTAAAAGAGTGAGTCCCATAACGCCTGGGGTCCAAGCCCAGCCGTGACAAGGCCTTAGTCGTCACTGCCCAAAACTGGTACCTGGTGAGAGGTTCCCCAGAGGAATGACAGAAAAGCGGGCCAGGCTCTCTGCCTCTAAGGGCCCAGTATGCTGAGATTGCCCCCACGGGGCACATCCTCTTGTTAGTCCGGGAAAGCTTAACCGTAACGCCCCGTCCCCTTTGATCAGTCTTGGATCGTCTCAGCCGCAGGAAAACCGAGCCCCGCCTAAATCTAATATCCCTTGCCATCAAGGCACGGCCGGAGCTATCGGACCTAGATACCGCAAGGATATCACTGATACGAAAAGCCCCAAAAAACAAGGTAACCGCAGCCGCGTGGTAAAGTGCTGCCTCGTAATCAGAGCGGCAAAGCCCGACCCACAAGTCACACAGCCCCATTCGGTGAGCTAACTTGAGGGGACGCCTGGTGTCACCCTGGACCTGACCCTTCTCCCTGATCCAGCCCTCCAGTGTTTTCCTAACCCTGAAGTCCCCCGTGGTGTCTGAGAAACCCCTTGACTTGGCTATAAAGGCCAAGCCTGCCAGTTTGCCCCGTATTGTTCGGGCTGTCAACCCCCGGTGTTTGCTAAGTGCACAAAACTCAAGCAGGTGCTCCACCGGGGCCGGCCATAGCTGTTCGTATCTCCTGAGGTGACGAAAAGCCCAAAATTCCATACCTGCCCGCTGGTATGACCTCCTGGTGCTTGCGGCTATAGACATATCCATTGCCCTGTTTACGTCGGCCCTCCAATCAACCACAGGTGATGGGGGGCTGCCTCCGGGTGCTCCTCGGCCTGTGGGGCAAGCAGCCGGAACCTAGCCAACTGCCCCCTTGATAATGCGTCAGCCACCCTGTTTCTAATCCCAGGGACATGGTGTGCTCGAAAGAGCATGTTATGGGCCAGGCACTTCACTACCATATGCCGAACCAACCCCATCACCCGCTCATTCTTGGAGGAGAGTGTGTTGACCATATGTACCACTGCCATGTTATCGCACCAGAAGTGTACCGTCTTCCCGGTGAAACTAGGGGACCAAAACTCAATGGCCACGACAATCGGGAATAGTTCCAGGAATGTCAAATCCCTGCAAACTGCGGTACCCCGCCACTCCTGCGGCCAGTCCGCCCGAAACCATCTATCCTTCCATATGACGCCAAAACCAGCCGTCCCGGCCACGTCAGACTTCACCTGCAAGTCCCCTTTTAGCAGCATGTCTTGTCTCCAAAAAGATACCCCATTGTATGTGTCTAAAAATTGTTGCCACACCCTTAGATCCTCCCTAACGCTAGCCGTCAAGCAAATCCTGTGGTGCGGCTTGCTCACGCCGACCGTCGCCTGGTAAAGTCTATACATAAATGCCCTTCCCGGCGCTGTCACTCGACAAGCGAAATTCAACAGTCCAACTAGCTCCTGAACCTGTTTGAGAGTCACCCTCCTGGCGGCTCGAACAACCTTCACCATGTCTTAAGTCTAGCCAGCTTGTCCTCAGGTAGCCTACACGTTTGCGCTACCGAATCTACCTCGATGCCTAGAAATGTGAGCCTGGTGGTGGGCCCCTTGGTTTTTTCATGGGCCAGAGGCACGCCCAGATCAACGCATAAGTCCTGAAATCCTGCCATCCCCCGCTGACATTCATCAGAGTCAGCCGGCCCTGCGAAGAGAAAGTCATCTAGATAATGGACCACTGACCGAATCCCTGTGCCCTTCACGTGGGCCCACTCGAGAAACGGACTAAACTTCTCAAATAAAGAGCATGACACCGAACAACCCATCGGTAGGGCCCTGTCCACGAAGAAGCCCCCCTCAAACTGAAAACCCAGGAGGTCAAAATCCTCGGGGTGAATTGGTAAAAGTCGAAAGGCCGACTTAATATCACATTTGCCCATCAGGAACCCCACTCCACACCCTCGAACCATCGAGACAGCCGTCTCAAAGGGGTGTAGCGCACTGAGCACAGTTCCTCAGGGATGTGGTCATTTACCGATTCACCCGGAGGGAAGGACAGATGATGAATGAGCCTGAACTCCCCGGCTGCTCTCTTGGGCACCACCCCCAGGGGGGATACTTGCAAGGAGGGCAGGGGTGGCTCCGTAAAGGGGCCCAACACCAGGCCCTCCCGCACCTCCTACATAATCTTTTCGCGTACCGCATGCCCCATGCCGGCTACTGACCTAAGATTATCCGCAAGGCAGGCATACCTAGGCCCTTCATATGGTATCCTAAAGCCCTCGGAAAAACCTGCGATCAAAAACTCAGCACCTTTCTTGGGTCGATAGCCGGTAAGTCTGTCCTTTAACCTGTCCAACCTAACGGGGGTTGGGCCCCTTACTCTGAGCTCCTCCTGGCTGGGTTTTGGAGGCGCCCCCAGCTTTCTTGTTGCCGCCTCCTCCCCTGCCCCTGTAACATGCCGAGGTTGGGTGCCTACCATTGCACAAAGCGCAGGCGTGGCGAAAACGGCAAACTGGCCTTGAACAGGCCCCCCTAGCGCCATACTCATAACAGTACGGCGGGCTCCGAAAGGACGAACCCGACCCACTATGCTGAGTAGAGCCCTGGGTCCCTGAACCCACTGCAGGGCGGGGGAGGGTGGCTTCCTTTCCCTGTGTCAGCAGCAAGTGGCCAGTGGGCGTCCGCCCGCTAGCCGGGGTAGCTGCTTGCTGCGTAGCCTGAAGCCACAGATCGTTGTGTTTCATGTCCCAAGGCCAATGCCTATTGTGTGCGGCGAATCTGCGAATGTCTCGTCTTACTGTTTCCATGCCTCACCCCCAAACTCCTGGTACGCCTTCAAAATCATATTCATATATAGTATAAGCTCATGGGTCTTGTGCACATCGTCCTCCACTACCACTGAATGGTAAGCCAAAAAGGCATATGACCACGCTAATATCCCCTTATCCATCTTAGTGTCTTTCGGGTCGCCAGACCCCTTCTTACTATCCTTGTCCTTGTCCTTCTTGGACTTTTCGGGTAATAATATACTAAAGATGTCCACATAAGCCCCACGCCAAATTTTTCGCTTAAGGGCCTGCGACATATGCATGCTCAGCAGGGTGTCAGGGAGGCCAGGGGCGAAAGGGTTGTCACTGTCATAAGGGTCAGTGGACTCCGTTGTGGTCGACTCGGAGCTGTCTTTCGATGTGTCCCTTCTCTTCCTGCCCCGTCTTGCCACTTCCCGTCTGCACCCCCTCCCCCAAACCTGGGCAGCCGTGTGCGAACGCCATGTCCTGTGTGCCCTATGTGTTGTGCGTTTAGCTGCATGCAGCCTGCCTCATGGTCCCCTGGGACGGGACCACCGATGCTTAGGTACAGGGCACTCACCCCAATGCGAAGAGTCGTCGTCAGCATCCTCAGGGCAGGAAGCTGTCCTGCTGACCCGCTTTCTCTTGCGCTTCTTCTTCGCGTGCCGCTCCGTTCGGTCCTTCTGGGACCTCTCCACCGATTCTGAGGAGCTCCGTGTCCCCTCAGCGCTTGTGGCGCCCGTGGCACCGTCATGCCGGGGCCTTCCCCTCTTCCTCGGCCTCTTATCCAGTTTCTTGAGTAAGGCAGATAACAATTGTGAGGAAACAGAAAGTGAATCATCCCCTGCACCCTCCTTCCTGGCTGTCCTCACAGCAGGGGCCCCCTCCTCAGACATGCTAAGCTCTGAGCCGCTGGGCTCCCCTTCCTCCGGTCCAGAGACCTCAGCAAAAATACCACATGGCCCCCTTGATGGGGCCCGCCCCTGGCGGTGGCCTCTTGCCCTCGAGGTTGGGCCCCAGCGGCTTGCCACCCGCCCCCTGTGTCCTCCTTCCCCCCTGGAGCCTCCATGTCCCTCAGGCCTCCCGGCCTGCCTGGCCCCAGGGGCCTCACTCCATGCCCTCTTGGAGGCCCTCTTCCTCCCCGTACGATGGGGCTCGATGTGGGGGTGCCCTGTTCGCCGGCCTGCTCCCCCGCTGCCCACCTCTGGACTCCCGCCTTCACCCTGCTGCCCCAGGCCATCGCAGCAGCCACCCCCACGCCAAAAGGGGCACTCTAATGGCCTCTGAACCACCCGCTAGCCCTCTTGCCCCCGCTACAAGCCTTGGCGCTGAAGCCGACTGCCGGCAGCGCCGTCCGTTTCTCTCTTCGGCCTTCGGGCCTTGTCCCTCGCCGATCCGCTGTCTCGGGCTGCTGCTGCTGTGTCCCACGACGATCGGGCAAGAGGAACTGCGCCATGAGACAGCTCCTTTTATAGGGCTGCCTCCCTCTTGCCCTGGCCAATCGGTGCCCAGCGCACCCAAACGTCATCACTGCGGCCCCCGTTGATGACATGGGGGCTGCAGGCTCCGCCCACAATGGCGGCCTCCTTCCCTGGCCACGCCGCAACGACCGCCGGCCGGTGAGTTGGCAGCGGGCAATGTTGTAGCCTAATCACCTTTGTTGGTTAATCATTTTGGAGAGAATTTTTAACTGAGTCCGTGCCTGGAATTATCTTTCCTTTCCTTTCCTTTTGCTTTTCTGTTATTGTATTTTATCTATATTTGTCATTTGATTGTGGCTTTTTAATTATTACTTGGATCTGTATTTTTAATTGTACCGTGAGTTTTAAACAGTTTTTTTCTGTTCAGTAAATTATCAAATTATAATTATACATTATAAAAGTCACTGAGAATTGTTGGATTGCAGTGCAATATAAATGTAATAAATGAGTTGAGATCTAAGTTCTGCAGGGCAAGAACCCTATTTTTGTGCTTTGGGAAGTAGAATATTATTATTATTATTATTGTTTTGTTGTTGTTGTTGTTATTATTATTATTATTATTATTATTATTATTATTATTATTAATTAGATTTGTATGCCGCCCCTCTCCGAAGACAGCATTGACACTGCTGCATAAATAACCAAAATACAACCCAGTTATCAGTAGATAATAGTTCTTAAACAGTGCTCCTGAGCCTTAACATTCCTTTAAATTCTAACTGATCTAATGTGTTCCATTACCTGCCACTAACTTTCACCTTAATATCTTCAGAATATCTGATGGCAATAGTTTAATCACATTTAGTCACTTTAGCCTTAATGATTGGCCTATTTGAATTGCTTAATTGTGCTGTCCCCTACAGAGGAGAATTTCTGCATTTTCTTTTTAAATACTTGATTATAGCAGCATGGTGCTCTCTACCTGTCAATTCTCAGTACCTCAGAAGATAGGTGAGAGCCAAAGCCAATTAGAATGCTGAAAAAAAAATCTGGCAAAACACTTGAATATGTTCATTTACTGGTATGACAGCAGGTAAGTCCCTTGTGTATTGTTAACAATGACTCTCTTATAAGTTGAGAAAGGGGATCAATTTAGAGTAGACAACCACAAAAACAGTTGAAATAAAAAGGAGAGATATAGATCATTTGCCTTGTTACCAATATCGCTCAATTATCAGAGATCAAACAGATAACTTTACATCCGATCAGTAAGCAGAACGAAGAACCACCTTCTCCCCACTCAACATTTGAGCCATGTTATGGTCCTAGGAACAGAACAACACCTGAAGACTGGATATTTAAAAATTAAGCACAATAGTATATAAAGTAAAAGCACATAATGCTCTTACTTCTAAAATAAATCCATCTACTCTCATTTTAAAATATTAGAATTATAAAAAAAAAATACATAACAGTCGAGTATCATAAAATAACCCCCAGGAAACAAAACTAAGGTTTTTTTGCAAAAGGCCAACAGAATTAGGTGTAACCTAATCTCATGGAGAATTGGGATGAGCCAGGGGTGGCACAGCAGGTAGAGTGCAGTACTGCAGCCACTGAAGCTGACTTTAGCTCTGTAGGTTAGCGGTTCAAATCTCATCACTGGCTCAAGGTTGACTCAGCCTTCCATCCTGCTGAGGTGGGTAAAATGAGGACTCAGATTGTGGGGGCAATATGCTGTCTATGTTAAAAAGTGCTATTGCTAACATGTTGTAAGCCGCCCTGAGTCTAAGGAGAAGGGCGGCATAAAAAAATTGAATAAATAAATGCTATTCCAGAGAGAGGGCATAATGGCAAAAGAGAACCACTTCATGACCCCCACCAACTGACATTACTTAGCTGATGGCTCCTGGTCTATATAGCTCCTCAATACTTAGATTATCCACTGTTGACCTCTCCTGATTCCTACGAGGTCAGTAAGGGGCCTGCATAAGTGCAACTGAGTGCCTTCCGTCCCCTGTCCTAATGTTTCTCTTTTACTAGTATTATGTATATAAATATTATTATATCTCTGTATACCACCAATACGTACTTGACAAAACAAATACAATAAAATAAACAAAAAATAAAATAAAAATGAAATATAGATAGGTTAGATATATCCCCTCAATACAGGGGCAAAATTTCAAAGCAGGCTTGAATCCAAGAATCTCATTTTACAAATAAGAACCCTCATGAAACCAGAATACAGTGATCCCTCGAGTATCGCGAGGGTTCCGTTCCAAGACCCCTCGCGATAATTGATTTTTCGCGATATAGCGGTGCGGAAGTAAAAACACCATCTGCGCATGCGTGCCCTTTTTCCATGGCCGCGCATGCGCAGATGGTGGAGCGACAAAAGTTCGGAGGCTGGCAATGGTTGTTTTTCATGCCGGCCACCCCCCCAGCGCCTCCGGGCTCCTCGCCGCTACCCCCCGCCCGCCCGATTCGCCCCTCTCACCGGCTTTCTTGGGGCACGAGTCCTCCTTTAGCAGCGCTTGTTGCAACGGCTTCTCGGCTTTTAGAATGCCCGCCTCCTTCCTTCCATCCCTCCCTCCTTCCTTCCCTCCTTCCTTCCCTCCCTCCTTCCTTCCCTCCCTCCTTCCCTCCTTCCTTCCTTTCTCTCCTTCCCTCCCTCCTTCCCTCCTTCCTTCCCTTCTCTCATTCCCTCCCTCCCTCCTTCCCTCCCTCCTTCCCTCCTTCCTTCCCTTCTCTCCTTCCCTCCTTCCTTCCCTTCTCTCCTTCCCTCCTTCCTTCCCTTCTTCCTTCCTTTCGTAAAAAGCACTTAAACAATGACAGAATAAAAAAAACCCAGCCCTCACCTGTGTTTGAATTTCATTCACTCAGTCATTCATTCATTCTTCTGTATGCCACTCAGTCCCAACACTTTCAACCCACAAATTACCATTTCCCATCCCCTTAATTACTGTACTGTACCTCTACCTGTACCTGTACTGTACACATTGAATAACACACTTAGTCATCCTGATAGAAATAATAACAATATTTATTTACATTTTTACATTTTTTTGGGGGGGGTTAGCATAACTAGGATAAATCGGGATCTTCTTCTATCACCATGTCTACAATGGTCGCTGCAGGTGATGGTGTGACAGACCTCTTGGTTTTTGTGAGAAACATAGTTATGGGCAGTTGTTGGCGCATTTTCTTTTTCTGGGCTAACATGGCTCTGTATGGTGCAAAGGTGTTGTCAAGGGAGGCCTTAAATTGTATAGAGCGAGTCATGTTGGGATCCCAAAGTTCCACCATGCGTTGTACATTTGCAGCAGCTCTGTTCAGTTCTGCAAGCCGCTCAAGCGTTAGGCCAACATCTTCTTCTTCCTCAGCTTGTTCAGCTTCCGCTTCCTCCTCTTCTTCACTCGCTGACCTGGTCAGCTCCTCCAGATCTTTGTCTGTCAGCGGTAGGCCATGCTCATCAAGCAAACCATTGACTTCCTCTGGTGTCATGTCAATGAAGACTTCTCCACCCAGTGCCTGTGCCAGCTTCACATAGTTCTGGACTGCAGCATCTTGAATTTCTTCGGGAGTAAATCCCTTGTAATCATGCACCACTTCTGGCCACAATTTCCTCCAGCAGGCATTCATTGTCTGTGACTTCATATCCATTAAGGCATTCTGAATGTTCTTCAGATGCAATTGTGTACAAGACAAGATGCAATTGTGTAGGCCTTCAATGTGAAGTTTTCATCAGCATCCATTGCTTCCATGATACTTCCAAGAGAATTGCGCGTGTACAGTGCCTTAAATGCGTGGATAACACCTTGATCCATCGGCTGGATAAGCGATGTGGTGTTTGGTGGCAAGAATTCGACTTGCACCCCATCATGTTCATGTGCCAGGTCATCATGGCCTCCAGCATTGTCCATTAGGAGAAGCACTTTGAAATTGAGTCCTTTGGCAGCCAAATAAACCTGCATCTGTGGGATGAAGCACTGATGAAACCAGTCCCGCGTGAGGGGTTTTGTAATCCATGCTTTAGGATTATGCATCCAGTACATTGGCAATGCATTCTTATTTCTGTTCTTGAGGGCTCTTGGATTTCGTGACTTATAAATTAGCCCTGGCTTCATCAAAAAGCCTGCTGCATTCCCACACATGATCAAAGACACTCTATCTTTCATGGCCTTAAAGCCAGGGGCTTTGGCTTCATCTTGCATCAAGAAAGTCCGTGAAGGCATCCTCTTCCAGAACAGGCCTGTTTCGTCCATGTTTAACACCTGTTCTGGAAGGTAGCCCCCTTCTGCAATTAGGTCTTTAAACGTGCGCTGGACGAAGTTTTCGGCTGTACCTGTATCTGCTGAGGCAGCTTCTCCATGCAATGACACACTCTTCAGGCCATAGCGCCGTTGAAATTTCTCAAACCACCCTTTGCTTGCTGTGAATGTGGCTGGGGCTGAAGAAGCAGAAGATGTTGATGGCTGGGGGTCTTCAGAGTCACCAGCACCTTCATCTACAGAGAATGACAGGAAAGGGAGAGAGAAGTGACTTGAATGAAAGCATACAGTCCTTCCTTCCTTCCCTCCTTCCCTCCCTCCTTCCTTCCTTCCCTCCTTCCTTCCCTTCTCTCCTTCCCTCCTTCCTTCCTTCCTTCCCTCCTTCCCTCCCTCCCTCCTTCCCTCCTTCCCTCCCTCCTTCCTTCCCTCCTTCCTTAAAAAGCACTTAAATAATGACAGAATAAAAAACCCCAGCCCTCACCTGGGTTTCCCTCATCTGCATCGCCTCCTTCTGTGTCTGCAAGACGGTTGTACAGTTGCTGCGCCTTGGTTTGTATAGTGTTCGTATCCAAAGCAATGCTCTTTTTGCGGCAGTCTTGTACCCACACGGACAAAGCAGCTTCCATCTTCATAAGGCGTTTGTTTCTAGGCGTCACCATTCTTTTTGCAGCCTTGTTGAACATTATCTGAGAAGTTTGCCTTATCTTCTTTTCGTCTTTCCGAATGTATCGCACTGTCGATTCGTTGATCCCATAATGCCGACCAACATCTACATTAGAACATCCCGCTTTCAGCATGTCCAAAAGTTCAATTTTCTCCTTAATTGTCAGCATCTTCCTGCTCTTTTTAGCGTCGCCGCCTCCACTCCGCGTGCAACGTTTAGGAGCCATCTTCCAACAAGTCTTAACAAGTTCCAACAGTTCCAAAAGTTTCAAAGCACGCTGAGCAAATAACACTGATTGGCTGAGATTTCGGCCAACCAGCAATGGCAGACGTCAGTTTGGTGATGACGTGTGACGTCATCGGGCGGGAAAAACCGTGGTGTAGAAAAAAAAACCGCGCACGTATTTTTAATTTATTATTTTTTGAAAAATCGCGATATAGCGTTTCGCGAAGATCGAGATCGCGAAAATCAAGGGATCACTGTATATTCTTATTAAGAATAAAGATCATAAACAGTAACACAATTCCTAGGCATTTCTGCCCCTGGGCAGTGTTCTGTCGGGCTTTCTGGTACACTCCTCCCAAAAATTCACAGGTACAAATTTCAGACACACACATGTTTGAAAATTCAAAACAATGTTCTTTATAATGAAAATTCACTTAACCTAAGCCCTCTTTCGGTATAGCAAAGAGCACTGGTCTCCAAACAAACTGGTAATTTGTACAAGTCCCTTATCAGTTCTGTGATACTTAGCTTGCAGCTGTGAGGCAATTCACAGTCTTTCTTCTTTCACAAAGTGAAACACACTTTGCCCTGGTTTAGTTTCAAAGCGAGGAAAAATCAGCACACAAAAGGTCAAAGTCAGTAAAGCAGTCATGAAACACAATGATCAGATAATCATCCACAATGGCCAAACCCACAGGCTGCTATTTATAGCAGTCTCACTAATTACCACAGCCCCACCCAACCACAGGTGGCCTCATTTTCTTTGATAATAATCTCTCAGTTGTTGTTGCCTATGCATCGCTCTCCGCATGTGTGGCTGTATCATTAACTCTTGTTCTGAATCCAAGGAGGAGCTAGATAATTGATCTCCTTCTGAGCTGTCTGCCACACTCTCCTCCTCCCCGTCACTCATGTCTTCTTGGTCAGAGGAGCCTTCATCAGCAGATTCCACCGGGGGGGGGAGGCAAAACAAGCCTGCAGCATGTGGATGTCTCCCCCAGATCCACAGTCCTTGGGGCAGGAACTGGGCCAGAGCTAACCACACCAGGTAATGTAGGTTGGGTTATTGGTGATGATGGGGAATGATTTGTTGTTTTTATGTCAAACAATCGGGGGGAAAAATAAGTGAGAATCTCAGATAAAATCATTTAGTTAAATTGGCCTGCTTTTCATTGTTCTTATGATTCTTACAGTTGCCTAAAACAAGTAACTTTATTTTTATTTTTTTTAAGATGGAGTGGAATGATTCCTCAGCAAAGACAGAGACATCGGGACATGGCATCAAAATATGTAATCAGATAAATACCACAGTTACATCTTCCCTCTCATGAGAGTTTTATTGTATGCTGCCCATAGTCACTTCGTGTGAGATAGATGATCAAATAAATTTTACAATAAAATAAACATTGTATCAAGGTGCTTGACACAGCTAGATAAATTAAGGCATTTACATAATTACATTATCACACATAGTTAGTCAGTGACTCATTTTACTTCCATATCCATGCATAAGGATATGATAGGAAGGGAGAGGGATATATCTAACTGCCAAACTCTGTTTTGTTTCCCTCACCCAGGGATTAGGGCACAGATGGTAGGGATTATTTATTCTCCTTCCATTGCTTCGCCCCCCCCCCATTTAAAAAAAAATTCTCCACATTCAATATACAACTTCATTTACCTTCAATATATACAACTTGATACACTTTGTTGTGGTTAGCTCTGGCGCAGCACCTGCCCCAAGAAATGTGGAAGTGGATGTGGGGGAGACATCCACATGCTGCAGGCCTGTTTTTCTCCCCCACATCCACCTCCACATTCCTTGGGGCATGTTTTTTCTTCTAGAATCTGCTGAAAAAGTCTCCTCTGACCAAGGAAGTGTGAGTGACAGGGAAGAGGGGAGTGTGGCAGACAGCCCAGGAGGAGATCAGTCATCTGTACCATCCCTGGATTCTGAACAAGAATTAATGACACATCCACGCATGCGTAGAGTGATGCATAGGAGACGACAATTGAAGGATTATTACAAGAGAAAATGAGGCCACCTGTGGTTGGGTGGGGCTGCTGTAATTAGTGCTACAGATAAAAGTGCAGCCTGGTGTTTTAGCCTCATGGCAGTTTATCTGATTCATTGTTTCGTCAAGATCGTGGTTTTTGCTGTTCAGGATTGTCTGTGTGGACTCAATTTCCCAGTTATTGGGTGAGCAATTGGACTGCATTTAACCTGTGCCTTGTGTGTACCAGAAAATCCCTTTGACATTTAAAAAGGGAGCTGTTTCTGTTTTTCTGTTTATAAAAACTTTTGGATTTTCCTTTTTTCATGTGGTGTGTTTCTTCCTGGATTAATTATCCTGTAATTACGGGCGGTTGAGACACGCCGGCAGAACACACCTTCATATATCATTAGTCAAATAGAATAAACTGATCACATTTCAGGTTAACTTTATATTATTTCAACTTTATTCAGCTTTCTTCTCTCCACTTCCCTCCTTCCATCTCAAGAGGCTACTTTGCCTCTACTACCTACTTTCTTACTTCCATCCCTCCTTCTCTTACTACCCTTCCAGAACAGGTTACTGCCTGGTATGGGCCACACTGCTCACCGGTAGTAAAATAGGAGCTGCACATACAGCTTCAGGTGTCCGTTGTGCGCGTGCATGCATCCCAGTGAGATTTTATTTTTGCGCATCCGCAGGAAGTAAAATCCTACAAGGAGATGCACGTGCATGAGATTTTGGCAATTGTTTTCTTCTGTGCATGCATGGAAGCAAAAAAAAAATCACTGAAATCTCACATGCACATGCATCTCCTCACGCAATTTTGCATCCTGCCCATGTATGGAAGCAAAATCTCACTGGGATGCATGCGCACACACTGGACACTCAAAGCTGCATGCGTAGCACACCGTGAGCAGTGGGAGAGGCAACTCCCACCTGTACCCAGTAATGAGCAGCCAAAATTTTTACTGGCACACTGTGGGTATGGCTTATTTTGTGGGCATGGCTTAATGGTCATCTGACTGGGTAGGAGTGGCTTGCTGATCATGTGACCAGATGGGCTTGAACGATCATCATCATTCAAGTGAACTGTTAAGTCCTTGACTTAAAACCTTAACATTGTTGCTCGCTGGGTGACAATTTGCTTCACGTGTTCTGTGCCCTCCTTTCTGGGTTGCCCCTCCATCTCAGGCTGGGTTCTGCCAGAAGCATAAATGGTGCCAGCGCCGCTTCCACCCACACCTTCTGCTTGCACCTCACAAGGGAGGTGGTTGCGTGAGGCTGTAGAGGAGCCGGGCAGGAGAGAGGGAAGCTCGTCCAAGGCCAGGAAGGAGGAAAGAGGAAAAAAGCAAAGAGCGCAGATGCAGTAGCAGCAGCAGGGAAAAAAAGGAGAGCCGAGCCGACACCAGCATCTTCATTTCCCCCGGTGGAACTGTGTTCCACCCCGTCCTTCCTGCTGCCCATCCCTGTCTGTACCCTATCCTTCTTCTTCCTCCTTCTTTCTCTGCTCTCTCCCTTTCTCTCCTTCCTTCCTACTTCTCCTCTGCCCTCTAAATCCTTCCCTAAGTGGATAGTTCTATTATCATTACCTAACAAATTAAAATGTTTCTTTAGCTTTTATCCTTTGTAATCATTACTCTTTTTTCAAGATTTCTTATCCTGTATGTTTAAGTTCTAACTTTGGCTACATACTGTTTGTTTTAACTCATTCTGCCTTCTTATCCTATTTTTGTCTCTTGGGACTACCACCAATCAATTCAATTTTGTATCAAAATTATTGCTATAGCTAAATTACTCAGATAGTTATTATTTCTTATGCTTCTTAGTTTTGTGTCTCATTGCTTCTTCTCCTTCTTTGATATCTTAGCTCATCTTTATTTCCCCACCACCACCATTTCTTTACCTCCCAAAAAATTGCTGGCCATTGCTGTCTGCAGGTTCCTGACATATCTGTTTTCTTTATTCCTTCTTCTGAGCACCTAAAAAACTACTCTGCCTGATTTCCAAGTGTGATCCTGATCTGGGGTAAAAATGAATTAAAATATGCTTTTATTTGCGAGTTACCAATGTAACCCTCCCCCCTCTGCTTTTCCCTTGCATTTTTAAAGTTATTAGTCTCTTGACATTGCTGTACCAACTATGTCCCCTGGCTTCATTTAGTCATGCTACCAATGGTCACTAAGTGCTATGACAAACTGCCTCTACCAAAAACATCCCTTTTTCTGTGGAACAATTATATTTACTAAAAGTATGAAAACCGCAATAAAGCAGTTATTGAAATGCTGCTGCTGAAAGAACAGAGACCATTTTAAAGCCATTTGAACAGCGAGCTACAAAAAATGTTGTAATGAAAATAACTGGCACAAATACTACTAAGCTAATTAAGCCATGAAAATAATAAGCTCAAATATAGCTATGCTGGCTCTCCGGAATAATAGAGTTTAACCATCCTCTTTAACCTTTCCCTTATGAATATCTCTTACATGGGTTTGGTGGGTTTTATTGCTCTATTCAGTTAGCTCACATCCCAGAAACAATGTGAAAGGAAAGAATATGGTGAACATGCCATCCTAACCAATAATGAATTTTAATTTGTTGGTTAAGGTCTTCTGTTCTGTTCTCTCCCTCCCCCTCTCCCTTTTCTTTCCTTTCCCTTCCATTCCATTCAATTCCATTAAATTTTTGGTACCTGACATTTTGTCTTACTATCTTCTGCAAAGTTCATGCCAGGCACACAAACGCACGCACGCACACACACACACACACACACACTAATCACCAGGTTTTGAGAGACCAGTTGGACCACCTTCTATGAGCATGTTGACTAATACCTTATTGGTTTAGCTGCCAGTCCCAATGAAATAAATCAATGCTAATTTCATTGTATTACAACAACATTGATTTCCTATTAAACAGCAGACAAAGCAGATTATGGTTATGAGGAGTTAAAATAGAAGGGTATTTCTCTGGAAATAAAAATGCTAATGAGAAGCAAACATACTAATATGAAGAGAACAAAGAATTCCACAGAACATCAGATTGTCCTTGCACATATATAAATGATATGTTAAAAGTCACTAGTGGCAATCAAATATAGAAAGCCAAAGTATTCGCAGATAAAGGTTTTTCCTATTTTCCTTTACATGTTATTTCCAGAAATAAAGAAAAGGATACATTTGCAAATTAAATAGTAGCTACATATACAGATGAAGAGGGTACTTAAAATACTTGTGCCAAATGTCACTCGATAATATTGTGATGCTGCCAAAAAATAAATGTACATTACATAATAAATGTAACTTCATGCTACCAATACACATACAGAAATACACAAAATGCATATGAACTTTGTAGTCTTAATTGGAGGCTATGTCACAGATTACAAAGTTCATATGCATTTTGTGTGTGTGTCAAATTCAAGGCTCGGGGGCTGGATGTGGCCCACTAGGTGCTTAGATCTGGCACCTGGGTTCACCCTGGAAAGAGTGAATGGTTGGCCCATGGTTCCTCTGCCAGTGAAAATGGGGCTCAGGAGGCTGCATGTGGCTGTCCCAAGCTCCATTTTCGCTGGCAGACAGTTGCAGGAGGTTGTCACAGCCCAAACTGGAGCTTGGAAGCCCATTTTCTTTGACAGAGCTCTCGGTCTACCACAGGTGCCCCCCAATATGAGTGATGTCAAGCTGGCCATGCCCACTGTGGTGTCATCCACTCCAGCCCCCCCAGGTCAAAGACAACTCTCATGCGGCCTTCAATGAAATCAAGTTTGACACCCCTGATTTAAAGAGATGATTCTGTGGTTTAAAGAGATGGCTCTATAGCTCATTTTGAATGAATGTATGCGCATGGAGAATCTCTAAGCTAAATTCAACAGGATGCAACTGAGAACTAGAGATGATGCAGTGCCAGCTTACTAACAGTTCGGCATTAAAATAATAGTATAACTCCAGGGAACTACAGCACTACTTTGATACTTATGACTTTGATGGCAGGCTATACAAACACAAATGAATGAAGTAAAAAAAAAAAATCCTCTTTTCCCACCTTACCATCAATGTCAAGGCAATACAACAGCAAAGCCGGCTGTCTTTTTCTACTGAAGCTCCTCAGTCAAGCCCTGCAGGTTAACACTTCAAATCACAGTGGGGTTTATTAGCTTTCACTCAGTTCATCTGATGTTCTATTGGTGTGCACTGTATTCTGCACTCAGGCAAGTGGACCTCGTATTAAGCATCATTTCAATACATCTTTGGCTGAAAATTCCTGAAATATGTAGACCATTTTTTCTAGATGTTTTGACAAGAGCATAATCAAATGATCCTAATAGCTGCAAGAAGTTTATTCCAATTATTTCACTTGTTATAAGCTTCAGAAACTCAAGCAACAACCTGACGACAAAAGCTACTGAAACGTGTTTCTCTTTGCTGACATTTAGTGATATTTAGATGTTTACAGTCCAGTTCTGAAAGCTCTATTGGAGATTTAGAAGGTAAAGTGCACAAATTAAATACAACTAATTTAATTTAATATTCAATAGAATAAAGCATTTAATGTAATATATACAATAAAACATTTAATGCAGTAAAATATTTAATATTTACTACAATTCTGCCTGGAAGAGAATTTTGGATTTTTGGACCATTACCTACAGGAAGGATTTCTGGTAAGAGATGGACTGTACCTCACAAGAACCGGTACAGTGTTTGGAAATGTATTTTGAGAACAACTATTTCAGCTCAACCCAAGGGCTTGCCTTCCATAGTTCCATAGGCAAGTTAGGAGCTACTGAGCAATTGTGCACCACCACAGTGTTGGCCTGTTTGTTAACATTGTTAAATAGACTGCATGTCTTGATAGGAAGATCAAAGGACCATCTAAAAAAAAGAGGCTTCCCTACAGAAGGTATGCCTGAGGCTCCTCAGGGACCGGCTGCATCTCTGCTGGATCCATACCCGGAGGAGGAGGACAGTGACCAGGAGGGGGTGGAACAGGCAGACGGGGGAGAGGAAAGTCAGGAAGAGGTGGAGGGAGAGCAGCCTGAGAGCCCCGGGGGGGGGGGGCTCTCCCCAGCCAGTAGCCTGGACTCATTGGATGAGGAAGCACAGCCTATAATTGACATGAGACAGCGACGTGCAGCTCAGAGACGGGACCAATTAGAAAGGTATTTGCATCACTGAATTGGCAACAGATGGGTTTGGGTGTGGTTCTCCTCAGCAGGGTTTAAAAGGCAGGCCCGCCCTTGCGGAGCATTATCAACTGGAAGTTCTGTGACCCTGCTTCGCTTCTCTGCGTCTCTGATCTTGGCTTGTGGCCTAGAAGTCTGGAAGACTTGGGGGAGGTGTGGGTTTGTTATCTCCAGCGTTGTTTTTGACAGCAAGAATCCTGTTTTATTTCATGGCCTTCATGAAACCTCTGTGAAGTTCCAGCATGTTCCTGTTTGTAAGGACAGTTTCTGTTACCTGTGTTTGCTTTGAATTATATAAACTGCCTTTGCTTTTTACCAGTGTGTCTGGATTCTCTTTTTGGTTTGTGTTGGCTTCTGGAGGGACCCAGACAGAACAGTATGCTATATGAATGTGGTGAAAAATAATCCACCTCATCTGTCTGTCATCTGCAATCTGTCTGGTTTGGTTCAGCAACCCAACAAGACAGACACAGACTTCAGAGGATAATCAGAACTGCAGAAAAAAAAATTACTGCCAACCTGCCTTCCATTGAGAATTGCATGAGTCAATAGGAGGGCCATGAAAATATTTACTGACTCCTCACATCCTGGACATAAATTGTTTCAACTCCTACCCTAAAAACAACGCTATAGAGTACTGCATAACAAGACAACTAGATACAAGAACAGTTTTTTCTCAAACGCCATCACTCTGCTAAACAAATAACTCCCTCACCATTGTCAAACTTAGTGAATAAACTATTCAGTAAGGCTTCATTATGATTACTATTAGTCTTCTCATTGTTCCTATCACCCATATCCTCCCCCTTATGATTGTATGATTGTATGATTGTAACTAATTTATATTAATGTTGATTGTTTCCTGATTGCTTATTTGTACCCTATAACAATTATTAAGTGTTGTACCTCATGATTCTTGACAAATGTATCTTTTTATGTACATTGAGAGCATATAAATCCAAAACAAATTCCTTGTGTGTGCAATCACACTTGGGCAATAAAGAATGCTATTCTATTCTATTCTATTTTCAGACATGCTACTGTGCAAGCAATGTCCTTCAACATGTATGGAGGAAGAACTCATGCTGGTGAGAGAAAATATTATTTATTTATTTATTGGATTTCTATGCCGCCCCTCTCCAAAGGCTCAGGCGGCTATTGACATGGTCAATACTGAGCAACTGTTACTTAGTTTTAATCCTACTTACTCTATTTACTTTGACACACGTTTCTGTGATTTATTCTATACCTATTTTATTCGTTCGGTGTTGAATGTTATATGTGTATAATTTGTAGGCGTTTCTGATATGAATAAAGAATTCCAAGGGATTCTTTATATTAAAATAAGAAGGGGATATAGAACAATCAAGAGACCAAACTCCAAGCATGATCCCCAAGACAAATAATCAGAAAAATGAGAAAGGGAGAGGTGAGAAGGAAGGGGAGCTTAGATATAAAATAGGAGGCATAAAAAGCAAAAACATGGTAAAGGGCTAGGATGGCATTTAGATACACTAATGCCCAAAGTTTGGGTAACCAAAGGGGAGAACCTGAAGTCCTAGCACATGAAGGCATGAAACAGTTACTAATACTGAAACTTGGTGGGATTGATGGAGCATACTAATAGAAGGAAATAAACTGTTCAAAAAACAAAACACAAAAACAGATTCAACTAAAAAAAGAGAGGGAGAAGCTGCACTGTATTTAAAGAATTTGTTTGACTGCCATAGAAATATACAAAACTAGGCATAAAAGCCTTTTTGAAAGTATTTAGGAGAATATTAGCAGCCTTCGTTGGTGCCATCTTCAATCAGGAAGCACATCACTGTATTGTAGTATTGGAGGCCTTTAACTATCTTGACATCTACTGGGAATCAAACTCTGCAGCCAGTGGCAGATTGAATAGGTGCTTGACATGCTTACCTGACAACTTTATCACCCAAAAGGTGGAGGTGGGAGATGGATCACTGTGATTTATAACACTTAATGTAACTAAGATTTATTTTACTGTTTGTAAAAAACCATCACCTTTTGACCATTCCAGTATTATAACTATTGGATTGACTGTGGGTTTTCCCCCCCTCCTCCCAGCTGACTCACAATTTACTTTCTTTTTGCCATAAAGTGCTATTACTGAACAGAGGAACTCCTTCATTTTCCCCAATTCTCACTCAGTCCAATGAACAAGATCTTCCTTTTAAATTGCTTTAAAAGATGTCCCATGTGAATATAGCATGCTTATGCTTTCTCTCATTTCAGAGGTTTGTGCATATGACCTGCCTCTCACTTTCATCTTGCCAGCCATCTACAGCTTCCTTGATTTTTAAAACTGCTCTCAAATACCAAGGGAGTATATTGTCCTCCTTGGATTCTTTTAGCAGCAATGCTCCATTTCCCTCAAACATGTTGGAGAATTCCTTTCTCTTGGGGGAAAAAAATCAGAGAAATCTTTTACCCAATTTTTTCTTGCCACATATTTGGTCAGAAAAAGTTTAGATAATCCATTTCATCCAGGAATTGCTGAAGCTGCAACATTCTCAACAATCTTCCTCAGAAAGATAAGATTGGAGACAGGATGAAAATTATCCAATAGGATGGAATCTAGTGATGGCCCCTTAACAAGAGAATGGATTACAGCCTCCTTAAAAGGCTGGAGCACCACTCTTCCCACAGGGTACCATCAATCACCACCTGAATCCACCCACATGTCACCTACCAAGCCAGGAAGAGGGAGAATTTAAAACAAGTCTTTGTGCTCCCACTCTCTACAATGCTGTCCTATTATCTATCTATCTATCTATCTATCTATCTATCTATCTATCTATCTATCTATCTATCATCTATCTATCTATCTATCTATCTATCTATCTATCTATCTATCTATTTCAATGCACAATGAAGGTTTTAGTGGGTATATACACAGTAAAATACACAATGAAGGTTATAGAGGATATACTCATAGTAAAATATATCTAAGAAAGAATAGAAGAGAAGATATAGGAATAAAACATATAAATGAAAGAATAGAAGAAGAGATATAGGAATAGAAGAAAGGTATAGGAGATATGGAAGAGCAATAGGACAGGGGACAAAAGGCACTCTAGTGCACTTGTACTCGCCCCTTACTGACCTCTTAGGAATCTGGATAGGTCAACCGTAGATAATCTAAGGGTAAAGTGTTGGGGGTTTGGGGATGACACTATGGAGTCCGGTAATGAGTTCCATGCTTCGACAACTTGGTTACTGAAGTCATATTTTTTACTTCCTCAGGAGCAACAGGGTCAAATCATTTCATGTGCAGAAATCTACTTCAGATCAGCAACCATGTTGATGTCTAACTGGGAATGAATCAAAATGATTTTGTCTTCCAGAAAATGTATGAATTCCTCAGCATGTCTTTTCAGATGGACATCTGTATTCTTCTTCTCAAAGAGGGTTGCTGACTGACTATCTGCAGATGCAATTAGTATAGAACAGTACTTAGACTCTACTGCCCGAAAACCACAAACACCACCACAGCTCCTACCCATTTTCAATTGAGTTTGTTTTTTCTCCTCTGCAAGTGGCATTCTAAGCATCTCTTAATCTGTTTCATCTTTGTCAATTTATCCACATGACACAGGAAAAGGTCTATACAGTTTAGGAGAGGTTTCACTGACACACTCTTAATCAGAGCCCCAGTTACCTTACTATTCAAAGCAGCAAATAGGAACTTGGAAGGGCTGCACTGATCTGCAGTTATAACCCCCAGTTCCTTTTGAAATTCATTAGTCACTGGGATTAGACCAAGCTAATAATTTCTGTTTCCCTGCAGTACAGCTCTTGAGAAACTCATAGCCACTAAACTGTTATCTGATCATGATAGGGGGACCAAAAATAGGCCCATCAATTCTATATCCCATAGGTGCTGTTTTGACAAGACCACCAAATATGACTACTATTCCTATTTATTCCTTGGATAACCTGGAACAGGCCCATGTAAGTCATGGTTTCCATGAAATCCTGAGCTGCCTCCAACCTCCCTGCCATGCTTGCTACCAGCCTGCTTCCATGGCTGATTGCTGTCTCCCAGAACTCTAAGCCTGGGGAACCACACTACCAGTCCTACAGTGAAGTCCAACAGGTAGGAAAGGTGCCATTCAGCAAGGAGATTGGTACAGCAGCAGCAATCCCACCCAATTCTTCAGCCCAACTTAGGAAAAAGAATCTACAATGAGGCACATGTAGTTATCAGAGAGAGGGGGATCCACCAACCTTGTCTCTTTTGTCAATTTCTCTAGTCAGTTCCTTTGCTCAGCTTTCCTAACAAGGCACATGCATGTCCCAAATATGGTAGTTCAGGATTTTAAAGATGACTGGGAACGGCCTCAGCTATGGGATGGGAATGAGATAAAGTCAATGTCCTGATTACAGGTCAAAAAGGAGAGACCATGCTTGTGCCATGGTTAAAGGCATGTAGAAGGTATACTTTTGGAAGTGATTCTCCCTCTCCAATTGCTGCACTCATATGCCATCTGTTATGCCAGGCTTCACGTTACGAGCCCCAATTAAGTCAGAAATGTAAATTCAAACACACATGCTGTTGTAAAGTAAACAGACAGTCAGTTTATCAAAACAAATGTATTGTACACACACACTTTAAACAGCCAAAGTGCTCTCCCACAAACCACAAGCTTGGAATGCTGCGAAAAGCCATAAAACCCCACCCCAGAGCAGATAAAGGCAGCTGTGAAGGCGTCATAGCCAACCCCCTTCAAGAGTTCACAAAATGTACTTAACTGTGAAATATCCCAAAAGTCTTTGTAAATCCTGGAACAGTCCAAATCAAACAATACTCGTCCTTCTCCAAACAGATAATCTCCCATGCACGCTCTCAGCGACACTGGCAATTTATCAGCAGCCCCATTAGCCTAATTTCCCCAGCCATAGGTGCCCTCCCTTATCGTCTATGATACTTGTGCAGTTGTTCCCTTCTCGTCATAAACCTGTGCCTGCGAGCATCTATGAATCCCTCTTCCTCTGAATCTAATGATGATTCACTAATGGGATCATTAGCTAATGGGCTGCCTGCATCTACCTCACTGTCCGATCCTGCGTCACTTCCAGTCTGCCCTTGACACAGAATCTTCACTGTCTGAAGCTGTTGGTAGTAGAACCAGTCGCTGAAAACTTGAGGTTTCTCCCAAACCAACATCCACAGTCCTCGGAGCAGGAGCTGGCCCAGAGCCAACCACAACACCATCATGGATCCTAAGTCTCTTCTTTTTCTGCTTATAAGCCACTGAGTCTCTCCAGGCTTGCTCCACTAACCACCTGCCTTGCCAGTCTACCATTTGGCACTAACTAATAAGCTAAAATTGCATCATCCTTTTATCCCTATCTCTTTTTCTTATGTTCTATGCCTCTCCCCACTGCCAGTCTGTTGCACTACTCCTTTCCTTTTTAATATATTTGTCCTAGGAAATAAAACTATTTTTCTTTCTGAATTAAATCTAGACAATTGCCTGTCAGTTAACATTCTTGTTTACAAGCATTAATTTGACCTTTTGAATGAATGCATGCTTTTAATTATTTTCAACAAAGTAATTGCTTGATTGATCTAACATCTCCAAATCCTCTCAACACTTAGGGTGCCAATTTTTAAGGGCAATTAAAATTGATCATTTAAAAATATTCACAATCCTCAAGATTCTGTTATCTAAAATTATGTAATATGGTAATTATGTAATAATTATGTAATAATTGGACTTTGTAAAACTAACCAAAACTGAAAAAGCAATAATAACATTATCGCTCCTGCCTCTTTAGAGAAAACAAAACATCCAATGTCTATACTTGGGTTGGGTAAGTCTTTTATTAGGAACAAAATACAATGGCACAAAGGTTATTTGTTCTACCATTTATCTTCTATTCCTAATGCTATTGTAAGCAAACTTTCCCAACATCTTCATTATGATACATAAACAGCTTCTGGCATTACAGGAGTCAAGGAGAACAGATTTTTATTCAAAGGGTTAAATCTGGCAACTTCAGCAAGTCCAGAATTAAAATAAATAATTATAATCTGAATCAATACTGATAAAGCAGCCAAAGTAGACTTATTGGTTTATTGATTCTTTAACTGTCACTTTTAATAGATTTTTACCAAGTGAATATAATACATTCATTCAGCCACCATGAAAGTAAAGCAGAAGCATTGAAAATATGTTTAAATACCAGAATCAGATTTTGCTTTGGGGGAAATTTAAAAAAAAGATAATCCTTCCTCCCTCTTTCTTTTAATTGCTGCAGAAGAATAGTAACTGGATGCTATGAAGAAAGATCCATATAAAAGACACATTTTGCAAACAAAAACCTGATAATCCTAGTTAATGGCTCATCAGTTATAGAATCTATTTGTTTGAATAGATCCATCATATAATCTATATTAAAATCACATGCACTTTGGAAAAAAATGTTATCAAATATAAAGTTTCTTTAGTTGTGTTTTACCCTATTTAGTTTGTGAAAAATCTGGGAAACCGGTGATTGATTGATTGATTGTGTGCCAATAAATTGGTGCTGACTCTTAATCACCACTTAGGTATATTTTCTCTGTAAAAATTTGTCACAAATGATAGGCATACAAATGATGTACCCATTACCACAGTAAAGGAACCCATCCACCTTGCTGCTGGACATTGCCTTCTCATCCACCCTTGCCCCTTTCCCAGTATTAGAACTTTATAATCAAAAAGCTTTATAATGAAAGTGACATGGTGGCTCAGTGACTAAGACACTGAGCTTGTTGGTCGAAATGTGGTCAGTTCAGTGGTTTGAATCCCTAGTACTATATAACGGGGTGAGCTCCTATTATTTGTCCCAGCTTCTGCCTACCTAGCAGCATGTAAGAAATGCAAGTAGAAAAATAGGAATCACCTTTGGTGGGAAGGTAATAGCATTCCATGCATTTTTGGCATTTAATCATGCTGGCCACATGACCATGGAGATTTCTTATGACAGCAGTAGATCTTTGGCTTTGAAATAAGATGAGCATCACCCCCTAGAGTTGGGAATGACTAGCACATGTGTACAATGAAGGGCTATCAATTTTTTACGACTACACTGTGGGCGTGGTTTATTTTGTGGGTGTGGCTTGTTGGACATGTGGCTGGATAGGAGTGGCTTGCTGGCCATGTGACCAAGTGGGAGTGGCTTGGCAATCATGTGACTTGACCAAGGATTTTCCAAGAACCTCAAAACAACACCCATATCAATGGGCTCAAAACAAGAAGGTCATCGAATTCATCTACATCCTAGAAGAGAGCAGCTATAGAACCGTGAAATGAAAGAAACATCTCACTTGGAATTTTGAAAGCACATTTTGAGCATTGTCATAAAGGTACCTTCATGATTAGAATGGCCACTCAGAAAATAATCACTTACTCAAAGGGAACAATCTAAAGTGTTCCTTGCTACTTTAACAACTTAAGTAAACGTCCTAAAATGTTCCATTCCACATAACAGTCTTAACCTTCCTTCCTGTAGACTACCAAACAAAATCAAGGTTTCTGGCAAAACATTAGGTTTCAAGCATTATTCATTTTATTTTCTGGAATAGGGGTACCCAAACTTGGCAACTTTAACACTTATGAATTTCAACTCCCAGAATTCTCCAGCCAGCTATGAAGACCTCTGTTCTAGAGAATACTATAGCCATTTGGAAAGGAGGGGGGAGGCAGAAACCCAGATCACATATAATTAATTCCTGATCTTATTTCCTTATACTTTTCCTAGACACTTTTATTTATAGCAAAATCGCTGGCTTTGGGGTTTATAAATGCTTTGGGGAAGAATTCAAATGCTTTCAACATCTTTTGGTGCAAATTGGGTGCTCTGGGGTGGAGCTCCATTTTTGCTACCCCACTGCATTCCTCCCCATCTGGGCAACAACCCACCTCTGCACATGTGCAAAGTGAACCTTTACCTTTAATCAAAGAGCTAGGTCTTTGCATAAAGTGGGAAGTAATCTGAAGTAGAATAATTTGAACCTGCCTCAAGAAAAAACTCTGGTATTATTATTTTTTTCAATGATTATTTTTTTTCTTGATTGTCTACAGTATTTTCAGGAGCTTTCTCCAACATCAAATTTCAAAAATATCAATGTTCTTCCTATCTCATTTCTTCATAGTCCAACATCTACTTCCATAGAGTCTTGCGGGACGTACTCTGGGTTGCAGTATTTTGACAGTGGTTTTGCTTGCTCATTTTCGACCACTCTTTCGGGCTTATGATCCCACCAGTTCTTTGCCACTGGTAAATGGTAGTTCCGGCACAAGTTCCAGCGGATCATCTGTGCCACAGCATCATGTCTATGCTTGAAGTCAGTCTGTGCGATCTTTTCGTAGCTGCTGAGTATGTGATCGATTGTTTCATCTGTTTCTTTACAAAGTCTGCACTTTGGATCGTCTGTTGATTTTTCAATTCTGGCTTTGACAGCATTTGTTCTAATGGCCTGTTCTTGTGCCACCAGTATTAGACCTTCTGTCTCCTTTTTGAGTGTTCCACTTGTAAGCCATGACCAGGTCTTTTCTTTATCCACTTTGCCTTCAATCTTCTCCAAGAACTGCCCATGCAATGCTTTGTTCCGCCAACTGTCCATATGACATTGAGTTACAGTTTTTCTGTACTGGTCCTTAGTTTGCTTCACCTTGAGAAGCTTCCTATTGTTGACCTCCATCAACGCTGACTGTTTGCTCTCCTTCACATAGTCAGCGAATGCATGTTTCTCTTCTTCCATTATTATATAATAATTATATAATAATAATAATAATAATAATAATAATAATAATAATAATAATTGTTGTTGTTGTTATTGTTGTTATTATTATTATTTCCTATGTCTTTGTCCCTTTCACTGATTTCCCTGGATCTTTATCACTAGCTTATCCTACCTTTGTCATTTCAAGTAATACTGTACAATAAAATATCCTCAAGTGATTTGACAATGACTAAACAGGATACATTTTCCACAATATAGTTCAATTGGTAATGTTAACTTTGTTCTAATCTAAACATATAAACCAACAAAGTTCACACATAATATAATCCTATCGTTTCTTCAACCAGCCACAATTGGCTGGGTACATGAAGTATTGAATTGTGGATTACAAACTACAAAGGCTGAGTTTAGATGTCAGCCTAAAAAAAAGAAAAACAATCAATGTTAGTTTAACCTGATGCATGAACTCCAGAGATACTTTCAGTATCAACCACTTGGTTTTATTATAGACTTTAATATTTATATCTTCTTTAAAGCTGCAATTAAATGATGATCACATATTTCTTCTTTATAACTAAACATTATCACCAATTTTAATAAATTGCTTAAAATAATTTAATATTTTAATATCAATTAAAATACTATAATAAAAAATAATGTAGCTCATTATATTTTCAATTATACTTAATTTTAAATCAAATTTCTCTAAATGAATGTGTGGAGGCAAATTACCCAACTTTCTCTAGCTTTAAGGCAGAAACCCTACTATAGCACTAATGGATGTTGCCAACCTTTTCAGTTTTGCAATGTTTAGTTACCATCTCCATTAGGGTTACAATATGGAGGCCATAAGAATCCAGATGACCACTAAGCAAGAAATATAGCACTGCTTCCATTTAATGGCTGTCCAGCTTTTTGCAAACCAGATATGGTGGTCCTATGCGGTATAGTTAAGGATCATGGTTTTAGTTCTAATTGTAGTCACATTGGGACTGTAATATAATATAAAGATTAGTAAGTGTATTCTATTGCATCTTGTTTAGTGCCAGATGATTTTCGGATAAAATGAGTTTTCGATGGTCCACTTTCTTAGGGAGTGGAGCAATTATGTTCATTTAGCTACCCAACAAATTGTTTTGTTTGTTTCTACATTGCAGAATTTAACAGCTCACTATAAAGTATTTGTGTGTGTCATGCTTTCTCATAAACAAAGGAATTCTTGCAGTTTAGTTATGAAACTTTACAACAAACCATTCCTGCAAATTAAATTCAGAAGTATCTTGAGAATAGTGAAGCTCAGTGTTATAGGAAATTATAACCAATTTTGATAGAGTGGGAAAAGTACAGCTTTAATAACTGAAAACAAAGAGAGTTAATTGAAACAGAGAGAGGCAGGAGCCAATAGGTTCACTTGTATATATTGCATTTTGAAAATGTCAGTTCAGTTTTTTTACATCAGGGGTGTCAAACTGGCAGCCCGCGAGCCAGATGAGTCACATGCAGAACCTGCCCATTCCAGCTTCATAAAGGAGAAAAACACCGTGATACATCATGTGACAGCAATGTGACACTGCGACTTTGACACCCATGTTTTACATACTCCCAATACAAGGAGTACAGCACCACACCAGTTTAGCTAGAAAACCTCATCATGCTTACATGTGAGTTGTCTTTTCAACATTATTGTGTTTCAAATGTGCTGAATGACCACACCCAATATTCTTAATCAGTGGGGCCTTTTATATTGTTTACTAATAATTCTAGCCGTTATAATTCAATATATTTGAAAGAGCTGGGTTGGGAAGGCTAGAATTTCATTTCTTGTACCAGCAACGACTACTGCCTTGGAATGAATCAAATTATAACCATTAAACATCATAAGAAATTATGCGGCAGTGCTGGGTAAGGCCGACATTCTATATTAGTATTTAAGATGGAGGTAACCTTTGATGACCCTTCTACCCAGCAACCAAATGGATAAATGAATATTGGAATATTCTCCTGGACTTTTGAAATACGGGTAAGTAGGAACATAAGCTGATATTTGCCATCGTAAATATAAATGTTTTCAACAGGGCTGCTGAATTCTTATCTCTAGATGAAAGTTTTCTGCAGGCTAGAAATCCCCCCCACTCCTGACTGGTGCTCAATCACAAAGGTCTCTGCTAATGAGCACAGAGGTTATATCTATATGCACGGATGCATTTTCTTAATATCTGCCTCCCCAGTTACTTCAGTTCTTATATACTATTACAGCTCTTTTAGCAATTATAATGCTTTACAGTGGCAACTCAACAACTTGCTACAGATCAACACACCTCGGACAGCTTACTGTCAGACAACTCAACAAATACAAAGGTTAAATTAATTTTGACAGAACCAAAGGTGGATTTCAGCAGGTTCTGACCAGTTGTGGAGAACCAGTAGTGGAAATTTTGAGTAGTTTTGAGAACCGGTAAATATAACCACTGACTGGACCCTGCCACATCTATTCTCTGCATCCCAAGTCCCATGGGTATTTTGCAGTACCCTTCCCCTGAAGTGGGGAGGGAATGGAGATTTTGCAGGATTTTTCCCCTGCCACGCTCACCAAGCCATGTCTACCAAGCCAACCATGATCAGCACCAATCCACACCTAGAGAACCAGTAGTAAAAAAATTTGAAAGCCACCACTGGACAAAACCATGGTCAATACTAATAACAGAAAGAAATTAATCTAGAAATACAAAAGTCATAATAATACTTGTATTAACAAAAATGTGGTCATCAAGGATAAAAAAAATACCTAAATGAAATGATTAATGCAGTGATGAATTGTCCCATGGTCAATTGTCCTAGACCTTTTTCTATTACATGATGCCTCTGAAAAGATTCCTAAAAGGAATCTTTTCAATGCTTGTACTATGAAGTTACTAGTTTAAAGGTGTATCATATCTCAGTGTTTTATTTCTATTTCAATTGTTGATTGTGTTCCTTATTGCTTGATGAATTTTAGAAATCAGAACTTTATTTTTTTATTAATCACATGATTTTACAATCAAAACATCTCTCATTGCTTTCAGAAAAAGAATGAGATAAAAGTACAGTGGAACCCCGACATACGAGCTGCTCTACTTGCGAGCAGCTCGAGATAAGAGCTTGGGAGGGAGCGTCATTTCCGTTCGCCTCCCGAGCTCACATCCGGGATACGAGCCACGCCTCCCTGACGCTTTCGGCAGCGAAGGAAGGAAGGCAAGGAAGCGCCCGGCTCCTCTCTGCTCGTATCCCACGTGGTAAGCATTCGCTTGGCTTCTGCTTGGGGGTGGGGGGGTCCTTGGCTTCTGCTTGGGGGTGGGGGGTCCTTGGCTTCTGCTTGGGGGTGGGGGGGTCCTTGGCTTCTGCTTGGGGGTGGGGGGGTCCTTGGCTTCTGCTTGGGGGTGGGGGGTCCTTGGCTTCTGCTTGGGGGTGGGGGGGTCCTTGGCTTCTGCTTGGGGGTGGGGGGGTCCTTGGCTTCTGCTTGGGGGTGGGCGGGTCCGAACGGTGTTTTTTTGTAATTCCGAGGGGCCTAGCAGGGAGATCGGGAGCTTGCGCAATCGCCCATGCGGCCCCGAAATTAAATAGCTGCCGGCCCAGCCTCTGCTGCAACCCCCTTGCTTTCTCGGCAAAGTGTTAGCTGGATGCCTTCAAGGTGCTTCTGCCGGCTTCTCTCCCTTCTCTCCCACGGCTGTTGCTCTTCCGTGCCCTCCAGCCGAGCCCCTTCGCCATGTGGGCAGGCTTCGGAGCTCTTTGCATTAACCGAGAGAGAGGGGGGAGAGAGAGAGAAAGTGTTACGTGGATGCCTTCAAGGCGCTTCTGCCGGCTTCTCTCCCTTCTCTCCCACGGCTGTTGCTCTTCCGCGCCCTCCAGCCGAGCCCCTTCGCCACGTGGGCAGGCTTCGGAGCTCTTTACATTAACCGAGAGAGAGGGGGGAGAGAGAGAGAAAGTGTTATGCTGGATGCCTTCAAGGCGCTTCTGCCGGCTTCTCTCCCTTCTCTCCCACGGCTGTTGCTCTTCCGCGCCCTCCAGCCGAGCCCCTTCGCCACGTGGGCAGGCTTCGGAGCTCTTTACATTAACCGAGAGAGAGGGGGGAGAGAGAGAGAAAGTGTTACGCTGGATGCCTTCAAGGCGCTTCTGCCGGCTTCTCTCCCTTCTCTCCCACGGCTGTTGCTCTTCCGCGCCCTCCAGCCGAGCCCCTTCGCCACGTGGGCAGGCTTCGGAACTCTTTGCATTAACCGAGAGAGAGGGGGGGAGAGAGAGAAAGTGTTACGCTGGATGCCTTCAAGGCGCTTCTGCCGGCTTCTCTCCCTTCTCTCCCATGGCTGTTGCTCTTCCGCGCCCTCCAGCCGAGCCCCTTCGCCACGTGGGCAGGCTTCGGAGCTCTTTACATTAACCGAGAGAAAGAGAGAGGGGGGGAGAGAGAGGGAGAGGGAGAAAGAGAGAGGGAGAGGGGGAGAGATAGCAACAGAGTGAGAGAAAGGGGGGAGAGAAAGAAATAGCAAGAGAGAGAAAGTGAGAAGAGATAGAAAGAGGGGGAGAGGGATAGAAAGAGAGAGAGAGTGAGAGATGCTCAGTGAGCCTTTCTTTGAAGTTGCCTTTCTTTCTTTCTTTCTCTTTCTTGCTTTCTTTCTCTTTCTTGCTTTCTTTAAAGGAAGAGAAAGAAAGAAAGATAGAGAGAGTGAGAGATGTTCAGTGAGCCTTTCTTTCTTTCTTTCTTTCTTTCTTTCTCTTTCTTTCTTTCTCTTTCTTGCTTTCTTTAAAGGAAGAGAAAGAAAGAGAGAGAGAGAGAGAGAGTGAGAGATGTTGAGTGAGCCTTTATTTATTTATTTCTTTCTCTTTCTTTCTTTCTTTCTTTCTCTTTCTTGCTTTCTTTAAAGGAAGAGAAAGAAAGAGAGAGAGAGAGAGAGAGTGAGAGATGTTGAGTGAGCCTTTCTTTCTTTATTTCTTTCTTTCTCTTTCTTTCTTTCTTTCTCTTTCTTGCTTTCTTTAAAGGAAGAGAAAGAAAGAAAGAAAGAGAGAGAGAGTGAGAGATGTTCAGTGAACCTTTCTTTCTTTCTTTCTTTCTCTTTCTTTCTTTCTTTCTTTCTTTCTCTTTCTTTCTTTCTTTAAATGAAGAGAAAGAAAGAAAGAAAGAAAGAGAGTGAGAGATGTTCAGTGAGCCTTTCTTTCTTTCTTTCTTTCTTTCTCTTTCTTTCTTTCTTTCTCTTTCTAGCTTTCTTTAAAGGAAGAGAAAGAAAGAGAGAGTGAGAGATGTTCAGTGAGCCTTTCTTTCTTTCTTTCTTTCTTTCTCTTTCTTTCTTTCTTTCTCTTTCTTGCTTTCTTTAAAGGAAGAGAAAGAGAGAGAGAAAGTGAGAGATGTTCAGTGAGCCTTTCTTTCTTTCTTTCTCTTTCTTGCTTTCTTTAAAGGAAGAGAAAGAAAGAAAGAAAGAAAGAAAGAAAGAGAGAGAGAGTGAGAGATGCTCACTGAGCCTTTCTTTCTTTCTTTCTTTCTTTCTTTCTTTCTCTTTCTTTCTTTCTCTTTCTTGCTTTCTTTAAAGGAAGAGAAAGAAAGAAAGAAAGAAAGAGAGAGAGAGAGAGAGAGAGTGAGAGATGTTCAGTGAGCCTTTCTTTCTTTCTTTCTTTCTCTTTCTTTCTTTCTCTTTCTTGCTTTCTTTAAAGGAAGAGAAAGAAAGAAAGAGAGAGAGAGAGAGTGAGAGATGTTCAGTGAGCCTTTCTTTCTTTCTTTCTCTTTCTTTCTTTCTTTCTTTCTCTTTCTTGCTTTCTTTAAAGGAAGAGAAAGAAAGAAAGAAAGAGAGAGAGAGTGAGAGATGTTCAGTGAGCCTTTATTTCTTTCTTTCTTTCTCTTTCTTTCTTTCTTTCTCTTTCTTGCTTTCTTTAAAGGAAGAGAAAGAAAGAAAGAGAGAGAGAGAGTGAGAGATGTTCAGTGAGCCTTTCTTTCTTTCTTTCTCTTTCTTTCTTTGTTTCTCTTTCTAGCTTTCTTTAAAGGAAGAGAAAGAAAGAGAGAGAGAAAGAGAGTGAGAGATGTTCAGTGAGCCTTTCTTTCTTTCTTTCTTTCTCTTTCTTTCTTTCTTTCTCTTTCTTTCTTTCTTTCTCTTTCTTGCTTTCTTTAAAGGAAGAGAAAGAAAGAAAGAGAGAGTGAGTGAGAGATGTTCGGTGAGCCTTTCTTTCTTTCTTTCTTTCTCTTTCTTTCTTTCTCTTTCTTGCTTTCTTTAAAGGAAGAGAAAGAAAGAAAGAAAGAAAGAGAGAGAGAGTGAGAGATGTTCAGTGAGCCTTTCTTTCTTTCTTTCTTTCTTTCTCTTTCTTTCTTTCTCTTTCTTGCTTTCTTTAAAGGAAGAGAAAGAAACAAAGAAAGAAAGAGAGAGAGTGAGAGATGTTCAGTGAGCCTTTCTTTCTTTCTTTCTCTTTTTTTCTTTCTTTCTCTTTCTAGCTTTCTTTAAAGGAAGAGAAAGAAAGAGAAAGAGAGAGAGTGAGAGATGTTCAGTGAGCCTTTCTTTCTTTCTTTCTCTTTCTTTCTTTCTCTTTCTTGCTTTCTTTAAAGGAAGAGAAAGAAAGAAAGAAAGAGAGAGAGAGTGAGAGATGTTCAGTGAGCCTTTCTTTCTTTCTCTTTCTTTCTTTCTCTTTCTTTCTTTCTTTAAAGGAAGAGAAAGAAAGAAAGAAAGAAAGAGAGTGAGAGATGTTCAGTGAGCCTTTCTTTCTTTCTTTCTCTTTCTTTCTTTCTTTCTCTTTCTAACTTTCTTTAAAGGAAGAGAAAGAAAGAGAGAGAGAGAGAGTGAGAGATGTTCAGTGAGCCTTTCTTTCTTTCTTTCTTTCTCTTTCTTTCTTTCTCTTTCTTGCTTTCTTTAAAGGAAGAGAAAGAAAGAAAGAAAGAAAGAAAGAAAGAAAGAGAGAGAGTGAGAGTGAAAGAAAGAAAGAAAGAAAGAAAGGCTCACTGAACATCTCTCACTCTCTCTCTTTCTTTCTTTCTTTCTTTCTTTCTTTCTCTTTCTTTCTTTCTTTCTTGCTCTTTTTCTTTCTCTCTTTACCTTCCCTTCCTCTAAACTTTCTTACTTGGCTGATTTTAATTTTTCTGCTTGCAGGCAAGTTGGCTTCCGGTTTTCTCGGTGGGAAAAAAGAGGTCTCGGTGGTGTCGGTGTTTAGAGCGAGCATGGCTCCAAAAAAGGCCGCTGAGAAGAAGAAGAAGGTGATGATATCCATAGAAGTGAAGCAGGAGATAATCAATTTGCACGAAAAAGGGACTCGTGTTGTTGACCTTGCGAGGAAGTTCCAACGCAGCACATCCACCATCTGTACAATCCTGAAGCAGAAGGACATCCTTAAAGGTGTTAAACCAGCAAAAGGTGCGACAATAATTTTCCAACTCAGGAAGTCTGTTCATGAAGAGATGGAGAGGTTATTGTTAATTTGGATAAAAGAAAAGGAGCTGGCCGGAGATACAATAACAGAGGCGGTCATCAGCGAGAAGGCTCGTGCGATATTCGCCGATCTGAAGAGCAATGAACCATCCTCGTCGGGAGATCCAGATGAGTTCAAGGCAAGCCATGGGTGGTTTGACAGGTTCAGAAAAAGAAGTGGCATTCACTCAGTGGTTCGGCATGGGGAGGCAGCGAGTGCAGACATCAAGGCAGCGGAGGAGTTTGTTGTGCATTTTGCTAGCCTGGTTGAACAAGAAGGCTATGTCTCTCAACAGATCTTTAACTGTGATGAGACTGGGCTGTTTTGGAAGAAAATGCCCCGTAGGACTTTCATTACTGCCGAGGAAAAGAGCCTGCCAGGACATAAGCCCATGAAGGACCGTCTAACCCTTGCATTGTGTGCAAACGCGTCGGGTGACTGTAAAGTGAAGCCACTTCTCGTGTACCATTCGGAGAATCCTCGCGCGTTCAAGACGCACAAAATCCTAAAGGAAAGACTCCATGTCCTGTGGCGCTCCAATGCAAGGGCATGGGTAACGAGGCAGTTCTTTGTGGACTGGGTAAATCTTGCTTTTGGTCCTACGGTGAAGGAATATCTTTTGGCTAATGAACTCCCCCTACAAGCCTTACTGCTGCTCGACAATGCTCCAGGCCACCCACCTGCTCTTCAAGACGACATCCTTGAAGAATTTCAATTTGTGAAGGTTGTCTTTCTCCCACCCAACACGACTTCAATCCTGCAACCAATGGATCAGCAGGTCATAGCTAACTTCAAGAAGCTGCACACGAAGCATCTGTTCTGCCGATGTTTCGATGTAACAGAGAACACCAACTTGACACTGCGTGAGTTTTGGAAGGATCATTTTAACATCGTTTCTTGCCTTAACATCATTGACCTTGCCTGGCAAGAATTGTCAAGGCGAAACTTGAACTCGGCGTGGAAGAAGTTGTGGCCTGCTGCTGTTGCACCAAGGGACTCTGCTGAGCCCGAGGGTGAGACCGAGGACATCACCGAGACTGACACCCCATTGGAGGAGATTGTGTCACTCGGTAAGTGTATGGGTCTGGAGGTAGACGAGGGTGACATCAATGAGCTTGTCGAAGAGCATGAAGAACCGCTCTCTACAGAGGACCTGAAGGCGCTCCATGAGATGCAACAGACGGATCTGACCCAAGAGATGAGCAGCAGTGAGGAAGAGGTACAGGAACCACAGAAAGCCATTCCTACCAGTGAGATAAAAGCGATGCTAGCGCAATGGGAGAACGTTGTCAGTTTTGTGGGAAAAAATCACCCAGAGAAAGTAGCCACGAGTCGTTCAGCAGCACTTTTCAATGACACCTCATTGACTCACTTTCGCAACATTTTGAAAAGCAGGCAAAAGCAGATGTCATTGGACACATTTTTTACAAAAAGAGCTGCTCCAAGTGAAAGTGCAGCCAAAAAGGCAAAAACAGATGATTAGGCTACTGTGTACATATGTAAATTTAAAAGTTTAAGAAAGTTTACAAGTTAAGTGAAAGAAACTTCATTATTCATTTATATGTACATGTACATTTCTTCATTAAAAACATGTATTTTTGCATAATTTAAACTAACTTTGTGATTTTTTTGAGGGCTGGAACCAATTAAAATTATTTACATTAATTCCTATGGGGAAAAGTCGTTTGAGATAAGAGCTGCTCGACTTAAGAGCACAGGTCCGGAACGAATTAAACTCGTATCTCGAGGTACCACTATGTATTATTATACTAATATCCTGGGTATAGAGTTGCACAGAATCTTTCCTGAAAAAAAGAAAAAAGAAACCGCGTAGGCCTGTGCTTCTGTGTTTATACAATCACACTTTTTGACTCATCAAAATGGAATCAAAGGACCTACTTTAGTTTAGCTGAAGTTCAGCGTGAATTAAATGAAGCACTACTTATGGAAACAAATATTGAAGGTAAGGCCTTTCTTATTTCTGTATTCTCTGTGTAGTTTTTTTTCCAGCTGAGATAGAAGGAATCTGCACACAAGAAAGGAGTATCAAGAAAAAAATGTGTGTCATTTTTCCTTACCATCCCTTTTGCAATCTCTAATGAGACCAGGCGCTGTTTTAGGGTCTCTGTAGGTTCTAGCCTAAAGTGACCAGACGTACCGCTTTCAGCAGGACAGTCACGCTTTTTTGCCATTTGTCCTGCATCCCACGTTGCTTTTAAAAAGTCCCGCTTTTTTTTTTTTTTAAAGCCGGTCGGCATGTTGAACTCCTCGGAGACAGGCTCTTCATCCTTTGATGACAGATGATCACGTCTGGCAGGCAGCTCAGCTTCCACGCTGCCTGAAAGGAGGACCTTTGCATTGGCTGATCATCAGCTGAGCTTCCTTCTTCATGGTTTCCAAGTACCCTCCTCTGCTCACGAAATTGAAATGTAAAATAGCTTGAGGAGGGTGAGGGAGGAAGCAAAGTGAGGAAGGGGTTGCTTTGCGCATGCCCAGCAGCCAGAGAGAGAGAGAGAGAGAGGGAGAGAGAGAGAGAGAGAGACTGAGCTTGCCCCTCTCCGGTAAAGCAGAACCGGCAAGCTACTGTATTTTGCTCTCTTACCTTGTCTATAGGAGTTTGGTGTACAAAAAGTTGGGGGAGAAAATACAGAAAATATTTAATTTTCAGAAAAGGTACGAAAAGGTGGGAGGTCGGAAAGAAGGCTTAAAATAATCTTGTTGACAAGTGTTCCTTAATCAATTTCATTTTCTGAAATAATGGTACAGTGCTATCAGTAATTTCAACTACTTCTGAGTCTGTATTTTTTTGCACTTATTATTTTCATGGACTTGAAAATGTAATGAAAATAATATTTTATGTTATACAGTGATCCCTCGGTTAGCGCGGGGGTTACGTTCCAAGACCTACCGCGCTAACCGATTTCCGCGTTATACTGGATGCGGAAGTAAAAACACCATCTGCGCATGCGCGCCCTTTGTTCCATGGCCGCACATGCGCAGAAGGTGGAGCGATGCAAGTTCAGAGGCTGGCAATGCAATGGTGATTTTTCCGGGCTCCTCGCCGCTACCCACAGGGCAGCGCTGGCGGCAATGGCAATGGCAACCCTCCCTCCTTCCCTCCTTCCCTTCTCTCCCTCCCTCCTTCCCTCCTTCCTTCCTCTCACCGGCTTTCTTGGGGCAGCGCTGGCGGCAATGGCAATGGCAACCCTCCCTCCTTCCCTTCTCTCCCTCCCTCCTTCCTTCCTGATTTTGGCCAATCAGCAATCAGTATGACGTCATCGGGCGGGAAAAACCGTGGTGTAGGGAAAAAAATGCGGACTTATTTTTTAATTAATATTTTTTGAAAAACCGCGTTGCAGCGTTTCGCGCTAATCGAGAACGCGCAAATCAAGGGATCACTGTATAACATATTTCTGGATTTGGTCTACAGTGATCCCTCGATTTTCGCGATCTCGATCTTCGCGAAACGCTATATCGCAATTTTTCAAAAAATATTAATTAAAAATATTTTCCCACCCGATGACGTCACTCTCTTCCTTTCTCATCTTTCTTTCTCTCTCTCTCTTTCTCTATCTTGCTTCTTCCTCTCTCACACTCTCTTCCTCCCTCTCTCATCTCTTTCTTTCCTTCTCTCTCGTTCTCTATCTCTCCCCCTCTTGCTCTCGAGCGGCGCGTGGGCGGCGGGGAAGACCCAGGGAAGGTTCCTTCGGCTGCCCAGCAGCTGATCTGCTCGGCAGCGCCGCAGCAGCGAGGAGCCGAAGATCCGGGTTTCCCCTTTGCGTGGGCGGCGGGGAAACCCGGATCTTCGGCTCCTCGCTGCTGCGGCGCTGCCGAGCAGATCAGCTGCTGGGCGGCCGAAGGAACCTTCCCTGGGTCTTCCCCGCCACCCACGCAAAGGGGAAACCCCGATCTTCGGCTCCTCACTGCTGCGGCGCTGCCGAGCAGATCAGCTGCTGGGCGGCGGAAGGAACCTTCCCTGGGTCTTCCCAGGTGCGGAAGTAAAAACACCATCTGCGCATGCGCGGCCATGGGAAAAAAGGGCGCGCATGTGCAGATGGTGTTTTTACTTCCGCACCACTATATCGCGAAAAATCGATTATCGCGAGGGGTCTTGGAATTGAACCCTCGCGATAATCGAGGGATCATCATTCTTAATTCCAAGTAATTCTTTCACAGTTTTTATGTATCTTTAGAGAATAAAAATTGGAAAATATTTCATTTAAAAAAGCCAGATTTCTTTCTTCACAATGCTTTGAAAAAAGGAAGGCAACATATTATCTATGTTAGTTTCATTACACACAAACACATGAAGACCCATACACACACTTTTTTTTACATGAATAGCTATAGAAATAAGTTACTGTTTAGATTTATCCTTCACCCACAAAAAATAAGGAGTGGCATACTAATTTCTCAATATAATTCATGACTTTGAAAAACTTGCTGCCAGGCAGCTAAGTCATCAAAATTCTAGAAATAATAGGCCTTTTTTTCAGGCCTTTCCCTGCAGTTCTGTTAGAAAACACACCCTGATGTTACGTTCCTGGGGTCTATTTGACCTGGACTGCAAATTGTTCATTTTAGGTACTTATATTTGGTCTTTTTGAAAGCTTTTTTCACTTGGAAACAAGTTTGAACATTTCTGCACACAGTGAAAGGAAAATTGAAATGAAAACATTAATGCTTATTGGTTTATTTTGCTGATAAAATCCCCCCCCCGTTTTTGTGAAATGTTTTTCAATTTATGGATAGTTTTGCTTGCAAAATGCGTTCTATTTTACTAAACTTGGTGTGGGATTGGTAGCTTGAACATTTCTGAACATAATGATATGAAAATTGAACTGAAAAAAATGATGCTTATTTGTTTATTTTGCACATAAAAGTCTTCCCCCCCACTGTTTTCAATTATTTCAGTTTATATAAAAAATATGCTGTTAATTTCAAAATTACATACTTGTTTTTAGTAAAATGGATTTCTTTCAAAAAATTAGTTGTCTGGCTATCATGTGCTTGCTTTTCAAAAGGATATTCCAAATATTTCTAACCAAATATATATAAAAAGTGAAAATAATGGCACACAGTAAGGCCGAGGGGTGTGTGTGACCCTTTTGTCACCAAAATAAACAAATAAGAATCATTTTTTTCAGTTCATTTCTATTTTTTTTATGATCAGGAATGTTCAAGTTAGTATATCAAAACTTTTGGGGGGAAATTCCTTAGAGATTTGTAGCCTACGAAAATATAAACTGACATGAAATTCTGAAAAAATGGGGGTGGGGCTTTTTGATCAAAATAAAAATATAAGCAACAATTTTTTTCAGTTCAATTTTCATATCATTACGTTCATAAATGTTCAAACTAGTTTCCCAGTGAAAAACATTTTCAAAAAGACCAAATTCAAGTATCTAAAAAAAATCTTTTTGGTCCGGGTTGTATACAAGTCTTCGGAGAGGGGCAGCATACAAATCTAATTAATAATAATAATAATAATAATAATAACAACAACAACAACAACAGACTCAACATGATTTTTTTTTGTCCAGAAAAAAATTAGCCCCTACTCCAAAAATATTTTATGATGATCAGCAATGTTAAATTGAGTAAATGAATGCCTAAGATATTAAAAATATTTCGGATTTGGAGCCTAATTTTTTTTTAAAGTGAAAATGGTTGCAAGCAGCCGGGGGGAGGGAGGCCTTATTTTTGATTTTAAAAAACCAATAAGCATCATTTCTTTCAGTTCATTTATATTTTTCTTATGTTCAGAAATGTTCAAACTACCAATCCCACACCAACCTTAGTAAAATTGAACCCATTTTGCAAGCTAAACTATTTATAAATTGAAAAAAAGTTCACAAATAAAGGGGGGTCTGCCTTTTATGATAAAAATAAACCAATATGCATACTTTTTTTCATTTCAATTTTCATATCATTGTGTGCAGAAATGTTCAGACTACTTTCCAAGTGAAAAAAGTTTTCAAATTGACCACACATAAGCTCTTCAAATGAAGAACTTTCGGTCCGGGTCAGGGTGACCTGGGAACAGACCTCTAGGGATTTTTTTTTTCAGCAAGAAAGAAAACCCCCCACCCCCCAAAAAAAATTCTCATAGAGAGAACCCCTGAAATGATGCAAAGCCATGAAATTTCAAGTTTCAGATATGCAAGGAAATTTTTTTACAAGATCTCAAACTTTGATTTCAGGTCTCACAGGCCCGAACAGGACAGCAGGGTTTAAATAACCAATCTAACATAACCAAGAGTGGGCTAGAAAGAGCTATGGTCTTTCACTTTTCATTTTCTTATTTTAGTCCACAGGATGCTTTTTGTCACAACACCCCCTCCCCGGGCAATGATGTCCCTCTTTACCAATGTTAAAATCTGGTCACTTTGTTCTAGCCAAAATTTTGTGACAGAAGAGCCATAAGATTTATATGAGGCTATATTCTTAGCGATACTTACTCAGAATAGATTCCATTAGCTTATTGGGATTTGTTTCCTTGGAAATGGGCAAAACTTCACAGCTCCAGATTTTGGGTTACTTAGAAGTAAAACCTGCTGATTTCAGAATGACTTGCTTCTGCATAAATGTGTGGTAGGAGGAAAAATATTTTATGCTGTCCCCCCCCCCCAATTATTAGAACTGTTCTAGGACTTAATAAACTATATTTTTATAAACTATTAACTTGTTATGTTCTATTGGGTTTTTTAAAATGTTAGTACATAAACATGTGATTTTTAAAATGTTTTCAGAAGAAATAGGGATAATTAGTAATCAAGCTTCATTTTAGTTGCCAGCTCTGCCATAATAATCTACCTCTAATGTTTTACCCTGTGATTTCAATTGGCATAGATGTTTTTTCCAGACTACTTGAATAAGCAGATCTTTCTTGCAATTTTGTAAAGCAAATGTAGTTTGTGGAACCAAGGTTTCATTGCCAATTAAAAAAAGTGAATGCAAGGTTGAACCATGTGGTTTTAAAAATGTTTTCAGAAGAAATGGGGATAATCAGTAATCAAGCTTCATTTTAGTTGCCAGCTATGCCATAATAATGTACCTCTAATGTTTTACCTTATGATTCCATTGGCACAGAATTTTTTTCGGACTACTTGATTAAGATGACCTCCAGCGCTTTTGCTAATGAAAAGGAAAAGCAGAATAAGCAAATATTTCTTGCAATTTTGTAAAGCAAATGTAGTTTGTGGAACCAAAGTCTCACTGCCAATAAAAAAATGTGAATGCAAGGTTGAAATCTTAGCCCGCTTCTAACAAGATTAAATTTACTTTTGTTTTAAATCCCTTTATGAGCTTTGTTTCCTTTAAGAAAATAAAATAGTAATATGAAATTAAATTGTAACTCACTCTGGGAAGTTACTAATTATGCAATATGGTAAAACAAAACTTGTATAGTTATGCTTATTTATTTCATTTAAAGTATGAGCTTATTTGAGACAAATCCTGAATCTATGCAAGGTATTTCTACAATATTTGACATTTATCCTAAACAGGTGATTCAACAGTTTGCAAATTAATCTAATTCTCTGCTAACAGGGTGAAATGCATTTAATTATTATTACATACAATGAATATTATGCAATTACTGTTTGCTTTTATTAAAAGGAAAGTTGCAAGTAAAAAATATAGGAATTCCATCCTCTATAACGTGAAGACTTTTCTACAGGTTGTCGTCATTCACTTAAGCGTGGTAGCACTGATTGTAATATTAAGCATGATTTAATAAAGATAAACGGAAATGTTTCTCCTATCTAGGCAATGGTGCTCATCTCTGTTTTTTAGTTAAAAGAACCAGCATTGTCCAAAGATATTTCCATGATCATGTAGCCACCATATATGTGGAATGTTGTTACCTTCCCACCAAAGTGGTACCTATTTATCTACTTGCATTTGTATGCTTTAGAACTGCTAGGACATAAGCTGGGGCAAGTAACAGGGCTCACTCAGTTATGCAGTGCTTGGGTCTTAAACCTGGGCTGTCAGCTTTACAAGCTCAGCATCTTTAATCCCTGAGCCCTCGAGCCCCCTATTCTTGATTTAAGATGGCTTTTTAATCTTATTCAACAAAGTCAAATGATTTCTATCTTGTCTGGATTCAGCTTCTTGATGCTGCCTCTTCCAGTCTAAAACAATTTATTCAGTGACTGGACTTCCACATAAAGATGATGCACAATACAGCTCATGATAAGGTTACAGTAGGGCTTGGATTCAGCCACTTTGGGTGAAGCAGTAGTTATGGCCAGTGGCTGGGCCAACCCACCTGTCCCATGCTATTCTGTCTTATACAATTGCTGTGTTTTGATCCAGTGTGCTTACGTGCAAGACATGTATGCGAGCGAAGCTATCCCATCCTATACAATTGCCGGGGTGTTGATGCAGTGCACATGTGCACCAGGCACACATGTTCACATTTTTGATTCTAAGTGAATCAGTTGTTAAATTATGTGAAGCCCACTTCTAGGGCTACAGTATTGTGAATCTGCATTTACCAGATATAAAATCTATGTTCTCTAAGCTCTTGTTCATGTAGTTTAAACAGTTAAGGGAAACTAAAGTCACAACAAAGAGAAATCATGCCAGAAGGAATATGTTTTTGTGTAAAACTGCTTAAATACTAAAATCCACAAAAATCCACTGAGAACTTCTCCGCTAATTTTCCACTATTGAGAAGCGGTTTTTGTGCTGGGTTGTGCTTTTGCAGTACTTGAAGTTGTTATCCATGCAGGGCGAAAGAGATTTCTTCCCTGCAAAAGAACATAAACTTGAATAGTTATTGCAAGGGAACAGTTTCTTTATTCAGAATTTTTCACTCCAACGCAATGTGGTGGGAAGAGTATTAAATAGGATTTTTCTAATAGGGTAAACAGTGCAGAGAAAATTGAAAAGATAGATACAGAAACATTTTGTCCCAAAGAGTTACAGCTTACTGTAGTGCATTCAAGAATAAATTCTGTAGGGAAAATGTAGCCACTCACACTCAAGTCTTAGGAAAGGGTCATTATTTCATCTGAACTGAGACACCAATATTTTGTCTCAATTGTCACCATACTAAAGAGTGAAACTGTATTTATTCATACAAATAGAGTGAAATATTTTATGTTTATATTTTAGTGAATGAAACGAGTGAAAGAGCTTCATTTGAAGAATGTCAGTAGGGAAGTCATATATCATTTGCATGCAAAACTTTATTTCAGCAACAGACATTTACAGATTAAGGCGCTATATTTGTATGTGTATGTATGTATGTATATATGACGGTCTTGGCATATTCGGGTTTCTTCCCGTATAGGATTTGGAAATTTCTGGCAACATTTCAACGAGGTCCCACTTGTCATCTTCAGGCTGGTGTTTCTGTCCTTGTTCTAGGGTGAACACAGAGAGACCTGAGCTGCCTTCCTTCTATAAATACTGCTGGCTGGTTTGATGGCTCAGCAATTGCCTGCTGTGTAGAAACTTCCTGGTGAGTCAGTGGGGTAACACCTGGGGTCGTTGATATAACTGAGGTATGCTGATTAGTAAATGATTGAGGATTAGGGGTGATATCCTGAGTAGTTGGAGCTTGCAGACTGCTTGGTTGTTTTGCAATGTGTGTTCTGAGTCTGGTTTCAGTTTCTATGGCTGGGATACATTTGTTAATGAGGGCTGGTTTCCAGATGTCTGGTAGGCGGGAGGTATCATCCCGTTTGTTCATATTTTGGGGATGTTTTTCTATCTTGATGGCTTCCATGATGGCTTCCATGAAACACCAGCCTGAAGATGATGAGTGGGACCTTGTCGAAACGTCACCAGAAATTTCCAAATCCTACACGGGAAGAAACCCGTGTGTGCATATATGCATTTATACATACATGCATGTGTGTGTGTGTGTGTGTGTGTATTGTATTTAAATATAATAAATATATAATAAATGTAATGTATTTTACTGTCATATATTAACTAATTTTATTCTTCTGTCACACTACAATTGTGACACTTTGCTGAGATTTTAGGGAAGGCACTTTTGGCCCTGAGGCCCCGAGGTCTCTGCTTTATTTTTGTTTGTTTTCAAAAAGCCAGTTTTAGAATAAAGACTCCTAAGAAGAAGGCACATCTGCAGAAAACCACAATGATGCCACAATGATGAAACAAGCATGGTGTTATCACTACATCACTGCTGTTATTATGTATTTGTGCCATCAGTAGAGGTATCTAATATTAGTAGATAATTTATGACATTTGCATAATCTCCATCCCACCTCATGAGCCCATGCTAAGAATGAATTCCAAGAATTCCATATCAACCAGGTGCACAGTTATATTTCCTATTACAATGAAATTTATATATGTCTATTTAAAATTTAATAACTATGTTTCACTTTGTGTTTCTATAAAGCATTTATACATTTGTGTCATATTTTTGTTCATTTGTTGTATCTTACTTTTATAGATTTAAATAGGCATTATACATAATATTTTTTCTGCAGAACGCAGGATGGGGAATCTGAATTCTCTAAAAGTAAACTGTTATGAACAAATTTCTGCCTGTAGATCTTAGTGAAATTAAATGGATGTCATTATGACTTACAATAGTGGTTCAATATACCACAGGCTTAACTTTTTAATGTGTTTGGAATCAGCAGCATAGCAATATTACAGACACAACTGCCTTACTAATTTTACAGACACAACTGCCTTACTGTTACAGTGACCATTCTATGGATCTACATATAATTTAAAACACTGACATAAAATACACGTTTTACCCCATTCATATACTGTACTTGCCAAATTGCATACTGCATTCTGTCATTAAATCAGAAGTTTTATATTTTGGAATACTCTCAGGTAATTATATAAACTTGCATTATTTTTATATTGGAGTGACAATCTGTGATTTGGGAACCTAAAATGCTTACCACAGAACAGGGACAACTGATTCTGTCAGAAAGGGCACATTTTTACAGTTAATTTATTCATGATTCCTAAAGTTCATTCCTTAAAACCTTCTTGTGGGTAGATTAATTTATAAATAGTAAATACTTGGAAAACTATCAGAATGTGATTAGCAATTTGCCATGCTGATATTTATCCAACAGTAAGTATTTACCCCCTATTTATAGTAGCTTCTGGACACATTTCTATCATTAAAACCCAATTGGTAAACTGGCTTCCTTCTATTGTTTAATCTTACTGACCTCCATTCCATTTTTGTCCACTTTCCCTCTTTCTAGCACTTTCCACTGCACCTGCTTCTCGGTGTTGACAGTAATAAATGGCTGGCAAAACAATTATGCACATTAAGATAAGGGGGATGGAACTGAGGTCAAAACTATTTTCTTTCCATAATTACATGGCATATAAATTCATTTTGCCATGAGTAAAAGCAACATGAAAGGTCACACAGTGTAGAAAGGAATCAAATGGCCAGCCTGGCAGTTTAATCAAGTGCTAAATCCAAAGCCATTCACTTCTCCGTTTTGCTTTTACATATGGGCATTTAATTTGTAAATATTGCCTTAAATTAAAATAGGCCAAGAGAATTGAAGGAGAAGAGTGCTTAAGCCTATTTTCCCCTTGTCATGATTTCGTGTAATTCAGCCCTTTCATCAGCATTCTTTTAGTACAGGAAGGGAAGTCTAGGTTGAAGATAATTGTCAGTATATACTCCCAGTGCTTGACCAGAGTCTTCCCAATCAAACAAATTATAGGCACAATGTTAAAGGAATACTGTGTTCAGTTCTGGAGACCTCACCTACAAAAAGACTGACAACATTGAACGGGTCCAAAGACGGGCTACAAGAATGGTGGAAGGTCTTAAGCATCAACGTATCAGAAAAGACTTCATGAACTCAACCTGTATAGTCTGGATGACAGAAGGAAAAGGGGGACATTATTGAAACATTTAAATATGTTAAAGGGTTAAATAAGGTTCAGGAGGGAAGTGTTTTTAATAGGAAAGTGAACACAAGAACAAGGGGACACAATCTTTATTTTATTTTATTTATTAAATTTGTATGCCGCCCCTCTCTGTAGACTCGGGGCGGCTCACAGCAGTAATAGAAAAACAATATACAATACAAATCTAATAATTAAAACTAAAAACCCATAATTTAAAAAACATGCACACAACATACCATACATAAAAAATATAGGCCTGGGGAAGTTATCTCATTTCCCCCATGCCTGACAACAGAGGTGAGTTTTAAGGAGCTTACGAAAGGCGAGGAGGGTGGGGGCAATTCTGATCTCTGGGGGGAGTTGGTTCCAGAGAGTCAGGCCCGCCACAGAGAAGGCTCTTCCCCTGGGTCCTGCCAAATGACATTGTTTAGTCGACGGGACCCGGAGAAGACCAACTCTGTGGGACCTAACTGGTCGCTGGGATTCGTGTGTACAATCGTACAATCTGAAGTTAGATGGGGGAAAGATCAAAAGCAACATGAGAAAATATTATTTTACTGAAAGAGTAGTAGATCCTTGGAACAAACTTCCAGCAGACATGGTTGGTAAATCCACAGTAACTTAATTTAAACATGCCTGGGATAAACATATATCCATCCTAAGATAAAATACAGGAAATAGTATAAGAGCAGACTAGATGGACCATGAGGTTTTTTCTGCCATCAATCTTCTATGTTTCTAAGTTAATTTTTTCTCTCCTAAGTTAGTAACAATTTCTAATTGTAACAAATATTATAATCAAAACTGATACAAATATGATTGGTGTCACATATTTATTTATTAAATTTACATGCTGCCCACCTCACTACCAAGCAATTCTGGCCCCTCGAGAGATCTGATATTCCAGAAGGCAGGAATGATGGCAGAGAAAGCTCTTCTCCTAGATCCTGCCAGCCTCAATTTCTTGGACCATAGGATAGAAAATAATAGAATTCTTTCTTGGCCAAGTGTGATCAGACACAAAAGGAATTTGTCTTTGGTGCATATGTTCTCAGAGTACATAAAAAGACAAGATACATTCATCAAGAATCAGAAGGTACAACACTTAGTGGTAATCATAAGGTACAAATAAGCAATAAAATCATATTAGGAAACAATCAAAATAAATTGTAAGGATACAAGCAACAAAGTTACAGTTCATACAGTCATAAGTGGGAGGAGATGGGTGATAGGAATGATGAGAAGATTAATAGTAGTAGCAATAGAAGGGGCAGCATGCCTGTTCTTTTAGAGCAATGCTTCTCATAGTGTGTGGGGGGGGTGACCCCCTGGGGAGTGTGGAGCGATGCCAGGGGGCACGTGACTCCAGGGAATGTGGGGATTTTTGCTGCAGGGAGCAGGATGCGTGTCCTACCTCTGTCGCATTCCTTGGCATTGTGTCCAAGGCAGCCTGCGAGAGTTTCTTCCCCCTCCCACTTCACTCAAGAGCTGGAGGTTTGGGAGGATCAGTTTATACAACACCAAGAGTTGGGGGCACATGAAATTTTTACTTCATCCTGGGGGAGGGAATATAATAGAAAATAATTGAGAAGCACTTTTTTTAGAGTGAGTAAAACAGGCCAATTCCTTTTTTTTTTTTTTTTTTTAAACAATTTTTTTATTATTTTTCATAAAACAGACATACAGACGTACAAACATTAAACATAAAATGGGGATGTATTTCCCCGCTTCTTTTGAAAGTATACATTCAAATAGAAAAAAGAATACATAATCAAACATTTGTTAAATGTTAAAAAGTCTAGTAAAAAATTTTCAAATCTTAAATGCAATATTAGTACGGTATAAGTAAAAATGCTTAATATGTTATTTATGTGTAATATATTCATCTAATCAAACATTCAAACAAATCTCAATTGCTAAACATACATAAAACAAAATTTTTAATATATCGCTTGTGAGTAAACTACTATATCAAAATCATCAACAAATACATCTAATATTGTTATTACCTAAATAAAAACAGATCTATCTCTTATTTTTTCTTATCTAACCATTTATATATGTTGTTCCATGTTTCATAAAATTTTGTATCTTCTTGATCGTTTAATCGTCTTGTCATCATATCCATTTCGGCGCAATCTAATATTTTAGCTATAACTTCTTCTTTCTTGGGGATTTCCTCCCCCTTCCAGTTTTGCGCATATATTATTCTAGCCGCAGTTAATATGTGTATGATTAAGTAAAGAGTTTCCTTCTTATAAGTCTGATTAGTAATTCCTAATAAGTAAAATTCCGGGGTGTTATCTATGTCATATTTTAATATTTCTTTTAATATCTTCTCAATCATCTTCCAATAAGTTTTAGCTTTGCTACATGTCCACCATTGATGGTAATAAGTTCCTATATCTTTCTTGCATTTCCAACACAGTGGGGATGTTTTAGGAAACATTTTAGCTATCCTGTTTGGTGGAAGGTGCCATCTATAAAACATTTTAATTTGGTTTTCTTTTAATGAAACTGACTTGGTCATTTTCCAATTATTAATCCAGACTTTTTCCCAAGTATCTATATCTATTTCCTTACCTATATTTCTGCACCATCTTATCATGGTATCTTTTAGAGTCAACTCTATATTTTTGTGAGCGATAAGAAATTTATATATTTTCCCTATCATTTTTACTGAATTATTAATAATTAAATGACTTAGCAAATTCTTACTTTTATTAAAAGTGTAAAGAGTTATATCCTTCTGGTATCTGGATCGAATCTGGGCATAATGCCACCAATCTATTATTATCCCTTCTTCTTGTAGTTTATTCCTAGGCTTTAGCTTCATCTGATCATTTAATAATTCTTTATATCTATAAAATATTTTCGTGTCTTTTATAGATTTTGGGTGTGTTATTGCTTCTAGGGGGGCTATCCATTCTGGAACATTTAAGAAGTGATTTTTCTTTATGTCCTTCCAAACCTCTAGTAAATACTTCCTTAATGTGTGTCTTTTAAAATATGAGTGATTTTTTTCCTTGTCATACCATATAAATGCATGCCAACCCAGCATAAGATCATGTCCTTCTAAATTTAATATTCTTTTATTCTCTAAGGTTATCCAATCTTTAATCCATGTTAAGGCGGCGGCCTGATAATATAATTTCCAGTTTGGAAGACCAATTCCTCCTCTTTCTTTAATGTCTTCCAAACAGTTTATTTTTATCCTTGCTTTTTTCCCTTGCCATATAAATTTTTTAACTAAGTTTGTCAAAGTTTTAAAGAAAGTTCCCCCTGGGTTTATTGGAATTACCTGAAAGAGAAATAAAACCTTAGGCAGAATATTCATCTTGATTGTGGCAATTCTTCCTAAAAATGATATTTTCAGGTTATTCCATGTTTCTAAATCTTTTTTAATTTCTGATAATAATTTTATGTAATTATCATTTTTTAAAGTTATTGTTTTCGCTGTTAAATTTATTCCTAAATATTTTACTTTCTTTACGGTTTTTATTCCAGAAATATTTTCTAATTTAGTTTCTTGTATTTTATTCATATTTTTGGTTAAGAAAGAAGTTTTGCTTTTATTTATCTTTAAACCTGCTACCTTTCCGTATTGTTCAATAGTTTGCAATAAAGAAGGAACAGTTGTTATCGGTTCTTCAATTATAAACGTTAAGTCATCTGCAAAAGCTTGGAGTTTGTAAGTTTCGTCTCCTATAGTTAAACCTTTTATTTCGGAATCCGCTCTTATTTTAATTAATAAAGTTTCAAGTGTCATAATAAATAACAATGGTGATATAGGACATCCTTGACGAACTCCCTTGTTTATATCAAGTGCTTGTAATTGGTTATTATTTAATATTATTTTAGTCGTTTGTTTTGAGTATATAGTATCTATTAAATTAACAAATTTTGAGCCAAATCTCATTTTATTTAATTGCATTTTTATAAATGTCCAGTTAACGTTGTCAAAGGCCTTTTGAGCATCTAAGAACATTAAGGATGCTGTCTTATCTGGGTGTTGTTCATAGTATTCTAATGTGTTTATTACTGTTCTAAGGTTATTTTTAATTTGTCGCCCTGGTAGAAATCCATTTTGGTCTTGATGTATTATTCCATTTATAATTCTTTTAAGTCTATCTGCATAAATGGCAATAAATATTTTATAATCTACATTTAATAAAGATATGGGTCTATAATTTTTGATTTTTAGTGGGTCAGTGCCGGATTTATGTATTAAAGTTGTCAGCGATTCTGACCAAGATTTCGGAATTTTACCCTCAAGTCTACATAAATTAAAAATTTCTAACATATAGTTTCTTACTATTTCATTGTCTATCTTATACCATTCTGCCGGTATAGCATCCGGACCAGTGGCCTTATTGTTTTTCTGTTTTTTAATTATAGTTAGGAGTTCTTCCATTGTTATTGGACCATCCAACATAGTCTGTTGATCTTCTGTTATTTGTGGTAATTTTGAAGCCTGTAAGTAATTAAAAACCTCATCTTCACTAACATTGTCTTTGGCATAAAGATCTTTATAAAAATTATAAACAATGTCCGCCTTTCCTTCTGTATCATATTTTATTGTACCATCTTTGTCTTCTAATTTTTTTATCAATTTGGATTGACTCTGCTTTCTAAGTTTATATGCTAACCATCTGCCTGGTTTATTTGCATGTTCAAAATAATGTTGTTTTGCTCTTTTAATTTTTTCAGTTATTTGATTTTGTTCTATAATTCTAATTTTATGTTTAATTACATTTATTTCTGTTTTAAAGTCTCTGTTCTTGGTGTGTTGCTGCGATGCAAATTCCAATTGTTTTAATTCATTTATTAGTTGTACGTACTTTAATTTATTTTCCTTATTGTATTTTGCTGTATAAGATATTGTTAACCCTCTTATATAAGCTTTGAGTGTATCCCATATATTCTGTGGAGTGGTGTCTGGGGTTTTATTAATTTCAAGAAATATTTTTAATTCCTTTTCGATCCAATCTTTATATTTCTTATCATTTAGTATATTTCTATTCATCCGCCAAATATTCTGTTTGTTGTTCCTTCTTATATAAACCACTATTGGGTTGTGGTCAGCCCATGTATTAACATCTATCTCTACTTCCCTTATTTCTTCTGCGACCATTTTTGATGTCCATACCATGTCTATTCTTGTCCAGATTTTGTGGGGATTAGAATAAAACGTAAATTGTCTTTTATGGGGGTGTCTTTCCCTCCATATATCATTTAGCAATAATTCTGTTTTCATTTTTTGGAAAGTACTAGGTAGTAGATTTCTTTTTGTTTTTTTCCTTTTATTATGACTCCCTCCCCCTGAATGGTCTAATTGCCTATTCACAATAGCATTAAAATCACCTATTATTAATACATTCTCAATAGCTAAATCTATTATTATTTGATGTAAATTTTTATAAAATGTCATTTGGTCTTCATTGGGAGCATAAATAGAAACAACCACTATAGGTCTAGGTTCAATATCAACTTGTACAATCAATATTCTACCATCATTATCCTTATATATCTGTTTGGAATTTATAGAATTCTCTACATACATCACCACACCTCTTTTTTTTTGATCTGCTAATGCAGCATACATTTTTCCAATTTTGGGATTCAACAATAATTTTTGGTTATCTTTTTTGATATGTACTTCTTGTAATATTGCAATTTGAGCATTTTGATTTCTGATTTTAGAGAAGATTTGTTTCCTTTTCCTTGGTTCATTAAGTCCGTTAACGTTTACCGAAAAGATCTTTAGATCTTTAGTTGTTGTCATTTAGTGGGTTTTTTGGTTTCTCGCTGAGGCTGAACTCTTCTTATAGCACCTTGGTCCTGCTCTATTACTTGAGCTGTGGCCCCCAATAGTTCCTCTTGTTGGATTGCTAGTATCTCCCCTGGTTGCTGTTGTGCTGGTTGTTGTTGAGCCTCTTGTTGTTTATCTGAAAAGTCCATGTGGCTGATGCCACTATTTTCAAAGAAATACCTAGCTTGTTCTACATTTTCCAGCTTGTATCTTGTAGAACGCCATGTCAGAGAGAGACCTTGTGGGATTAACCAACGATAGGTTATATTTTCTTTGATCAAAATTCTGGTAAGAAACTGGTAATCTCTTCTGCTCTCTCTGACACTTCTTGGAACTTGTTTTAATATTTTTATTTCCACTCCTTGATGTTGGAGTTTGGAGTTTCTTGCCCAATGGAGTATGTCATCTCGCAAAGTTTTCCTGGTGAATTTGATATGAATCTCTCTTGGAAGATTGTGGCGACGGATGTAACTATTCGAAGTCCTGTAAACTTCATCGATTTCTTTCACTAGCGCAGCAGGATCCTCCTGGAGTATTCCTCCAATCGTTTCCGCCATAGTCATTTTTAAATCTTCATCTTTTTCCTCTTTCATGTTCTGAAATCGTAGTCCATACGAAGCACGTTGCATCTCCAGCTGAATAATTGATTCATCATGTCTTCTGTGTCTTGCATCAGCTCTCCCTTCGAGATAATCAATTCTTTTTGCGTTTTTGTCGGATTTCTCTTCAACCTTTTTCACTCGATCATCACTTTCTTGTAGTGTTTGTTGGATCACCTTTATCTGGTCTTTCACCTCGCCCATATCAGCTTTCAGTTGGGCCATCTCCTTTTTAAATTCTGCCAAGTCTGCTTTTATAGCTTCCCTTTGTTGTGTTGCATCCTCTTTTATAGCCTCTCTTTGTTGGGTGGCATTCTCTAGAGATTTAAAGATAAAGTCCTGCATATTGTTTAAAGTTTCTTGTAATGTTGCAAAGTTGGGCTGCGTTGTTTTGTCTTTTTCTTTATCCTTGGAAGACATAGCTGAGGCCTGGTGCGTCGGGGAAGGACGTGGGGACACTTGTGGAGAAGAGATTGTTGCAGTAGGTTGTTTTTTGACTGTTTTAACAACGGTTGAAGAAGTTGACATTATCAATTTTGGATCCGCTGTTTAGAATTTGAATTAATTTAAATCAATCTAAATTTATATATAGTGAAAAGGAGAAAATTTCTATAAATTCCAAATCTATTCAATCTGTTTTATTAGCGGTTACGCTTAAATTATAACTATTCAATTATCAAGAAAATTCAAAATTCAAAATCCAATATATATTGTTATTAATTATTTTAAAAATTTAAAAATTTAAAGATATAATAACTCAGGAAACAAATATAAAACTTTTAGGAATAGAAAACCAGTAAAAGTTAAAAATAAATGGTCTAATAAAAAGACAAAATAAATGACAGCAAAGAAAGAGTAATAACTATTTTAAAAAGGGAGACTTTGAAAAAGTACAGAGAAAAAAAAGGAAGAGAAAAAAGACTTAATAAGGCAGCAAGAAGAGGGAGAAAAAGGGAGAGAGAAAAAAGAAATGGGGAGTATTTCAATTCAAATAATTAGAATAGAGCAGGAAACCAAGGTTTGCTAACAATGCATAGTCTTCAATTCAAACTTCTTTTAAAAATAGGAATAAAAAGAAGGAAAATCAGAAGGAGAACAAAAAAAGAGTTAATTAATCAAAAAGAAAACACAATATGTATAGTTATGTTCTTCTTATAAATCAGGAAATTATATTAGATGAATAAAGAGTGTGAATCCCAATGTCAGAAAATACAATTGTACTTAATCCCAATTGCAGGTCTCACGAAAAGAAAAAAAAAGTCAAATTAATAATTTTCTTGTAGTTAAAATGGAGTCTATGTTCTTTTCCAAATTCTAGACAAAGGCAAAAAAAAATAGATCCCAAGATGGAGTCAGGTTAGAAGTCAGAAGTTCATATGATCAGGCAGATGTGAAAAGGTTCTCAGAAGAAAAAATAATCCCAAGGAAAAAAAGCAATCAGCAAGTAATCCAAAGTAGTTCAAAGGCAATCAGCAAGTAATCCAAGTAGGTTAATCCAAAGGTAAATATTCCAAAGGAAAGGTATCAGTTCCTTCTATTTCCCATTTATTTTCAAGTTGTTATATAATGTTATTATGTTGCAAAGACAACAGGATGAGAAAAAATAAGGCAACAAAGTTATATTCCTCCGCTGTTAAGATGTCAGCCCGGAACACAATGTTTTGACAGACTATAAAAAAGAAATTTTAGTCATCTTTACTAATTTCTTTTAAGCATTGAAATCTTCTAAATAGTCATTTCCAGTTCAAGATCTTTTATTAAAGCATAGGGTAAAAAAAATGTTTTATAGATTCCAAAATTCAAATACAAAATGGAAACAATGAAAATGAGAGAATTTAGTCTCGGCTGTTATTTGCGGATGAGACTCAGAAAAAAAAAACTTTCACTTTCGCCTCGTTAAAGAAAGCTTTCCCTTGAGGCTTGCGAACGATCAAATCTTCAGATTTTGGTCTTGAAACAAAGAGGAAATTTTTTACCTTGAGTCCTTTATCGGATGTATTCTTTTTCAGTTAGTTAAATGTAGAACTTTCAATTTAGAGCTTTTTCTCAGCTTCCCGCTGGGTGAGGGGAGAAAGCGCTGGCCGGTCCTCTCAGGCGAAGAGGATCGGTTCTCCCGTCTTCGAAGCTGCGGGGCGAACCGCTGCCTCTGGAGTCTCAGCGATGGCTCCTCGGGCAGAGGGGAGCCCCCTGTTCTGGGATCGGGCCATCCGAGCCCGATCCGATCGCAAATGCGACCTTCGAAGGGGGTAGAAGGGATCGCTTGGCAGAGCCCTGCCAAGGATGTCCCGCCGCGATCACCGCCAAACCGGAAGCCAAAACAGGCCAATTCCATTGGGATGAAACAGCTCTACAGGGAGCCTGGAGGGCTAAAGGTAACACTTTGAATTGGACTTAAAAGCAGGAATTGATTTTGACTTTTGAGTTCTACTCCTCCTTTTATGCCTAAAGCAGGACTAGAACTCATAGTTCTCCCAGTTTCTAGGCCAGTACTCTATCAGTACATAAAAGTGGCTCTCTTCTGCAAGTGTTTACATAATCTTAATTTTTTATTTCCCCAACTTCAATAATAGCCTATCAAGGAATGAAATTTCATCCTCATGTCACATTTTGGGCCATCTTAAATTGCAATCATTCACTCCATTTCCCCCTTTAAACATAAGAGTGTTAGTCTTCAATAATTTTCTCACCTAAACTCCACATTGCATTACACAATATTTGCTACAATACATATTCATTTAGAAATTTTGAACAGAGTGAATACTTTCTCACAAAACTGTAGTCATTTTGATTTTAAAATTTCTTATGTGGAGTGATGGAAGCCTCCCTTCATTGTTCTCTAAAGTCAAAAGTCTATTGTTTCATATCACTATCCCAAATCATCCTGCACACACACACCAAAAAAAAATAATGTTTGGCAACTTTTTCATGCCTATTGTTGGCAATTCTATGAAGTATATTGTGGGCAACATAACACTTAACAATTTCATACATCTGATAGCACCTCACTAAGGCTGAAAGCTTTGCTCCCCCCGCCCTATATTTTTTATTTTTATTTTTTGCTAGCAAGGCATTTCTTGAGTGTTAGCAAGTAATCTGTTCGGTTTCTTAGGCATCAGCTAATACCGAAATAAGACTATTGAAGCTGAAAAATGGTTTATTAAACTGTAACAAGGTTTGCTACTCTGTTAATATAGCATAGTAAAGAGGCATGAAAATCAACTTCTGTCTGTAGTGGTTAGCTCAATCCCCTACTTAAATAATCTTGGCAACTTTGCTGCAGACAATGGAGCCTCGATGGAGTCTCAGTGGAGACTCACATTACCAAAGACATTTCTTTCCATAAACCTGAGCTCTTCAATTACTTTGCTAAATGTGCACAGTGGGGTGCAAAATTCTTGAGAGGAAAGACAGTTCTGTCGCTTTGTGTTCAAAGATTCAATTGAAAATGTTCACATATGTACATGACCCCTCTTCTGTTTCTAAATCTACATGAGGGATAAGACCTTTCTGCAATGACAGGCAAGTCAGGTTCCTATGGGACTGGTTTCAAAGAAATATATCCGTTAAGCACCGTAAAGCAAGAAAAAAAATTGTGCTTAGAAACAGAAATCTGATTGTTACATTTCAGCAGAATGTAAAATTGGTAATTGATGGTCACCTGGACTAGACCAAACTCATTACACTTTGACTGAAATCAGACAACTCGCATCCATCAATCTCTGCATATTCCATCCCAAATTCCTGAATCATCTGCCTTAGATCAATATTTTGCAACTTTAATTTGCAACTTTAATTTGCAAGAGCTTCAGCTTCCAGAATTCCCCAGCAGAAATTGGGAATTGAAATCCACATATCTTAAACCAACAAAATATTTTTCCCCCTAAAAGGCAATCAGATTTTCTTTGGGGTCTTTTTTGTTGTTTGTTTTGTTTTGCGTCTCATCCAAGAAGCTTCTTCAGGTCTAAGCTTCTTGGATGAAAAGTAAAGCTTCAAAGAAAAAAAAAACCCAAGAAAATCCACTTGCCTTTTGAAGGGAAACATATTTTTTTTTAGTCAACCATGCCCAGGATGATTGACTGAAATCTCCAGTTTCTTGCTACTTTTCTTCTTTTTCTCAATCCTTAATACCCTCTTCCTCTCACTTATGACTGCATGGCTGTAACATCCCCCCCTTGCCTATGTAATTTTGTGCATGATATGACTGTGTGTATGTATTTCATCTATTGGGTTTTTTTTTTCTTTTTAGACTTTTTAATGTAAAACTGTTATTCTAGATTTTAATTATTAGATTTGTTACCATGTATTGTTTTTATCACTGTTGTGAGCCACCCCGAGTCTACGGAGAGGGGCGGCATACAAATCTAATTAATAATAATAATAATAATAATAATAATAATAATAATAATAATAATAATAATAATAATAATAATAATAATAATGTTGCTTGTATGCTTATGGCTTATATTAATATTGCTTATTTGAATCCTATGACAATTATTAAGGGTTGTACCTCGTGATTCTTGACAAATGTATATTTTCTTTTATGTACACTGAGAGCATATGCACCAAAGACAAAATCATTATGTGTCCAATCACACTTGGTCAATAAAGAATTCTACTCTATTCTATTAAGTCTTACAGCACATCACATCCTTCATCTCTTTACTTCACAACTAATATTTACGATCTAAAAGAGCAGGCATGCTTGATCTGAACATGGTTCCCTAACCTGGGTCTCAAAGGTTTCCAAAGGTATCTTTGCTTCTATGCAGAAATAGTGCTGAATTCTACTTTGCTCAGCTCAGTGTAATTCTTTGCCTCATTGCACCTGATAAAACAAACTGCATGATGGACTTTGCCAACAGTTCAATGCCAAAATTAAAATTTCACTGCCACAGTACTTCATATTGTAATCATTGTTCTTATTTCTAAAATATTCATTTGTTCAATAATTTGATTTTCCATGCTACACTATTGCTGGCTCACAGTGTCCTTATGGGTGCAATCAAAGTTCTGGTTATCACCTATAAAGCCCTATATAGTGCAGGGTCAGATTATCTGTGGAATTTCCTTGCCCATCCGGCTAGATGCAGCAGGATTGCCATGCTTTTGGGTCACTGGTCATATAAAGTGAGTCCACTTGAGGTATGTCTTTTCAATCACAGTCTTTGCCCCATGAAAAATTCTCCCGCTTGAGATCTAGCAGGCTCCCAACACCTTAGCTTTCAAGAAAGCCATTAAGAGCTAGCCATTATCCTGGAGGTGGCTGGAATAGCAAGGATGGAGTCTGAGGGACTATGATTGTATAGATGTTGTTGATTGGGTCCCCAGGGAAGTTTACCTATAGGTAACTATATGATAATATAGTTTGATGCATAACATAAGTGGGAAGATTACAAGAGAGTTATACATGGGAAATCCCTGGATGCAATGCTTAAGCAATTCATAGAGTTCTATTGACCTATCTTGTAGACTGGTTTCTGAGATGAAGTTATAAAAGATATAGAAAAAGCATGGTAGATACGCCGGTTCTATTTCTAAAGATATCTGCTGAGTGCAAATCCCCATAGGCATTTATCTGAATGTGATTCGTTTCTGGATCATGTTATGCAGGTTGTTTATGAGTTTTTTACTTGGTTGGTTGGTTTTCAGACAGCTTATGCATACTATATCGTGTTGAGGGGATACAGATTGTAGTGGAAGGTCCTAGTAATATACAACCTTTCCCAACCTAGCAGGCAAGTTAGAGGGTTGTGAGTACTGAAGTCAAGCAGTTTTGGAGAGATGGGGGATGACTGGAGAAGATCAATAACAACAAAAAGAAAATAGTCATTGCATCCTATTAAATAGAACTGGTTGCTGTTTTCTTTCTATGTCTATGCTACCGGTGGTTCATATTAAACATCTTTTAAAAAGGTGGTATAGAAAATGTCAACTGAGCAATATAATTGACAGTTAGAATTCAGTTCTGAAGAATAGGAAGAAATAGTATGCTGAGCCACTGCTTTGCAGACATTATTGAAAGCAACTTTTTTTCTTTTTTTTTTCTTTTTTACTATTTTACTACATTCAGGCATCATTTATTCTTGCTGCAGTTTTAGCTGATGGATGTATTTTGATATGATACAGTGCCACTTGTTGTCATGTGAAAGAAAAGGGTCAGCATATTATTTTCCCCACTTGAATATGTTTTGTGAGTGCTAATAAATGAGCCATGGTGTGAAAAACAAACTTTACACCTTAATAAGTCCCAAGTTGCTTCCTGTATTATACTAAATTCATATATGCACAAACCTTCCTAAGTTCTTGCTATATTGCCACATGGATGCATTTCAATTATAATTCCAATGTTTCCTAGTACAAATTTCAGAATGGTAATTTTTGTAACTGAAAGACAAATCCATTCTTTTTTATCTGATTTTAGGATCAAGATTCTTGATTCAAGACAATCAAATGTCTCAAATGGGAATCCTAGAGGAACTGTTCAACTTAATCTAATGAGAAGGAAATGTTATTAGAAGTGCTGACTCTCAGTTCACTTAGATTGTTCTTTAATTGTCCATTTTCTAAAATTAACCTCTTGGTGATTATTATACCTCTTGTTGTGAGCCGCTCCGAGTCTTCGGAGAGGAGAGGCATACAAATCTAATAAATAATAATAATAATAATAATAATAATAATAATAATAATAATAATAATACAGTTTAACATTGGTTGTTACAGATGAACTCTTCTCCGAGTAGATGACCAAGGAGAACCCAGATTTTTAATATATTGTATGGATGAAACTATATTATTGCTGTATTATACAATATAGTAATATTGTATACAATATTGTATACAATTATACAATATAGTTATATTGTATACAATATAGTTATATTGCATACAATATTGTATACAATTATACAATATAGTAATATTGTATAAAAAAACAAATTCATTGTATGTCCAATCACACTGGCCAATACAGAATTCTATTCCATTTCATTCCATTTTATTCTATTCTTTATATCTAAATATTTTATTGGTTTGTTAAGAAGTGATTTTAAAATTCTGCCTGATCCTCAATCATGATTGAGGGGCGGAGAGGGGCGGCATACAAATCTAAATAATAAATAAAATAAAATAATAAATGATTTCCTCCTATTCTTCGATTTTGACATTTCCAGAGTTAACATCTACCCTGTTCCCCAATAGTAAGACACCCCCGATTGTAAGACGTATCGGGGGTTTCAGGGGGGTCGGCTAATATAAGCCGTACCCCAAAAGTAAGACATATGTCTTATTTTCGGGGAAACACGGGGGTATTGCCGGGGGGAGCCCGATGATGTCGGGAAGACCCAGGGAAGGTTTCTTTGGCTGCCCAGCAGCTGATCTGCTCGGCAGCGTGGCAGCAGCCCTGGTGGCGGTTCCCTCGGCAGCGCGGGACGGCGCTGGTCCGAAGCGAGCCGAGCGGGCGGCGGCTTGCAGCGAAGGCGCTCGTCCCAGCAACCGAGTCCTGCCGAGGCTTGGCTGCAAGCGGCCAGCGAGGCCGACCGGCTCCGAGGCGAGCGGTCGGAGCTGCGCCCTCCTTCGCCCACCTCCTTTCCGGCAGGCAGGTGGGGCTGCCCAACTGCGCAGAGCAGCTCCTCCCCTCCAGACACATGCTTCCCCGACACATGTCTGCGGCTCCACGCGTGCACCGAGGGAAATCCTTTGTGCCTTGCCGCCGAGCTCTCCCACCTGCTCGGTGGCCGCAAGCCTCTCCCTGCCACCGCGCTGCCGAGGGAACCGCTGCCAGGGCTGCTGCCGCGCTGTCAAGCAGATCAGCTGCTGGGCGGCCGAAGAAACCTTCCCTGGGTCTTCCCCACCGCCCACGCAAAGGGGAAACCCCAATCTTCGCCTCCTCACTGCTGCGCCACTGAAAGGACCCTTTCAATTTTTTTCCAATGTAAGACATACCCCGAAAGTAAGACGTAGTGGGGCTTTTGGGGGTAAAAAGAAAGTAAGACACTGTCTTACTTTTGGGGAAACACGGTAGTGTAAAGCTTACTAATTACATTTATTGAGGCTAATGTTAACTTGCTGGATTCATTCAATCTCTTTTTTAATATATGGAGATTTAAAATAAATCCCAATTCTTAAACCATTAATATGAATGAAACAGCTCAAGCCCTGGAGTTTATATTGCCTCTTTGTTAGTTTTCATATCACTTCCTGGGGCCTTTCAATAATGAGCCCCAAGGTATCTTACAGTTTATCTAATAATCTAGACTGGATCTCATCTAATTGGGCCAGAACAGAATGCCTGGTGTTAAAGAAGGTAATCACTGTATCCTTATGTATCCTTGTGTTGTGTTTAATCCTGTCTAAAGGAGGGCATCATAAGCTATTTACTGAACAAACCTTCCCCTGATCAGTTTCATTTTGGAGAAAAGTAATTTCTTGCCGTTCCAGATGCATATTTATTTATTTTTATTTATTTGTTTTGTCAATTACTTGGAGGTATACAAAGATATAACAGTGTTTATATACATGATGCTAGTAAGAGAGAAACATTAGGACAGGGGATGGAAGACACTCTGGTGCACTTATGCACACCCTTTACTGACCTCTTACGAATTGAGAAAGGTCAACAGTGGATAGTTTAAGGGTAAAGTTTTGCAACTTAGGTGATGATACTACAGTCAAGTAGTGAGTTCCATGCATCGACTGCTCAGTTACTAGTCGTATTTCCTTCAGTCGAGTTTAGAGCGGTTTACTTTAAGTTTGTATCCGGTTGTGAGCTCATATGTTGCTGTAATTGAAACTGAAGTAGTCATTAACAGGAAGAATGTTGTAGCAGATGATTTTATGGGCTATGCTTAGGTAGTGTTTAAGGCGACGTAGTTCTAAGCTTTCTAAATCTAAGGATTGTTAAGTCTAGTTGTGTAGGGTATTCTGTTGCGATTAGAGGAGTGGAGGGCTCTTCTAGTAAAGTATCTCTGGACATTTTCTAGAGGGTTTATGTCCAAAATGTGGTGTGGGTTCCAGACAGATGAGCTGTATTCAAGGATTAGTTTGGCGAAAGTTTTATATGCTCTGGTTAGTAGTGTGAGATTACTGGACAGAAGCTATGTAGGATTAGTTAACCACTCTTGAAGCTTTTTAGGCGATGTTACTATCATATACTAACTAACTAATAAGACTTTGGTCGTCTTGGTGGCTGAGCTGTGCCAAAAAATAGATAGGTAGAAAGTAGACTTACGAATTCTCCTGAGCTCCTATGTCACTTTTGAGACCATCTACCAGGCTTTATACTGCCTGAAAAGATTTGAATCTTCTGAAATAATATATTTTGTGTCTTTCCATTTTTCTTTGAATGGCCAGAAGGTTCCCTAACATAATTCAGAAAGCCAAACTCTATCAGGCCAAGTTGTATGTAAGTATATCAGATAGGTGATTATTGGGCAGCTATAATATTCCCCCTTTACTTATATGATTTTTTCAGTAATATCATAGATACATAAAATTCAGTTAACTCAGATTATGTTTCACACATTTTTTAAAGGTCTCTTTTTATTCTACTTTCAGTTTATGGCTTTTTATTCCCAATATATCAGCTTATTTGTACTGTCCATGAAAATTACCTTAAGGAGGCCATGGTCACCTCAGAAGATTTCATATTTTCTTTGCCTTGTATCACATGTAAACCTTATTTGGTTTTGTTTCTCCATTTTCCCCCTCTATTCAATTTTTTTTTCACCTCGATACAAGTTGGGTCATACCCTTGACTTCTCTTTATGTTCTTCATTAAAACACAAAACAAGAGTTTCCCAGGCAGTGATGTTCAATGTCTTAAAGGAACATCACTTTCTTCATTATTTATAGCAAGGGCCTCTGTTGATGGAAGAACAGTTCCTAATGTTCGGCTGACATGTTAACTTGCAGCACTTGTTTTGGGAGTCACTCTAATTTAAATAAGATATCATCTTGTTTATCCTGTGGCAGATTGCTAAAAAAGTTCATCAGTTTTGTGTTCACAAACACTGGATGCATCCTTAGAAAGCAGAATTTCTAAGAATTTATTTGAACTCTGTCTTGCCAAGGACAAATTTGTCATGGAAATGCATCCTGCAACCTGCAACCTGCTACACTATATGATTTGGATATTTCCTCATTCTTGTTAGCCTTAGGGTTCAGACATTACATTAAATTGCTATCCACCAATGCTTAAGCTGGCAGAAAAGTATGCCAGCCTCAAATTTGCAGTCCTGATTGTTCCTCCTATCCTAATCTGTCTACCAAGAGATGGAAGGTGATTTGCCATTTGACTATGGTACTATTTACAAGACTGATCCAATGTCACTATTTCATGCCTATTTAGTCTGAGGAACAAAGTCTATTCACTTGATAACTTGCTTGCCTCCCAGGGATTATGTGCTTGGCTACTTTGGTGGTGTTCTGAGAAGACCAGGATTCATTCTAGGCATCTTTTTTTCTTTTTGTTTTCAATATATGTTTCTAAGTTATTTGATTTTTTATTTTTTTGTTATATCAGTTAGTGGGATCTTCTATTATTGTGTCCATTCCTTAAAATATGCCAGTATAAACAGAGAAAGGATTCCCTTTTGTAAATCCCCAGTTGATTGGCCTATCCCACTTAATTATTTTGAAGAACTCTCCACAAATATCACAATTTTATGTTCAAGAAAGAAAGGAAACTATTTATTAATTTATGTATATATTTATTAGATTTATAGGCTGCTCTTCTTCTCATGGACCTGGGGCGGCTTACAGAAATGAAATACATTATAACAATGAAATAGTTAATTATGAAAAAGAGTTAAGAAAAATAAAAACCAATATAAAACAGGTGATCATCTCTCATTTACACTACTGGGCGGAGTGGGAACTATTGCTCACAGTCCCAGATCTGCCAGCATAGGTGTGTTTTCAGAGCCTTTAGAAAGGCAAGAAGAGTGGGTATGGTACAAATTTCCAGGGGGAGTTGGTTCCAGAGGACTGGGGCCACAACAGAGAAGGTCCTTCCCCTTGGACCTGCTAGTGCATTATTTAGCCAATGGGACTCGGAGAAGGCCAACTCTGTGTGACCTAGTCGGTCACTTGGATATATAAGGCAGAAGATAGTCCCATCAATAATCTGGTACCATGCCATGTAGGGATTTATAGGTAATAACCAACAGCATGAATTGATCAGAAACCAATTCAGGTTGTGGAGTGCTGAACTAATAAGGGTATACTTCTGTGTATCCAGCATGATTCATGCAGCTGCTTGTTGGATTAATTGAAGTCCCCAAACATTCTTCAAGGGTAGCCCTAAGTAGAGTGCATTTCAGTAATCGAGCCTCAAGGTGATGGGGGCACGAGTGACTGTGAGAAGGGACTCCCTGTCCAAATATTCCCACAACTGGCGCATGAGGCGGACCTGTGCGAAAGTCTCCCTAGTCACAGCTGAGGGATATTGCTCTAATCTCAGCTGTGGACCTAAGAGAACTCCCAAGTTGTGGACTCCAGAAGGAGATATGTTGCACGCTAGACTCAGGGCCAAGGTTGTACTGTACTGAACAAGCACACTATTTGAAGAGAGAAGGCTTTTTATGCTTGGAATGCCTTGTCTTCTTTGTTTCCCCGGGTCCACATGGCCCCTTTTTCCAACAGTCTATGTAGTGGGGAAATGCAGTGGGGTAGCGAAAATGGAGCTCCACTCCAGAGCACCCAATTTGCACTGAAAGATGTTAAAGAAAATGCAGGGCGTCCTGCATAAGCCATGCCCACAGTGTGGTAGTAAAAAAATTGGTAGCCCTTCACTGCATGGAGGTGATGTGCCAATGCCTGGAGTGTGTGAGGGTCTGGATGGGTGTTTACAGGCTGAAGCTCAACCCCGACAAGATAGAGTGGCTGTGGGTTTTGCCTCCCAGGGACAATTCCATCTGTCCTTCTTTATCCCCTTCAGAGAGGGTCTGCAAATTTGGAGTTCTCCTTGATCTACAGCTGAGCCTAGAACATCTCTCAGCTGTGGCAAGGGGATTGTTTGCACAGGTTCACTTTGTGCACCAGTTGCAGCCCTATTTGGACAGGGAGTCTCTTCTCACAGACACTCACACCTTCATCACCTCGATTACTGCAATGCTCTCTACATGGGGCTATCTTTAAAGAATGTTCGGAGACTGCAGTAAGGCCCAAACACAGCCATGTGAGCCATCATGGGTCTACCGAGGTACACCCATGTTTCACCATCACTCCATGAGCTGCATGGCTTACAATAGATGGTCCCACAAATTACTTGTGGGACCATCTATTGCCTCATGTATCCCAGTGGTTAATTAGAGCCCATAGAGTTGACCTTCTCTGGGTCCCATCAGCCAAGCAATGTCACCTGGCAGGATGCAGGGGAAGGGCCTTCTCTGTGGCTGCTCCAGTCCTTTGGAACCAACTCCCCCCCAAAGATTTGTGCTGCCCACACCCTCTTGGTCTTTCATAAGGTTCTAAAAACACATCTTTGCTGGCTGTTGAGCATTGCCTCCTTGCTCCAGCTGACAGTATGAGTGAATGATTATGATTGGATTTTAGTTAAATGTTTTTTTAATTGTTTGGGGTTTTAGATTAGGTTTTATATTGGATTTCTCATATTTTGTACTTTGTATTGATTTTATCATATAAGCCGCCCTGAGTCCGCTGGAGAAGGGCGGCCTAGAAATCCAATTAAATAAATAAATAAGTAAGTAAGTATGAATCCAGCAATTGTGATCCATTCCCTGGACTTTATTTATTTTATTTATTTATTGGATTTGTATGCCGCCCCTCTCTGCACACTCAGGGCGGCTAACAACAGTAATAAAACAGTATATAACAATAATCCAATACTAAAAACAGTTAAAAACCCATTATATAAAAACCAATCATATATACAGACATACCATGCATAAAATTTTAAAGGCCTAGGGGGAAAGTGTATCTCAGTTCCCCCATGCCTGGCGGCAGAGGTAGGTTTTAAGCAGCTTACGAAAGGCAAGAAGGGTGGGGGCAATTCTAATCTCTGGGGGGAGTTGGTTCCAGAGGGCCGGGGCCGCCACAGAGAAGGCTCTTCCCCTGGGTCCGGCCAAGCAACATTGTTTGGTTGACAGGACCCGGAGAAGACCCACTCTGTGGGACCTAACTGGTCGCTGGGATTCGTGCAGCAGAAGGCGGTCCCTGAGGTAATCTGGTCCGGTGCCATGAAGGGCTTTAGAGGTCATAACCAACACTTTGAATTGTGACCGGAAACTGATCGGCAACCAATGCAGACTGCGGAGTGTTGGTGTAACATGGGCATATTTGGGAAAGCCCATGATTGCTCTCGCAGCTGCATTCTGCACAATCTGAAGTTTCCGAACACTTTTCAAAGGTAGCCCCATGTAGAGAGCTTGATGTCTGCTCTCTGTTATCATTTTCATGATAGGTCATGTGAGCAGCCCATAAACCTATTACTAGGAATGTAAGTGAGTAGTAATATGGTGGTGGTGGTGGAGTTTGGTTCCAAACCCAAAATATTCCTGAATTCCTGTTTCTCTTCATTCTTTTTCATTCTGCCATTTTGTTCCAATTGTGCACATTTATTTACAGAGAATGCAATCCTCAAGAAACAGCTAAATACTGAATATTGCACTTCATGTTCTAGGTGTATATTGTGTATTATACTGATATACTAATCTTTTCTATGAAACATGTAAAAGTCTAGCATGTATGTGTTGGCCTTGAAAATATCTATAGTCGTATATTAGGAAATCTATAGCTATCTCTGTTTGGCACCATTTAATTTGGCATCAATTAAGAAGTTCAATGTATCATGGAATGTCAATTTTGTCTACACTTTGTGATTTAAGCCATAGAGATTATTGATAAGCTTAAACCAACTTTCCAAAGAGCCTGAGTTTAAATTGGCTGGCTTTCAGTCATTCTCACTGTGTACAAGATTTAATGCTTACAGATACCTAATGAAAAATGCTAGCTTATTAATGCCTTACATTTGGTTTTTATAAGGAAAGGGCATTTCTTACAGCTGTTTATACTTCAGTAGAGGCTTAGGCAACCTTTTGCTGACTTCCCAAGAGTCCAAGTATAACTGCTTTCAATAAGGAAAATTCAAACCAATGACTTATATTCTTTAAAAAAAGAAGATCACAAAGCATGAGAGAAGCAGATGAGAGTAAGAAAAGGAAAATGGAAATGACAAAGTTAGTTGGAAGACATTTATTTTTCCAGGCAGAATAAATTAATTAAAATATCTGGGGGCATTCCTCTAACGTTTTCTACCAGAGCAGTAAGAAAAAAATACAAATGGAGAAATAAACCGGCTTTCTTACATAATATATTTGAAGCCAGAGACAGTATTTTAGATACTGATGCCGTCTTTTTTGTTGGCTCATCTAATTCTCTTTAAGATTGCCCTCCACCCAAACAATTTCCACATGCTGCAGCAGTCAATAATCACACAGATAATTCATGGTTTTGCAGCGGCGCGTGAACTTAACAAAAAAACCTAAAATGTTATGGTGGTTAAAGTATTAAATTTTCAATGTAGCCATGATACAGTTTCACAAACATAAGCAATATTGCTTTATAACTTTCTCTGATTTTTTTAATAATTCGTGTGTGTGTGTGTGTGTGTGTGGACAGACAGACAAATAGGATGGGGCTAATTATACAAAGTTTGTGTGTTTCCTGGAAGGATTAGAAACATAGAAACATAGAAGACTGACGGCAGAAAAAGACCTCATGATCCATCTAGTCTGCCCTTATACTATTCTTTTGTATTTTATCTTAGGATGGATATATGTTTATCCCAGGCCTGTTTAAATTCAGTTACTGTGGATTTACCAACCACATCTGCTGGAAGTTTGTTCCAAGCATCTACTACTCTTTCAGTAAAATAATATTTTCTCATGTTGCTTTTGATCTTTCCCCCAACTAACTTCAGATTGTGTCCCCTTGTTCTTGGGTTCACTTTCCTATTAAAAACACTTCCATCCCGAACCTTATTTAACCCTTTGATATATTTAAATGTTTCGATCATGTCCTCCTTTTCCTTCTGTCCTCCAGACTATACAGATTGAGTTCATTAAGTCTTTTCTGATACATTTAATGCTTAAGACCTTCCACCATTCTGGTAGCCCGTCTTTGGACCCGTTCAATTTTGTCAATATCTTTTTGTAGGTGAGGTCTCCAGAACTGAACACAGTATTCCAAATGTGGTCTCACCAGTGATTAATGATCATCATCCCGAATAAGTAAATAAATCTTGGTTATTCTATTATACATGTCCAGATAACATTCTTTCCCCTCAATAGTATTGCCTGGTCGGTCCAAATGTGCTTGAACTAAGGGAGCCGATAAGGATATTAAACTGAAATAATACACAAATCGGGTATAGCAAATATTACTCCAAAATCTAGAGACTTCCAGATTCTGGAAATTAATATGCATCAGTCATACAAACTAAGTACACCAAACTAAGTAATTAGTTCATAGCAAGTTAACTATCCAAGGGAGCTTTACTCTAGATTCAAGTAAGTCTTTGGTTCCATGTCTTCTGTGATCTTATTCAATGGTTCTATCAGTTGTCTTTGACAAAGGTGACGGTAGCTTTGCTACAACTTTATTTTTCCTCAAACCAAGACCTTAGCATCTGCTTGGTCTTTCTATCTTTGTCAGTCTACAAAATGTGTCTATCTTTCCTACTTCTTCAAACAGGATTCATACTGATATGTTACTTTCTTATTTTCAATATACTCCACACAGAAAAGAATAGCAGATACAGCAACTAATAGATAAAGCACAACATCAGAACTGTGCATATCTTCCAAAATACCACAGTTGAGATCTGATGGCAGAACTATCTGGATGTTCTTTTTAAGAAGGGTTGTTAACAAGGCTGTGCAAAGTATTTGAAAAGGACATTTTGCAAAATGTGTTGATGCAAGTAAAGCATCCTTCTTTAAAATTTAATAGCAATAGTACATGCTGTAAAACATAGATAGCTATTTCAAAGGTTGTCCATAATCATCTGCTTTGCTGGTATTTAGAGCATTTTCTTGTTGTGCATAGCCTATGTTATTGTGACCATGCTTAGGTTTCACTAGCAATTATTATAGATTGTCCTATGGACCTTGATATGTGGAAGGAATTCCTGAAGCCTCTTCTCTGGGAGCTGTCTTAATTGGGTTGACTAATTTACTGGGGAATTTTCCAGGAGCTGACAAAGCCTAATAGCTTAATTGGGAGCAAAATTAACATTCATGACTTACTTGGTTAAAGAAAACTCAACATCTACTGTATATTTGTGGCCAATCGGAAATGCCTTGTAGACTTTTTTGCATGAAAGGGCAGTTGGACTTCCCTGATATGCCACTTCTCATCAGGTTGAGCCATCATTCAGATTGGGATGTACTCGACCAGTCAGAATGGTGGCCAAGTCTGATTTCTTGCTTTAAATGTTGGATCCTCTGTGACCCAGTTTTGGTGAGGCCAAAGAATCAGACTCAATGTGGTTACCAATAGGATACATTGAATTATATCCCTTCCTCAAACTGCCAACTGATAAGTAGCTGTTGGCCCGTAAATATAACTCCCAGAAAAAATAAACATAAAAATAAACAAACATTAAAAAATAAAAATAAAGATAAGAAAACCCTAGAGGGTGGGACTGAATGATGGCTCCACTTGGTGAGAAGTGGCATATCAGGTAAGCCCAATGTTCCTTCTCCATCATGGGTGGAGCCATCATTCAGGTTGGGACATACCAAAGCTCCAAGTCCCTCGGGTGGGTCCAGTTTAAGTCCAATTCAGTGAAACTCCTTATGAACCTGTTGTATGACTCTATGACTAAACACCATGCCAGTGATGTGAACTTGTCAATCTTGTAGTGATGGATAAACTGGGAAGGAGAAGTTCACATTGCCACCCAACAGACCTCTGTGAGAGGTGCCTGGATGCCCGTGTGCACTATGTGTGGAGTGAGCCATGATCCCCAAAGGCCATGGTAAGGCTGATAATTCATAAGTCTGCAGAGAGGGGCGGCATACAAATCTAATAAATAAATTCATATGTGTTAGCAATAGTCCCTTGGATCCAGTGTCCTATAGTTGAGGAAGGCACCTTCTGACCCAAAGAGTGAGATTAAAAAGGCCACTAAGAGGGTCTCGGCCCTGCTGAACTGACATGTTCAGTCCAAGTGGAATGTACCATAGTCTCTCTGATGGGTGAGAAGGATTCTTGCAAAATGAGGGCAGAACCAGGTCCTGTGCCCTATGGAAAGTGGAATTGATTTTTGGGAATAAACAAAAGGTCTAACCTGAGGATCACCCAGTCCAGATGAAAAATGCACAGGTCATTCCATATAGAAAGAGCAGAGAGTTCAGAGATTCTGTAAGCCAAGGTGATCGTCAAAAGAAAGGCCACTTTGTAAGATACATATATCAGTGACGCCTTCCTAAGTGGTTCATACAGAGGCCCCATTAGTGACTTCAATACCTTGGGGAAGTCCCAGGTTGGGTAATCACAACAATTCAAAGTGTTGGTTATGACCTTTAAAGCCCTTCATGGCATTGGACCAGAATATCTCCGAGACCGCCTTCTGCCGCAAGAATCCCAGTGACCGATTAGGTCCCACAGAGTGGGCCTCCTCTGGGTCCCGTCAACTAAACAATGTCGTTGGCGGGCCCCAGGGGAAGAGCCTTCTCTGTGGCGGCCCCGGCCCTCTGGAACCAACTCCCCCCAGAGATTAGAACTGCCCCTACTCTCCTTGCCTTTCGTAAGCTCCTTAAAACCCACCTTTGTCGTCAGGCATGGGGGAACTGAGACATCTCCCCCGGGCATATACAATTTATGAATGGTATGTTTGTATGTATGTTTGTTTAGTAAATGGGGTTTTAAAATATTTTAAACTATAATTTAGATTTGTTATGAATTGTTTTGTTCTGTTGTGAGCCGCCCGAGTCTGCAGAGAGGGGAGGCATACAAATCTAAATAATAAATAAATAAAATAATAAAAATCGTGACTTACTGGGAGTCGAAGGTTGGAAGCCTCCCATAGGAATCAGTGGACCATAGGGAATTGTGCCAGAGACTCCATCTGGTCTCTGTGGAGAACAGAGTTGCCACCTGTCATCAGAGAGTGTTGGGAGGAATTTCAGTATCTTTGGCAGAGGCATGTGGGTTTGTGATAGGGCCTCTAATGTGCTCTAATGCTTTCCATGTTGCAGCATATATCGTCTGCGTGGAGGGCCATCTAGAAGCTTAGATTGTGAGAATGATGTCTGGATCAAAGTTTTGTCACCTTAGAGAGTGCCATTCAACTATCAGGTGGTCAGTTGGTACTACATGGGATCCAAGTGTACCAATGCTCACTGACTGAGCAATGCTTCGATCACCAGAATCCGTCACAGTGGGGAACCCAACAGCACCTTGAGATCTGCAAACCAAGCTCTCCAAGCCCAATGAAGCACCAGTAAGATCACCTTCACCCACTGTTCTAGTTTTTAATAAGAGATTGGATAACCATTTGTCTGAAGTGGTGTAGGGTTTCCTGCCTAGGCAGGGGTTGGACTAGAAGACCTCCAAAGTCTCTTCTTCTTTTTTTTAATTATTTTTTTAAAATATATATTTATTAATTTTTTCCTTTTTTAAAAAAATACATAGTCATATTTACAGATGAATCTACATCGTATATACATTCCTATCGACATTGTCTTCTAATTACTTTTAGATTTCTTGATGCTTTATTCCAATGCTTCTTTTAAGTTTCTTTTTTTTGTCCATTGATACCATTTTGTCCAGGTTTCATAATAGTCCGATTCTTTTCGATTATTAAGTTCCATTGTCAATCTGTCCATCTCTGCACAGTTGTATATTTTCTTGATAATCTCATTGTCTTCAGGTATTTGCGGATTTTTCCAATTCTGTGCAAATGCAATCCTTGCAGCTGTTGTAATATGCAAGCTTAAATATTTTACATTTTTAGAATAGTTACCTCTCATAATACCCAATAAAAAAAATTCTGGCGTATATTCTATTTTTGTATTTGTTATTTGACCTCCAAAGTCTCTTCTAACTTTGTATTTCTATTCTATTCTATTCTAGATATTTTATGTTACGTTGTATTGTGTTACGATTTTTATATCAGGTCATATTAATTATTTTAAAATGGAATCAGAAATGGTAATTACAGCATGTTTGAGGAGCATCTGCTAAATTAGCAAAATAAAATCCAAGTCCTTATTTTTTTTGGTACACGGCTTGCCAAAGAATACTGGCAAGGATGAGGATCCTTCCATCCAGTTTTGCTCTGGGACTTTATTTTTATTTCATCTATAGTTTCATTTCCTGACAGATATGGATATGTTAAAAATGTTAAAACATCAGAGACATTTTGACTCAGCACTTTTGGCAGTGGTGCCTACAAACTCCTATTTGTTTAAAATAAAATGGCTATTAATTTTTAACTGTTTTAAAGCGTGATAAGGATTGAGAGAGCTAGTCAGAATCGCTGAGGGAAGGAATGCTAAGAGTCACAGACTAACAGAATTGGGAGGGACCTTGGAGGTCTTCTAGTCTAACCCTCTACACCACTTCAGACAAATGGTTATCCAATATCTTCTTAAAAACTTTCAGTGTTGGAGCATCTGGAAGCAAATTATTCCACTTATTAATTGTTCTAACTGTCAGGAAATTTATCCTTAGTTCTAAGTTGCTTCTCCCCTTAATTAGTTTCCACCCATTGCTTCAGGTCCTACCTTCAGGTGCTTTGGGGAAACAGCTTGACTCCCTCTTCTTTGTGGCAATTCCTGTGATATTGGAACGCTGCTTTCATGTTTCCCCTAGTCCTTCTTTTCATTAAACTAGACATACCCAGTTCTTGCAACCATTCTTCGTATGTTTTAGCCTCCAATCACCTAATCATTTTTTTTGCACTTCTCTGAACTCTTTCTAGAGTCTCCACATCTTTTTTACACTGTGATGGCCATAGCTGAAAAACAAACAAACAAAAAACAAACAAACCAAGGTATTCATAAAGAGCTGAAAAGCAGTAAAAAAAACCCCAACAAAACAAAAGAACCCAATGTATTCACAAAGAGACTACAAACGTCCAGATGTCCTTCATTCAGCAGAAAAAAGACAAGCCATAACATTTTACTATCAATTAGTGGTCATCCAGACTTTACAATCCAAAAATGGTGGTTCTGTATTAGCATTTTCATTTAGCTTTGGCTTGCTCACAGTGAATATCCTTGCCTATGATGAGCTTCAGGGTCGGGAAAAAATTAAAATTTAATGGTCAAAATGTTGTACTACTTTATCTATAGTATCAACTCTTATGCAAGCTCATTTTTTCAACAATTTTTCACTGTAGGTTGGTAGTCTGAAGTTTTGATTGACAATGCCCTGTTTTAGAGGCTATGTTGTTTATGTTTCTTGTCTAGCACCAATGTTGACTGAGTCTCACACAAGAACCATAGTAAACCAATATGTGGATTTCAATTAATAGGAAAGACACAGCTGCCTTACTACTTCATTTTATACCAATATCTATTTTATAAGTTATTATGGCTCAACTTAGATGCTGATCTACTGCTTCTGGAGACCTCACCTACAAAAAGATATTGACAAAATTGAACGGGTCCAAAGACGGGCTACAAGAATGGTGGAAGGTCTTAAGCATAAAACGTATCAGGAAAGACTTAATGAACTCAATCTGTATAGTCTGGAGGACAGAAGGAAAAGGGGGGACATGATCGAAACATTTAAATATGTCAAAGGGTTAAATAAGGTTCAGGGGAGAAGTGTTTTTAATAGGAAAGTGAACACAAGAACAAGGGGACACAATCTGAAGTTAGTTGGGGGAAAGATCAAAAGCAACATGAGAAAATATTATTTTACTGAAAGTGTAGTAGATCCTTGGACCAAACGTCCAGCAGACGTGGTAGATAAATCCACAGTAACTGAATTTAAACATGCCTGGGATAAACATATATCCATCCTAAGATAAAATACAGAAAATAGTATAAGGGCAGACTAGATGGACCATCTTCTATGTTTCTATGTTTCTATCTATATATCTGAAGTAGTAAACAATGCAAAGTTATGTATTCATATCTATTAGGAACAAATGGCACATTATGTTAAGTAGGGTGCAATGGATAATTATAATTTCTTATGTACAGTAATGGAAGTGTGAAATATCCTCCCTCAGACAAGGAATACTCCATTCAGACTGAATTGTCTTCCTCTTTCCACTTCCAATTAAGGTTTGTGCAGAGCAACCCTTATCAAGGACATGTACATAGAAACTATTGCAGTAGATATGAGTAATTATCTAGTCACACACATGGATACATTAAAGTGCATATAGTGTTTACTTTAAGAAACAAAACAGTTCAGATCATACACATTGAAATCAGTCAATCTATAGAAGTACAATAATCTTCTTACCAGTTTGTCTTTGTCATATATATTCAACAAAGATATTACAGTTTACAAACACATCAGAATAACAGAGCATAACACAGAGATCACTATCAGAATCAAACAAATGAAACAGAGAGAATAAGCCATGGTCTCTAGCTCCCTCTTATGGCAACTTGCAATACTACAGGCAATCAGAATATAGCATACATTTTAAAGCTATATTACAACAATCCATACAACCATACATTGTTGGCTTGTTTATATCCAACCATTTGTACAGAGTACTAACAACCTTGTTAATCCAAGTAACCTCCAAGCTGACACGTTTCTCCCAGTCTGTTTGAGATAGGAAAGGCTAATGTTTCATTTGCCTATATGAAAAATGGCACTCTAACCACTACACTATCCAGCCACTCATACATTCATACACACAGAGAGAGGGGGGGATATGTAGAACATGTGTATGTATGTAAGTAGGGTGAGTTTGTTCAGCTATACATCCATTTAAAGGGACTTGAAAAGGAATTTTATTGATTTATTTATTCACTTATTTTTTAGTTATTTATGTTGTCCATACACAATAATGCACAATGAAGGTAATAGAGGACACCTTCGAGTAAATAGAATTAGAGAAAGAATAGAAGAGAGAGTATAGGATAAAATGACAATTGGCATTTAAGACCTTTAATTAAAATAGCTGGTTACTGGTTCAAATGGAACAAGAAAACTAGATACATTCTGAGGAATCAATTGTACAAAGATACACATGCCCATGACTTAGTGAACTATAATTGCAGTTTGTGTGAGTTAGATTGCATTTCTGTGTACCATAAAGATAGAAACTACAATCAACTTTGTGTTCAGGTTTATAGAATACAATCAATTATACAATCAAGTTCCATTTTAGCTTGCCCTAGAAGTTGTAGGTGCTTCATCACTGGAAGTTTTAAAGAAAAACTGGACAACCACCTGTCTGAAATAGTATATGCCTCCAGCTTGAGCAGGGGTTGGACTAGAAGACCTCCAGGAAGACCTTCCACTCTATTCTGATTTACCTTAATCAGTGAGTCAAAAAGTTCAAATCCGAATCCTACTGATTCTCATGATCTGTTTGTTTTTTTGAATCCAGGCTTGATTTTAAAATCCTCGCTACCTGTAATTTTCAACTTAGGTTCCCTTGATCCTCTAGTTGCCTCCAAAGTCCAATTTGGTATTACAGTGTTCCCTCGATTTTCACGGGTTCAAACTTTGCGGATAGCCTATACTACGGTTTTAAAAATATATTAATTAAAAAATACTTCATGGGTTTTTTTCTATACCATGGTTTTTCCTACCCGATGACATCATACGTCATCGCCAAACTAATAATTTTTGCAAATAAATAACAAAAAAAAAATTATTGTTAATAAATAATTATGTTTATAAATATCAGGATCACTAAGTGTCTTATTCAATGGTGAGTACCAGTAATAATGGTGAGTAAATGGTTGTTAAGGGAATGGGAAATTGCAATTTAGAGGTTTAAAGTGTAAGGGAAGGCTTGTGATACTGTCCATAGCCAAAATGGTGTATTTACTTCCGCATCTCTACTTCACAGAAATTCGACTTTCGTGGGCGGTTTCGGAACGCATCCCCCGCAAAAATCGAGGGAACACTGTATTCAGAAGTTCATCAAACTCTGTAACCAGATGGAATCTAGAATATTGCTCCTGTGAATTTCCATAAATTAACTTAATATCCAAAATTTGTTCTTTGTCCTTCATTAACTTTGGCATCCCTTTTTGGAAGTTAATATCTAATGTTTATTATTTAATCTCTATAAATACCTCCATCTCATTTTTTTTCCTTTCCTAAACTGCAAGCTTCTTCACCTGCACATTTTGGTGTACCAGCAGTTTTATCCTGCCTTCAAATAGCCTGAGGTAATAGAAGCACTTTAAGAGCTAAATATAGGTAAACCAGTCATTTAAAGAATGAAATATATTCCAAGATGGGATTGGAGGTCAGAATTCTTATCTTCAATCTGAGAATGTGAATATATGATGCAAGGATGTAGCCTTTTCCTGGGGCACCTCATCTTAAAAAAATAAAATAAAGCCGAGCTACTTAAGTTTTGGGATATTTTGAGAAATATCCCAAAACTCAAGGTTGATCTGTATTGAGCCACAGAAGTCTTCAAAACAAATAGTGGCAATGTTAATTATAAATTTGTTTGATTGCCAGTGCAATTGGAAACATTTTCAAATGCTATCCAATTTTTATTAAATTACAGTGGCAGAAAAATATATATTTTACAGCAAGAACAAATAATAAAAATAAAACTGGAGTCAGTGTAAATTTAGGGAGGAAATAATCCTCCCCAGGCTGTTGAAGAGAGATCTTAGACCATTAGCACTTCAGTGAGTATCTCAATCATTTCAGCAATGAATGACAATTTGGAAACAAAACTGAAATAATCTATATTTCATACTAGGGCTATTACAGATATGTTTTGGCAATCATTTTTGGAACTTGCAATCCTTTTGGCCTGGGAACCATCTAGTACTTCAAGAGTGTGTCATGTGTACAATAATAATATGGCTGCCTTGAAAGAAAGAACTCTTGATTGACAACATAACAGCCATATGACTGGTGACACAGAAATCATTTGCTAAAGGAAAATTAGTGGAGCTGGTTCCTAACATTTTGCATGTTCCAGAATACAATCTACGAGTCTACGGAGAGGGGCGGCATACAAATCCAATAAATAAATAAATAAATAAATAATCTTAGTTAGCTTTGCCTTTTATGGCTGCGAAAACTCTTCTAAACAAATTGCTGGTTGAAACAACTCATATTTTCCCCCCAATCATTTCCCAAGATTGGGGATGAGGCTTTGTAATTTGTCCATAAATTATTTTTTAAGAAATATAGCTATCAGCATCACCATCATCATGCACCTGTTGTGAGTCAAGGAACAATTTTGGAGCTACGGTCAATACGTTTCTTAGTTTGCTGTATAATAATCCTCATTCTTTCCTACTGGTGAATTCTACCAAATCTATTTGGTGGTAAACCACAGTGCTTCTGCTCATTCTAACTATGCCCAAGTATAGTATGAAAATATGTGACCAACTAAATGGTAGTCCAAATTGCCTGAAATCGATCAGTCATGAAAAATAATCCCAACTCATCCTCTAATTTTGTATATTTATGTCATTTTGATATAACTGATTTTGTAAAGAAATAAATACATCCAAATGTGGCAGTCTAAATCACATTCAGATGACTTCCTCTTTGTATTTTTTGAGGGCTAATAATATGCTGATCTGAAGATTAAATAAAGTTGAGAATACTGACAACAAGCTGAGATTTATAAAAATCATTTAGAATTTTATTGAAAAATCAATTTCCTCTAACTTACAAGCAAAATGAATATAAATGAATGAGCAAATAATCAGTACAACATAAATAGGGAAAATATAATCAGCATTGTCAGAAATACAGCCTCCAACTTTTTGAAATATTTAATCATTACTTTCACCTTTTCTACTATTGATCTTAACAGTGAGATTCAACCTTCTGCCCTTAAAGTCACAGAGGTTCACTGTTTATTTATTTATCTCTTTTTAATAATCTAAATGAATCTCAATTTCTGACTATTAGGTAACCTGCTGGGGCCTAGCCTGTTCAAATTAAAATGCAAAAAAAGCAAATTGCAAGGTAAATGGTAACTGTACACAAAGTGCCTATAAATGTAAGTAAGTAAGTAAAGAAAGGAAGAAAGAAAGGAAGAAAATACAAAAGAAAGAAAGGAAGAAAGAAAGAAAGAAAAAGGAAAGAAAGAAATGTTTAAAATTGGACCAAACTGGCTTAAGAAACTAATAAGAAATGCAAGCTTTCTTTGATAGTTAAGATATTTAAATGCCTAGCTTTGTATAACCAACCATTTAAGCTCAAATATCAATTAAATGGATGTCAGAATATTTATCAATGGTGATTCTTGTAAGGAGTTTGCATTCTAAAATTGTCCTGCTATACAAGTTGTTGTTCTGAAACATGCAAGGGAGAAAAAAAATGAAAATTGTGTGCATTACTTGTTTTGACTGAGTTTCCTTGTCAGTTTTTAAAGCTATGTTGTAGGTTGGGGTCCCTGGTAACAAACTGGATGGAGAGATATGTTCCCTTGCAGGGAAGGACTTCCATAGAAGAATGGGCCCACTGCTTTTCGTCTGCCCTTATTCATTTTCAGAAACTAAAAAGGAAACAAAAAGGACTAAACTCCTTCTCACTAGCAATCAAAATCCAGATAAATATGGATTAACACCAGGATTAACACCAGACCAACAATCAAGCAGTAAACAATTCAAGAAAACAAGATGAGAGATCATTAAGGGTTCAACAGACAATTTAGCGAGCTGTTTTAATACCAAAGTCTTTCATCAACCTTTAAATTTTCAGCCTTCATCCATGTAAAATGTATTTTGTCAGAAGGGCAGCGCCGGACTTACCCGGCTGGCAGGCTTTGCTGGAGGGACCGGGAGACACGGTCCCTCATGGCGGCCGCCATCTTGGATCCCGGGCGAAGTCTCGCGATGCGAGACTTCGCTCGGGAGATCCTGACCTGATTGGCTAGGTCCCTGATTGGTCCGGGCGGGGCCTGCCTGCCCTATATAAGGGCGGGCAGGCCCGGGGCTCTCCCTTTTCGCCCGGACTGCAGCAGAAGAGCAGACGTTTGTTCGTCTGCTCCGGCGGCCATTTTGTTTGGCGACCTCGTGCGAGGCGCCATTTTGTGGCCTGTGGTGTGGCGAAAAGCCTTTCCAGCATCAGCGGAGCCAGCATCGGCTGGGCTCCGCTCCGGTTTGGAGCCTCATTGTCCTTTTAGAGGGAGGGAGGTGCTGCCTTCTGGTGGCCTCGCGGGCCCGCGGGGGTCGCTGGGTGGCCTGTGGCCTGGGATAAAGGCCTGGTGTTGGGCCTTGTCGCCCATTGGAAGGGGGGGATTAGCTTCCTGGGGGGGGTTTTGCACTGCTGAGGCCTGCTGCTTCAGGCAGGCCTTGTTCAAGTGGTGCAGGGCCCGTTGGGGGAGGGCTTGGTCCCGCCCTATCCCTTATTGTTTAATATTAGATTTTGGTGGTATGGCCCCTAAAAAGCGGCAAGCTAAGGCCCTCCCGGCCCAACCAGTGGTGCGGCCTAGGAGGGCTGCCAGGCCGTCTGCCCGGGCTCGGGCGGCGGCAGAGGGGCCCCCGGGGGGGATCCCGGTGGGGGGGGGTGGTAGGGTTTATGCCCACAGTCCCTCAACCCGAGGTGTTCCCTTCTCTCTCCTGGGCCAGGGTCCTGGAGCGGCTTGACGATTTGGAGAGGTGGCGGTCGGGGGCAGGCCCGGAGGGGCTTTCCTCGGCTGCCACCGCAGCATGGGGCGCAGACCCCGAAGAGGAGTCGGCCCCAGCAGGGCAAGTGGCCCACAACGTGCAGATGGCTGGCACCGTGCAGACGGGCAGCACCGGGCAGATGGGCCACACTGGGCAGATGGCCCAGCCTGGGCAGTGGTCATCGTTCCAGGGCCCAACCAGGATGGGCCCACCGTGGATGGCTTCTACCCCTTACGGGGCAGGTGAGGTTGCACCACATGCAGGCACATCACCGCTCCTGCCCATCCAGGGTCCCGGGTTCATCCCGCCAGCTTTGGGGGGTGGCAACAGCCTCATGGGGACTGCTGCAGGCACCTGTGGACAGGTCTGGTCCCCGCCGGCTCCGCCAGTGGGGGCGCCGGGGGTACCTGTCCACCCGGGGTGGGGGTGGGGGGTTGGATCCCTCCTCCACCGGCCATTATGCCACCGATCCCGTTCATGTATCCACCGGGGCTTGGGGTGCTGGGCTCGGGGGCCACCACGGTGTGGGACCCGTTCACCAGCATCAAGCCTGGGGCCATCCCTTGTGGGTTGCCCGCGACGCCTTTAGGGTACCATCTTCACCCGTCAGTTAAGGAGGCAATCTGGCGGGGGGAGTACATTGATCTTTTCTCCATTTTGAACAGGGAGGTCCCTAAACAGGACAAGGAGGTGGTCCCTGGGGAGAAGGTTAAAAAGACAAAGGTCACGAAATGCTTCAGCTCGTGGCTGTATGCCTTTCTGACCTTTGCGTCGGTGGTAATTCAGAGGCAGCCGGGTAGGGCCGCTGCCTTGCTGAAGTACATCGACCTTATAGCGAGGGCCCATTTTGAATATGGGGGCACCATATGGAGGCATTACGACAAGGGGTTCAGGATGCGTATTGCCCATGACCCCTACTTGCCTTGGGATATGGTGGTACCGGACCTGTGGTTCCAGGCCACGCATATGTCAGGGAAGGAGGGCTGTGATAGGACCGATAGCGGTCACTTTATGGAAGAGGAGCCCGCGACGCCCGCGCCGGCCAAGGCCGTGGCGGGTGCCGTTGGAAAAGGGGCCTCTTTAGTGTGTCACGAGTTCGCTGCAAAGGGGGCGTGTTTCCGTCCCACTTGCAGGTTTCGTCACGCCTGCGGAAGTTGTGGGGGAAACCATTCCGCAGCCGTGTGCCCCCGCCCCAAGAAGGGGTTTGAAAAGAAAGGCTCGGGTCTCCCAAAGCCTCCCCCACCTGCTGGGGGAAAAGGGGCCCAGCCCAATTAATTTAGTGGTGCTTGAGGGTTGGTTGGGTGACTACCACCCTCGCTCGAGAGCGGCCGCTCTCTTGCTAGGTTTTTCAGAGGGATTTAGGATCCCTTACCAGGGTGTTAGGAAGGCCTTCATGTCTGACAACCTTAGGTCGGTTGTTGGTCATGAAGACATTGTTAGGGAGAAGATTGGGAAGGAGGTTGCCGAAGGCAGGGTCCTCGGGCCCTTCTCGGAGCCGCCCTTCCCGAATCTTCGGGTGTCTCCCTTAGGTGTGGTCCCCAAAAAGGCGAGTGGTGAATTTAGGTTGATTCACCATTTGTCTTTTCCAAAAGGGGAGTCAGTGAATGATTTCATTCCTGACGAGTTGTGTTCAGTCCGGTATGCATCCTTTGATGCAGCCGTGACTATGGTTAGGAAGTGTGGGGTGGGAGCCCTTATGGGTAAATGCGACATTAAGTCGGCATTCTGGCTCCTCCCCATACACCCAGACGACTTTGAGCTGTTGGGCTTCCATTTCGAGGGGGGTTATTACGTGGACAGAGCTTTGCCCATGGGGTGCTCTGTCTCGTGCTCGCTTTTCGAGAGTTTTAGCACCTTCTTGGAGTGGGCGCTCAGGAGGCAAAGTGGTCTGGGTACGGTCGTTCACTACCTTGATGATTTCCTGTTGGCGGGGCCTGCGCATTCAGAGCAATGTTTTGCTTTGATGCGGGACTTCGAAGCCCTTTGTGCTCAATTAGGGGTGCCTTTAGCCTCTGAGAAGACCGAAGGCCCCGCCACCAGGATTACCTTTCTGGGTATTGAATTGGACTCAGAGGAGCAATCTTCTAGATTGCCCCTAGAGAAGTTGGTAAAGATTAAGCGGAAGCTTGATGAGGTCCTGGGCTGCCGGAAGGTGACCCTACGGCAGCTCCAGGAATTGGCAGGCATTCTTAATTTTGCCTGTCGGGTAGTTGTTCCTGGAAGGGCTTTTTCCAGGAGGTTGTATGATGCGATGAAGGGGCTCCGTTTGCCCCATCATCGTACCCGCCTTTGCGCTGGGGTCAGGGCTGACCTCGGCGTGTGGCGGGATTTCTTGGTCAGGTTTAATGGTTTGTCTTTCTGGAGGCACGAGCTTCTCTTGGAAGCTGGGTTGCAGCTCCGCTCTGACGCCGCGGGGACTTGTGGTTTCGGGGTGGTGTTAGGTGACAAGTGGTGCTGGTCGGCATGGCCTCCGGAATGGAGTGCCTCTTCGTTGGTTAAGGACCTGACGTTCCTGGAGCTCTTCCCCTTAATAGTGGCCTTAGAGCTTTGGGGGGAGCAGTTTAGGGACAAGACCGTGCACTTTTGGTGTGACAACCTAGCGGTTGTCCATGTGGTGAATGCCCTGTCCTCGAAGAGCGACAGGGTCATGCGGCTTGTCCGCCAATTTGTGCACAGGTCCTTGTCTCTAAACGCATTGTTTTTGGCTAAGCATGTCCCCGGGTTAGATAACGGGGTTGCTGATGCCTTGTCCCGTGGTCAGTTGTCCAGGTTTCGGACCCTGGCCCCGTGGGCCCGAGAGTTGCCAGAAGCGTTCCCCAGCCACCTCTGGAGTCTGGGGGGGATCCAGAGTGGTGGAGAGACGAGGCATCCCGGGCAATCTCCTTGTCTGTAGCGCCCGGCACCCTCAGAGCATACCAGCGTGCAGGTAAGGAGTTTGGGGAGTTTAGGCAGGGCAGGGGTTACCAGCTTAGTTGGCCTGTCCCTGTAGAGCATTTGGCCGAGTTTTGCGTCCAACTTAGGCAGCGTGGCCTGTCAGTTAGGACGATCCGGTCCCGGTTAGCCGGCCTCGCCTTTCTGTCCAAGGCGGGGGGGTTTGCTGATCTTTCGGGTGACTTTCGCATCCGGAAGATGCTGGAGGGCTGGCTTAGGGAGCAAGCGGGGGCCCCAGGTGACACTCGTCAGGCTCTGACGGTGGAGCAGCTGTCTTTAATCAACGTGGTTTTTGACAGTCTGTGTTCCTCATTGTACGAGGCCCGTCTTTTTAGGGCAGCGGCCTGTGTCATGTTCTTTGGGGCCCTTCGGGTCAGCGAGGCCATGGCTTCGTCTCAGGCTGACACCTCGCTCCGAGCCTTCCAGTATGCTGATCTGGCCTTTAGACAAGGGGGGGTTTCCCTTGTAGTAAGGCGGTCTAAGACGGATCAGCTACGCAGAGGGGTTACCATACAACTTAGTGCGGCCACCGACCAGTCGGTGTGTCCGGTGGCCGCGCTACAGCTTTATTGTGGTCTTCGGGGGTCGGGCCCGGGGTACCTGTTTAGACATTGGGATGGTACCCCTCTGACCCGTTTCCAGTTTTGGGCTTTAGTATCCAGGGCGATGGCCCAGGTGGGCATGGATCCCGCCGGTTATGGAACGCATTCGTTCCGTATCGGCGCCGCCACTAGCGCGGCTATTTCTGGTTTCCCGGCCCATCGGATATGGGAGATCGGCCGCTGGTGGTCAGCGGCATATTTGGGTTATGTTAGGCCCGCTGAGGATCCTAGGCAGGGCTTAGGCTAGGTAACCTCTCTGTGTGTGTGTCCTCTTGCAGGTCCCCAGGCTAACACGAAACCGACGGCGCTGCTGTGTGGCCACAGCATGATTTTCTGGGCCGGCCGCGCGGCAGCCAGGAGCGCCATCGGGACCCACCTGTCCCTGGGGCAGTGGGTCAAGGTTACCTGGATGGGCCGGAGAGGTATGCGGTGGGAGGGTCTCCTACCGGCGTTGCTGGGCGGTCAGCATTCTGTGGCTGCGCCCGGCAATATGGGGGGCGGCTCCTGGAGTCGTGCCCAAAGGGGTCTGGGTGGGCAGCGTCCTGTGGCCGCACCCAGGTGGCTGGTATTGCACTTAGGTGGCAATGACCTGTGCATACTGGGAGGCCTGGCGCTGATCATCCAGGCACGCGAAGACCTGCGAAGGCTTCGTGAAGTCTGGCCCACCACGCAAGTGGTGTGGTCAGAAATCTTGCCTAGGCTTGTGTGGAGGGGCGCCTCTTCCCTTAGGGCCATTCACCGGGCTAGGCGACGGGTGAATAGGGCTATGGGTAAAACGGTGAGAGAATTGGGTGGAGTGGTAGTACCTCATCCCCTTATATCAATAGACCGGCCATGGCTTTACCGGGATGATGGCGTTCACCTGTCTGAGCAGGGGAACGCCATTTTCTTACAGGACCTGCAGCGGTCTCTGCGTGAGCTGGCGCAGCTAGAGGGGGGAGTCGGGGGGCCAAGATAGAGATCTGACCCCCGCTCCTGTGGCAGGTTAGGGGCGGAAAACTGGGTGGTTTAGCAACCGCGCGTTCTCCCTTGGGCATCTTTGGGGATGATTGACAGGTTCTCCGCAAGCTCATGGAGGGAGTTTCTGCCTGAGCAGCTGGGGGGAACCTGTCTTTGGGTCCTGCACCTTTAATTCCCCGATTCGGGTTAGCCGGTGGGACCCCCCTCATGCACAGCATGGCAGAAAAAGGTCACAGGTGACGGCCTGGCCCTCACCTGGACCTTGCATCGAGATACGCCCATGAGTTGCCCAGGAATGTTTGTTGGCATAACGTCATTTCCGCCCCAGAAGTATTTGTTTGACCCTGCAGGTCCATTTCCGGGTCATAGTTGTTTATGCTAATTTATGCAAAGTATTTGAATAAATTATGCAAATTTATGTTAATAAAAATGACCCAATTTTAAATCCAGCTCTGGTGTCCGTGTCGTTGCTCCGTCTCTCCAGCAAGGGCAGCGCCGGACTTACCCGGCTGGCAGGCTTTGCTGGAGGGACCGGGAGACACGGTCCCTCATGGCGGCCGCCATCTTGGATCCCGGGCGAAGTCTCGCGATGCGAGACTTCGCTCGGGAGATCCTGACCTGATTGGCTAGGTCCGTGATTGGTCCGGGCGGGGCCTGCCTGCCCTATGTAAGGGCGGGCAGGCCCGGGGCTCTCCCTTTTCACCCGGACTGCAGCAGAAGAGCAGACACCCGCCCGCCCTCCACTATTTTGCAGTGTGCTTAGGGGTCGCCCTTAGGGGGCCGAATGGGAATTTTTTGCAGTTCTGCCTCTTAGCTGGGCTGTTTTTTTGCCCATTCCACACTGAGGTGCTGGATGTGCGGTTAGGGGGTGCTTGCATTAATTAGGTTAATTGGCTTACCTTTGGTCATTTGGGTAGGCAGGTTAGGGGCGGAAAACTGGGTGGTTTAGCAACCGCGCGTTCTCCCTTGGGCATCTTTGGGGATGATTGACAGGTTCTCCGCAAGCTCATGGAGGGAGTTTCTGCCTAAGCAGCTGGGGGGAACCTGTCTTTGGGTCCTGCACCTTTAATTCCCCGATTCGGGTTAGCCGGTGGGACCCCCCTCATGCACAGCATGGCAGAAAAAGGTCACAGGTGACGGCCTGGCCCTCACCTGGACCTTGCATCAAGATACGCCCATGAGTTGCCCAGGAATGTTTGTTGGCATAACGTCATTTCCGCCCCGGAAGTATTTGTTTGACCCTGCAGGTCCATTTCCGGGTCATAGTTGTTTATGCTAATTTATGCAAAGTATTTGAATAAATTATGCAAATTTATGTTAATAAAAATGACCCAATTTTAAATCCAGCTCTGGTGTCCGTGTCATTACTCCGTCTCTCCAGCAAAAGATACTGAGGCAGACTATTACAAGAAAGAAACTGACATAAGAGATGTTCAGTAGTAGAACATCTGCCTAGGAATAGTGGTGGAATCTATAATACTAGCTTTTTGAATGAGAATTTTATAGTGAAATGCAAGGCATAGATGGGTTACTGCACTTTTACTGGGTTACTGCATTGTTACTGACATTTATTTATTTATTATTTATTTATTACTGTGACTTGTATGCTGCCCAACTCCTTGCAGACTCGGGGGGATATCAGCAATATGAAATAGTAGAAATAGCAATATAAAACAGTTTAAAAAATTATAAAACCTTCAATTTAAAACACATATCCATTCAGCAATGTAAAAACAGCAATAAAACAATGCAACAATTACAAAACACTCATCCATACAGTCGAGATAAGAAGGAGCCATTTACCTGCTCCAGGCCTACCAGAAAAACCATGTATTTATGGCTTTTCAGAAAGCCAGGAGGAAAGAGGAAATCTCAGGGGAAAGTTGGTTCCACGGAGCCAGAGGTGCCACAGAGAATGCCCTCCCATGTGGTCCTGCCAGATGACACTGTCTGGCCAAAGGAACCCTGAGAAGGCCAACTCTGTAGACATAGAAGTCACCCAATTAAATAAATTTAAATTAAATTAAATTATCTGAAAATCATAGTAACCAAGCCGTTATTGTTGTTTTTAATACATTGTTTTGCTAGGTAATAACAAATCCATATACAGTGGTACCTCTGCTTAAGAACTTAATTCGTTCCGTGACCAGGTTCTTAAGTAGAAAAATTTGTAAGTAGAAGCAATTTTTCCCATAGGAATCAATGTAAAAGCAAATAATGCGTGCAAACCCATTAGGAAAGAAATAAAAGCTCGTAATTTGGGTGGGAGGAGAAAGAAGAGGAGGAGGAGGACAGTCGCTGCCGAAGGAAGAAGGTTAGGTGAGGGGAATCAAAAAAATCCAAAACTTTAAGGCTTAAAAAAAAAAAGAGGGACTCTGAGGCGGCGAGGAGGAGCACGCGTCTCCCATACACCCGGCACGAGGCTGCCTCTCATACACTGTGCCAGAGAGAGAAACCCAGGGGGAATGGCGGGAAACTGGCCGGGCCTTCGTGCAGCTCTCAAATTTCCTGGAAAATTTTTCCAGGCTCGGGTTCTTAAGTAGAAAATGGTTCTTAAGTAGAGGCAAAAAATCCTGAACGCCCAGTTCTTATCTAGAAAAGTTATTAAGTAGAGGCATTCTTAAGTAGAGATACCATTGTACTTGTAAACTAGCAACCATACAAAATGAAGCTTTCCTGCTGTATTTGGAGGAAGAGAATCATGTTGAGACATTTCAGGAGTGATTAGCACTGTGACACTTCATACACATATTTGGGAAGGAATAAATTAGCACATAACTTCTGGTGAAAAACAGATTCTTCATTTAACTCAATTGAGTCCCTGGCCACACTGCTATGTTAGGTTTATATTCAAATGTCATTCTGAAATTGGCAACATGATATGCAATATGAAGGTTAACTGGAATGACTCTGGAAGAAAGTTAAAAGTTTTAAAACTGGATAGTTGTTTATGATAAATCTCCATAGACAGAGAAATCATTAATGTTTTCCTGCCTTCTATTACCTATGGAATATTAATAGCTTGCCTTCTTTCCTATTAGCTTGATATTGGATGCCAAGACTTCTTAAAAATTGAAAAGGAAATATAGCTCTGCCGTCAGGCATGGGGGAACTGAGATATCTCCCCTTACCTATGCAGTTTTATGTATGGTATGTTGTATGTATGATTTTTAAATGTTTTTTTTTAGACTTTTACTGTTAGATATATTATTATAGACTTTTAATATTAGATTTGTCATTGTATATTGTTTTTATCACTGTTGTGAGCCACCCCGAGTCTGCGGAGAGGGGCGGCATACAAATCTAATAAATAATAATAATAATAATAATACAAAGAAGACAAGAACATATATACCCAAAGATTAAAAGTTTTTGGGATTAATGTAATCTTTCAAACTGAAGTGGGATTTGGGGTTTTCATTTGGTGGTGGTGGGGGGGGGGGATGAAATGGAATTTCTAAGAGCTTTAACTCATGACACATTGTGTTTAATTTGGAAATAATACGAATTCAGATATATCAGAACTACATTTTTTTCAGGCACTGATAGCTCATTATGAGATATCTTTCCTTAGTATACCTGCCATAGTTTCTCACATAAGTTTAATTGCTAGTACTTTTATTATAATATAACATCACTTTGGATCGGACTCCTGGTACAACAAGGTCTTTTTTAGCAATGGAGCTGTTTAAATAGTGAGTTAGATAATTGTACAGTTCTTGAAATCCTTCCTTGGTTTATTGCTGAACTCCAGGACAACATAGTTTGTCAAGGAAGATGATTTACAGCCAAAGAAAAACATTTGGTCTGTTCAGAATGTTTTCTTTATATAGTATATCACTGCAGGTTTGGATCAAAATAAATATATATGAAGGCTTTTGTGGATCCAAGCAGAAATATTTTTGTTTGCAATGAAAGTGCTTACAGTTGTTGCTATAATATAAATATGCATTCTAGAAAATAAAATATGATGTGAACACATGACAGTTCTTTTCTATGTGATCCATGACAATTTTGTATTCTTTGCTCTTTATTTTTAATTAATCTTTCTTTGGTTGTTTTGGGAATTACTGAAAAGCTTTACATTCTGGAGGACTGGATGTACAATTTAGAAATGACAATAATATGGAGTTATTGTCTAGGTTATTCTCTTCAATCTGAAGAGGGTAAGTGAGAATCTCTAAATTAATACCAAAGATTATGACTGAGAGTTTAGCCACGAAATAACTTCCACTAGTGGAAGTACACTCTTTATCCACATTGGAAACAGTGACATTCTTCTTTGGGAGTGAATCCTATTGAGTAAATCAATATGAACCCATAGGATTAGGCTGCCTGGGGCTAAGGGCAATCTGCTGACAGCCTATAGGAAAAAAATAAACTATCATTGGCTTCCCAAGGTGAGAGTAGGGTTCCTTTTTTCACAGCAGGGAGTTGTGGTGCTACGCTGCAGAGTAGCTATTAAAAATTGAAGCCAGATGAATCTCCTCCTCATTACTTGCTTTGCTTTTTGCATGCTGTGTGAAGGTGCCTCCTAGGAGAACCCAGCAAGAGAGCTTCTTGTCTTTGAGGTTGCACTGGCAATGTCAGAAATGATTAATTGCTGGAAAAGAAAATTGACATTGACATGCAGCTGGAGCTGATGGGGCTGGAGGAACAGCTGTGGCCAATCACAGTGAAATAGAAAAATAAACAATCTCACCAATAAAGAACCATTATAGAGTAGAAATAGTGTTCCACACTAAGAGTAGAAGTTCATTCTCACAAATGGGCAGGAAAACAATAGCATAAAAGCTACAAGTCAGCCAGTGGTAATCACATTCAAACTTTGATGATTATTTTAGAGTCTTAGGTCCCAGAAATTCCATAAATATATGTTTTTAAGCTGGTTTTACACAAAACAGTGCTGACTCATCTCTAGTTTTCATCTGGCAGAAAAGAAAGGAGAAACAATGAAAGGATGAATACTTTGAAGGGCAGGGAATCCAAAATGTAGAGTATAATACTTTCATTTGCTTGTTCCTGCAAACTTTAATCTTCGTGCAGAAATGGAATGCTTGAGTAAATCAGGCCTTGCCTATTTTATTAGACCCAAAAAAGCAGGTATAAAAGGGGGGGAAAATAAAGAGGGAAGAAAAAGACAACAGAAGCATTAGTATTATAAGAATCATTTCCTAATTATTTACAAGCTTTTAAAGGGGAAATCAAGTCAAAAGTTGCTGATCTTTCAGCTAAACTAAATTCTGCTAAAAATTACAAAATGATAAATTGGTTTTGAAACTTTTATCTAAAATTAGATGTTATAGTAAACAGGCTGAGGAAAGGAGCAAAAATGTTGCAAGCCTAGCATATGGTTAGTGTCATAGGACAATATGTGATAGCTTTGAAACCATAATTTAAATCACTGGTGGGTGCTATGGCAACTTTATGACCGGTGGACCTCAACCCCCAAAATTCCTGAGCCACCATTCAGTTCTGGGAGTTGAAATCCAGAGGTTGTAAAGTTGTCATAGTTGCCACCCCTCATTTAAATAATCACAGTTCTTAAATTACAAGATTCTGAAAATAGGTATCACCTTTAATGGTTATGTCCCTTCAGCATTACCCTAGGCTACAGGGAATGGGATTGGTTTGACTAAAATAGTAGGGAAGAAGGAATTAAGCTGGTGAGATCTGGCAATTTATCCCTACACACATTCTTTCTTACTACCCTCCCTCCTGCATTTAAGCAAAGGTCGTTATAGAGTAATTAAATTAATTTGTGTCAGGTGCAAAATCACTCAGGTTCCACCAAATTATATCAGAAGAAGAAAAAACGTCATTTTCCCTAAGCAATAAATAAATGTAATCAGTTATTTAGTGCTATGGCTGACATCAGAAGAAAATATTACTAACCTTTTAGTATTATCATGACATGGCTTCTTTTTATGGCATCATTCATAGCAGTACTGTATTATAACACCATATGTGATGCATATTAGTTCACAAGTAATCCACTACCAAGAATAATCAACTTTATAATCTTATAAATGATTTAGAGACCAAGTAGCCAAATTTTCTCAACAATCAATTGTACTTTTAAATTACAATATTTTTATTCAGTTAATAAATAGAACCTGAAATTATTTATACACATACATTTTATTCATAGTTATTATACCCTAGTTTTTTAAAGTAAACATTGGATGTTGGCCCAACAATTGAGTAATAGTTATTTTGAAGGTAAGAAACAGGAATGACTGATTAGCAAACAAAGGTAGTCAATGTATAACAAAAATCTGTTTCTTTTAATTTCAGCATGATCTATAATTATGTATCACTATTGTTCTGATGATGAAGATTGGTTTGATATATGAAGAAATATTTTCCAGTATTCATTCTGGGGGGGTTTTCTCTTACAGAAATATTAACATCATTGCCTTGGATAAAAAATTGGTACTTGTGAGGATTCTTGCTACTCTAAAATTATAAAATGATAATGTTGGTGGGTATAGTAATGAGCCAGAACTTTCCTTTGCTTGATAAATGAAAACCAGAAAATTGTTACTCAATATTCTTGGTCTGTTCGTATATGTTGTAATTCCACAGACTTACTGGAATTAGTAGTAAGTGAAATCATAGCCTTACTTTGCTTGTATAAAATGATAAAATGCTATATCAGTTATTTGGTACAATAATACAACATTACCAAATAGTTGTTCTAGACATTTCAGTAAAGCTATAACATAAAACATACTCCTAATGCCTTGTATTTTATTAGTAGAAAAAAATACAAAAATTACTTTATCAGATATATATAAAATCATCAGTTTTCAATACCCAAGTCTAAATAAATTTATCTCAAATTTACCACTTCCAAAACTGTCCTATTCTTTTAAGAAGATGCCCTGATAGAAATACTTTCTCCAATAGCCATTTTTTGAGTAGCCTTGTGTTTGGAGTTTAGATGGATGGCAGCTCTTGAGATAGAACTTTCCATCTGGGAATATCCCATTCCTTTTCTGATGACTTTACCCAAGAGCCAACCATGTTTTATTTTTTCCTGTCAGGTCAAACAATGATACAATATTTCCTCACCTATTCATTTTACTGTACAGTGCTTTATTTTTACTGCTACATTCAAATTTTATTGTTACTCTTCATCTTTTACTAGGGCTTCTGAAATTCTATTATTTATATTTATTTTATATTCCTAGGGATGTTTAATTTTTATTTCAGTTTCTAAAATGAGGATGTTATCAGATTTAAAGATATTAAAAAGTATAGCAATTGACACCGTAACATAATGTAAAATACTAAGATATTAAAAAGTATAGCAATGTCCACCGTAACATAATGTAAAATACTAAGCTTTAAGGCAATTTAATTCTGGGCTCAGCAAACATCTCTTAGCATATATAATTTTGTCCAATTCCAGATACTCCAAACTGAAAAACAGAAAAGAACCAATTCTTTAATATGTTCCACAAGCATGGCAGATTATAATAAGTTTGAGCCATCATAGTACAGAACAGCAAAGTTTATGATTTTAGCTAAAATTTGATCCCACCAGATGGATCATTGACTTTCATATGGTGCTGCTGTGGTGCTGCCATATAAGCAGTGATGGGTTCCTACCGGTTACGGTCAGGTACGCAGAACCGGTAGAAAAAATTTGGTCAGATATGCAGTACCAGTAGAAAAAGTTTGAATTTTTTTCTTTTTTTTCCTTCTGGGCTCTGGGTATGTTTTTCGTATCGCAGTAAATGAGTGTGAATGTGTATAATTTTAAAGGAGCTCTCTCTCTCTCTGTGTGTGTGTACACATACACATACAGTTTATATAGTAGATAATGTATATTTTTGTGTGTCTGTGTGTAATATGTATGTACACATATGGCATATATACATATTTTGGATGTTCAGTAATAGTAAATAGATAGGGAAATTGTATCACTTTGAGGCGAGGAGAGGCCAGGCACCCTAAACCTAACCCAAACCCTTTATGTGAGTGATGTCAAGTTGGCCACCTTTAAGCCAGTCACATGACCTTTACGCCACCCCCAGTCACATGATCGTCAAGCCACTCCCATCTGATCACATAGCTGGCGAGTCACACCCACAAAACAAGCCACGTTCAGGGTGGTAGTAAAGCTTTTGTAGCCTTCACTGCAGAATGGATAGAAACGGTAGGTGTGATATTGACACAAAGCATAAGATTGAAGTTGGTATTTTCTCTATTTTTTTATAAATGAATGTCTTTATGCCTCATTTAGGTATTGCATTATAAACTTTGTGCGTTTCCTATTTATTTATATTTATTAGATTTTTATGCTGCCCTTCTCCGAAAACTCTATCCTAATATGAAAAGAAAGCACTGTAAAGGGGGTCTACAAAAGATAAAAAGGTGGGGGGTCTGTATTCATTAATTAAAATTAATGAAATTAAAATACTATCATTTATAGTATTTTCAGATGATTTAATGATAGCCTTCATACAATGTTTTATCTGCTTAATTTTTAAGAATTCACAACATAAATTATTTGTCCAATTTCTATACATCATATGTATCATAAAGTAGTAACTGTTTTATTATGGCTGAAAACCAGAATGTTATAAGTTAAAATGATCTGAATACCATCCAAAAATTTAATTTTCCAAGTTGTAATTCTTGTAATTCTATTAACAAATTTGATTATGATTCACTCTTCTGGCTAAAGCACAAAAACTAGCAATTAAAAAGGTAGGTTTTTAAAAAATCTGTCATTTAAGGAAACCTTTCGATAATGCTAATTGGGGCAGCCAGGCAGTGTTTCCATTAGACAGCAATTTGACTAAGAGCTTAGTTCTACTTAAAATTTACATTTTGGGAAAGCATATTTAGGGTTTCCATCTCACTAGTGGCATAAGGGCAAGGCCTTTGCACCACAAGGATTCCTTTATATTTGCCAGCCATAAATGGAGAAGGTAGAAAATAGGTCCATCAGTAATAAGTTTAGGATAATGTAAATAAATAACATGTGGTGGTTAGAAAATGACAGACTATGAATTCTGGTCACCACCTTAGGCACAAAGCCAGTTGGGTGACCTTGAGTGCTAGTCACACACACTCTCAACCCTTGGAGGCAGGCAAAGGCAAATCACCTCAGAAAAATATTATCAAGAAAACTGCAGGGAGTAATCACCAAAGCTCAAAACTGACTCAAAGACACATATGTGTACCCCATTGATTTTTGAGTAAAATTGGATTGATGGGGTATTAGTGCTCCATAAATATGCATATATATTTATCACTTCTACATTCTCATAGACATCTTCGTGACTTCAAGTGCAATAGCAATAGCATAGTATAGCAGTAGCAGTAGCAACCGCAACAGCAACCGCAACAGCAATAGCAATAGCATTTATATTTATATACCGCTTCACAGTGCTTTACAGCACTCTCTAAGCAGTTTACATAGAGTAAGCATATTGTCCACAACAATCTGGGTTCTCGTTTTATCGACCTAGGAAGGATGGAAGACTGAGTCAATCTTGAGCCTACTGAGATTCGATCTGCCAAACTGCTGGCAGCCAGTGATCAGCAAAAGTAGCTTGCAGTACTGCACTCTAACCACTGTGCTACCAAGGCTCAATATGAGCTCAATGCTCCTATTTTTCCATGGCTATCCACACAAAGTAATTTTTAGGATGCTAGCTATAATATAATATTCTATCATATTCTATGATAGAATTTTAACTAAAAATATCTTAGTGGTCCAATAAGATAGTTGTTGATTTTACTTTTGGTTAAATATTCACAAAAGTGCAATCTGTAGTTAAAAATACATTTTGCCAGATTCTGATTCTTAGAGCTAAAGGTTGTGAAATGTAAAGCAGATCAAATTATTGTTAAATATTTATGTATTTTTTCTGCTTAAGTTACATAAGAAGTGAGTTAACAGATCTGAGAATTTAAAAGCATATTACTGATTAAACATTAATGGAGTACTCATTAAAGCATTAGTGTTTCATAACATCTAGAAAAGAGATTTGGATGCAATATATTTAGGGTAAATTTTAAGCAGTGATAGAGAAGAGGTCACTGAAGAAATGTTTTCTGCCTAGATGGCATGAGAATTAAGGATAGTTTTTTAAATTAACAATTTAGGTGTTTTAAAAAGTCATTTAAAATCAAAATGGATTTGATTCTAGAATCAATCATTTATATGGATTAATGTTGACAAGTTTCTCCCAGTTCAATGGTTTCTAAAGCAATGTCTAACAACCAGTTTTCCTTCCAGAGAAACCCAATTGGTTCAGTCAATAATCTCTTTTGCTGTAGATCTCCGCCTGGCATTCCAACGCCACTTTTCTCTTCTCATTCCTCTTTAGACACTTTAATAGACAGTTACTCATTACTATTGTACTCTTTTGCGATGCTCAGTTCTGAGGAGGCAGATCTCTAACATACAGTCTTTCATTAAAAGGAAACGTTTAAACAGTCTCTGTGGAAATAGTGCAAGCATATACAGTACAGTCCTGGCTAGAGAGGCTAAAAAAAGATTTCAAAAAAGTACCTACCCCCCACCTCCTTCAAGGCAAGAGATATCTTCCTCTCTTGCAAAGAGATGTTAATCACTGCTTGGACCCAGCCAAACGCCACCTCTTAGGAGATTTTGATCAACTAGGAGACCTTGATCAATAAAGTGAACACAGGTGGCTAAGCTCACAACGGGGAGGATCCTATCCAATTCCATCAGCTGGTTCGAATTCCTCCCATAGAGCTCAGTTGCAACTCAGTCACCTCAAAAAAGATGAAGAATGCAACCTCCAAGAAAGCAAATGATTTGTCTAACTGATACTGGGAATATTCCTCACACTGGCTCTGCACCAGCGCCCCTTTCTAAGAGGGACCTCATCATTTGAAACAGGGTGACTGGATGTCAATCTGCAGATTCAATAATACTGTAATTGTGAAGATCATCACTCTTCTCCCCCAAAATACCATTTTCAAAAGCTTTGCACCAGATAAATAACTATAAGTCAATAACGCGACACGTTATCCACTGCATTCTAATTGTCTCCCAAATATATTTGTTGATATCAGATTTGATTTCAAATATGATTTTTTCCCCTCATTTCATATAGTAATAGATCATAGAACTGAATTTAGGGTGTCAGAAATGACAGCCGGAATCGTCCAATTCCTAGCAATAGCAATTGCCCACAAACCCACAGCCACACTCCACCAGGAATTATTCATAACTAAAAAGAAGATACAGAAGTATTGAAAGAAACAATGCAATCTACAACATCAACCGTAACCATTGTAACCAATTCTACGTGAGACAAACATCACATCAATTAAAAACCAGGATCCATGAACACAGGCTGGCAGTTGAATGCCTTGATCCTAAATCCTTAATCTCTGCTCACACTGGCGCGAAACAGCACACTGACGCAAAACAGCACCAGTTTGATTGGAGAAACATAGAAATATTTGGCCACGTTACAACCCGCAGGTTTGTGAGTTCATCAAAGCCTGGCACTCCACAAGCAATTCCATCAACAGACACATTGACCTACCAACATCTACAAACACCCCAGAATCCAAACCAACCACACAGCCCTCCATAGACAATATAGACATTCAACCAACCCATGAACATCCCCACCAGCAATTCACCTCCTGAAGACCCTGACCTAATGTAACCTCCCTATCATAAGACCCATCACAAGAACACTGACCTCTCCTAAACTCCACTGAAGATGTTACTTAGCCTGGTAATTAAACATTTGGAAAGCAACCCATAAGCTCAGAGAATGTATCTTCACTCTCATTCTACCCAAAGCTACAAATATTTAGCACTACTGCAAACTGAATGTTCATTAATGAGTTGTGAGTGTTTTTTCAACAGGAGAGATTTGGCCTAGTGTTTAAGACAACAAGCTAGAAAGCAGGAGACCATGAATTTAAATCATGGCCAGCTGGGTGACTTTGGGTCAGTCACTTTCTCTCAGCCCATTCCACCCCAGTGGATTGTTGTGGTGAAAAATAAGAGGAAGGAGTGTTGGATATGTTTGCCACCTTGAATTATTTGTAAAAATAATAAAATTGAAACACAAGCAAACAAACAAATAAAAGATCAAACATGACATTAGTGCTGAGTATGCTCTGTACCACTGGGGATATTTTCTCTTATACTGTTTTAATATATGTTTGTGTGTGTGTTTATTCTTTATTTATATGAAAGTTGTCTAAATAACCATTACAGGAAAAGTGCACTCTTCATTTGAAGAACTTAGAATGGTTTCCCTGACACAGTCTATCCAGGCAATTTATTTGAACTATTCTACTTATGCTCAGTTATACGAATGAACCGTGGGATTTCAGAGTATATAATTTTTAAAAATTCTGCCTTTGAGAGTGGAGAGAGAAGTTGAATGAAATAGGAATCAGACATATGTACCATTTCAGCTATAGCTGAAATATAATAAGTATTTGGAGAATCTGGAGACAGCTGCTTGGGGGAAAAAAAATCAAATCTGAAGTGCTACCTGAATAAAATGGCACTTGAAAATCAGTGAATCTGTTGAAGAAACATGACAAAATGTAATACCTGAGCAAATGAATAGTGTATCTAAGTTAGATATTTCCATCATTTCATATAGATATTGAAAGGAACTGCATTTGGATTTTTCATTTGTAAAGTAAATCTATATGATTTAATGATGAATAGACATAGGTTTTCTTCATGCACAATGATTCTTTACTGCACTGTTAAACTAATGATGGCCAAACTAGGTTGAGTTTTGTACCTGTGAAATTATTCAGTTCCTGCTCTGTTATTGTTTTGTTGAGATTTAAAAATGATCTGCCTCTGCAACCATCGCACACACTTATCTAATTAGCTAAATGTGTTGTTATATTTGGCTTTTCCTTGGAACTTCACAAAAACAATTTTTCTCAGTCTGTTTAAGATGGAAAAGTCTGGACAGCCACTATCTAGGACACAGATTCCCAAACTCTAACAACAATAACCACAACAGTGACCCTGTTGGATAGTTCCATCAATATTTGGGGGTTGATATTGGCAATGTTGGGAAACCTTGATCTGGAGCATGTTGATCTTCAACAACTTTGGTTAATAAAAGTTCTCTGATTTCAAGACCTTGGACAGATTATTTTGTATCATATTGAAGTGACTTTGTGCAGTAATCATGTACTTTGTCATATTCTTGCCCTGACTCAGTGATGCATTTGGGCAAAAGTTGCTTGGGCATCCTTGCATAATATTATATTAATATAATATTATATTATAATATTATATTAATTTAATATTAAGTGATATTAAAGGTGTAAAAATAAAACATCAAAATGCATGTTGCCTTTCCCTTCTATCCTTCCTCCTCCCATTACTGAATTAGTATGGAAACTAGGTGGTACAGATAATGTTTTTGTAGGCAAATGGACAAATATCTGCAAAGAAAAACAGATAATTTCCCACCAAATCTCTGTAAAATTCCTCATGTTCTGCCGTCTCTGGTCTTAGTTGCAGATGGCGGAGAAATAAAAGAGGTGCAGAGCTACATCATTATATCTGTAAAGAGGTATAATTTGAAAATAGACTTCCTATTTTGACTTTATTGGTCAGTTTTACTTGAATAGCTGTTCATTCTTTGTGTTGATATAAAACCTTTTTTATATCACTATTTCTGTACAAGGAAAATAATTTATCTATGAATGCAGCTTTAGAGTTAGTTAGTGGCCACTTACTGCTTCTGAGTTCAGTATAGTCAGGAAAAAAATCTATATTCTTCTCATATGTTTGCTGGGCATGAAAGCAATCTCTAAATACTCAGAAAATAAAATGAGGTTAAACTTGCAATTCTGCCAGACTGCTGTCTCTTGGAAGCAATCCTCGAACCCCATTGCTTTGTTTCTCCCAATGCAGTTTAGAAAACATAGCACTGAGAAATTATTTCATGATAAAGAGAAATTGAAAGGCATGCAGAAATCAGCAATCTTGAACTGTCCCTCGAAGAACCATTTAAGAACTTAAACCATGGGTCCTTATACTACAGCCCCGTGGCCACATACAGTCTGCCAAAGCCATTAATCCAGCCCACTCAGGACCAGACCTACATCATCCCACCCACGCATGGCCAAGTGGAGGACTTACCTTCACAATCCCCATAGGCTGGAACTGAAATGTAAGAGACCAACAATTTTCACCTGCAGCGACATTCTGGAAGTAGGGGAACTCCTCCCACCAAAATGGGCAAAACCAGCCCATTTTTTGCCAAAAAAAGGTCTGTTTTGCCTGTTTTGGTCCTGCAGAATTGTGCTGGAGTTGGGAAAGGTGAAAATGGAGGCCCAGGAAGAAAAAAAAATGTTCTGGAGGTAGAGGAACCCCTCCCCCCAAAATGGCCAAAAATGGCCTGTTTTTTGTCAAAAAAAAGAGAGGCAGTTTTTGCCTGTTTTTGGCCTGTAGAATGCTGCTGGAGTTGGTGAAGGTGAAATGGGTGCCCAGAAAGCCAAAAAAAAAAAAAAAAAAACAGGCAAAAACTGCCTCTTTTTCACTCCCCCACTTCCAGAAGATAGAGAGAGAAAAAGAGAGAGACAGAGAGACAGAAAGAAAGAAAGAAAGAAAGAAAGAAAGAAAGAAAGAAAGAAAGAGACAGAAATTTCTCAAGCTCCTTTGGGCTGAGAAGAATTGCTGCAAAACTGAGTTTCCTGAAGTGGACCACTAGACTCCTAAATAACTGAAAAAATGATCTAGTAAAAAGAAAAGTCAACCAAAAGAGCAACATGCAAACTAAAGCAAATAAAACACCCCCAGGAGCAAAACAAATTAAAGTTTAATTTGAATGCATTATTTAATGGATTGTTAAAATGGCCATGCCCACCTAGTCACATGATCTAGCCATGCCCATCCAGTCACATGACCACCTAACCACACCCACCCATCCAGTCTGCTTCCCAATAGTCTGAGGGACTGTGAATTGTCCCCCTATTTAAAAAGTTTGAGGACCCCTGATGTAAACTGATCTATCATTTATATCTATCTACTTACCTATCTATCTATCTATCTATCTATCTATCTATCTATCTATCTATCTATCATTATTCATCCATCTATCCAAAAGCTTTATATACAAATATAAAAAAATATGTCTGAAATTTTATGTGTGTGTATTCCATAGGGCAAATTGTAACATGTCTTAAATACTCTGCATGTGCCAATCAACACTAAGTTCAGACATAAATATGCAACCTATTCATGTATCTTCTGTCAGGATTAGCAATCCTGGAGGATATTTCATTGTATTACCATATAAGATAAAGAAAGAATATAAGCATATTAATGCTGAGTCATAGAGTGTGAACTGCAATCTGATTGAGCCAGAGCATTATAAAATGCAAATCAACTTCACCATGTTCTTTCTGTCTGATGTTGTTTACTGTTGATGGCGGTGGTTGTTAGTTGGCTGGCTGGAGTAGTTTGAGCATCAGTTAGATATTGAGTAAAGTAGTAGCAGTGATACAAAGAAACCTGGATTGGTTTAGTATCTACTAGAAACCTGGATTGGTTTGGTATCTACTTGTATCTACTTTTAGTGTTGGATTTATATGCTGTTTTTTATTACTGTTGCTAGCCGCGCCGAGTCTACGGAGAGGGGCGGCATACAAATCCAATAAATAAATAAACCTGAATTGGTTGAGTATCTACTTGTAAGTAAACTGAATATAACTAATGTAAAGTTCCTGTATATAGAAGACTGAAGCCGAAGATATTTTGCACTGAAGAGTAAACACGATTGTTTTCTACAAATGTGTCTTCATCATTTATCTGGTTCCTTAATTGCCACAATATATTCTGGTATCTTATCTAGTCCTCCTGCGTTACTCTGCATATATCCGGACATCTTCCCCTTAATATACTTGTTCACAGGAAAACCTGTGGGATATACTAGATGTAGGATGTACTGCAATACAGTGTAAGAAATTACAGTGATCCCTCGATTTTCACGATCTCGATCTTCGCGAAACGCTACACCACGGTTTTTCAGAAAATATTAATTAAAAAATACTCCACGGTTTTTTTGCTATACCGCGGTTTTTCCCACCTGATGACGTCACTCTCTTCCTTCCTTTCTCATCTTTCTTTCTCTCTCTCTTTCTCTATCTTGCTTCTTCCTCTCTCACACTCTCTTCCTCCCTCTCTCATCTCTTTCTTTCTTTCTCTCTCTTTCTCTATCTCTCCCCCTCTTGCTCTCGAGCGGCGGGCGGCGGGCGGGCGAGCGGCGGGCGGGCAGCAGCAAGGAGCCAAAGATCGGGGTTTCCCCTTTGCGTGGGCGGCGGGGAAGACCCAGGGAAGGTTTCTTCAGCCGCCCAGCAGCTGATCTGCTCGGCAGCGCTGCTGCAGGAGGACCCGTGTCCGAAAGCCGGTGAGAGGGGTGGATCGGGTGGGCGGGCCAGCGGCGAGCGGCGGGTGGGCGGGAGCGGCGAGGGCGCCGGACGTGCTGGGGGGGCGGGGGCAGCCAACATTCAAAGCAATCTTTGTCGGCTTCCGCACTTTCATCGCTCCCCGGCTCCACCATCTGCGCATGCACGGCCATGGAAAAAGGGCACGTATGCGCAGATGGTGTTTTTACTTCCGCACCACTATACTGCGGAAAATCGATTATCGCGAGAGGTATTGGAACGTAACCCTCGCGATAATCGAGGGATCACTGTACTTCGCTATGTCACAGAACCTAACACTGAGTCAGCACAATAGTCTTTGGCTAATTTCACAAAGTAACGCAATAATAGAGGTTGAAATGAGCAGCATTGTTCTTATATTCACCAAGCCTTGTTATCTTTGATCTATCCTGTTTAGAGCATTAGACCAGTGGTTCTCAACCTGGGGGTCAGGATCCCTTTGGGGGTCAAATGACCATTTTACAGGGGTCACCTAAGACTATGGTAAAAGATAAATTCCCATGGTGTTAGGAACTAAAGCTTCTATTCTGGCACCTTGGAACATATTTTTACAATCCGACCAATCAGGCATTTACAGTGGGGGTGTACTTCTGACCTTAATGCCAATCAGCTTAAAACTCTGTTGGGAGAATTGGTGCTAGACTTATGGTGGGGAGTCACCACAACATGAGGAACTGTATTAAGGGGACCCGACATTAGAAAGGTTGAGAACTACTGAGTTAGACAAAGAAAAGAACATAAATTTTGATGTGCATACCACAGGAAAAAAAATAATGTCAAATTGTGTTTTTTTAATATATATATAATTTTTTATTAATTTTCCATAAAAGACAAACAAGACAAACATACATTTAACATATATAGTCAAATTGTTTACTGGGTTTTGCAATTGATAACTGCTGCATAATATTATGAGAAAATTGGAAATGGAAAAAAGAAAGTCACATTGTTATGAAGTCACTTATTTCTTCCTTTCTATTGACAATATTCCTTTGTCCTTTTACATTACTATGTTATACTATGTGGCATAAAAAAGTGAAAAAAATATAAATATTTTAGTGGATTCAATTTTCTATTGAAATATATACAAGCTTTCTAGTCTTTCCTTCAATTGGTAATCAGTATTTTGTGCACATTCCCACGCCAAGTGAATGAGTAAAAAAGAAAGAAAGAAAGAAAGATGTTTTATGTTTCCACTCCAAAGTCTCAAATCATTAGGGGCAATTGAAGAGCCGACAGATGTCTTTTTTTTTCATTCCCAATGTCCCTCCTCTCATTCCCAGTGCCCTACGTTCCCTTCCAACAATGCAAATAAAAGCAGAAGCAGCAGTGGTAGTTATAACACCTTGATGAAGTTCACTTTTCCAACCTATTTGTGTACTCAATACACTTTCTAGTGCGAAAAAATATTATTACTTGCATACATTACTATTGAAATGAAGGTCCCCTGAAAAAAAATAACATGGATGGCCTGACTTTATCTTTGCATTATATAATCCCAGAACAGTTAGTACAATGAAAGTCATTGTATTCAAGGCTCATTCTATTGTCACTTAAATATCTGGCACTTGCCTAAGGTAGGATGGGCAGGAACATCATCATCATCATCATCATCATCATCATCATTTATTAGACTTGTATACCACCCTTCTCCGTTGTAGGGTGGACTGGACAGAGAGGTAAGGAACTGACTAGTAACAAAAAGCACTTTTTTTCAGACTGTAAAGCTATAGAGAATTGGTGAAAATGATTCTCTTCAGTCCCCTAAGCTAGGGTGGTTCCAACTTACCTTGCTCCCAGTTTGCTTCCTCCTGAACTGCATGGCCACGCCTTGTGGGCATGTGCACGCGCATGCACAATACAAACCCCTCCCATTTTTTAAAAAGCCTAAAACAAAATGGCGACCACATGGACAGTGCCAGAAACTTGGCTTCTGTGCATGCACAGAAGTAAAAGGATTAAAAAAAAATATGGTGGCACTGATCAATCCAGTTCAGAGTTACAAATAACAATAGATTCTGGGCAAAGATCAAAAATCAACAGGAAACACCAAAGTAATCAGGTGAACATTCCTTCCTGTCTGACCTCTTTGATCAAATAATAAAAAAAAGATCTTTCCACAAAGAGATTACTACTATAAAAGGGGAGAAATCATAATTCAGCAGAATGCCTGACTGCAAAGTGTTGCTTGCAGGAGAGGCGGAGTAACGACACGGACACAAGAGCTGGATTTAACTGGGTCATTTTATTAAATTAAATTAGCATAATTTATTCAACTAAATTAGCATAAAATTAACATAAACAACTATGACCCAAACAATGGACCTGCAGGGTCAAACAATTGCTTCCGGGGCGGAAAAGTTACGTCACATAAACTTCCTGGGCAACTTATGGGCGTAGCTCCATGCTAGTCCAGATGAGGGACCCCTCCCTCACCTGAGACACTGCCATGCACTTGCATGAGGGGGGTCACGCCGGCTAACCCCTAACAGGGGACTTAAAGGTGCGTGACCCAAAGACAGGTTCCCCCCAACTGCTCAGGTTGCTTCCACCACAAGCTTGGAGAGAACCTGTCAATCATCCCCAAAGATGCCCAAGGGAGAACACGCAGTTGCTAGACCACCACCCAGTTTTCCGCCCCTAACCTGCCTACCCAAATGACCAAAGGTAAGCCAATCAGCCTAATAAATGCAAGCACCCCCTAACCGCACATCCATCATCCCAGTGTGGAATGGGCGAAAAAACGGCCCGGCTAACAGGCAGAACCGCAAAAAATTCCCATTCGGCCCCCTAGGGGCGACCCACCTAGCACACTGCAAAATAGGGAGGGCGGGCGGGTGTCTGCTCGGGGCGATGGTCCGGGTGAAAAGGCTGAGCCTCGGGCCTGCCCGCCCTTAAATAGGGCGAGCAAGCCCCGCCCGGACCAATCAGCAGCCGGGCCTATGCAGGCCCGACTCTCGGGCGAAGTCTTGCATCACGAGACTCCACCCGAAAACCAAAATGGCGGCTGCCATGGGGTCCGGTGTCTTCCCGGCCCCTCCTGCAAACGCCGCCGGCGGGTAAGTTTGCCGGCGCTATTCTTACAATGCTAGCTAAGTGCACATACTTGGAATGAATGTGTGTGTCCTATCTTTATTCTTTTTATAAACAACTCAAGGCAGAGAACATATCTAATACTCCTTTCTCCTACTTTTTTCCCCCACGATAACCACCCCTGAAAGATGAGCTGGACTGAGAGAGTTTGGCCCAAGGTCACACAATTTGCTTGCATGGCTAAAATCGGACTAGAATTTCCAGTCTTCTGGTTTCTAGCCCAGTGCCTTAACCGTTAGATCAAACCTACTGAATGTACTTGCATGTGCTTTCAAGGAACAAAGACAAAGTTGTTGGTTGTTTTTTAAAAATAAAGGGCTTTTGGTGAAGATCTAATATGGTAGTTACAACAGTTGATTGTATATTATGCTCTCAGAATACATTTCACCTGTAATTCAAACAACTCCCCATGTTCTTTATTCCCAGCTTAGAAACAAACCTAGTAAGATATATTTTGAACACCTCCATTTTTATATATATATTCTTTCTCAATTTAAAGAAAGAAAAAGAGTTGCATTTTCTTTGATCTGTTGTTCAATTTATTGCTGTGATTATTATTTCCAGTGGTATGTTAGTTGCTACTGAAACTACTGCAGACTACTGAAATATTTGTCAGTTGAATTAAGACTGCTGTAGGAAGTAAATTATAGGTAAAATAAATTCTTTAATAAAGGGAAGAAAAACTACCCATCTTTTATCTGATATGATCCCTAATGTAGCTCAAGAACAGAGAAACTAGTCAAAAACTCCATTTCATCAAGATCTATCTTCACCCTCTGTTTCACCTCTCCTGCTTAATTTTAGGGGAAATTGTCACCATCCTTGACAATGTATATTAGATGCTTGTGCACCACAATTGATGATTCAAATACACAATCCTCCGCCTTCAAGAAATCTCATCTGGCTGGATCCATAGGGTGCACTGCTGGTGACACATTAGGCAGCATTTTAAAACATACTTCCTCAATCTGATATCTTCTATATAGGTTAGAGTAAAATATTATGAGAGTTGAAGTCCAATGTACCTGAAGGCACCAGAGTAGAGAAAACTGTCCTGAAGAAGATAAATGTTCATAGCAAAGTAAGTGAAAAAATTATGAATAATGAATATTTAAGTTGTGTGCTATCTGTTCTGGTCACAAAAGCACTCTTCTGAATGGCCTTTACAGTCAGAAATATCTGACACAAACGGAATACCTTATTAAAATATTTCCAACATCTTAGATATATATACACACACAGGAAATTATGAACATAATTTAAGATCACTATTTGCAGAAGGAGAGTGATATTTGTGAAAAGGTAGCTGAGCATATCAAATCAATGATTCTCTTCTCTGGGATGAAATGATAAAATGCATTTCTATGACCTCAATTCTGCAGATAATATTGTCCTGCCTAGTTTAACATATTGCTTATTGGATGAAAAGATCCTGCAGACAAGGCAAAGATAAGCTGTAAACAGCTACCTGTGCTATGAAAGTAAAATGGCCCAGGACAAAGGCATTTTACAAAAAAAGCAGTGCAGGAGAGAAATGGAAATTGTAGTGACCCTATATTACATGTCAAACAATTGTATTCAACTTGAAATGCTAGATTAAAAATACCTTTAACATTGGTGTTTTATTTCCTATGAACAAATTATTCTTAATTAAATCTACTTAATACCATTTGAGAGTCAATTTCACTGCAAAATAAATTTAGGTTATACACCAATATCTTGTTTTCAATTGGTAATATACAAACAACTAAAATAAGCAGTTTCATTTGTAGGAACATTCCTCTACTTCCATATTTATATGTGAATTCAGTATTGAACATTTATAAAATCTGTGGACAGAGGATTATGTTACAGAGAAATACATATTGTTAAACACATATTACATAAAATGTAATAAAAAGTATGGGGATATACTGGACATTATTTGAGAATATAATGCAGCATTCACTTGTACAGCACTTACAAAAGGAGTTGCACCAGACCAAATATAAATGCTTTTGATTATTATAGACTGACCCATCAATTTTCAGTATGTGAAAAGTCTGCTGGCCATTATTAATAGAAATCCTCTCTTCTGGAAATATTGTATGATTTTGGGGAAAGACATCTGCCTTCCATTCAGACAGCAATATCTCCTGATAAGTCTCAAATTTTTGCTTTGCACTAATTATAACTAATCAATCTGGAAAGTGGCAATTTATTTCCATCACTGGTCAGTTGACTCCAGATCACGGCATACTGCAAAATATTAGAAGAGGTTAATTCCACTATTAATCAATATAAGGAGCAGAATATATAGTGCTACTCTGTATGGTGCAGAAAAGACAGTCTAACTCTTCCATGTATTGTACAAAGGGAATTCTAGTAATATCCTGCAGAGCTTACTTATTCTTCAACTACATGAAGTCTATCAGATGCCAAATGGGGTTACCTTTCAAGAAAGCTATGAACATGAGGAAAAGAAGTTTAACTGTAGTGCTCTTTGTTGTGAGTATGAAAGGCATCATTCTGACATAACCTTATTTAATGATTGCTTGCAAGGCAATAAAAAGGAGCCGGATATCTTTCTCTTGGTCAGCAAAATGTTTCATCACTTATTATTCTTCAGCGTACCCTGAAGTATTTCAGCCACTTCTGAAAATTTAAGCTGTAGAGATTTTTAAGGTAAAAAAAGTCCACCTCTGTCAAGTTTGCACAAAAAGGATTCTTTTGCTGGTCCTGGGTATAGAGTGAAAAGAGGAAGAGACAAAATTTATACTTTTGTCCTCATACTTATATGAGGACAAAAGATTAAAATAATAGTCAATAGTTTTTTTTTTATTAAAAAAACATCACATTGTTTCTTGTGAACAGTATTTATGAATGTGCTAGGAAGATACACCCAAATATTGAACAAATCAATTTAGAAAATATGGTCAACATTTGGCTGAGACAATGGGGAAGGTATATGATATCCTAAACCTGCAGACTGTCTTTGTAACTAATACACTGAGTCTGAGGGGAAAACAGACACAAAAATACAGGTGTTGTTTTTTTCTTTACACACACTCAGAGTCTGAAGGAGCAGCAGGGAAAAGTGAAGAGGCCTAAAAGCTAGTTAGTAGTTATAGAATGGAATAGAATAGAATTATATTTGCCAAGTGAGATTGGACACAGAAGGAATTTGCCTTGGTGCATATGCTCTCAGTGTACATAAAAGAAAAGAAAAGTTTGTCTAGAATCATAACGTACAATACTTAATGATATTCTGGGCACAAATAAGCAATCAAATCATTAGGAATCATTCAATATAAATTGTAAGAATGCAAGCAATAAAGTTACAGTCATGCAGCCATTTGTGGGAGAAGATTGGTCATGGGAACAATGAGAAGATTAATGGGTGTGCAAATTTAATTATTGGGGTCAAAAGGAAGGAGAAGGTTGGCAAGCAAAGATGAAGGTAGACAGTTTGGGTTGTAGATTCCAAGATAATTCATTGTAGGGAAAAATAAGACTATTCTAAAAAAAAAAAAAAGATATATCAAGCTTTCAATATTTGGCTTCTGGTTACATGTTCTAATTTTTACATGTGGAGAAATCTGTCAAGCTTTCAAAGAATTTCAACTTTTTGAACTATTATATTGCAATAGCCACTTAGACTTGTATACCACTCTAAGCAGTTTATGGAGTCAGCAAATATCCCCAACAATCTGGGTTTTCATTTTACCAATCTTGGAAGGATGGAAGGATGGGTCAACCTTGAGCCAGTGAGAATCGAACTGCTGGCAGTCAACAGAATTAGCCTGCAATATTGCATTCTAACCACTGCGCCACCACAGCTCTATATGAAAGCAAACCTGAGGCTGTTGCTTGTAGTAAAAGAAGAGTGGGCAAATAAACATTCCAGACAGAAATGGTTAAACATGGACTAGAAAAGGATTTAGACCATAGAGCAATTAACTATGTTTCTTTGAAGGCAGAAATAGAGAGAAGGGGGAACTGAAGCTCTCTTTGTCTCCACTAGCTGGATACTGTTTGCATAATTATATTTTGAAAAGGCCAATCTCAAAGGCAAATGAATACCTTTCTATCCTGGATATGTTACAAATAACAGGGGGAACAATCCCGGAAAAATTCATAGGAAAGACTTGGCATGCTGTATTTTGTCTGAACAATCACTACAAATTCACAAAATCATGTGTTTTAAATTGGTTTTACTTGCTGCACTTGTATTAGGTCTACTAGAAATTGGCTGCAAAAATTAGAACATGTGCTAGATTATAACTTGAGATATTTGAAAAAATCTTAAAGTCTTGGCTTTCATGAAATGGTTGACTGCAATCTGAAAGCTTCTGAGTTTTATTCTGTTGGGTTTTTAAAAAAATATTGCTTGAAATATTTTGCAATGCTTTGTTTTAAATCCATCCTGAATACTATAATGGAATGATAGTATGCAATAATTCAAATAAACAATGATATGGGAAATTAGCAAAAATAAACTTTCTAATGATTTTTTTAAAAATGCATTTACCAGGTATAAATATTCTGTTATGAGTAATAGAAAAGCAACTGAGTAAAATATTTGGTTAGAACTTGGAATTTTTAAAGACACAAAGAGATGAGATGATAAATTTTTTATTTATTTATTTATCAAACAAATATAGTATTATAGTACATATTAACATAACATAACATAAGTAGAACATAGTAATAGAAAGGATAATAAGACAGTAGGACAGGGACATTAGGCACAAAAGTGCACTTATGCACTCCCCTTACAGAACTCTTAGAAAAGGGGAGAGGTCAATTGTAGATAATGTAAGGTTGAAGATTTTGGGGTTGGGGGAGCAACAACAGAGTCAGGTAATGAGTTCCAGGCGGTGACCACTCTATTGCTGAAATCGTATTTTCTGCAGTCAAGTTTGGAGCGATTTGCATTCAGTTTATATCTATTACGTGCTCTTGTGTTGTTGTTGTTAAAGGTGAAGTAGTCTGATGTATGATTATATGAACAACAGTTAAATCAGTTCGGAGACGACGAAGTTGTAAATTTTCTAGATTTAGTATTTGAAGTCTGGAGGAGTAGGGTAATTTGTTACGTGAGGAGGAGTGAAGGACTCTTCTTGTGAAGTATTTCTGGACACCTTCGGTTGTATTAATATCTGATGGACCATGAGGTCTTTTTCTGCCGTTAGTCTTCTATGTTTCTATGTTTCTATCTGATGTGCAGTGTGGATTCCCCACAGGTGAGCTATATTCTAGAAGAAGGTCTTACAAATGTTTTGTATGCTCTGGTTAATAAATCAGTGTTTCTAGAGAAGAAGCTACGTAAGATTAGGTTTGCAATTCTTAATGCTTTTTTGGCTGTTACAGTGGGCTCTAGCACTTAGGTCATTGGAAATGAGTACTCCAAGATATTTGATTGAGTGAGGGTTCTCTGTTAGTTCAGTTTTACCAAGTATGTATTTAGTATTCGGATTCTTTTTACCAATGTGTAGGACGGAGCATTTGTTGATAGAGATTTGAAGTTGCCAGTTGTTAGACCATTCAGCTACATGGTCAAGGTCCTTTTGAAGAGTAGAAGTATTGTCAGTGGTATTAAATAATTTAACATCATCAGCAAAGAGAACACAATTGCTTGTGATATTGTCACAGAGATCATTTATGTGAAGTATAAAGAGAGTAGGTCCTAAAACACTGCCTTGTGGGACACCACTGTTAACTGGAGCAGGATTAGATATGGCATTACCTATTTTGACCACTTGTTCTCTGTTGCACAGGAACGCTGAAATCCAATCATGCAGCAGTCCAGAGATGCCATAGTATTTTAGTTTCAGAAGTTTGTCATGAACTACTGAGTCAAAAGCTTTGCAAAAGTCTATATAGATTGCATCTATTCATCTACCCTGATCAAGTTGGGTAGTCCATATGTTTTTACAGTGTAAGAGTTGCAGAGTGCAGGATATTTTTTTCCTGAAACCGAATTGTTTGTTGGAAAGTAGGTTATTGGTTTCAAGATGAAGTGTAATGGATTGATTTATGATGTATTCCATGACTTTGCAAGTGACACAAGTCAGGGAGATTGGCCTGTAGTTTTCAACGTTGCTTGGATCACCTTTTTTGAAGATAGGGATGACTGTGGCTAGAGACCAGAGTTTAGATAGGGAGCTAGTTGTAGAAGATATTTTGAAAATTATGCTTAGGGGTTCCGCCAGGGTTGAGGAGAGCTTTTTAAAGAAGTATGCGCATAGTCCATCTGGTCCGATAGAAAGGGAAGGCTTTAGATTGTGTAATGATTTTTTAACATTTTCCTCTGGAATCAACTCCCCCCAGAGATTAGGACTTCCCCCACCCTCCTTGCCTTTCGAAAGCTCATAAAAACCCACCTATGTCACCAGGCATGGGGAAACTGATACACCCCTTAGCTACTATGGTTTTTTATATATGGTTCGTTAGGTTGTGTGATTGTTTTTCTTATAAGAAGGGCTTTTATTGTTTTTAACATTAGATTTGTACATTGTGTATTGTTGTTTTGATCCGCTCCAAGTCCTCAGAGAGGGCGGCATACAAATCTAATGAATTATTGTTGTTGTTGTTGTTGTTGTTATTATTATTATTAATAATAATATTATTATTAGTATTAGTATTATTATTTTCTGTTTCATGCAAAAAGTCTATAAGGGATTTTCAATTAGCCATACACATAGATACTGTCTTATCTATAATCAGAGACATTAATGTATCCAACTCTGCAAGTTTCATCAGCTTCATCAACCATTCTTCACTACACGTGTCATATATAAAAGCAAAGTTCTATGAATTTTTTCTAGTTACCTGTCAGGGGAAAAAAGTGGCTATTAACTGCAGACCCAACATTGTTTCTTAAAATAAAGGTTCTAGCATTATTACTTTATAGAACTGAAATCTGGATGGATCCTTCAACCCTCTGTGTTGGTCATAGCCCTGAAAGCTAATCTAACAGTAACCGAGCTGTATTCCCACCCTATTTCCTTGAACAGAGGTTTAACTTCTTTAAGGGATAAGTTCCCTTAGGGATAATACATATGGAAGTATTCATCTGTTCATTAGTTCCTTCCAGGAGATTCAATAAAGATTTCTTTAGGACAAATGCAGGCTGACCTGAAATTTAGGATGTGAGCTAGATCTGCCCATCATTTCCTATAAGTTCTTGTGTTGTCTATTGAGACCTTCTCATCTTTCCCACTCTGCTGCGAAGAAAATAATTAAGAAATATGATTATACTCCGATTAGAGTTCAGTGCCCTAGCATATAATAAGGCAATTCAATAGCTTTCTTTAATTAAAAACTCTCATTGTTATGCAACACACCTACCAGTTTAGGATTTTCCAATAAGAAAGGCACTAGCTCAGTTTTGCAAATGCAGTTAATGCCAATGGTAGGTTTTGAAATCAGGTTTTTAAATATTTATTTATCAATTTTTTAAATAAATGTTTTTCTTTTCTGCACAACAAAAACCATACATAGCATTGCATATACCTTCAATACAAATCAATATTAATATATTATCACTTAAAGACAATAATACAATATTGTACAATAATAAAATATATCTTCTCCTTCCTTCTTCCTGTTCTACGTCCCTTTCTATTCTCTCTCCCTTATCTCCTTCTTTCCTACTTCCTCTTAATCCTTCCCGAGTACATAATTCTAATTATAAATTTCTTAAATTCTGTTTCTCCTCGCTAAAAACATACATAGACTATCATAAACTTCAATACAACTTAATAAACATGTATTATCTACTAAATATAATCATTGATACATCTTGATTCCTTATCCATTACTCTTGATATATGTCATTAATCTCATGCTGCCATTTTTATCTAGTTTAATCACCCAGATTACAGTTTAATTTAATTTATTAGATTTGTATGCCGCCCCTCTCCGTGGACTCAGAGTTTGTTTCATTTTCCAATTAATTTTTTAATGCTTTTGCTTGCTTCTTTGATGGTTATTCTCCCTTGCTTAATAAATCTAAGCCACTATACTTCAATCATTTCCTTACTTCCTGACTCATCATTCAGTCGCCACCACCATGTCTCTTTCTAGAACCTGCCAACCAAAACTTTATAACTAATGGGTGCTTGGCCATGCCCCTCTCCTATTTATCAAATTTCTATGCTGCCATCTTGTCTGCATGCCTCTGGGTAAATTACAGTTAAAAATCATGCAATTATATTTAAAAAAAATAAAAAAAGAATTTAAAAAGTAATTGAACAATTTAAAGTTAAAGACAGAGAAAGCACTTTCAAATCACCAGCCCGCCCACCTAAGTTGCATAAGACCCACCTGCTCACCATGCAAGTTGACAGAGCCAATCTTGGCATTCTTCCCAAAGGCCAGGACAATGGAAGCCCACCTCACTTCTGGGGACAAGGTGTTCTATAGAGCAGGGACAAGAAGGCTCCCTTCCTAGAACCTGCCAACCAAAACTTTATAACTAATGGGGTCTGCAACATACCTGCTGATGTCTGGGTGTTATCAGTCAATAAAATAGGGATGAGAGAGTTTCTTGGGTAATTGATCCCATGCTATGCTATGCTATGCTATGCTATGCTATGCTATGCTATGCTATGCTATGCTATGCTATGCTATGAAAGGCTTTAGAAATAGCCAGCACTTTGAATCCAAACATAAACTGGAACCAAACGCAACCAAAGAGCAGAAGTGTTGTATGTGCAACTTTCGAGTGCCCAAAATGTCTCATAACCCTGCATTCTGCATTAGCTGCAGTTTCTGGATACCTTTAAGGATAGCCCTATGTAGTGGTTATTGCAGGAGTCAGTACTAGAGATAATAATATTTATGCTTTTGTTTGCATGGAACAAATATGATTGAGAATTTGCTCCATTATTGGTTTCACTGTTTTATTTCTGCAGGTATGAATTCAGAAAAATTTCTATGTTGCAAAATAAAATCCACTGAACATTTTAAACGTATATTTATGTTTTCATATACAAAAGATAAAAGTTCTTGAGACCACCCCAGATTTCAGTATTTCTGGAAAGAAATATGTTCATGATTATGTAAGTAAATGTTTTGTATCTATTTATTATTTTCATAGTGAGTTTTTACCTGCTATTGCTAGCAGCCATTGTGCTGAATCAGTTTACTTGAAACATAACTTATCAGAAGGGCTGACCCAACCCACATTCATCTCAGTTTTCTAATTTCATCATTCTGGCCATCAATTTTGCCCCTGAAATTTGGCAGCAAAAATTTGCTTTTTTTGTTACTTGTTCAAGGAAATTTGGCATGCATAATGAAAACTGTGATACACATTGAGCAACAAAACAAAGAATTTTGCACTATACTGTACCAAGAAGTGTAGCATGAGAACAAATATCGTAGAGTGGAACAGATGGATTTTTATCCATTTCTAATAACAAGGGATAAAACAAAGATGGTTAAAAGGAAATATTTTGAAAGCAGTCACCAATTCATAAAGTGAGCATATCTTCTGATTATCTTCAATAGAACAGACACTTAAAATCCCTTTCTGAAAACCCATCTGAACAAGAATTTCATGTTCTTTATTGGAAATAACTTGAATGAATTTGTTAGCTTTTCCCCCCGAAGAGTCTGAAATTTTATGTGTCTGAATGTATTCCATGGGGTGGCCTGTATATGTTCAGCTCAGGTCCTGCTTTTGTACTCCTTCGGGCTGGGAAAAATATTTTTTCCTGCGTTTCAGGACTCTTATGGAGTGCCCAAAAATAATGTATTAGCAAACAGCCATTTATATTTAAGCAACCTACATTATGCATAGTAAGTAATTGCATGGGGTCTAATGGCAAGCCTTAGTCAAGTACCTTCTCCCTAAACCCACACATCCTTCTCCAATGGTTGCTCATTTAACTGAGGTATACTGTATATCCCTTGCTGAGATGTCGGCCAGGTTTTAATAATCAGACAGTGAACTCAATCATTTGTCCTTCTGTGAGTTCAAACTTGGTCCCTTTTAACTTCCTATCCAAATCACTGTTCCTACCTGTTATCATAATCAAACATTGTATTAGTGAGAGCAGCTTTCAAGAGAAGCAGCACTACAGCACAGTATGTGCACGAAAGTGAGTGTTTGCTTTTATTCCTAAAGGAGGCCTGCATAGAGTGGGAGCCACTTCAGGGTTTTGTGTTTGCAGCCATTAGTAAAGTAGAAAGCACACTTAAGCTCTCTTCAAAGCGAGTATGCCTAAGTCAAAGGGAAGAAAATGTGGAAGAATAACACAAAGGATCTGGTGGCCTGTTTAAGAGTTCTTTTTGTTGTTGTTGTTGCAATCAGAGATGGTCCAAAATAGCTGGCAACGATGAATTTTACTCTGAGAACAAGCACTTTGAACTGACAAGTCACTATACACTGACAGCTTCACCAGAATTAATGAAAGAACAACCACGCCTCTGTAATTTAATTAATTTAATTTAATTTAATTGATTTGATATGGCTGTCCTACTCCGGAAGACTTTGGTAGTTTACAAAATCCACACATTAAAAAAAACACCATTGATCCGAGGCCTAGGAATAGAGGGATAGTGTAGATAGCATACATCTTTAGCTATTCTCATATAAATTATATGTGTGGAAGGGGAGAAGAATCTTTATTATTGGCTTTAATTCCTATATATTCAACCACTGAGAATTTTTTAAAGCCTGCTAGCAAGATCTCAGAGTTTTATGTACCAAAGTGAACAATGTAATTTCTGTCCCAGGACCAAGATTGAATCCAGACTGGAAGGGATCCAGAATTTTTTTTTGATCATCCTCAAGAATTGCCCAAAAGATGTGAAATATAGATTGAGAGAGATGCACAGTTGTCTCTTTCAGAACAGATGGTATTACAATCAACCCTCAAAAGAAGTTTTGATGGTCTCCTGAATGCAGTCATTCAGAATAACACAACATTAATTCTCTTCCTAGCTATCTAAAGGTACCCCAGGAATCAAGACACAGGTAATAGGGTTCAAATTATTTCCTCAGGTTCTATAAGTACAAAAGATGTCTTGGAGACTGAACTTAACCAAGACCAGAAATCTTGAGAATTGAATTACCAGCCCTGAGATTATGCCCATAAACTCAACAGAATAGAATAGAATAGAATTTTTATTTGCCAAGTGTGATTGGACACACAAGGAATTGATCTTGGTGCATATGCTCTCAGAGTACATAAAGGGCTGCTGCCTAAAAAAATGATTTAGGAAGTCAATGCTCACCTTTATCTGCATTTTCCAATGGAAAAGACTTCCCAAGCCCCAATTTCTCACAAAACAGAGCAGACTCGTTTGTTGTAGTCCTGTTTTTATTTATTTTGCTTTATTGCTTTATTTATTTTAAATAATTTGATGCAGCCACTATCTTATGACAAATTCTGGGAGACTTCCAATCAAAAATTAAAATGCCATAAAATATTTTAAAGTATAAAATGCAAATGTATTAAAAACAAAACCCTGGTCAAACTTTCAAATATGAAGTCACCCCATATTATCCCAGTACCTTAGAGGACAGCCAGGTCTTCAGACTTCATAAAAGTCTAGGGGTGGGGGTAGAGACATTTTGAATTTCAGTGAGAAAAGTGTTCTATAGGGCAGGTGCTACACAGAAATGTACACTTGCTAGCTCCCTTTAGATGAAAATCTTTATGTCATGCCCCCATCAGAGCCTGAATCTGCAGAGGAAGACAAGCCAGAGCTGGAATGGATGGAGATTGTTGTGATTCCGTCTGAGGCTCCTCAGGGAATGGCTGAACCTCTGCCGGCTCGCTGCTCAGAGGGGGGGGGGGAGGAGGAACAGGAGGAGGAGGAGGAGGAGGCCCAGGCAGAAGGGGAGGAGGAATATCAGGCCGAGGGAGAGGGAGAACAGCCAGAATCCCCCGGGGTGGAGCTCTCCCCAGCAAGCAGCCTGGAGTCCTTAGATGAAAATGCTCAAGCCATCATCGATCTCAGGCAGAGAAGAGCAGCACAACGAAGGGGACAATTAGCCAGGTACTTCCAGTCCTAAATAGGTAACAGCTGGCTGAAAAGGCAGACCCACCCTTCCTGTATTGTGGAGTATTATCTTTGGGAGTCCTGGGACCTGGCTGTGATCTTTGGCGTCTCTGATTCTGGCTTGTGGCCTTGAAGGCTGAAACCTTGGGGGAAAAGGCATGGGGGCTTATTCTCTACAGTGGTGTGTGTGCCAGCAAGAAGTCTGCTGTATTGTCTGGCCGTCAGGACTTTGCTGTGAAGCCTCATAGCCTGCCTGTTGGGAAGAACAGGTTTTTCTCTGTGTTTATTTTTCAAACTATAAAGTGCTTTTGCTTTTACCAGCGTGTCTGGCTGCTTTTTCCAGTTGGTGTTGAAGTCTGGGGGCACCCAGACAGAACAGAGATTGAGGGTGGAGCTTCACTGGATTGGGAGGAAAATGGGGAGGAGCAGACCCAGTCAGGCAAGGATTGGAATGGCTTGTAGGCAGGGAGGAATGGGGGCAGGATGACCAGAGAGACTAAGAAGTGAACATGAAATTAGTTTAATTACATCACAATGAGGAGATATTGTAAGAACGAAAACGGAAAACTTTTTTAGATATGCTAAAATATAGATAGATAAGAATTAGTTAAATGTTAGATATTTTAAGACTTAGTAAAATATACTTATTTGATTTAGAATGATTGTTATTTATAATAAATATTCAAGTTTTTTTTTTAAATTATGAAGTTAAGTAACTACTGCTACTACTTATATAAGAAATAGAGTTAAACTGGAACAGCATGAATGATACCAATATGAAAATCTGCAAACAGTGTAGAATTATATAAAGGATAATACATAAGGAAAGAGAGAGCAAGGTTATATCTCTAGTTTTTAAAGTTTTGTGTTTATTTTTGTTTCTTGTCTATATTGTATATGAATTTACTTTTTACAATTAAAATTTTTAAAAAAATAAAAAAGAAGTGAACATGAGAGACAGAGCTCAGGTGATGAGCAAGTATCACACCTTCCTGATCTTCGAGCATGGAGAGTAGAGAGAGGGCGAGAACTCGGAAGGAGAACACCCCATCCCTCTTCACAAGGCACACTTTGGGACTGAGACTTAAGGAGTTGATGTGGAGAGGAGCATTTGTCAGGGACAAATGCTGAATTCATAGAGTGTTGAATGCCAACCTTTCAACTTTCTTGGATTACTTGCCTTTTTCCTGGATTTCTGGATTACTTGCCTTGCTCCTTTGTTTCCTTGCTGGATTTCTTGCTTTGCAGCCATCGTCACAGAGTTGGCCTGGACTATGCGGGATGTATTGTGTGTGTGATCCCTTTGCTCTGGGACTTGCCAGAAATGCGGGAGCATTTGTGGAAATTTGGAGCAATTAAGGGGTGGTTTGAACTGCCAGCTGCCTTTGCTACCTCTGTGCTGTGTCCCAGGTCATCACAGTTTAAGGAAATGATCTAGGAGCATGGCTACCTAACCTAACATAACGTAACCTAACCTGGTAAGACAAGTAAATGTCTTTAGGGAAAGGCAGTCCTGCAAATAACCTGGCCCTATGCCATTTAGGGCTTTAAAGGTGAACTGCGCATTTGAACTGTACCCAGAAAGAAAACAGAAGCCAGTGCAGCTCACACAAGAGAGACATTATATGGGCAAACCTGAGGGCACCCCTCACTCTGCGTGCTGCCAAATTCTGTACTTGTTAAAATTTCTGGGTGGTCTTCACAGTCACTAATGAGTGCATAGCAAAAATCCAAACAGGGAGTCATCAAGGCATGTCCTATGCTAACAAGATAACTAGATTTCACCTATTCTGCTTTACAACAAGCTAAAGATACTTGTCCTGTTTTAATTTGATATAATCTTTGTATAAATACAACACCACTAGTAATGTGAGTTCATATTACTAGGATACACTGAGATCATATTTTGCTATTATAGTGCATGTTTTTCTTTCTAAGTGTAATAAAAACAAGTAAAACAAAATAGTAAAATATTTATTTTAGAATGTAAAATAAAATATTTATTTTAGAATGTACAATTCAAAAGATATCAAAAAATAAAAATTCTGAAGGAATATTACCAGTTTCCTTTTGATTTTTTTGCCAACATAGACTAGTAAAACACTTTCCCTATAATGCCTATAAAACTAAAACATTCAAATATAGAGAATAAAATCTTATATTCATTTATGACTGGTCCAATGATAAAGTAAAACCTTGACCATCTACTGGAAAGAAAAAAGAAGTCATTCTACAATTGATGCACTGATGCAGTGAAGGCCCTGGGCCACATTCCCATTATTTGTTTATTTATTTCTTATAAATTTGTATGGCTGGCCCAAATCACACACAATGACTCAGACAGCTTACAATTTTGTTTGCATTCAAAACCATGGAACACTACAAAGGACAAGCTGTGTTGTTTAGAAACAAAGCACTCTTCAAATGTTTAGAGTTAAGCTATAGCCTGTTAGAACACTCTACCTTGGATATGTCCAAATTATATTTATTTATTTATTTATTTATTTATTTATTACTTAGATTTGTATGCCGCCCCTCTCCGAAGACTGGTCAGATCTCTTCCTTTTAAGAATAATACAGATGATATGCTAGACTGTGTTTCAAGAAAAGTGGGTGACTCGTTGTTTAATTTTTTTAAAAAAAGAAAGAACATTGCCCTGTGCTCCTCATTTTATAACAGTAGAAAAGATTGTCATTGGAGGGAAAATCTATGCAATGCCATAAATTCAAATGTTGTCAGGAAACCGATATGAAAAAGAAACTTTGAAGCAGATCAAGATATTCTTCATAAGCAGATTAATTAGGAATAATCACAGTGAATGCAATATCAACTGCATCTTTTTGTCACATCAGTCCCTTAATGCTGAGCGTGAGCATCTGGTTGCATCTCCTGCCAAAATAAAAAAATAAAAAAATCTTGTGTCAGGCTTCTTTTAGCTGTGGTAGCTTATATCATACTTAGTCCTGCACTGCTGTGTGGCGCACCATCCAATGGTCTTACATACTCAATAGCCTCTAAAAAATTAGCTGACCAGAGGCTGTACCTTGCACCAAGTAACAGCTGCTTTCTCCTGCCGTGGGTGTTACCAGAAGGCTCTGAACACCAATATAAGTTCTTTCCTGCTTCAGAAAGGCCTCTGAGTCAGTGGCAGATGCATGGCTTGGAGACCCTCTTTAGGAAGAGTTATTAGCGTTCACGTGACACTGTGTGCATTAGCTTAAGAGGCCGCATGGGTGAGAATCATGAACACAGAGCTCTAATAAAGCTCTAATTGCCAGAGAGATGTGCTTAGCTCTGTTCTGAATGCTGTTCATTTTAGCGATCCCCTTTGTGTCTAAGACTAAGGAGAGGTGTTAATTACACTCCTCATTTCCAAGGCATAGATTACATTGTCTTGCTGCTGCCACAGGAGCAAGATGGGAACAAAGAACATGCATATTTAATTTGGGGAAAATAAAACAGTTTAAAATTCCTACCCCCAAAGGACTTTTTTAATAAAAAAAAAATCGCATTGTTCAGCATATCCAGAAGATGCAATTAGTAGAACTGGCACTGCAAAAGTTCAACAGTCAGCCTGCTTTCTTACCTATGCTTGTTAGCAGCCTTCCACAGTCCCTAGGTAACTTTCCCAGTCTCTGATTGATTCATTTCTACTCCTACAACAGGAGATTAAATCCCAGGGAACATTTTTGTCACGGTTTTGTTGTTACAACGGATCTTTACAGCTCTCTTTTATAACTTCTTTTTCTTCTTCTTTGGCTTTACTCTGGATTGATCTCAAAGTGGAAATGCAGTTTCCCTCATTATATGTTGCTGAGTGTGTTTTACAAACTTTGGTCAGAAAGTGCAAAGGTGGCATCCGTGTTTAAATACGAAACAGACAGAGGATACTATATTCATGGAGAATTCAGAAAGAACCTTGAGCAAGGACAAAGGTCTCAACCAGATCAAATACAATGCAAGCAAACTTGTTTGTTTTGGTTTATAATTAGGCCTTAAATGGCAGAGAGGTCATCTAGAAGGGGAGCATCATGCAATCATCAGCATGAAACTCAGTTAAACGTGACCCTGTTGGGATTTCTGCCACTTAAATATCCTCCATGAAAAATTCCCTGCAAAAAGAAAGCCAGCAACTCAGAGAATGACAGTTTGACTCCTTCATTGCCATAGTGCCGCGTTCACCGTGTTTTATTGTTGCACAGAGGGAAGAGAAAAGCTTTGAGGAACATAGCCCTGTATAAAACTGTTCCCAGTTCATTATCCTACTTACAAAGTGCCTGCATGAGAGTTTTTGTAAATATAAGCTTATGTAAAACGGTATTCAATTTATTCTCCTAATTATACAACACCTGGAAAATGTTTTTCCCCTCTGTAAATGCAAATATAAAATGCAATATTTATACAGCCCTGGAGATACTCTTCTCTCTTCCCCACACACCTTGCAAGAATAGTCTTTTAGTTAATAAAAATATTGCTGGAGAATGAGAGTTCCCAATTTTCCTCTTTTGTACAGACTTCCCAGAGGCATAGATGTATTGGGAACAAAAAGCCAATAATAAAATGTTCACTGCAATGGTGTAATGCCACTCAATTCCTTATATAATTGCCCATGTAGCAGAAATATGAAAGGGCAGAACTTGCACTGTGACACTGTGATGCACATTTCATAATTCTGGAATCATCCTGATTAGAAAAGTTCAAGTTAACAGAAAACATTGGTTAAACTAAGCATTTCCTGGGTGGCCGTCAGTGTAATTAATATTTGACATTTTTTCTTTACAATTTTCTATTTTGATAATTAGGAAAATAGCATTGTCCAGATTACTTATAGCTTGATAAACTGTTAGAAATAAGAATATAGTGAGCATCAAGGTCCACATAAGAATTAAGTAATTAATCATTGTTCAGTAATACATCTTATTCAGAATTTTAACTGAATCTTAGCAGAAGAAAAGCCAGTTACACCCAGCCACTCATGTTGGCTACCAATAGCAGAGGAAATAATTCAGAACCTTTTATATGTGTGCTCCAGCATTTAACCTCTCAGCTTCTTGTTCCATTCTTTCTGAGCCAAAAGACATTTTGCTTTAGGAGATAGTTGAGGTAGATGTTGGCATCTATGTCTAATTCTAAATGCCATGCTTGGAAAGAACATAAAAGGACTGGAAAAAATGAAAAAGCAGGCAACCAGAATGATAAAGGGACATTTTCCCCATGGGAGAAGGCTAATATATAAGGGACTTTAGCTTGGAAAAATATGGTTGAGAGGAAACATGGTTGAGGTATAATGCATTATAATGCATTATTATTATTATTAGTTATAGTTATAGTTTATTAGATTTCTATGCCGCCCCTCTCCAAAGACTCAGGGCGTCTCACAGGTTATTTATTTATTTATTTATTTATTCATTCATTCATTCATTCATTCATTCATTCATTCATTTATTAGATTTACATCCTGTGTTCTTTTATACGAACCATTCCATCCTCCTCTTTTTCCCTACAACAATCCTCTGAGTAGTTTGGGTTGTATGTATGTATGTATGTATGTATGTATGTACGTACGTACGTACGCATGCATGCATTATTATTATTATTAGTTATAGTTATAGTTTATTAGATTTGTATGCCGCCCCTGTCTGAAGTCTCGGGGCGGCTCACAGGTTATTTATTTATTTATTTATTTATTTATTTATTTATTTATTTATTCATTCATTCATTCATTCATTCATTCATTCATTCATTCATTAGATTTACATCTTGTATTCTTTTATACAAACCATTCCATCCTCCTCTTTTTCCCTACAACAATCCTCTGAGTAATTTGGGTTGAAAAACAATAATTTGCCTTAAATCACTCAATAGCCATCTGTGGTTGGCCAAAGACTAGAACCTGAGTCCCCCTCTTCCAGATGCAGCATCTTAATCACTTCACTGTATCGGTTGTCTTTGTCCAGCTGACTGAAAAAAGAATTAAAATAGACCTTCCAAAAGTCACTTCTATATGCATCACATATATTATATATGCATCACAGATGAGGTGATAACAACAAACCCGGATACCTTTGAAAAGAAATTGGATAAATAAATACAGGACAAGTATACTAAGGATTATTGCTCTGAAATCTCAATGTTATCTACAGCATATTTTCCAATACCAGTTGCTGGCTCGAAAGGAAGAGTCTGAGGGGCTTGTCTGAACAGAAACCATTTATTCAGCACCACAACCTAGATGACAGCAACAACAACTGAGGGCTAACAGCTCTCTCTTATATGAGAGTTGTAAGTTGCTCAGCCAATCAGAGCAGTCCATTCTCCTGCTCTCCGGCTGCTGACACCTCAACCAATCAGGTAGAGGCAGCAGCCGGCACAGTCATATGTTGAGGACTTGTGGGGTCGTAAGTTGAGGACTTCAGGATATAACAGGTGGGGAAAGGGAATGTCTCCATCTCTTACACCAAAGAAAAATTCCTTGTGTGTCCAATCACACTTGGCCAATAAAGAATTCTATTCTAGTGTATCCCAGGATCCCACTGCAGGAAGCAAAATTTTGAAGTATAATGTAGTTTGGCCAGACTTTAATTTTCTGGTGCTAAAATTTGAGTGATGAATTAGTTTCTAACATTTTTATATCTCCTTTTATTTCCTTGCAGTTTTTGTGTCATACGAAATCAACATTTTCTTTGTTCAGGCTGTTTTGCTCTTTAGCCTCCTTGCTCTTTGTTGAATACATTTGAGGCCATTTCAGTTGTCAGTATACCTACAATAGGACTTTAGGGTTGAAGTCCAGAACCTTTCTAGGAGACCGCCTTCTGCCGCACGAATCCCAGCGACTGGTTAGGTCCCACAGAGTTGATCTCCTCTGGGTCCTGTCAACTAAACAATGTCATTTGGCGGGACCCAGAGGAAGAGCCTTCTCTGTGGTGGCTCCGACCCTCTCTAATCAGCTCCCTCCAGAGATTAGAACTGCCCCCACCCTCCTTGCCTTTCGTAAACTCCTTAAAACCCACCTCTGTCATCAAGCGTGGGGGAACTGAAACATCTCCCCCTGCCTATGTAGTTTTCTGTGTATGATATGACTGTATGTATGTTTTTTATATATTGGGGTTTTTTTTGTTTTTTTAGACTTTTTAAATGTATTATTGTTATTTTAGAGTCTAACTATTAGATTTGTCATTATATATTGTTTTTATCATTGCTGTAAGCCGCCCCAAGTCTACGGAGAGGGGCGGCATACAAATCTAATTAATAATAATAATAATAATAATAATAATAATAATAATAATAATAATAATAATAATAATAATAATAATAATACTGACCGAATTCTGAAGCATAACGCACCAGACATTGTGATCGTGGAGAAAAAAAAAGTATGGATCATCGACATCACAATCCCAGGAGACAGCAGAATTGAGGAGAAGCAGCTAGAGAAATTAGTGAAATCCGAAGATCTAAAAATCGAGCTGCAACGACTCTGGCATAAGCCAGTGAAAGTGGTCCCAGTGGTACTTGACACGCTGGGCGCAGTACCAAAGGATCTCAACGGACATTTGAAAACCATCGGAATTGACAAAATCTCCATCTGTCAATTGCAAAAGTCCGCTTTACTGGGATCGGCAAACATAATTCGCCGCTACATCACGCAGTCCTAGGTGCTTGGGAAGCACCCAATTGGTGATGAAATACGAAATCCAGCATAGTGATCTCTTTTGCTGTGTTGCACTGACATAATAATAATAATAATAATAATAATAATAATAATAATAATAATAATAATAATATAAAAAATAGAGAAGGGAAGTATCAGATAACTGCTTAGAAAGTCTTCAAAAGACTATTCAAGAACAGTAAAAGAGAGCCAGAGAAACAGGAAACAGGATGAGTGTCAATTGAGTGTCAATTTTGAGCTGAGATGAGCACATTGAAACCCTCCATGATTGATCATGTGCAATACAGCTTTTTTCTTTCTTTCTTTCTTTCTTTCTTTCCTTCGTCTCTCCTTTATTCTCAGATTTCAGTTGATGAGACTTACACCCAGAAACTATTTTCTACAACTAAATGATGCTTATTTCCAAAGTATCCAAAGGAAGCTTCTCAATAAGGTTTTAAAATTGTCACCAGGCTAAAATTATCAGCCGCATCCTAATTAACTTCCCTTGTACGAGAGCCACTAGCTGAGATGCTAAAAATTTTCCATTGTTGTACACAGCGGCAGCTCTGTTGAAGAGCAAATGGGCAGCCACGAATCACTGCCCCCCGCCTCATAATGGGGCCAGAAGTCTTGCTCCCATTTGTTAACGCCTGCTTGTAGCTTTGGATAAAATGCTTTTATTTTTATAATAGTGTTGGAGAGTGTTAAGGTATTTGTCTACTATCCCCGTTTCCTTTGGCGTTGAAATAAAAACTTGTGATGACAATTAAAAAAGGAAAATATCTGCCTTTGCTCAATAACACTCCAACATTTTTCACTAGCAGCATACAGGTCTTATTACAAGCTTCTTCAACTTGCCTACTTACTAGTATTTTCCAACCCTCCTTCCCAACACAGTTATTGTACTGTTCCTGAAACAGCTGAAAAATTTTAAGGACTTATTTGGCAAGCCATCCAATTCCACTTGAACATTCATGTAAGTCATCCTGTTAATGAGGCAGAAGGGAATGTAGGCTGGCGGCTTCTATAAGTTCAATATCTGTTTTAACCTAACGCTTGTAAAGTAGATTGTGAAATATGCCAAAGATATTCTAGAGGCTTGATTTCTCCCTAGTGACTTGCAATGCTGATCAATGGCTATCAGACATATATGACAGAAAAGCAATGCATATGCCATTCTGGGATTTGCTACCTGCCTCATTGTCTGGTACAAACCAGACACACAATTCAATAGGAAACCCTAAAGAACACATCTGTTGAATGGAATAGAATTCTTTATTGACCAAGTGTGATTGGACACACAAGGGATTTGCCTTTGGTGCATGTACTCTCGGTATACATAAAAGATGCCTAAAATATTTTATTTTACTCCAATCCAGTGTATATTTCTACAAGAAGCACAATAATGATCCTCTTATCATGTCTTCAATATTAAAACAGATCACAAAGTGTAATAAATCACCAAATGCAATTAAACTTTAGTACACTAATGCAGAAAAGAATGCTAGATGTTTTTCATTGTGGCAAATGAAAACATCTAGGATCTGTGGTAGTCTATGATACAAAAAAAATTCTGGAAGATTCTTTCATCTGATATATTAGGAGTATCACCCAAGAATCTCCTGGTTTTGAGGAATAACTAATAGATAAGTACTATATTTTATATCCATATACATTTTATTAAAAATTATAATGTGTTTTATTAGTGAGTTTATAAGCTACATTTCAGTGCAAGTGTGCCTTTAAGGCATTGTTTGATGTTAAAAATAAAAATGTAACCATAATATCCAGTTTCCATATGCCCTATTCATGGTACAATTTGTTCTGATCTGTTCAGAAGTCCTGAATTCAGATAATTATTCTTTATTTATTTCAGTCCTATATCAATATTCTTACAACACAGTATGGAAATCCATTGTCTCCCATATTGCAGATAAGGAAGAGATTACAGTGGTACCTCGGTTCTCGACCACAATTCGTTCCAGAAGTGTGGTCGAGAACTGATTTGGTCGAGTACCGAATTAATTTATCCCATAGGAAATAATGGAAATGGGTTTAATTGGTTTCCAGCCCCTATTTCCTTTATTTCCTATGGGATAAAGATCTGAGGAGCTCTATAAGCACTCCAAGCTGTAGGAAGGGTGGGGGCAGCTGCAATACCGGCAGTTTCAGGGGGGGCTCCTTTCCTCAGTGGTTCATCTTGTAGCTGTAGGCAGCTACACCAACTTTCTCCTTCCCGGTGGTGGCGACGGCGGCGGTGGCTTTCCTTCGAGCAGCAGCACCGGGAACGTCACATGAGAAAGGGAAGCCGCTGAAATTCCCGGTGCTGCTGCTGCTCGAAGGAAAGCTGCCGCCACTGTCAGGAAGGAGAAAATTGGTGTAGCTGCTTAAAGGGAACAAGACGAACCACTGAGGAGAGGAGGCCCCCCGAAGCTGCTGGTATTGCAGCCACCCCCACCCTTCCTACAGCTTGGAGCACTTAGACTAGAGACTGGGAGGCTGTTTAGTGGGCGGCCAGGATGGGCGTGTTGGATTCCGACTCCCATTCCGTCTCACCCCGTCCCCTCAGATCTTGTAGCATTTCGGATAATAAACAAAATTTTCTGTGGCTGTTCGGTATCCAAATTTTTGTTCAGATACCGAAGCAAATTTTTGCCAAAAATTTTGTTCGGCATCCAAAATGTACGAGAACCAAAGCGTTCGAGAACCGAGGTACCACTGTAATGCAAAATGAAAAGAAAGTTGTTCATCTCAAGCAGTGTTTCTTATATAGCATGGACCTAGAGCTTCTGGGAGTCCCGCAAGATCTTATCCAAGGTCTGCAAAATCAAAATTACTAGGGTTTCTTTTTTGTTTTTACATTTACATATATTTTATTAAAACTGAACATAAAAAAGTAATAGAAATTAATATTAAATAAAGAGAACACAGAGAAAAGAAAAACCAGAAAGGAAGAATTATTTGCCAGCTATGTTGAAAAATAATATAACATTAAAAATCCATCAAATAATCATGAGAAATCTTAGTGCCAGTGAACACTTCAATTTTAATTTTTAATACAGTAAATATCAATAAATATAACCCATTCAAACAAAAGATCTTTTCAAGCGTGCCATAATTTTTAAATTCAGGAAGGGGTGCTAAGAGAAAAATCATTATTAAGAAACACATTTTCTTAATGTAGCCTTGTACTCTCCAGATTTGGCTGGTTTCAGTTGCCACCTTTCTCATCCAGCATGGGTAAGGGCACAGGAGAGTTATAATAGTTCACAACACTTGAGGAACACTGGTTTTCCTATCCTGGGCTTCCAACTAGTTCACCAGTGTGTACTTCATATCCTCAGAACTATGGGCGGGTCATCAAGTGTTCCCACTAGCCAGATGGCCCTTAGAATATGATCTATTTCTTATTGCCATTTGTAACAAGAAAACAGTCATCTGTTTCATCACAGTCAGCTAATCAGTCTGATTAGCCGGATGATGGGAAAAGTGCCCGGTTGTTTTTGTCTTTTTTAATTCCAGCCAGATGATCAGCCTGTCTAGTTGGTTGGCAGAGACCAATTCTAAGGCTTTCAGATGCTAATGCATTCATTACTTAGCCATGTGGGAGATTCGCTGGGGAGATACCTATAGGAGAAAGCACTTCATCAACTATGCTGGACCTATATTGTGTAAGAATTTAGCATAATAAGTTTTAAAAGTTTAACAGGAACTAATTGGCAATCAATGGGGTTCCCAAACTAATTAAGCCATATGCTTCTGGCACATAATATCCATAAACAGCTAGATTTTTGCATTCTGAAGTAATTGTTTTCCAGATTGAAAGTTTGTCTCCTTTCCCAACACACCCATAGCACTACAATATTATCTATACACAATTGATAAATATTTCCAAATCTTAATGAACTTCAAAATGTTTCATAAAGCAAGAGCCCTGGTATCTCAACCTTTTCAGATATAATTATAGTAGTCTCTGAAGTACAATTTTTACCTATCAGGTTTTACGTCTTTTGAGCAAGAATCCTAAAATCAAAATGGCCTTTGTAACAATAAGTTGTGTAATTAATATCAAGATTAGAAATGAAAGTAAAATTGCTTTCCAGTCACTATTACTCTATATTTTAATTATAAAGGATCTGTTAATGAAGCAAAAAGTTACATGCAATTATGCCAGTCCAGATTACACATGAATAGAGAAGTAGATAAATAATTATGTGTGATATTGTACCAGTACTAATAAACGTTTGCACTTCCCAAGACAGGTAGTGTTGTGGTTGGATCACAGCCAGCTCCTTCAATCACAGATTTTGAAAAGGAGGAACCAGGTCCATCTGAACATCATAGGCCCATGTGGCTATGAGAGGAGTCAGATAGTGAGGGTGAGGAAAGAATAGAGATTGAGGGTCCTGCAGAGAATATGTAGCTAGGGCTTTGTCTGGGTCCGATGAGGAGTGGGAGATTGTGAGTCCTATTTTAGATGCACAGGTGAGAAGAATACATGGGAGACAAGAGCAGTTACATAGAGGTAGAGGGAAGCCTTGAATGCTGCTGTGTGCAGTGTGTAATCACAGTGTTTAAAAGGGGAGGAGACTGGGAGGTTCCCTTTGCAGGAAATCAATGTTTATGCATACAAGAGAGAAAGAGTAAATTCAGAGTTTTTTCCCTCTCAAATATTGCAGCGGTCTTGAAAAAAATATAGTTTTGAGAAATCTGTGAGTATTTCTACTTTAGCCAAGCTATAGTCTTTTAGTTACAACTCTCTTTTGGAATATTCCTTATCAGTTTTGGCAGTTGATGGACATTCTTTGCTTTAATTTGTGGTTTTCAACAAGTTTGTTTGTACAATAGACTATTATACTTTCCAACTCTGTGACTGAGTATTAATGGGGATTTAATTGCTGACTGGTCGTCAATTCAGACAGAGCAGGTATCATGGATATGGTAACATTCAATGTATTCTCCCCACCCATCGGCCCCTATATCACATAATGCAAATACTCAATTCTGAAGGAAAGAGGAAATTCTCCTGAAGGATTCTCCTTCAGATACAGATTTTTTTCCCCAAATAGGAATTACTGTAATATATTTTATCTTCTCTTGGAAAAGTAAAAAGAAGTCTTTTAAATTTTTTGCTTTTGAGTCAGTGTTGACTCCTGACTCAAAAGCAAAAAATTAAATATTGTTTAAGTATTCTATGCGCTGCCCCGAGTTATTATTATTATTATTAATAATAATAATAATAATAATAATAATAATAAGAAGAAGAAGAAGAAGAAGAAGAACAACAACAACAACAACAACAACAACGATGACAACAACAACAACAACAGTGTGGAAAGTCCTTGTGGGTTGTTTTTTGGTTTTTTGGAAAAATTTTCAGATATTGGGAAATAGCAATAGAACTTTGATTTATATATCGCTTCATAGTACTTTTACAGCCCTCTCTAAGCAGTTTTATAGAGTCAGCATATCTCCCCCAACAATCATCTGGGTCTTCATTTTACCCACCTCAAAAGGATAGAAGGCTGAGTCAACCATCTGGTGAGTTTTGAACTGTCGAACGGCAGCTAGCAGTCAGCTGAAGTAGCCTGCAGTACTGCACTCTAACCATTGAACCACCTTGGAAAGGTAAATTTAAAGGCGTTTTTGACTTAAAGTTCATGTTAAATATATGCTGGATCCTATGGCCTGATTTTCATGAATCTTGCCTCAAAAAAAGCAGCAGATCATATTTCCATCTTCAGTCAGAAGCAACTGAAACAGGATCTTGGAGGACATAACTTGTACTGCGAAGTCTTCCACTTCATTTTACTGTTGGCTATGAAGAACCACTAAAACTGTGTGAGAATGACAGGAAAGGGAATACAAATATGCACCAACCAAGGCTGGTGTTTCGCCATTTCACTATCTTTTGAAATGATAAAACATAGGCTATGAGGATTTGCAGGTAAGACCTTATACTTGACAGGTCACTGCTGATTGGAACTTCAAGTGCAAAATATCTCAGTCACACAAAGTCCTTCATGATATGAAATAATGCAAAATGCCAAGGTGTTATAACTGTTGGCCTTTTTACAAGACTGCACCCTATCTTAAGCTTGTGTTGCCTCTGAAAGATAATGAATTCTATATTCTTATTGAAGAATACCCCCAGGGACACATTTTCACCATCTGAGGTCAACTTCAAGCAAGTGATTGATTGACCTCAGAACTTCATGGCAGGAAATCTATCCCGTGTCAATCAGGCCATGAGAGTTGCCATTTAAAAGGACTATGATAGATGGATCTAGCAGTACAATGAAGTAGGAGACTGAGTTCCAATTTTTCACAATAGCATAGACCAAAATGTCACTGTATTCATTTGTAATATTCATGTACAGACTGCCTGCAAAATTCTGCCAACAATCTTTAAGGGCAGATGTCTCTTTCAGAAGTCCTGAGCAGAACTTTAGGTATACTTATTCAAAGTATAATGACATTACTTTTCTTCTTGCACAAGTTGTCAGATTCAAAGAGCCAAGAGTAGTTTTTCATCCTAGACAGGTATGGGCATAATTTAAGGAAGACAGGAAGGACGGACACTTAGTGTGTTGCATTTTAAAATATATATTAACCCCCCATATACACTGTTTTCTTATAAATTGGTTGATTCAAAGTGTTATTAGTATAGTGTCATTGTGACACAAGCCCTTCCTCTTTAGTAGATGCATACAATGTCATAACACCTGTATACAGGGGTCAGAGATTCCTTTTTTTTTTGTCATCTACCCTTTCTGATACCCCCTCTGACTTTTCACATGGAGCATAAAAAGTAATAAATACTCTGCTCCTTTGCAATTAATCATGACCATAGCCAAATGTCACCCTGCCACCCAGGTCATGAATCTGCATCTCTCAGATTCATTCTTTCATATGCTGAAAGAGGAAATGTTGTCATTAAAGAATTCACTGCTAACTGTACAATAATTTCATTACACCTAATAGGTTTCCTTCATTTTTTTTGCTATAGATTGTTTATTGGTTGTCACTTGTACCTCAAAACATCAGGATGGCATCAGCATTTAGAAAAGAAAAAGATGCATGCATTCAGGACTGGATGTAAAAAGAGTAATTATTGAGACTTTTGGCGCTGACATCACACTAGTGCGAGCAATCCAATGAAGCTCCATCTGGTACACCCGGTTTTCCTGCTATTGCAGCCATTTGAGACAAGGGCTGTCCTAGGAAAGGACATCAATGGAGAGGGGCAGTTCCAGAATATCTGGAGGAGAAGGGTGATCTCCAAGCAGAATGAGGAACTCCCTTAGAACAAGCAGGAAAGAGATCAGCCTATTAATGGCCGATCCAAAGACCAAAATAAAAAGGAGCAAGAAGAATATAGAACAGCAAAGTGTATCACTAATTCAAACTTATAAATAGACATTTTGAAACCTCTTTACCAGTGGAAAGTTGATTGAAAAATGACAATAAACTAAGAGAAATCCAGATCGAAAAGACAAGCAGTGATTTTGTGAAAGGAACGGCAAAAAGAAGGTACAAGCAAGTGTGGAGACTGAAGGAGGAAGTGGGCAGAGGGATGACAAAATGGAATAAGAGTGATTTTTGGATTGAAATAGGAAGGTGACCGATTAGGTCCCACAGAGTGGGCCTTCTCTGGGTCCCGTCAACTAAACAATGTCGGTTGGCGGGCCCCAGGGGAAGAGCCTTCTCTGTGGCGGCCCCGACTCTCTGGAACCAGCTCCCCCCAGAGATTAGAACTGCCCCTACTCTCCTTGCCTTTCATAAGCTCCTTAAAACCCACCTTTATCGTCAGGCATGGGGGAACTGAGACATCTCCCCCGGGCATATACAATTTATGCATGGTATGTTTGTATGTATGTTTGCTTAGTAAATGGGGTTTTTAAAATATTTTAAATTATAATTATTAGATTTGTTATGAATTGTTTTTTTTTGTTGTGAGCCGCCCCGAGTCTGCGGAGAGGGGCGGCATACAAATCTAAATAATAATAATAATAATAATAATAATAATAATAATAATAATAATAATGTGAGGTATGAAGGAAGAGGATGAGGAGAGAGGACTTTGAAGGAGGTGAAAGTCAGGAGATTAAAAGAAGGTAAAATGGACAAAGTTGGAGGGGAGAACTATCATCTCGATATGTTTGAGACTTGAGACACTTGGGAGATCTGAAAAGAGGGCGGTAATCGACCAGTAAAGGAAAAATGAAACTTGGACTTGGAGGTGGATCTATGAAACAGTGACTTAAAGGTTGTACCAAAGCCTAAGAAGGAAAAAAAGGAAAACCCTTGCTGTCTCTTTTTCACCCCTTGCCTCTCTCTCTCTTTATATTTTTCAGCTTTGCTGTCTTCCCTATTTCTCAACATCCCAATTTACTCTACTGTACCCTACTAGATCTTAATATATTTTAACTATAATATACTGCTCAAAAAAATAAAGGCAACACTCCAATAACACATCCTAGATCTGAAAGAATGATATATTTTCATTGAATACTTTGTTCTGGACAAAGTTGAATGTGCACAACAGCATGTAAAATTGATTGTCAATCAGTATTGCTTCCTAAGTGGACAGTTTAATTTCACAGAAGTTTGATTTACTTGGAGTTATATTGTGTTGTTTAAGTGTTCCCTTTAATTTTTTGAGCAGTGAATTTAGAATATATATTGGTTTCTTGAAAAACTTACCATTTGATTACTTTGCATTTATAATCATACACACACACACACACACACACACACACACACATGTGGACACACACATATATATCCGTGAAAATCTACAAAAACTATAGGTAGATAGATGAGAGAGAGAGAGAGAGAGATAATATATATATATATATAGATTTATATATTTACAATATTATATTTATACTTAGAAATCTGCAATCACTACCTATACTCTGATATAACATATATTGTACCAAAGATCAATTGATTAATTCATTGTGATAATTATTATTGCTCAATAACTTTAAGAAAATTGTAATAATCAACATTAATTGCTATTTTTATTATTAGTGACTATATTGCCAATTACGGTTGCTAGAGTTTATTACCCAGATGGCAACTATGAATACAGCATTAACTAAAGGGGGTAAAAAGCAGATACCAGCAGTAGCATCACCAGCGAATCAGAAAACAATGGAAAGTACTGCAAACAGTGAAAAGACAGGTGCAAATGTAAATATGCAAGGGTTTTTTTTTCAAGTACATAACAATGTTTATATACATGATACTAGTAAGAGAAAAACATTAGGAAAGGGGGCAGCAGGCACGCTGGTGCACTTATGCAGGCCCCTTACAAAAATCTATAGATTTTTTACAAATGTCTATAGATTTATACAATTATCTATAGATTTTTTGCAAGAGACAATACTAAAAATGTAGGAGACATTAACAAAAGGTTTGGATAATGTAATGAATGAATAATATGACAAATAGATGATAGAGTGAGCACAATCCAAACAGCACTGAATAGAAATGAACAACAAATAAAGGAGGTAGTAGAAGTACAGACAAAACTGATAAAAAGATTGCACAGAATAGAAAATAAATTGGAAGAGGTGAACAAAAATCCCAAAGATGCCATTTTCCATCTTGAAATGGAGAGATCCATGTTCTACCTGAGATTTTAAAACATCATTGAAACAAAAGATGAAGTGGGAGAAAGTGTGGATTGATAATTGGAAAATGACTAAATCAGTTTCTCTAAAAGAAAACCAAATCAAAATGTTTTATAGATGGCATCTCCCACCAAATAGGATAGCAAAAATGTTTCCCAAAACATCCCCAATATGCTGGAAATGTAAGAAGGATATAGGAACTTATTATCATCAATGGTGGACATGTAGCAAAGCAAAAATATATTGGAAGATGATTGAAAAAATATTAAAAGAAATAATAAAGCAAGATATAGATAATACCCCGGAATTTTACTTATTAGGTGTCACAAACCAGATCTATAAGAAAGAAATTTTTTATCTAATTATACATATACTAACTGCGGCTAGAATAATATATGCGCAAAACTGGAAAGGGGAGGAAATCCCCAAGGAAGAAGAGGTTATAGCCAAGATATTAGATTGCGCTGAAATGGATATGATGACAAGAAGATTAAACGATCAAGAGGATACTAAATTTTATGAAACATGGAACAATGTTTACAAATGGATAGATAAGAAAAAATAAGATATATCTCTAGTGGTTGTTTTTTCTATCTTTTTTTGTATTAGTTTTTACCTAGGTGACAATAATATTAATATTAGTTTAAAAGGACTTTTTGATGATTATGATATAGTAATGTATGTATAAGTATAAGCAAAATACTAAGATTTTCGAAGTATAATAGTTGAATTTAGTTTTACTGTTTGGATTGAAGGTTTGATACTACTTTACTATAGTAATTAGGATTATATTAAAGGTATTTTTTTTTTTTGGTAATTATGTTATACTAACCCTACCTAACACCCATATTAAGATTTGTAAACTTTAACTCAAATTTATTAACCTTTTTTCTATATAATAGTTAACATATATTTAATTATGTATTCTTTTTCTATATTTGAATGTATACTTTCATAAGAAGCGGGGGAAACACACCCCCACTTTATGTTCATTGTTTGTATGTATTTGTTTGTTTTTTATGAAAAATAATAAAAAAATTGAAAAAAAAAAAGAAACAAAAGATGAAGATCTGTTGGAAGTGATGATACAAATCCTGGGGAAAATATTGAATAGGAAAAGGGAAGACACAATAAAATAAATAGATGACATATATAGAATTAACACCATCTCTGCTAGAAAACATAAACATCCAAGAGAAGTACACATTAGATTCACAAGAAGAGCAATGAGAGGTGAAATATTGAACAGAGTACGAAATGATATACTGACATACTGTACATGGAAAAAGAAATTGTAATTCTTAAACAGATACCTTGAAGAATAAGGGATAAGAAGAAAAGTTACAACTTTCTGTCATCCTAATTAATTAAACAAAACATAATGTTCAAATGGCTCATCCTGGAGGGGATGTTAGTAACATGGAGAGATAGGAAAATTAAAATCGACAATTAAAATTGACAATTTAGGAAAGGTGCAGGATTTTTATGATCAACTGATAACAGAGGATAATGAACAAGATAATAGTGAAACAAGATCAAGCAAAAGTCAGGAGGAACTGAGAACTAGTCATCATCAGGAGGAATAAAAATAAGAGGTAATAATGAGACAGAAAGATATGAAAGGATGACCGCACAAACAGAACTACTGGCAAAGGAAAATACAAAGCCAAGTAACAAACAATAAAAAGAAAGAACAAGATTTTAGCTTAGTATTGATTAACATCAATGGCTTGAATGCACCCATTAAGAGAAAATGTGTATTGCTAAATCTTAAAAAACAGAATATGGACATAACCTGTATACAGGAAGTGCACATTAAAATAGCTTTTACAAATTTTCTTTGAGCACACTAAGAAGCCTGACAGATGGTTGACCCATAAATTAAGAAAAGAAAAAGTAAACAGGAGATTTGAACAACTTAGAGACAAGAAAGGAGAACTCCACCATGACATAGATGAAAAAATATGATTATACAAAACTTTTTTCAACTCTGTATGGAAGAATGGAAATGAAAGAAGATATCAAATAATATTTAGGAAACAAAATCTTGCCAGTCTTTCCAGAAGGAAAACAAGCAATATTAAACAAAGAAATTATATTGGAAGAACTAAGAGAGGCTATCAAAAAACAAAAGAATAACAAAACACTGGGGTCAGGTGGGCTTCTGGTGGAGATCTACAAAAACTTTCAAGAAACATTAGAGGGAAAAATGGTAGAACTGTACAATGAAGTATTGAATCAGGCCAAATTACTGAAATCATGGGAAGAAGCATTCATAACATTTAACTCCAAAGAGAATACAGATAAGACTTCAGTCCAAAATTGCAAATCAATCTTGCTATAAAATTCGGATTATAAAAATTTTACAACAATATTGGCAGAAAAATTAAAAATAATTTTAAATGAAATGATACATTCAGACCAAAATGGCTTTCTTCCTAAAAGACAAATTCTAAACAGTACAATAATAATTATGAATACATTAGAATATTACAAATATTACAATCAAATCAATAATTGGCTCTAATATTTATTGACACACAGAAAGCCTTTGATAATCTGGACTGGAAATTTTTTATAATACAATTAGAATACATGAAATTCAGCAACAATTCTTTAAAGCACTGTTTCTCAAATAGTGGGGTGAGCCCCTCTGTGGGGGCACGGAGCGATACCAGGGGGGAGCGTGGCCCAGGGAACATCCTTTTTTTGTTGCAGGAAGTAGGGGATTTTTGTACCAAAAAAATAGCACACAGCACAGAGTAAGAGATATGAAGTGCAGATAACAAACTCTTAAGAGACACATGGGAAAATATTTAACAGGGATGAAAAGAAAGGAGGAGAGAGATGGAAATAATGTGACAAATGTAAGTCTCATGAAATCTAAGATGAGGAAATATGATGGAGTGTCTGTAGCGCTTGGCTTCACTGTGATTACGGTGGGAGAACTCCTAGGAATTCAAACAACAAATAAAGTAAAATATCTAGGAATTTGATTGACAGCCAACTGCTTAACAATAAAGGAAAGCAACTACATGAAACTAGTGTGGGAAATCCAAAAAGCGTTAGAAACATGGTCTAAATTACAACTTTCTTTAATGGATAAAATTGCCACGATTAAAATGAACATATTGCCTAAGATTCTTTATCTCTTTCAAACAGCCCCAATAAAAATCAATAAAAAATTCTATACTGATTTAGATAAATTAAACTTGAAGTTTATTTGGTGTGAGAAAAAAGGAAGATTTTTTAAAAAAACTATTACAGGATAAAAGGAAGAGAAGAGATTTCAGGATGCCAGATTGGAAACTATATCACCAAGCAGCAACCATATCATGGATAAAAGAATGGGTCATATTCACGAATAAAATAATTTTAAAAATAGAAGGTCATGATTTACAAATGGGTTGGCATAATTTTATTTGTGAAGGTAAACACCAGACCCATAAGCATTTTCAATGACAATACATAAGAGGACTATTACTGGACGACTGGTTAGAAATCAAGAATAAATACTACAATGAGATCCCTAAACAGATATCTCCAATGGAAGCCCTAATCTACCCCAATATATTAGACTTAGATAAAAAAAATTACATATAAGGAATTATTAGATCAACGGAACAATCTGAAAACAAGAGAACAATTGGCATTAAGCAGGATAGAAATTGACTGATGGCCATATCTACAAATTCAAATAAAATATAAAAAAGATATATTACAACCCATATTCCAAAATTAACACCAAGAATTGAACAAAATATTATTAGGTACAGAAGATAAGTAATTACTAATTAATTGCTTAATTAATATAAAAATGGAAGACAAAACGGTGAAAAAGGTAATGATAATTTGGGTACAAAATTTTGGCCACACTATTGAATAGGATCTCTGGGACAAATTATGGAAACAAAATTACAAAATGACAATGGCCTCATCATATAGAAAGAAGATTGGCAAAAGTGCTTCCCAACAAAAAGAGTAATTATTTTAGTTAATGGTCATTTCACAAATTTAAATCAATTTGCAATAATAGATAGTTCATTTCAATGGATACAACTGAGTTAATGTCATTCCATCACACTGAATCAGATTATTTAATTTCTTTTATCACTATTAAGATCTGAAATATTATCTTCGAGAAGCACTTCAAAATAATATGAGAAAGAAATCTGCCCCAACCCAGTTATTGGGTTACATTTGTTCAGTTTGCAACATGAACTCAGAGAATGAAAGTTTGTACACAATTAACTGAAAGTAAGGCACAAAGAACTCAATGGCTCTTAGTTTGAATAGACATGTGCAGTAAATTGCATATGTAATCTTTATGGAAATCATCAATCAAAAAATAAACCCTCTAAGAGTGACTTTGTTAATGCAATCAACCAACCTCAATCACAGAATTTTCAAATTGGTGCAGAGTTAGAACTTGAACTTTCAAACTTCTTATTTCAAATATATTAGTAAGAAGAAAAAATTGTGTTTTTAATCTCTTGGATTTATTAGTAGAATAAAACACCACTGCAGGTCAGCTATAACAGATGGGAGACTTAGCACTAGGAGCCATGGGCACATCCAGTCACTTACTGAGTCTGGTGGCGCATTGGTTAGAATGCAGTACTGCAGGCTACTTCTGCTGACTGCCGACTGCCTGCAATTTGGCAGTTTGAATCTCACCAGGCTCAAGGTTGACTCAGCCTTCCATCCTTCTGAGGTCTGTAAAATGAGAATCCAGATTGTTGGGGACAATATTCTGACTCTCAATGTAAAATACTGTGAAGTGGTTTATATATATGGTACCTCTACCTAAGAATGCCTCTACGTATGGACTTTTCTAGATAAGAACCGAGTGTTCAAGATTTTTTTGCCTCTTCTCAAGAACCATTTTCCACTTACAAACGCGAGCCTCCAAAACTGTAACCAGAAAAGGCAGGGAGAATCGTCTGGGGTGCCTCTCTAGGAATCTCCTGGGAGGAAACTGGGCTGGAAAAGGCAGGCAAAAGCCTCTATGGGGCCTCTCTAGGAATCTCCTCGGAGGAAACAGGGCTGGAAAAAGTGGGGAGAAGCCTCTGTGGGGCCTCTCTAGAAATCTCCTGGGAGGAAACAGGGCTGGAAAAAGTGAGGAGAAGCCTCCATGGGGCCTCTCTAGGAATCACTTGGGAGGAAACAGGGCCTCCACCTCCCTGTGGTTTCACCAATCACACACATTATTTGCTTTTACATTGATTCCTATGGGGAAAATTGCTTCTTTTTACAAACTTTTCTACTTAAAAATCTGGTCACGGAACAAATTAAGTTTGTAAATAGAGGTACCACTGTACTGCTCAAAAAAATAAATAAAGGGGACACTCAAATAACACATCCTAGATCTGAATGAATGAAATATTCTCATTGAATACTTTGTTCTGTACAAAGTTGAATATGCACAACAGCATGTGAAATTGACTGTCAGTCAGTGTTACTTCCTAAGTGGACAGTTTGATTTCACAGACGTTTGATTTACTTGGAGTTATATTGTGTTGTTTAAGTGTTCCCTTTATTTTTTTTGAGCATTGTATATAAATGTTATTGCTATTTCCCAGTATACATGGCTATTAGACCCTGAATATCGATATAAATATGCCTAGCTGCCCAATTGCTACATGTGACAGCAACAAAAAACAAGTCCTCCAGAGCATATAGGAATTTTAAACTGGAGCCTGGTATGCAAGACAATTATGTATTTATGCAAAATTATCCCTTTTAGTGTCAACTTGCCCTGATACAGCACTGTTGTGCTGTTTAAAAGGCTCTTTTTTTACTTTATGAAAGTAAAATGAGAAACTGCTCAAATTAGGGTTGTTTACAAAAAGAAAAAAAATGGCTGGTTTCCAAAGAGTAGGTGTGCGTGACTTTTTTCTTTTAAAGACTATCAGGACATAAAGTTCTGTCAATATTGTCTATTCATACTATAGGCTACAGATGCCCATTTTAGGGACTAACAATTTGATTTTCACATCTTTTATTAATGCAAATCCAAACATGCTTGCCTGGAAACATTTCCATTGCAAGTAATATAATGTCCTGATGGGGGAATTTCAAAAGCTGATTAATAACATATTCAGATATGAACACTTCCTAGAGTTGGGCTAACAGCTGCCTTGAGCTTAAATCAGATGGGTGAATTAGTGAACCAGTTAATTCCCTCACCATCCTGTTGACAAACTTTTGGGGTGTCCCTATTGGGATTTTGCTAGAAGCAGATTTATTATTGCATCCTTTGTTTGGTCAATATTAATTTTTCTCTTTCCTATTTTTGCTTTTTAAAGCTCAGATTCTGATTTGTTCTATCTCCCTGTATACGTGAAGGGAGGCACTCTGAGACAAGAGATGCTTCAAGAGTTTGTTGTGTCTAACTGCATCTTTGTTGTTGTTATTTTCTTTTTTTTAAATTCCAAATGTTATTCCAGGATCAAAAAATATTTATTATATACAGTGATCCCTCGATTTTCGCGGGTTCGAACTTTGTAAAACGGCTATATCACGGTTTTTCAAAAATATTAATTAAAAAATACTTTGCTGTTTTTTCCCCTATACCATGGTTTGTCCCGCCTGATGATGTCATACGTCATTGCCAAATTTTCGTCCGCCTTTAATAAATATTTTTTTAATAAACTTTAATAAATAAACATGGTGAGTAATAATCTAAATGGTTGCTAAGGGAATGGGAAATTGCAGTTTAGGGGTTTAAAGTGTTAAGGGAAGGCTTGTGATACTGTTCATAGCCAAAAATAGTGTATTTACTTCCGCATCTCTACTTCGCGGAAATTCGACTTTCGCGGGCAGTCTCGGAATGCATCCCCTGCTAAAATCGAGGGAACACTGTATATATATGTGTGTAATGTTAACCAGAGAAGTAAAACAGATTTATTTTCTATAGAATGACAACACATACAATCTTCCTAAATAAATACTTTGGGAGGAACCTACACCTAGTTTTTGTACCTTGCATGAAAAATTAAAACTGGCATTTAGCAATAACATCCCCAGCTTCCTGGCATATTTTATTGGAGTTAGGGCCAAATTCAGCAGAGGGTTGCAGCTGGAACAGCCCAATATGGCATCCCGGTAGTGAAAATGGAGCTGCACGCCCAGCTCCAGCTGACAGGCGGTTGGGCACACGTGTCGGCATGAGATTCGCCTTCTGCACATGGTCCAGAAGCCAAATCTCAGGTAAGGATGGGCGCGAGCGAGATTTCAGCAATTTTCAAAAAAAAAATTGCTTTCCCATGAGAATTCTTGAAGATGAGGAGCTTTCAAACAAGAAAGAGCTTTCAAACAAGAAGGAGCTTCTTTTAAACAAGAAAAAAACCCCTGTCACCTGGGTCAGATTGCTCGTCTGAACCCCTAACTAAGCAAGCATTCGGGATCTCTCTCCCCGATTGCAAAAGGATGCCTGAAACGCGAGGATCTGGAGGAAAGAGATGACAGATTCCCCCTCCCCCAAAATGGAAGGGGATCTGCCACCGGAAAACTTTGCATTAAATCCTTAGCTCTCTTTCTGTAGGCAACTTGGGATCAAAACCAAGGCTGGAGATCCCAAGCACTTGCTTAGCTAGGAGTTCAGAAGAGTGGTGGCAGTGTTTTTTCCCCCTCATCTTTGAGAACTATTGCGTCTCTCGAATCTGGACCTGCCACAGTTACAAGGGAAGCGATCCCCCTTGCAGTTCACCCAGGGACCCGAGTTACCCCTGACTTCTGTGTCCCTCGTCCTACCTCCCCTTCCCTCCCTTGCTCCTGCACTATTTGCTCCGTTAGGAATCGGGCTCTGTGTTTTGGCAGCTGGGACGATCCCAACGCAGCTCCTCCTTTTCGCTCCTCCTGAACTTTTGTCCCTTTTCCTCCATGTTAGGGACACTCTCAATGCAGTTCCTTGGGCTCCAGGTGGAAGTGAAGATCCCCGCCACCCGGAACACCCCAAAATGCAATGCATTTTGTGGGTGGAGCTACATTCAAAGTATAAGATGCACTGAGATTTTCACCCTCTTTTTTGGGGGGGGGGAGTGGTGCCTCTTATTCTCTGAAAAATATGGTATACATCTGGATTTGTTTTAGGTCTCATTCCCATATTAACATTATAGTCCTGTTTTTTCTAGGGAGAATCTCCTTTAGTTTGGATGGTTGTCTTAAATGACTTTAGCTGAAAGCTATAGATAATAACTGGCGGTGCTCTTTGAACAATTTACCCGAGGAATGGATCAGGTTTTCTTGATTTGTCTACTGATCTCATTAGTTAGGTGGCTCAGTCACCTTAGCAGGGCATCTCTGACAATTGGGTCAGAAGAAATGTAGTTTCAACATGGATTCTGGGCATAGATGATATATTTGATAGTACATTCTGTTCTGGTTTCTGGTAGAAGTTTAGTAATTACAAATAACTCTCATTAAATGCATCATTTCATGAATAAAGCAATTCCGTTTATTTCTCTGTGCTCTTGTACTTCAACACATTCCAGATATCAATTGGTCTGTTATCTCTCTTCTAGCTGCATTTCTCACATTCCTTTTCCTGCTTCAATTAGACAAGATTTATTTCCTAACTACATAGCTATAAAAAACAGCAGCACTGACTAAATACAATACAAAATACTTTGGCTTACTTTAGCGTGGCGAAAACCCCCTCCATATTTCTTTTCAGCAACGTTGAAATTCCACCCTTCTTCTCCACTAGCCCCCTGACATGCCAAATACCTCACTACAATATTTAACCCATTCCTCGCCTTAATATCTTCTTCCAGACCTTTGCTCTCTACGTTTATGAATTCTTCTGAATTTAGGGTTAACCCAGCGCGCGTCTGATTCTCCCTCGCTAGATCCTGAATTCATAGCCCTATACTGTGGCTGGCCTCCCACCTGTTCTATTACCTGTAACCCCGGGCCCCCCACTACTTCATAAACACTATCTGAATCTGAGTCCTCAATATCTTCATCATCCTCCAACTGATCAAGAGTATGTACAACACATTCAAATGGAAGCATAGCAAAGAAGTGTCACTTTCATCTTCCATAATACTGATAAGTTTAATTTCTCAGGATATTCTACTGGAGATATCAAAGTTGACCATTTTGAAAAAAAATAAGAGTTTAATAGCATGACTGAGTGATTGCTGAACTCACCTATATCAAAAGTTTCAAGCTGCCTCAGAAAATCTCAACAACGTGTTTTTAAACACATTATAATTAATAATCAGTACACTTACATTTCCCATATGTAACCTCTATCTACATAAACCTTTCCTTTCCCCACTCCCCCTCTCCAGCCCAATTTAAATTCTACATCAGTTTAGCCACTCTATGCATTTGATTAAGCAAGCCTCAGCTTATTACTAGTGCTTATGCTGAAAAGAATGCTACCAGAGTTCTGATTTTTGCCTATCAAAAATCTTACAATAACAGTTTCTAAAAAAGTTCTAACCAACCCTCCGCCACTATTACTTCAATCCAGGGAGGCTAGCCTTGTATGCTATTTGCTTTGGGAAGAAAGCTTCTATTCAAATGCAAGTGTTTTTCCACTAGCAATTTCCAAAAGAGTGGTGCCCAATTCACACCAGAAACACATGAAGAATGAAGAGTCAAAGATGTATTTTCCCCCAGTAAACAGCTTACAAATTACAAAAATTATATTTTTTCTGCTTATATTCCCCCGAGTGTCCAATGCAGATCTCTGGTGCTGCTTAACAATTTGTTGCACATACTCTGACTGTTAAATACCCAATTCAATTAGAAATAAAACAAAGCTTCCATTTCCAAAGGCCTGATTTTCACATCAGCACTGGTTCTTGCTTATTGCATGTCACTTGAAGATATAAGTCATTGAGAATTGGACATTATGTTTATTTAGCTTCTTTTCTTTTCTTTTTTTCTTTTCCTGTGTTCTTCCTATTGATAGTAAGGCCCCGGTTTTTTCATTATCTTTGGAATCTTTGCTTTTTCAGATGTTTTTCTAACTATTAATATTTTAATACATTGGCTTGAACATTTTCTGCACAAAAATGCAGAGCACTGTTTTCATTATAATTACTATTGCAAAACAATTCTCACTCCTGTCAACTCTACAATTAATATTTTATAATCAGTTGCTTGCTAAATCTTTCCCATTATAATCTACTAACAGGGGGATGTTGCATAAGTCAAAGAAGGATATGAAATAGCCTGAAGCCCAAGTGGTGCACGTTAACGTTTCCCCTCTAATTGCTCCATGTCACAGAAGAGTGATGACTTCTGGCATTTTCTTTCCTTCAACAGAACAAAATTAGGAACTAAAATACTTCTAAGTGTTGCTCCATCACAACTGATTGATTCCCATCAAATCTGTTTAACCTAAAGTCAGTCTCCCAGCCCAGAACTGCAAGTCTTTGATCGTTTTCTCATTTGGGAGGACGGATAATGTTAATGGGTAACTGTCACTTCTCTTCTTCCCTGGTTGCTTGGACCCCAAAGATCCAGTGGAAAATATGAAACGGTTTCACACTGTTGTATGACATCTACGTTTTTCACTGCTACTCTAGTTTTATTTTTATTTATTTATTCATTTGTCCAATACACAAATACATAGGAAGAAAATAGACATTTGATAATATAAAAAGAGGGTGAAGGTGAACTTAGAGGAGAGGATATATGAAAGGAAGAGAATATATAAGATAGGTGAAAAAAAAGGAGAGACAATTGGACAGGGGACGAAAGGCACACCAGTGCACTTATGTACGCCCCTTACTGGCCTCTTAGGAACCTGGAGAGGTCAATCGTGGAGAGTCTAAGGGAGAAGTGTTGGGGATTAGGGGTTGACACAATTGAGTCCAGTAGTGAGTTCCATGCTTCGATAACTCGATTGTTGAAATCATATTTTTTACAGTCAAGTTTGGAGCGGTTCGTATTAAGTTTGAATCTGTTGCGTGCTCTTGTGTTATTGCGGTTGAAGCTGAAGTAGTCATTGACTGGTAAGACATTGCAGCATATGATCTTGTGGGCAATGCTCAGATCATGTTTTAGGTTGTGTTCTCCAGTAGTCTTTCCCACAGCAAATGCATGTATTATGTGTAGTATTAATAATGGTACATTGCTAATCATATCGTATGCAAGATTGAAGTGGTGGGTGGGAAGGTTGGGATGAAATTACCGAACATCTAAACAATCTGGAAAAAGTTCACATAATGTGGCGTTATATCCATCATGGATTATGACAGAACAGTAAACCGCCAAAGAATGTGGCTCTGTGCAATTACCATATTTTTCCTCAAAAAAGAGGGTGAAAATCTGGGTACTCCCTCATACTCCAAATATAGACCCTGAATATCGATATAAATATGCCTAGCTGCCCAATTGCTACATGTGACAGCAACAAAAAACAAGTCCTCCAGAGCATATAGGAATTTTAAACTGGAGCCTGGTATGCTTCAGAAAAAATACCCTTGAAATTGAGGTTTCAGAGGCAGGCATGGGGGGGGGGGGGGGGGGGGGGAAGCATGGCCCAGAGCTCACAACCAATGGACCTGTTGCTAAAATTCACTTCTGGAAACAGATGATTCGGGCTATTCCAGGAGGCCGATCCACCTGCCAATAAGCTTTTCTCTTATTTTCCTCCCCCAAAATTAAGATGCATCTTATAGTCTGAACAATACAATATGTCTCCATTCCATAGCAAAACACAACTGTTAAGAAGATTGTGGTCAGTACAAATTCTCAGCTAGCATGACTGGAGGAGGAATTCTGGGAGTTGGTGTCCCCTAGTCTTAAAGCTGTCCAGCTTGAAGTTTGTAAAAAGTGTACATGGTTTTAAAAAGAATATATGTTTGCAAAAAGTATTCTGATGCACTGGTATTTTATTAAATAATATATTACTACACCTTGTGGTTCAGAATACTTTTTTTCTTGTTTTCCACCTCTAAAACCTGGTGTGTCTTATACTCCAGTGTGTCTTATACTCCAAAAAATAAAGTATGCTTTTTCTTATCACATAAACTTTTACAAATCATTTTAATAGAAAAGCACCCAAATTTTAGAGTTCTTTGCCAGAGGAAAACAGTCATTTCCCAACTTTCCCAACTGCAACAGAATTAATAATCACTACTGCTTTTATTCATATTACTCAGAATCAGTGGTATGGTATTCCTTTTATTCTTTTTATCAAAACAGAATTTGAGTAACTTTGTATTCTTATTCAACAGAGGACAAGATGTGCTAGATCTATTTAACTTAATCTGGCAATCGATTTTGCCTAAGGCCTCCATTTCCAGGTCTAATCTATGAAGAGTTTACCCTAAACCTACAGTTGACAATTTCATTAGATTTGGTTATTCCTATCCATGGAATAAGAACATATGTGCTGCATACATATAGTCAGGGGTAGAGAAAATGGAGCTCCACCCCAGAGCACCCAATTGCACTGAAAGATGTTGAAAGAAAATGCAGGGCATCCTGCATAAGACACACCGACAGTATGATAGTAAAACTTTTGGTAGCCCTTCACTGCATATAATGAATGTTAGATATCCAAACTGCATGTTTACAACTAGGTCCTCCATTCAAGTGGGAAAATATAGACTGCTGATTGGTTAAGCCATCTGAAAGGGCTAACTGTCAGACTGGTCCTCTGCTGGGTCTTGTACATAGTTACAATAAAGAGCTGTTGTCTTAAGCCTGTCTCTAGTGTCTTCATTCATGGGACTCAACAATTAACTTAATGTTTTTTTCAACGATTCAATTTTATTGTTTTGCATATTGGTCAAAGCATATTTTTATGCAGAGTATAGAATTTGAAAACCTCTTTATAAGAAGGGGCATGGAAATAGGAAGCACTACACTTTTTTATGAGTAGACATGTCAAGTTAACTATTCTCTTTAAGTATAATAAATGTCAGATATGAAGCTTCCATGATTCCCATGGTTTTACCTACTCTTTAATTCCACTAGCCTTTTCTCCATTAGCATCCTCCAAATGAGTTGGACTTTAATGTCTATAATCTCCAAACAGTATGATCAAAGGATTGTTGGGTTTATAGGAATTGAAATCTAACTTATCTGAAGGGCATCAAGTAAGGAAAGGATGAATTAAGCTCTAGGGTGATCTTGGAGCCTTAAGCAGGAAAGCTTAATAAAGTTTGGAGCTGTATTAAGCAGGAAAGCAAACTGAGTCTTGTGTTACTTTTTCACTGCAGCAATCCTTTCAGTTTACATTTATCCTTTTTCTTTATTCTGAAGACATAAATTCCTTGCTGGGTCTCCACTACAACTGATCATTGGCTAGCTTGCCACCTTGTCAGAATCACTAGCGAGAATAAATTTCTGCTCCCTGAGGAATTGGTTTCTTTATAGGTTGCTCTCTCATTGCTTTTCTTCCCTGTATAATATGGATAAAGAGCCTTTGGCATTATATGCTTGAAAGTTACATTCCTCTTCTAATCGATCAGACAAGCAGAGTAATACCACTATCTGATCTACCATTAATTAAAGAGACAATTATCTTAAGAATCCACAGGCTAACATTCTCCATGATTAGTGAAAGATCATTATCTGCTCAGATAAGAATTCTAGTTATATTAACAACAATGTATCAAGACTGACTACTAATATTACATTCATATATTACTGGGCTGGAAAGCACATTTCACTGATTGTTCTTTCTCATCGTTAAAGCATATTCACAGAACAAATATTTACTGATTTGAATATACACTCAGTTGGTTAACCTGCACTGGAACAATTAATAACAGACACAGAACCAAATAATTGGTATCACATGGAATATAGTCTAGGGTTCTCTGCTTAGTATGAAATTTAATTATCTAATTTTAAATTGCTCTAATTGTTTTTGGCAAAATGGCAAAGCCAGTTATCCTTACAAGTGGAAGATAGCTACAATAATGTAACACAAGACCTTAAGCAGTACTTCCTGCCTTTCACATTTGTAATTATAGATGCAATGTCAGGAGGTTGTTTATGACTACATGCATCCTAAATTATGGTTAAGGAAAACCCAAGGGTTCCGGAAGAAATCAATGAAATATAGACAGATTTTTCTTGCTTTTTGCAAAAAGGCATCTAATTGCTCTGCTGGATCAGATCAAAGGCCTCTCCGGTTCTTGTACAATGTGCAATTTTTATTACATGATAATCCTAAACATCTGGAATGTCACTAAAACAATTGGCACAAAGCTCTTAATAGTCTAGCTAATATAATAACTATTTAATTATAGACATTTTATTCGTGTATCAAAAATTCTTCATGGAGGATGTATCATGAAATGAAATGCAACATATCAGATAGTGAGAGAGACAAATTATGCTGCCTCATTTTCCTCCCTGTTATCTTCTTCTTTAAGACAGAAAGTATAAACTCAAAATTTTTTGAGGGCATTCCTTAATTAGAGTAAGAAGTGTGAGATAAAATATTTTAAAAGGAAGGGCTTGGAAACTCTTCACAGACTATGAAATATCCTTTTGTTTGTGCCAAGGACTAGCCAGACAATGATCTCCTCATCAAATCTCCTCATCCGGGATTTGATTCTGGATGAGGAGGCAGACCTGGCATGTGTGACTGAAACCTGGCTGGGCCCAGAGGGAGGAGTTCCTCTCTCTAAAATTTTCCCAGCCAGGTTTCATATATGGCATCAGCCTTGACTCCAAGAAAGGGGAGCAGGAGTGGCTATTATAGCCAGGGAGAGCCTTTGCCTGCGTAGACTCGTTGCTCCAGAGATTGCAGGTGAAGTTAGACTTAGGGGTTCAGATGGGCTTGTTCCCCACATACCTGCCTCCCAGCTGCGTGTCAACAGCCCTGCCTGTGCTGCTCGAGGAGGTAGCTGGGCTGGCGGTAGGGTTCCCCAGACTTATTGTCTTCGGGGACTTTAACCTACCGTCACTCGGTGAAACCTCTGGACTAGCACAGGAGTTCATGGCCACCATGAAATCCATGGACCTGACTCAAGTAGTACAGGGTCTGACTCATGAGGAAGGGCACGCACCCGACATGGTATTCCTCTCTGAGCAACTGTGCAATGGTATGAGACTAAGGGGCTTAGAAGTACTGCCATTGTCATGGTCAGACCATTTTCTATTGCAGCTTGACTTCCTGGCTCAAATCCTTCCCTGCAGGGAGGCGGAACCGACTAGGTGGTTCCGCCCCAGACGCCTGATGGACCCAGAGGTCTTTCAGAAGGCATTTGGGGTTATTCCAGAAGCACTCATCCACAGTTTGGCAGAGTCTCTTGCTGAGGCCTGGAGCAAGGCTGCAGCGGAGGCTCTTGACTGGATTGCACCATTGCGACCTCTCTGCGGCACTAGACCCCATAGAGCTCCATGGTTCAACGAGGAGCTCCAGGAGTTGAAACACCAGAAGAGACATTTAGAGAAGCAATGGAGAAAGAGTAAGTCCGAATCCAACCAAACACTTGTAAGAGCTTATATTAAGACTTACAAAGTAGCGCTCAAGGCGGCAAGATGCGTGTATCATGCCGCCTTGATTGCATCAGTGGAATCTTGCCTGGCCGCTCTGTTTAGGGTGACCTGCTCCCTTCTTAACCAGGGGGGGATTGGGGAGTCCTTGCAAAGTAGTGCCGAGGATTTTAACACATTTTTAGTTGATAAAGTCGCTCGGATCCGAGCGGACCTCGACTCCGATTGGATAACAGAGTCGACTGACAATGAGTCAGTTGAGGTGACTGGGGCCCATACTTGTCCATCTGTCTGTGAAGAGTTTGATCTGGTGACACCTGATGAAGTGGACAAGGCCATTGGAGCTGTGAGTTCCGCCACCTGCTTACTGGATCCGTGTCTCTCCTGGCTGGTCTCGGCCAGCAGGAAGGTGACACGGAGCTGGGTCCAGGAGATTGTCAATGCTTCTTTGGGGAGGGGGTCCTTTCTGGCTCCCTACAAGGAGGCACTTGAGTGCCCCCTCCTCAAGAAGCCTTCCCTGGACCCAGCCATTCTTAACAACTATCGTCCAGTCATGGGGAAGGTTGTTGAGAAAGTGGTGGTGCTCCAGCGGTCCTTGGAAGAAGCCAATTATCTAGGCCCTCAGCAGTCAGGATTCAGGCCCTGCTACAGCATGGAAATTGCTTTGGTCATGTTGATTGATGATCTCTGGCAGGCCCAGGACAGGGGTTATCCTCTGTCCTGGCGCCTCTCAGCAGCTTTCGATACCATCGACCATGGTATCCTTCTGCGCCGGCTGGAGCAGTTGGGAGTGGGAGGCACTGTCCTTCACTGGTTCTCCTCCTACCTCTCTGGTCAGTCGCAGTCGGTGTTAGTGGGCCTCTAGGTTTTCCCCTTGTGGGGTGCTTCAGGGATTGGTCCTCTCCCCCCTGCTATTTAATATCTACATGAAACCCCTGGGTGAGATCATCCAAGGGCATGGGGTGAGGTATCATCAGTATGCTGATGATACCCAGCTGTATATCTCCACCCCATGTCCAGTCAATAAAGCAGTGGAAGTGATGTGCTGGTGCCTGGAGGCTTTTGGGGTCTGGATGGGTGTCAACACACTCAAACTCAATCCTGATAAGACAGAGTGGCTGTGGGTTTTACCTCCCAAGGACAATTCCATCTGTCCATCCATTACCCTGGGGGGGGAATTATTGACCCCCTCAGAGAAGGTCTGCAACTTGGGCGTCCTCCTTGATCCACAGCGCACATTAGAGAAACATCTTTCAGCTGTGGCGAGGGGGGCGTTTGCCCAGGTTTGCCTGGTGCACCAGTTGCGGCCCTATCTGGACCAGGAGTCACTGGTCACAGTCACTCATGCCCTCATCACCTCAAGGTTTGACTACTGTAACGCTCTCTACATGGGGCTACCTTTGAAAAGTGTTCGGAAACTTCAGATCGTGCAAAATGCACCTGCGAGAGCAATCATTGGCTTCCCTAAGTATGCCCATGTTACACCAACACTCCGCAGTCTGCATTGGCTGCTGATCAGTTTCTGGTCACAATTCAAAGTGTTGGTTATGTCCTATAAAACCCTTCATGGCATCGGAGCAGAATATCTCTGGGACCGCCTTTTGCCGCACGAATCCCAGCGACCAGTTAGGTCCCACAGAGTTGGCCTTCTCTGGGTCCCTTCGACTAAACAATGTCGTTTGGCGAGACCCAGGGGAAGAGCCTTCTCTGTGGCGGCCCCGACCCTCTGGAACCAGCTCCCCCCAGAGATTAGAATTGCCCCCACCCTCCTTGACTTTTGTAAACTCCTTAAAACCCACCTCTGCCGTCAAGCATGGGGGAATTGAGACATCTCCCCCAGGGCCTATACAGTTTATGCATGGTATGTTTGTGTGTATGTTTTACTTTTTAATAAGGGTTTTTTTAGTGACTTTTAATTATTATATTTGTTATACATTGTTTTATTGTTGTTGTGAGCCGCCCTGAGTCTGTGGAGAGGGGCGGCATAAAAATCGAATAAATAATAATAATAATAATAATAATAATAATAATAATAATAATAATAATAATCCAGACTAATGAAACAATAAGGTCAGGAGGTCATGGTTTTCTAGGTGTCTTTATTAAGCCAAGGCTTAAGCCCCATATTCAGTCTACCTTCCACTTTAATGGTGAATTAAATGGTGAATTACCACAATTGTATGTATGGTAAGAGGTAGCAGTTTTTATAATTGGGACAACAATAAAATACAAAAAAGGCTCAGCCACAGAATATTGGGATCCCCATATCCAAACAGCTTTCCTGATGTGTGACCAGAATCTGAAAATAACATTTAACCCAGCACAGTATTTAAACGTTCCGGCTGAGATCTGCATATGTGGGATTGATTGGGGTAGATTGCAGGGGTGACACCGAAATATAGTTTTATCATATTTTATCTATATCTTAAATCATTGCCTTTCGTAAGCTCCTTAAAACCCTCCTCTGCCATCAGGCATGGGGGAACTGAGATATTATTTCCCCCTAGTCTTCTACAATTTATGCATGGTATGTTTGTATGTATGATTGGTTTTATAACAAGGGTTTTTAGCTGTTTTTAGTATTGGATTGTCACATGTTGTTTTTACCACCGTTGTTAGCCGCCCCGAGTTCACGGAGAGGGGCGGCATACAAATCCAATAAATAAAAATAAATAAATTGTATTTTATTCAGTTTCAGTTTAAAATCACATTTTATTCCAATTTTATTTTAAATTGTATTTTATCAAATTCCATTTAAAATAGTTTTTATCAAATTTTGGTAATAATTTGTTTCTGGAATTTTGCACTTTGATATGGCCCGAGAGCTAATCAATAAAGACTCATGTCATGTTATTGGGAGCAAAGACCTTCCTCCCTTCCTTCCTTCCTTCTGTAGGAGGGTTATCAAAACTAAATGTTAACAAAAAGATATGTAATCTTAGTCATGCTCATTAATTTGGATTAAGGGAAGTAGATCTGTAATCTATTAAACTGATTTATGTATAAAATACTGTCCTGTATGTCCTTTATGCGCTAGAGTGAAATACATCCAGCAGTCCTTGCTTGGTGTGTTTCTCATTATAATGAAGATCTTCTTTCTCATTACTATTTCTAGCTAGCCCCAAGGAAATTCTCTACGTTTTCTCCTACTAGTTTTCCTGCTCTTGTGCAGAAGAGGCTGAAAATATCATCTCATAAAAAAGCAGTTTGAACTATTTTTGAATTATTATTAAGATTCAGAGTATGCATTAAGAATGTACTGTTCCTCCCAAAAATGAAATGTAAAAAAAGAAAAAAATGCAATGTCTTCCTAACAAAAAAGATGTCTATAATCAAACTCACCTTTGCAATCAGTGAGCATAACAATTCAAAAAAAATGCACAGGGATAAAACAAAGATCAGTGCAAGCATTCTATGTATGAAAGATCCATATAGGAAAATGAAGACAGCTTTGAAGATTCAGAGTGAAGATTGGTGGCCATTACTTATTGCAAACAGACGCATATGACAGATAAGACAATCAGGGTGATAAAACTGTCATAGTTTTGCAGCTGAACATAGTAAACAAAGATACGAATGAACATCAGGTCAGCATTGTAACAGCACAAGAAAACATATTTTCTTTTTGGTTTCAGCCTCAGGGGTTCTCAGATTTCACAATAATTTTGACTCCCAAAAATGATAATTATTTTATTGGTAACGGGCCTGGGTGAAAAATAAATTTACCAATTGCTTTTAATAATAACTTTAATAATTTAATTGTAACATCAAATAAAAAAATGACAGAATGTTATCACTTTAGAAATAAGACCATTTCTCTAGAAAAAAATGAAATATATTTACAACCATTATTAATAGGAAGAATAAGCTCCAACGTGCATGTGTGTGCCAGCCAGCTGATTTTTGGTTCACACAAAGACTCTGTGAGGGCGTTTTTGGCTTCCAGAGAGCCTCTGGGGGGGATGGGGGAGGGTAAATATACCTTCCCCCAACTCCAGGGGAGTCTTTGTAGCTGGGGAGGATGAAACATGTGCCCACCGGAAGTTGGGAAACAGTCTGTTTCCGGTTTCCAGAGAGCCTCCAGAGGTGGGCAGGGAAGATGTTTTTGACCTCCCCATGCATTGAATTATGGGTGAGGACACTTGCGCTTGCACGATAACACATGTGCACACTCTTTTGGGATCTGAGGAAAAAAATGTTTGCCATCACTGGTCTAGTTGTTCTGGTGTGCAGTGCTCTATAGCGTCGTTTTGAGAGTAGGAGTTGAAACAGTTTATGTCCAGGATGCGAGGGGTCAGTAAATATTTTCACAGTGCAGTATACAGGTCTTCAATGAAAGGCAGGTGGGTAGCAATTGGTTTTTTTTTTCTGAAGTTCTAATTATCTTCTGAAGTCTGTGTCTGTCTTTTTGGGTTGTAGAACCAAACCAGACATTTATAGAGGTGTGGATAATAAGATTCAATAATTCCTCTGTAGAACTGTATCATCAGTTCCTTTGGCTGTTTGAGCTTTCTGACTTGGCTCAAAAATAACATTCTTTGTTGTGCTTTTTTGATGATGTTTTTGATGTTAGGTGTCCATGTTAGACCTTGCAATATGGTTGAACCTAGAAATTTGAAGGTCTCTACTGTTGATACTGTATTGTTTAATATTGTAGGAGGCAGAAGTATGGGTGGATTTCTCCTAAGTCTACCACCATTTCTAGATTTTTAGTGCATTTAGTTCCAGATTGTTCCAGTTACCACTACAAGGTTAATTGTTCAACTTCCCAGTATGTGTATCCATCATTATCGTGAATGAGTTCAATCACTAAGGGCTCTGTTTGTTCCAGAACTCTGCTGGGTTTTGTCTTGTCATTATTTTTTTCACCAAAATAATTACGGAAAGCAATTCAAAATAACTTTTCAAAGGAACATTTTAAATTGTAGAATTTATAGCTTGGATGCTTTTAAGTAAGACTTTAAGAGTGGAAAAAATGCAAACAGAACCCCCCAGATAAAATTTATCTTTAGAACAGCAAAATCTTTTTGATCTAATTTACTTTACATAGACGTGAAAAACTTTTCCCAACAGGTAATAGCCATCTGTCCAACAATACTATGTTGGAGCTTCTGCTAATCCCTTAGCAATTTAAACAAAACAAAGCAGACCCATCTGTAAACTATGAAGAGTCATTCATTAATGCTTGCAAAAATTATGATAGTATTTGGGGAAGAAAGATATATCAATGCAAATTTTTACTGAGATTGTTGAATAAACAACAACCTGCTAGATTGTATAACTTTTAAATAAATGATCTTGACTCAATTCTTTGTCTGAAAACTAGATCTATACGATCATGAAAATAATAGGAAAAATTAATAGTAGGTCTCTAGTCCAAGTATTTATATATGTGTGGACATACATGTGTATATATATATATACACATACAAGTTCCTATTGAATCCTATTGGTGACAATCCTGCATTACTCTCCAAAGTCTCACTGACAATAATCTAAAATTTAAATTAAGGCAATACTGTACTTTTATGGCAAATTGAAGGTTTACAAAACAATATGCAAAGTTCAACGTTTCCAAGAATGCTTTATTATTTATATGATTTTTAAAAATATAGGCTTGAAAAAAATAAGGTTTGGTTTGAAATCATATCTCGGTTTTAGTTGTGGGGAAAGGTCTGAGGTTCTCTTTCCCCTCTTGAAGCTTGTAATAAAAAGTGTAGACCTTTTCCTTCTCTTCTACTTTCTACTGTTACTCTTCTACTGTCAAGAAAGATTCAAAGTTCTGGGTCTTGAATTTTAAGCAGCCTCAATTATTTTAATTTGATGCTGTTGTAGCATGTTTTTGATGTCACTCCGTCTTCTTCTTCGTCTCCCTCATATTCTTCTTCTTTTTCTTCTTTTTATATATGCCTTTTATAGTATAGAATCTCAGGATATTCTCTCCAGGTGAGCAAAGAACTTGCTGTTTTTGGTGTTGTTTAAGATTGATTAGATTGAGTCAGCTTTCCATCCTTTCTAGGTGGGTTGGAGGACCCAAATTGTTGGGGGCAACATGCTGTCTCTGTAAACAGCTTAGAGAGGGTTTTGAAGCATTGCGAAGCATATAAGTCTCATTGCTATTGCTTTTATTCCAATCCTTTGTATTACTTTATTTTTTAAAATTTTATCTCTTCCAGTCACTCAGGCAGCCAAACATCTTGAGTCAAACATCTCATTTTATGATAGGTCCACCAAACCAGCAATGTATAATACATATTGTTACAGAAATTACAAATCACTACATCAGTGGTAGGCAGGGCCGCCGATAGACGGGTATTACTGGGAGTCCCGTACCGGGCCCAGTGAAATTGACCAATTAGAGGGCCCGCACTCAGCAGCTCCTTGCACATGCGCAGACTGTCACCTCAGAAAAGAAACAGGCCGGGCCCTTTTGCGCATGTGCAAGGAGCTGCAAATTTGGCGCCAGAAGGCCGGGGCCCCTAATTGTTCAAAAAGTTGTGAGAAGAGGAAGCTGAGCTTCCTTCTTAGCGCCTTTCAAGTTTTCCGGCAACTGCAGTGCCCTGCCCGGCTGGAGCTTCCCTGGCGGCTGCAGCAGGTGAGCTTTGGGGCTAGTGGGGTAGGCGAAGGCGGCGTGCTGGCCGGCCAGAGCCGGGATTGGATAAAGCAGAGGCGGGTAGATGGCTGGCAAGCCGCCGAGGGAGGCCGGCAGGGGCAGGTTGAGCAAGCCGGGCTTGGGGACAAAGGCGGCGGCGGGCAGGGGGACCAAGCCCGGCGGGGCGCAGGGCGAAGGCGTCTCGGTGTGCAGGCAGGCGCCGGGGCTGCTGGTGGAGCTCTCCGGGGAGATGCTGGGCACCGGCCACGCTGGCTCCTTGGCCAGGAGAGCGTCGATGCAGAAGTTGTGGGATTTCTCCATGGGCTTCTGCATGCCGGCTTCTGGGCTGCCGCTTCAGTCCTGCTTTGCGGGGCCTTAACGCGGCTCTACCTTTTCCCGGGGCAGCGGCATTGGGCAATGCAGCCGCTGCTCCAGCCCTTTCCTCGCAACTCACTCACACACAAACACACACACACACCTGCCCGATCGGCTGGGCGCGCCGCTGCCCCCCTCTTCTACAAGCCGCTACGGCGGGGTGGCTCCTCCTTTCCCTCCCCTCCCCTCCTCCGATTTGGGGCTGGTGGGAGGGTAGCGGCAGCAGAAGGGCGGCCTGCAGCAGGAGGCTGATGGCGGTGGCAGCGACAGCCGCAGAGGGTAGTAGGCCCCTCTCCCCCTTCTCTCCCTCTCTCTTTCTCTCAGCAGTCGCAGGCAGCGGGTAGTAGCCGTGGGGCAGCGGCAGAGTGGTCAGCTGTGAGGCGGAGGCTGAGCTCTGGAACAGAGGCACTGACCGCGGTGGCTGGACAGCATTTACGGCGTCTAGCAACATGTCTAGCCGCCGCCGTCAGTGCTCCGTTCCGGAGCTCCGCCTCACAGCTGACGACCTTGCCACCGCCAAGAGAAAGAGAGAGGGAGAGAGGGGGGAGAGAAAGAGATAGCAAGAGAGGGAGAGAGAGAAAGAGAGAGGGAGAGAGGGGGGAGAGAGGGAGAGGGAGAAAGAGAGAGGGAGAGAGAGAGAGAAAGAGAGAGGGAGAGAGGGGGAGAGAGAGAGAGAGGGAGAGGGAGAAAGAGAGAGGGAGAGAGGGGGGAGAGAAAGAGATAGCAAGAGAGGGAGAGAGAGAAAGAGAGAGGGGGAGAGAGAGAAAGAGAGGGAGAGGGAGAAAGAGAGAGGGAAGGGGGGAGAGATAGCAAGAGAGGCAGAGAGAGAAAGAGAGAGGGAAAAGGTGGAGAGAGGGGGAGAGAAAGACAGAGAAAGAGAGAGGGAGAGGGGGAGAGATGGCAAGAGAGGGAGAGAGAGAAAGAGAGAGGGAAAGGGGGAGAGAGGGGGGAGAGCAAGAGAGAGAAAGAGAGAGGGAGAGAGAGAGAGGAGAAAGGAAGGGGAGAGATAGAAAGGAAGAGAGAGAAAGAAAGAGGGATAGAAACAGAGAGAGAGAGAGAGAGTGAGAGATGCTCAGTGAGCCTTTCTTTGAAGTTGCCTTTCTTTCTTTCTTTCTTTCTTTCTCTCTTTCTTTCTTTTTCTCTCTTGCTCTCTTGCTCTTTCATTCTTTTTTCTTCTCTTGCTTTCTTTCTTTCTCTTGCTTTCTCTCCTTCCTTCCCTCCTTCCATTTCTTTCATTCCCCCTCTCTATTTTTATTTCTCTTTCATTTTCTTTCTTTCTCTCTTTGCTTTCTTTCTTGCTCTTTTTCTTTCTCTCTTTTACCTTCCCTTCCTCTATTTCTTCTTTTCTTTCTCCTTCCTACCTTCTTCCCTCCCTCCCTCCCTTCAGTCCTTCCCCTCTTACTCTCCCCTTTCATAAGTTTCCTTGCTTCCTTCCTCTGTTCCTGTCCCTTCCCCCTTTCTTTCTTTCTTTCCTTCCTTCCTTCCTTTCCTCCCTCCATTTCTTGCTTTCCTTTTCCTTCCTCCCTTCTTTCCTCCCTCATTCCCTTCTTTCACTCCTTCCTCTCTTACTCTCCCCTTTCACACCTTTCCTTGCTTTCTTTGCACCCTTCCTCTGTTCCTGTCCCTTCCCTCTTTCCTTCCTTCCTTCCCACCCTCCGTCCATTCATTAACCCATTTCTCTCTTGATTGCCCCTTTTACCATTCCTTCCTCCCTCCCTCCTTCCTTCCTTCATAGCTCGCCCTCGCCTTTCTTCCCTTCATTCCAGATGGGAGTGCCCCCTCAAGACACCCACCTGACTGCTGGTACCCTGCTTTTTCTCTCCCCTCATCCTTTCCAGCTCCTCGCATTTGCTGGCTGGGGAATTCTGGGAGTTGAAGTCCAGATATCTTCAAGTTGCCAAGGTTGGGAAACACTGGCCTATGGGACTGCCTCGCTTGGCGTGAGGCGGGAAATGATCCCCGGGGGATGGAGTGGCTTGGTGACTTAAAATAGTTTTAAAATGGCGGGGGGGGGGCGACACTTAGGCTGTATGGGGCCCCAAAATTCCTGATGGTGGCCCTGGTGGTAGGATTAAAAAAAATATGGCTGGTTCTGTGGCTGTGGCTTGGTGGGCATGGCATGGCGTGGTGAGTGTGGTAGCGGAAGGATACTGTAACATATCCATTCCCGCCCCACTGCAGGGGAAGAACTGTAAAAAACTCCATTCTGTCCCCAATCCAGAGGGAGGTTACTGCAAAATCCCCTTTTCCTCCAATCAGCTGGGACTCAGAGGCAGAGAATAGATGGGGACGGGCCAGTTAGAGGTAGTATTTACTGGTTCTCCAAACTGCTCAAAATTTCCACTACCACTTCTCCAGAACTGGTCAGAACCTGCTAAATCCCATCTCTGCACTTCATAATTATTATTATTTTTTTTTTTAAACTGTATTGCAATGTCATGCCCCAAAATCTGCCATCCCATTATCTGACAAATTACATGTTCTGCACTTGCCCAACTCATCCAAGGAAGCCTGTAAAACTAGTAAAAACATAATTATTGATCTTCCATTTTGGGAAATAAAATCTTACAAAAAGAAATCTAATTCCTATTTGTTAACCGAGTAAAATTAGATAGTGTTCCCTCTCTACCATGATCAACCCATGTGATTTTTCTCACTATTGATTTTATTAGGTCACCTGCCCAACAGCTCCTCACCTTCGAGAGTCCATTGTACTCTGCTTGGTAATCTTTTTACCTAATTGGGAGGAATTCACACCTTGATCTTTAAAACATCTGCTGGGCATTACTTGAAATTCATGGCAGTTCTGATATGCTGCAGCCCCTAGTGCAGTATTTCAAAATGCGTCCATTAAATTATCCTTTGAAGACAGCTTGGATGAAACATTTGCTATAGATTATGCTCTCCAATACTCCAGTTGGTGTTTACAAGCAGATGTTTAAAATTCAAAGCCCAAATCTGTATTTCAAAGTTATTCTTTCTAGTGGGAGAAAAATCTATCTGAGCAGAAGTTCCTCAGCCAAATGAACTTCTAATGTGGCATCTGTGGTTTTGCTTCAGACTAAAGCTCCTTTGAAAATTCACATGACCTGAAAAAAAGATTTAGAGTGATCTGTGTGCAGATGGCTCTGTTTAACCTGAATGTATTTATTACAACCACATTATAATAAGTTCAGGGAAACTTTTCATAGATGCAAATGCTTACCCATATTCTACAAATCCTTCCCAAATTCCCCAGCTAGAGAAAAAATCTTGACACACAGAATTTAATAATATAATCAGGCTCAGATTGGGAATCTCAGGGGAGATTCAATTCTTTGAAATTCTTTCCAGAAGAAAAGAAATAAAGGCTGTCAACTTTCTGCAGCTTCAGAAGGATTTGAATGAACAGACTAGTAATCTGCTTTCCATGTATTGATATATAAGAGCAAGTAAGATGTAGCCTGGCTTCACACTTTGTGCTAAGCTGCAGGTTTGTTTTAATGATGATTTGTTACACTAGTTGGATTTCAATATATGAGTGTGTCGTGGGGCGTGTACATGCACATATGTATGTGTGAGTGTGTCACAAATGCACATGGACATGCACATATACATATGCACACGCACAAACATTCAAATCCAACTACAACTATACACACACACATATGTATGTATGTACAGTATGTATGTATGCAGGGGTAGCGAAAATGGCGCTCCACCCCAGAACATCCAATTTGCACTGAAAGATGTTGAAAGAAAATGCATAAGCCAAACCCACAGTGTGGTAGTAAAAATTTTGGTAGCCCTTCACTGTATGTATATATGTATGTATTTATGTATGTATGTATGTATGTATGTATGTATGTATGTATGGATGGATGGATGGATGGATGGATGGATGGATGGATGGAAGGATGGATGGATGGATGGATGGATAGATAGATAGATAGATAGATAGATAGATAGATAGATAGATAGATAGATAGATAGATAGATAGATAGATAGATAGATAGATTGGATGGATGTACACAAGGGGGAAAGAGACTACAGAAATCCCTTTGCAATCTGTCAGCAGAAATAACAAAGTTAATTACAGGAGGGAAGAAGGGGTGTGGCCTTATTATATGTGCAGTGACTAAATTGAATGGCATCACATAAAAGCAAACGTCTCTCCAATGGAGATTTTATACTCTGATGAAATCAGTAGGGATAGACGAAAGCTTAGTAACTTTTTAATAGTTTTAAAATAAAATTTGAAACATATCGCAGATCGTGATGGCTACTGCCTCTTTATTTAGAACTATACCTGGAACTCACATTTTTAAGACAATTATGTATGTATGTATGTATGTATGTATGTATGTATGTATGTATGTATGTATGTATGCATGCATAGGTAATTCTCAACTTACAACACTCCATTTAGAGACTGAACTAAGTTACAATGGCACTGAAAATGCCATTGTCATGCTTACAACTATTGCATCATCCCCATGGCCAAAATTCAGATGCTTGGCAACTGGTTCATATTTATGACAGTTGCAATGTCCAAGAGTCATGTGATTCCCTTTTGCAAACTTATCACAAACAAAGTCAATGTGGAAGTTGGACACACTTAACAACCAGTTACTCGTGTACCAACCGCAATGATTCACTTAACAACCGTGGCAAAAAAAGATCATACAATGGAGCAAAAATGCATGAAACAAATGTTTTACAACAGACATTTTGGGCTCAATTGTGGTCATAAGTTGAGGACTACCTCTCTGTCTCTCTCTCTCACTGTGTGTGTGTCTGTGTGTGTGAGATTGTATGTGTATATGTATTCTATGTATATATACATATACATCATGACTTATAAATCTTCGGAGAGGGGTGGCATACAAATCCAAATAATAAAATAAATAAATAAATAAATAAATAAATAAATAAATAAATCACATGTTTTACTGATAACTAAACCATGACTTAGTACAGTGTGCATGTAGCAATGGGGCTACTAGCTGAAACACTAAATTGGGCTAACTGCCGCGGCTCGTGAGTGCTTGCGCAACTAGCACAATTTTGCTTCTGCACCTGTGGAGGTAGCAAAATCGCGCATGGAGCCGCAGGTGCGCCCGTGTTTCGGTATGCATGGAAGCAAAAAAATCTCGCCGAAACACGGGCCGCACCTGTGGCTCCGTGTGCAATTTTGCTACCTCCGCAGGTGCAGAAGCAAAATCACACTGGCCCCATAAACACTTACGATCCGCAGTGGCGAGCACAATTTAGCATTCCGGCTAGTAGCCTAGCACTTTGTGCATCCTAGACAACATGCTATCTGTATGTAAAACAACATCTTAGGCTGATATCTTACTTTATTTATTGTATTTGGGAGTAAGTCTCATCAAACAGAACAGAACTTACTTCTGATAGTAAATAGATATAATAAAACTGCGGACCTGGAGCACTTTTTTTAAAAAAAAAGACCCTGAAGGCAAAACCTTTGGGAGACAAATAACTTCATAGTTCCCTTTTTATGAGGCTGGAGTTTTTCTTGCTGCTGTAAAGAATGCTGGAAGCCATTTCGTTACATTATTTTTTCTTTCTTTTCTATTTTTTCCTAATTTTTTTTCCTTTCTTGCACCTTTTACTTTTTCTTTGATTTATTTGTTTTCCATCCCCCCCCCCATCCTTACGTTCTGACAGTTTCAGTTGGCTTTTATCTTCTTAATGAAAAATATACATAAAAAGAACAATGAACTTGAAAGTTATGGCAACTTGAAAGCTGGTGTTCCCGCTTCTAATATGGTAAATACTTTATAAATTTGATAAAAGACAACTTGGTGGTTTTCTACCTTGCTCTGTGTGAAGCCTGTATTAAAAATAGGGTTGAAAAACTATTGAGTTCAAATTTTTTATAATCCTTTCACTAGTTCATCCACATTATTAGTGAGCTTATTGATGGATTGAGGCACAGACCAAATCTTGTAGTATTCCATTCAATATCAGGAATTAAAAATCCCTAGGTAATATCATAATGCAGAAAGTAACCCTCAGGTAAGAATGCTGAGTCATTCAGAGGCAGTTGAGCGTGCAGCAACCTAGCAATTATGTGAAAAGTATTTAACTAGGCAAGAGCTCCCCGTTCTTTCTCTCTGTTCGCTGTTAGCTGTGTGCTGTTACTGTTTGTGGAAGTATGCTTTGATGAAGTTGTAACGCTGTAAAAGTTGGTTCCTGTGAGTTATTGAACTAAGATAGTAGTAGCAAGGTACTAGTAAGATACTAGTTTATTGTATGTATAGTATAGACAGTAGTAGTACCCTGTTTCCCTGATAGTAAGACACCCCCAATTGTAAGACGTATCGGGGGTTTCAGGGGGGTCGGCTAATATAAGCCGTACCCCGAAAGTAAGACATATGTCTTACTTTTGGGGAAACACGGGGCTATTGCCGGGGGGGAGCCTGATGACGTCGCTTCCAAGCTCCCCGCGCGCCCCTTGCCTTCGCCTCGCCGTGGCGCCACCGTCTCTTCCCCAGCTTGGCAAAGCGAAGGACGGCGCTGGTCCGAAGCGAGCTGAGCGGGCGGCGGCTTGCAGCGAAGGCGCTCGTCCCAGCAACCGAGTCCTGCCGAGGCTCGGCTGCAAGCAGCCAGCGAGGCCAACCGGCTCCGAGGCGAGCGGCCGGAGCTGCGCCCTCCTTCGCCCGCCTCCTTTCCGGCAGGCAGGTGGGGCTGCCCAACTGCGCAGAGCAGCTCCTCCCCTCCAGACACACGCTTCCCCGACACGCGTCTGCGGCTCCACGCGTGCACGCCACTTGGAGCCCTGAGGTTGAACTTGGAAAAGGGCTCACGAGGCTCCTGTCCTGCGGCTGCCCTTCTGGACTCTGGGGAGATGCCTTCGGGAACGCGACCCTTTCAATTTTTTCCCAATGTAAGACATATCCCAAAAGTAAGACGTAGTGGGGCTTTTGGGGGTAAAAAGAAAGTAAGACACTGTCTTACTTTCGGGGAAACACGGTAGTAGTATAAAGAAGTAAATATATTTTTCCACAACTTCCTACTGCTGTTGTGTTTCATTGAAGACTTCAGCTCCATTTCTACTTGTCTGTGGCTGGCTGGCTGGTTGGGTTGGTGGGCTGGCTGGACTGGTTTGCTGCTTGGGCACAAACAGGCTAGCTTCCGCAAATGCGAGCTCTGATATTCAATACAACTTTCCAATTTGATGAGAAGCTATTGGTGAACAGTAGTTCATTTTAAACAAGCTCTACATTCATTACTGTTTATGTTGCGGTGGTGCATGTTTAGAATGCAGAGTATTTCTGCTTAATGCCAGCTGCCTGCAATTTGGCAGTTCGAATCTCACCAAGCTCAAGGTTGAATCAGCTGATGGGCTCCTACAGGTACGGTCAGGTACGCAAAACTGGTAGGAAAATGTTGGTCTGGTACACAGAACCGGTAGAAAAATTCTGAATTTTCCCCCTTTTTTTTTTTTTTTGCTTCTGGGTATTTTTTTCTATCGCAATAAGTGAGATTTAATGTGTATAATTTTAGAAGAGCTGTGTGTGTGTATATATACATAGACATACAGTTTATATAGTAGATTATTATATTTTTGTGCACCTGTGTGTAATATGTATGTACACATATGGCATATACACATAGAATTAAATAGTATATTTTGGATGTTCAGCAATAGTAAATAGATAGGGAAATTGTATCTCTTTGAGGCAAGAAGAGGCCAGGCACCCTAACCCTAACCCAAACCCTTGATGTGAGTGACGTCTAGTTGACCACCTTTAAACTAGTCACATGACCTTTAAGCCCCCCAGTCACATGATCATCAAGCCAATCTCACCTGGTCACATGGCTGGCAAGCCACACCCACAAAATAAGCCACACCCACATTGTGGTAATAAATTTTTTTGCAGCCCTTCACTGCTTCCATCCTTCCGAGGTGGGTAAAATGAGAACCCAGATTGTTAGGGGCAATATGCTGACTCTGTAAACTGCTTAGAAAGGGCTTTAAAGCAATGTGAAGTGGTATTTAAATCTAAATGCTATTGCTATGTCGGTTATGCCATGTATACAGTACCTTGTTACATAATCAGAATATGAAAGACTTTATTGCATGGTTGTATGGAGTAATGGACAAAATATGCATTGTGAATTCATGATGCAAAGCCCATGACTTAAATATTTGTGTCAAATATTAGGATGTAAGTAAAGTACAAAAGTCACAGTTTGCCTCAAGACATGATGATACACATTTTGTTTTTGTTCATCTGGTTTGCATGGATGATTATAATAAGCAGAATTTTAAAAATACATGTATTTTTATAATGTAAAAAGTGAGAGACAAGACTTTTGCAAATTAGAAAACAATATATTTGGAAAGAAAAAAAGAAAGAAAGAAAGAAAGAGAGAGAGAGAGAGAGAACATTTAACAAGACAACTCAACCACACATATTTCAAAAGGTATTAAAAGTAACTAGGTTTTTAAACAACAAATTAAACTTTTCTTACATGAAATCACATTTATATTTTTTATATCAGTGAAGATCAATTCAAAGGCTAAAACCCCTTCCATCCACATTTTTAAGCCCGGAATGGCTATTTCTTTCCAACAATGTAAAATTATAATTTTTGTTGCCCTCAAGCTCAGTAACTTCAATGTTTTTTATAAATCGATATATTCCACGTTTTGGGTATATAACTTAATATTACATCAATGTCTTTGAACTATTTTTTCCAAAATATTAATAAAAGTAATGTGAATATTAAACCAAAGTGAGACCTCAATTCAGCAGGCTCAAAGCATACATATGAGTCTTGTCAAATTTATTACTTTTCCAACATTAAAAAATTAATATTCAACTCTTTTTTCAACACTTAAGTGTACAATAAATATGAACAAGGATCACCTGCTGAATTAATTGCAGATTAAAAACATTAAAAGTTATTTTTAAAAAATCCTTTGGTTTGTTAAAATGTGATATTCAACTTTTTCAGTCCACAGTACTTGCAAATTACCAATATGTATTTGAATGATACTCTTCAGTTTTAACTGAAGATGATGGCATTCTGTGGTCAGATTCAAATTCTTTTTACAATTACATCATGTTTTAAAATAGTGTTTTACAGTAAGATAATCTACATCATATATTTTTTTACATAGCTACTCTCCCTCCCTCCAAAATCACGTGCAATTTTAAAAATAGGATTATATTAAAGTGTCTATTTTTCATATGAATAGAATTCATTTTAATTTTTTTATTTCAAAATGTTCAGAATATGTGATGCTATCTTCAATGGCAGAACAACAACTATATTTCATCTAAAATAAGAACCAAGCTCACGCCGAATTGTTAGAGAAATAAAGAACCAATTGTCTAGTGGTCCCATGTTGAAACAAAATCACTTGGATTCCACAAAAAGCAGAAGTCAAAATATAAACCCAATGGAAAAACATAACAAAAATAACGAGATCAGGTCTGTCTGGCAAGGCTTATTCTTGACAAATCAATGCTGAGTTGAAATCTCCCAGCATTCAACTTCCGTAGAGATCCATGGATGTGAGACGTATGAGAGATAGAAGAAAATCTATCACTGCCTTTCTTCTCCTTATACATACTTTTATCTGTGCATGGTCTTCCATATATTTTTCCTTAAACCAAATTATCCCCAAATTCTGTTTTCAGAGGAATTGATCCAAACTGGTGATAATTTTGTTGCCCTTTCCCTCTTATTTCCCAGCTGACCTATATTATTACGCTGTTTGGTTATCAGAATCATTTGTGTGTCTGTGTGTGTGAGAGAGAGAGAGAGCATGTGTGTATATATATACCTATGTTTCACGGGTTTTTTTGCTGAATATTTAAAATTATGGGAGACTAGGATAGCACTATCCTAGTCTCCCTTAATTTTAAATATTCAGCAAAAAAAACCCATGATACATACAGAACATAGTTTGTTGGCTATGATTAAATTAACTGCCTTGAAATGGCCCTGGGTTGGGCCTAGAGGCAAAAAGGAGCTGTGACATTCCTTCAATATACCAGGGTGATCCAACAGAAAAAAACATATATCTATGTTTTTATCTATGTATATATGATGTATGTACATATACTACACTTACTGCATACACACACACACAAATCTCTGTGTGTGTGTATGGATGGATGGATGGATGGATGGATGGATGGGTGGGTGGGTGGGTGGATGGATGGATGGATGGACGGATGGACAGATGGACGGATGGATGGATGGACGGATGGACAGACAGACAGAGTAGATATAGATATCTTATTAAGATTTAACATGATGATAAGTTTACACTATACTACACACACAAACACGCACACGGTGTAAACTTATCATCATGTTAAATCATCCATCTATCTATATTTAGTGTGTAAATTTATCATCATGTTAAGTCTTATATGATTCATTTGGGCCTACGTGTTGCATCAACATAGCTACATAGGTTCAAACTAAACATGCTTCATGAATACAGCCAATGAGTTATTCATCAAAACTTCAAACTCCACTTTTCTGTCCAGTACTAATTTTGACCCTATAAGTATATATGTTAAATTATTTTGTTTTTCCCACCCCCAATATTTACACTGAATTTATTTGCATAATCCTTATTGATATAAGTAATTAAATTTCTGCCTTTACTATTTTTATAAATAACTCAAGGCAGCAAACTTATCCAACACACTTTCCTCCTCCTATTTTTCCAGAACCACAACCCGGTGAGGTAGGTTGTGCTGAAAGAGAGTAACTGGCCTAAGGTCACCCAGTTGGTTTTTATCAATAAGTGGGACTGGAATTAACAGTCTCCCAATTTTTTGCTTGCTTCCTTAATCATAAGACCTAAGCTATAAAAACTAAATAGACCTAAGCTATCAAAATAAATATAAAAACAAATTAATGAGGGGTCTTTGGTACTTTCTGAGCTTGGTTGTTTTCTTTGTGGGCATTTCATTACCCAAACTAGATAATATAATCAGTGCTCAGTGCTCAGGAGCACTGGTGATGTTACTTACTTTGGATAATAAAATGTCTGCAAACAGCCAAGCTCAGAGAACACAAAGGACCTCCACCCTAAGCTACAAATATTCTCCTTTATTGATACAAATGTATACAAGTAAAAAAAAAACCATGGAACTACATAATGATTCATAATCATTAAGCCTGAAATGCTCTATAGAAAAACTATGTTTCAAGAAGTTAATAAGTGATACCAAGGTACAACCTGGAATTTTATGGTATTCCCACAAAAAAGTGGGAATAGAATGCTCCTCTAAAGGTGGAAATTACAACCAACAAATATTGTTTTGAACTCTCAAAATTCAAATCTCCTAACTACACAGTTAAACTTAGCTTGGTGCACACTCAGCATGGGTGGGTCTATCCAGACCATGAAGTTCTGAAGGTAGCTACTGGTACGAACTAAGCTAATGAATAACTCACCAGTGAAGATCAGCACTATCTCCACCCTACTGGTCTTCCGGGAAGCCATTAAGACCTGGCTTTTCTAGTAGGCCTGGAATTAGGTTGATTGTAAGTATGTATGTTTTTTTATGGTTTTACTGTTTTATTGTATTGTTTGTTTTTATTATTAGTTTTTAATTGTTTTTTATTGTTGTTGCATTTATTCCTATTGTTAGCTGCTCAGAGTCCATTTTGGAATGAGCGGCATATAAATACGATAGATAGGTAGATAGATAGGTAGATAGATAGATAGATAGATAGATAGATAGATAGATAGATAGATAGATAGATAGATAGATAGATAGATAGATAAGATTAGTTAAAACCAGCACTTTGAATTGCACCTTATTGGCAACCTAGGTAATGTCTGCAAACAGTTGGCTTTAACAGTTCTTAAAGGACCAGCATGCATACTACTGGGGTTTTCACCAATTCCAATTTCCAGGCAGGCCTTCATCTACTCCTCTTAAATAAATATAAAGCACAGTCTGCAAATTAAAAAAAAAGGGGGGGGTTCCTCAATATTTTCTTTTATCTGCTGGTTCCCTGTGTCATAATGTATGAGATATAAAATTATGCACCAGGATTGAATTATTATCAATATTATTCTACTTCTTACTGTAGTACTGAAATTGATCAGGTAGAATATGTGTGTTTTAGAACATTTTCACCATTATTGATTTTATCATTGAGACAAACTCAATTAAGTTTTCAAGCAGCTGCAGATTTACCAGGAAGACAGTTTTTAAAAGCCTTAAAACAACATGCTCAATATTACATCAGTTAGTTTATTTGAAGGATGATGAAGTAGCACAGACTTCAATCTAAAAGTACCCACATGGAAAGCAAGTATTTCAATAAATTTTAAAAGGCTTTATGCTGTAGATATAAAGAAGCCTCTATAAGATGAAGGAGAAGAAAAAGAAAAGGATAAAAGATGCCTATGAAACTGTTTCCTGCCTTTCATCTGTTTTCATAAGATACGGTACTTCCAATTACTCATACATATGTGTATATGTAAAAGTGTGTATATGTAAAATTTGAAACATCAACTTTTGGGATGTGGTTCATTAAGACTGCCATTTTATTTGCTATTACATTTTATCTGCCATTACATTTGATGGATGCAAGGAATGTGTGATGGTCTCCTTTTGTTTCTTATGCACCATGTAACTTTGTGGCATTTAAAAGCTGACACAGCTAGGCAAGGTAGGTAAACCATGGTTTGTTGCCATTGAATATTTAATGTGTTTCTTCAACCAAAGATCTTCCTAACCAGCAATAAAACAGTGAAGGGTGAAACAGCATTGATTTTTTTATACTCCTTGCTTTGTCAGTCACTTTGGTAAAATCCTTGCTGGACCTTTCTTCCATTATGGTAACATAATAATTTCAGATTACCAGTCTAGTGAAACTAGTAGCATTTTTCACAAATCTATAAGAGGTTTTTAAAGAAATCCAATTTGCCTATGTATCCCTAGTCTTGCTCAACTATTACAAAATAATTGGTGCAGCTTCATTTTAAACTTCAAACAAATAAGTGTCTCAAGGATTTTTCTTTAAAAGCAACACAGACTTAGGTGTATGAGGAACAAACTATTCTTTGCTGTGGATTGACAGTCTGCAAAAGCATTCCATGTTCAGGACCATTTGAACAATTGACAGAGAGGGCACTGTCCCAGAGCAGGAGTACTATCACTGCTAAATTGTGCTTCCAACCCTGACAGAAAATCCAGGAGGTTATCATAGTCAAAGGCTCCAATATATCTAAAATCCAGGTCTTAATGTAGATGATGACAATTATAATGATGATTAGATTTTTAATCCTACCTTTTAAATATCCTACCTTTAGATTAGTTAATTTTAATTAATTGGATTTAGACACTGTATTTTATTGTTCATTTTATATGTTGTAAGCCGCCCCGAGTCCTCAGAGAGGGGCAGCATATAAATCCAACAAACAAATAAGTCAGTAAGTCAGTAAGTCAGTCAGTAAATAAGTCAGTCAGTCAGTCAGTCAGTCAGTCAGTCAGTCAGTCAGTCAGTCAGTAAGTAAGTAAGTAAGTAAGTAAGTAAGTAAGTAAGTAAGTAAGTAAGTAAGTAAGTAGTTCCAGGTGGGAAACATAAGTAATATTCCTGTTTCCACTATTTCTCCTAGCAACAATCTTACCAGATAATCATCTATTAGAGGTACCAGTGTAGCCTCTTTCCCATTGCCAAGCCCCATTCCTTTACAGAATTGTGTAGTTGCAACTTACCATTCTCAAAAATATTGTCTAGAAAGGAAGATTGGAGACTGGGTAATGTTGGTTACACCTGGTCAAATCCAAGGAGAGCCCTCTCAAGAAGGAACGTAGAATATCTTCTTTTCAAAGATTGTATACCTTCCTTATATGGATAGAATAGAATAGAATAGAATTTTATTGGCCAAGTGTGATTGGACACACAAGGAATTTGTCTTGGTGCATATGCTCTCAACGTATATAAAATAAAATATACGTTTGTCAAGAATCATGTGGTAAAACACTTAATGATTGTCATAGGGGTCAAATAAGCAATGAAGAAGCAATATTAATAAAAATCTTAGGATATACGCAACAAGTTACAGTCATACAGTCAACATGGGAGGAAATGGGTGATAGGAATGATGAGAAAAGCTAGTAGAATAGAAGTGCAGATTTAGTAGAAAGTCTGACAGTGTTGAGGGAATTATTTGCTTAGTAGAGTGATGGCGTTCGGGGAAAAACTGTTCTTGTGTCTAGTTGTCTTGGTGTGCAGTGCTCTGTAGCGATGTTTGACCATGGGTGAAATCCAGCAGGTTCTGGCAGGTTCTGGAGAACTGGTAACAGAAATTTTAAGTAGTTCAGAGAACCAGCAAATACTACCTTTGGCTGCCCCCAAAGTGGGGAGGGAATGGGGATTTTGCAGGATCCTTCCCCTGCCACACACACCAAGCCATGCCACACACACCAAGCCATGCCCACAGGACTTGTAATTTTTAAAAAAAATTGAATTTCACCACTGATATTGACTCCTGCCTGGATACAACTTCAAATGTGTTCCTATTCTTTCCAAAGAAATCAGGCAAATGAGTCTAAAACTACTAGTAGAGATCATGCTATAGATCTTGCTATCTATATCTTCAAACTCAAACCTAAACAATTTCCAGTTAAGAGGAGTTGGAGACCAACTCTGTGGGACCTGACCAGTCGCTGGGATTCATGCGGCAGAAGGCGGTCTTGGAGGTAATCTGGTCCTATGCCATGTAGGGCTTTATAGGTCATAACCAACACTTTGAATTGTGTCCGGAAACCAATCGGCAGCCTGTGCTCATGCACAGAAGCATCATGTATGCACACTCCCATTGCCAAACTGGTAGCAAAGGTAAGTGAAACCCACCAGTGGTCCAAAGATACATAGAATCATTTGTGAAAATTTTTTAGAGGTTTTGAATTTTATTTCAGATTTGAAGAGCTGATCAGCATATCAATGATCCCATTAATGATCTGCTTTTTTAGTGAACACCAGTAGAAGAGATCGCTTAAACAAGCTAGCTCTTTCTAATCTGCTTTCCAGAGTGGTGTGCCATTTTCTTTCCATGCACAAACCACAACGTTTTGTGCTTTCACCTTAATAAATTGTAACTGCTTGTGTCTTGCTGCTAAGCAGCTTAGCAAGGCAAAACAGCTTGCTCTCCAGGTAGATTCCCTGTGGTCTAGCTATGTGTTATTTCCCTTATTATATCTCTGCAATGGTACATGGGATTTGGGGAAATGGGGTAGGGGAGATGATTCCTAGGAAATTTATTAGATAAAATACAGTGCATCCCATAGCTGATAGTGGGCTATGTCTTCCTTACTGCTATTTTTACTCACCACTGGTAGGGCCACGAGAAATCTCTCAGATGCTGTAAGAATTGAATTTTGATTATTAAACTTATTACAGTTATCCAGGCGTCTTCTTTCAAGTTCACCTTTTTTTAGTATCTGAACTGCAAATGCTAATTTATCTGGCAACATCGAAATTAGGTCTCATTTAATAATTCAAGGAAAAGAAAACAGTAAAACAAATCAGTCCATCAAAATGTATGAAATTCTAAATTCTTTTTGAAAAAGAAAATATCAGATCTGCCCAAGTGAGTTAACCTTTTGACAGGCTATAATTCTTCCCTCTTGGTATATTTCAGATAACTCCCCTAATTCTTAGATGTCAGTCATTACAGATTAGAGATTCTAGAGTTGTAGCCCCAATGTGAATGAAAGACTGTAGGTTAAGGAAGGCTGAACTAATTGATTGGGAAAGTAAGAAGACTCAAAGGAGCAGATTTGCTGTTTGTTCATCTTGAAAGGGTTGACACAGCTTTCAGAAGTATCTAGCTTGGCAAATGTGGAGTTTTCCTGCTTTTGTAAAAGGCATCAAGCAATGCACAAGCAAAGTTACACAAACCCAAACACAGGCCACATAGTTAATAAAACTTTACAAGCTTAGAGCAGGGAGACATACTGAATGCTTGATTATCTTCTGCAATACAATGAGCATTGAAACAGAATTAAAGCGACACCACAAGTCACCAGAAGCAATCATTTAGAAGTTCTCTATTTGCTTGAGTCATTAAATGAAATAAAAATCACTTCAGTGGCCATTTAATTTGGTTGTTTCTAGTAGTTCAAGCTGCCTGATTGCCACTAATCACTCTCCTTTAGAGGATACAAAGACAAAATGCATCTCCAAACTAGACCTGACAAGGAGGAGCTGATAGAAAGTCACTATTAATAACTTTAGATCAGGAGTGAAATGCTCCTGGTTTGCTCATGCCTGTTAGTAGTCATAGAGCCAGTCATGAAGGGAGCACAAGGTTCTGCCCGTCTGCTAGGACGCCACCCTTTGGGTTGTTTATCCCTCTTCATATGCACAGAACGCTTTGCCCTGGAAGTGGAGTAAAGACGCTGAGACATATTGTGGATTAAATAAGGGTCATTTTATTAAATCAACATAAATTTAAATAAATTTGAATACGTAAATTTAAATATTTAAATTCAAACATAACTAAGGACCTGCAGAGGCCAAAACTAACGGGGTGGAAATTCCTACCAGAAACTTCCTTGGCAACATTGGGCAAAAATTCCTTGCTGAACCAGGTGAAGGTAGCCACCTTCACCTGGATCCAAGCCACGCCCCTTCATCGTGTGGGAGGAGTTCACCCTCCAATCCCCTAGGGAAATTGGATCCGTTGATTCCCATGGACATCCTCTCTCCAATCCCCAAAGTTGTTCCAACCTCTAGTTTCTGGAGAGAGGCAGTCCATCACCCTTTAAAGGATGCCCAAAGGAGCATGCGTAGTCGCTTCTAATTGCCCATTTCCGCCCACAACCTGCTAAACCCCAGTGACCAAAGAGAGACCTATACTGACAGCTAAGTGCGCCGCACCCCCTAACCAATCCAGTCCGTACCATCAGTGTGGAATAGGCGAACAACGGCCGCCTCTAAAGGGGAGGCCGCAAAAAATTCCTATTCGGCCCTGAGGCAACCTCCTTAGGACACACTGTTAATAGCGGAGGGTGGGTGGGTGTTTGCTTCAGAAAAATAGGGTGATCTAGGACCTCCCCCTATGACCACCAGGTGGCGCGCTGCCAAAAGCCAAACTTCCGGGTTCCAAGGAACCCGGAAGTTTGGAGCTCCCCCAGTTCCGTGGCAATTTCGGCTGGCGGTTTAAGCCGCTGGTCGTGCATTGTGCATGCATAGAGTGAAAGAACCCAAATAGCAGTGCCCGGGCAGGTGGGTGGAGTCTCACGCTCCTTTCACAACCAGCTCTCCAATGACTGACAGGCATAAGTGAACCAGGAGCATTTCACCCCTGCTTTAGCTAAAAAAATTGGAAATCACAAAATGTCAAGATCTATAAACTGAAATTGAAATATTATGCCATAAACTGGCCCTGGTGGTCCTGGTGATTATTGGCACTCTGTGTGCCATACCCTCCCCACAAAAATAATCTTAGATGGCATTTCAAAAATCTATACATTGACAAAAATTTCCATCTGACAATTGCAAAAGACCACACTGCTTATATCTGCATATATTGTACACTATACTGATACATTACAACATCATAGATTTTTGGGAAGAATTCAATGTGAATGAAAGCCAACAACAGGTAAAGAACTGGCAGTTGTCGTTTCAATGGTGTGAAAAAATGAATAATTGTTTAATCTGCCCCTACAGAGCTTGACGGTTTGCTTTTTCTTCCTATTATGACAGAAACTTTGAATAGAAGATCGGACTGTAGGAAGTGAACTCTGAGCATTTCAAAAAGCTTATGGTTGATAAAGTGCAAAACTTAACGTGAAGGATATATATCCAATTCTTGGACTGCCCCATAATTTTAAAAAGCTTGAATATTTGTGCCTACATTGAAATCTTAGAAAGTTTTTTTCCTAAAAGTACAGAGTTTTGGGTAATATACTGCATTCCAGGATTGTTAAATTACAGGTACCATCTCTACTGTAGAATTGTTAAACTACAGGGTTGGTCAGGGTTACTAGCCAACAATATATTCTGAAAGATCTATAAGGCAACAGGTTGGTATAATGAGCACAACATTATTTTGCTAGTAGACAAATTTTGCTTTGGGCATGGAAATTTATGTGTGGCATAACAAAGGCTAGATTTCAAATAACTGGACAGGCCCTCATCACAAACAGGGTAGAACTAGGGCAAATGTTTTACTTTAAGTAGCTTAATAAAAGTAAATTTAAAGATGTTGTTAAATTTGTTTAAATGCAGTGAGTTTGTGTATTTCCCATGCTTGAATTGTATTAAAACGTTCAATTCACAGTGACTTTGGGCATACAGTCCAGTCGGTTGTTCCTAGTATAGAGAATCCTCATATGTGGAAATATTACACAGTCAAGAACTGACTGATTATTTGAAGCTTTAAATAGATGCTTTGCATCAACAATACATCTTTGAGCAAAGCAATCTTTTGAAGTTGTCGTACAAAGGAAGACGCCCTTCACTTCCAAAGAATGAAGCAAAGCTGTCACATTGCTTCACTTCATATTGTTCATCAACCCTCTTTGGCTAATGGAGTCCTGGGAGATGAATGATATGGTGTAATGCAGTGTTTCTCAACTTCAGCAACTTTTACGAAGTATTAACCCTTAGAATTTCCCAGCCAGCATGTACAGTGTTTCTGAAAGTTCAACTCTAAACATGTTAAAGTTGCCAAGTTTGAAAAATATTCCTTTGGTGCTGAAAAAAAACCCAGCTAAATTCAGATCACCTTTATTTATTTATTTTAAATCTGTAGTCTTTCACTGAACCCTCATCAAGCTTCTCATGGAATCCAGTTTGAAAAACTCTGGCATAAACTACAAAAGATTCCCATTGATTATTTAACAGTATGGGGAACACCATGTGGGAGTACTTCATTTTATTATCTACTTTCTGACTTTTACATGTTCAAATGTTTTATTTATTTATTTATTTAGGGTTTTTTTTTGCTTGATGGAAGATAAATATAAGCTTGAAGGATAGTGGATAGTGAGGTCTCCTGGGCAACTCATGTGAGCCATTATGATAATAGAGCCACATTAAAGGTGTTGTAGGAGATGACAAATGCAAATGTGCCTGTGTCATTTATTACAAGAAATGGCCTTGGAGGTTATTATTCCTTTGTTCGCTCAGCGAGAGAAAATGCTTTGAATGTGCACTTGTAAAAAGGATTACTGTGTGAATTCACTAATCCTTCAATTGCTATGAAACTAGTCGTTCTTCCATAGTGAATAATCAGCATTAATTCTGGAAGTTTCCTCTTCTCCCACTTCTCCCCTTATTCCAATAAATGTCACAAAATCATTTATTACGCTAAAGGGACAGACTGTGTACTCTAATTTGATTTCCTCGCCTCTCTCCCTCCCTCCTTTTCGATCTCACTGTCTGAATGTATATGACCTGCAAAATCCCTTGAGAAAAATAGACATTTTGCCACTTATTTTTAGAAAATTACATTGCTGAAAATAACAGTAAAGGTGGAGTATCTTTTAAGGCTTCAAAAGCAAATGAAGCTTAAATGTCTTTCCTGTATTGTTCATCAGATGCTCATGTAGCAGAGACTGAATAATGTTCAAGTGTCAGGTAAACATATCCACAGGGGATATGGCCACATTTTATTCCTGGTGCCAAAAAGAAGCATAATGCCTAATTCATCTTGACAGTTTTGTCCTTCCATGAGTTTTTTTCCCCTCCCAATATGAGGCCCACCTTCTTGTCAGAGAAAAGCTGCTCAAAAATGACCACTTTTCTAGCAATCTTGTACAACGGCTCCGTTCCCAAATCACCCCAAATGTCATAAGAGTGTTGTTCTCAAGATTTCAAGGATCCCATACCAAGGTTTCAAAAGAATTCATAACAAATTTTCCATTAAAAACCTTGCATAAGGTTTCACATGTGTTTTTAAATTTAATTTTTAAAATTTAAATTTTTAAATTTAATTCTTCGAAGAGGGGCGGCATACAAATCTAATAAATTATTATTATTATATTATTTTTATTTTTAAAAAATCACTTACTTCAATTTTAATTGTTTATTACTGATATCTGTCAGACCAATGAATGTTTAAAGCATTTGGACAGCAAACTGCTAAAGCTTTAACTGATTAACTAGATTTTTATAGAAACCAGAGTTTTCTAGCAATGAAAAAAAAAGTGTATTAAAACATCCTTAGTAGCTTCTTAATTAAGTGTCCTTTAAAATTTTAAATATGCATTCTCTTACTTTTTTTGTTTGCTGTCCATGCTATTCCTTAGAGCAGTCAGAAATAATGGGATTAGAAAGAATCATGAGAAAAATACCTGCATTCACAGTATATTATTTATTATTATTAATTTTACTATGTTTAAATATTTGATTTTTTTTTTGGCAAAGTTAGTAACATTAAATTTAGTTTCGGAAATTTTTCCAGACTTTGTTTCAGTTATATAATTTGACATATTATTACTGAATAAACCTTGTACCTATATACTTAGACAGAATCTTAAAATAATTGAATAGGTGATGTTCATTCATCATGTCTTGACACCTAGCAGGTTGTGGGCTGTCCACCAGGGTCTTGACACCTAGCAGGTTGTGGGCTGTCCACCATGTGTTCACAGGTGGCTGGTAAGGCCTATATGGTCACAAAATGTTCTGCCACGTGTTGTGCAAACATGTGCAGGCATCAATTGAATATGTACAAAGTTTGAGAAAACATAAGGTTGAAAAGTGCTTTTTTATGGTAAATATTTTATTCTCTGTTCTCTTGAATACTATTTTAGAATCTCCTAGACTCAGTAGAAATAATCAATAGGAGGCTATGAAAACGGAAGAGTTCATAATGATAATTGTTTCTTGGAATGATATGCTCTTAAAATATTAATATTAAAGTAACTCAGCAAATGTGAAAAAAACTATTTTTGGAATCTGAAGGATAAATCTCTCGTTTTAAAGAATAAAAGAATGACAACTAGCTGTTTACTGAACCTTTCACTGTCTCAGCAAAGGATATTCAGTGTACCATGACTGAAGGTGAAGTAACCTACATTCTTTATAAATGGTTAAAGAACAGGAACATTAACTGATATTCATTTTTCAGCAATGCAGGAAGCAAATCAGGATTTTATATTTAGATTCAGCTCATACCCACATAGAGGAAATCATACTAATTCTATTGCAGGCGAAGGTCAAGGTTTATATTATGCTAATCATAAATACAGCAATGCAGTGAGAGTTTACATTCTGCTTTTAGTGTGACTTGGGTTCTAGGACAGCCTATTGTCTCACCTTCACATAACTTCATTCAAGTCAAAAGTCTGATTGGCATATTTGAGGCTGAAGTCCAAAAGTGAGTGGCTCCATTCAGTTTGGCAACACAAGTTGCAGTTGTCTAGAAATACTTAAAATAATTTCCATCTACTTCTGTCTTTCTTGCTCAGATGCCTGCTAAACATTTTGGACATTATTCCCAGTAGGGGATGATGATGAAAGCTATGTTCTATGAGATTAGCGGACACAATATGCAACATTTATTAAAAGGGGTGGGGTTGTGAGCGGTGATGGGCTACCAAAATTTTTACTACCACATTGTGGGTATGGCTTATGCATTGTGTTTCAACATCTTTCAGTGCAAATTGGGTGCTCTGGGCTGGAGCTCCATTTTCAGTAGTCGACTGCATTCCCCACCATCCAGGCAGTAGCCCATTCCTGATTATCTACTATATAAGTGTGTGTACACATACGCACGCACAGCTCTTCTAAAATTATATACATTCAACCTGATTTACTGCAATAGGAAAAACATGTGCAGAGCCCAGAAGGGGGGGGGATTCAAAATTTTGCTACCAGTACTGTGTACCTGACCAAAATTTTGCTACTGGTACTGTGTACCTGGCCGTACCTGTAGAAGGCCATCACTGGTTGTGCGATACAGTAACAACCTACATCACTATTTTTTTTAAAAAAGTAAACTAAAAGAAATTTCCTGTCCCCTCAGATGCCCTTGAAAGTAAGTTCTCTACATTATAAATCTATTATAAATCTATTATAAATAATTTTTTAATCCTCTCAGAATATTTTCTAAAAGTTACTTTTTTCCTGGAAATCTACTAATTGTCAAGTGCCAGGGAAATCAGGAAACCCAGGCAGTGCAAATGGGTATAAAGATTTATTACAAGGTTTATTAAGCTCAATCTGTATAGTCTGGAGGACAGAAGGAAAAGGGGGGACATGATCAAAACATTTAAATATGTCAAAGGGTTAAATAAGGTTCAGGAGGGGTTTTTAATAGGAAAGTGAACACAAGAACAAGGGGACACAATCTGAAGTTAGTTGGGGGAAAGATCAAAAGCAACATGAGAAAATATTATTTTACTGAAATAGTAGTAGATCCTTGGAACAAACTTCCAGCAGACGTGGTTGGTAAATCCACAGTAACTGAATTTAAACATGCCTCGGATAAACATAGATCCATCCTAAGATAAAATACAAAAACTAGTAAAAGGGCAGACTAGATAGATCATGAGATCTTTTTCTTCCGCCAGTCTTCTGTGTTTCTTTGTTTCTAAGATCTCTGCAAGAATCTGAACTGCTAATAATTAAAGAATTTGATGATAAATAAGGAATTCACAGTGGACTAGATTGAAATCTCTTGTGGGTGAGAAAGGACTCGTGATGCATCTGAACCCTCCCTCAGGCTTTTCCTGATCATCTTTTACATTAATGTCCAAATAATCACAATGCAAAAGGCATTGTTCCATAGGCAAATGTTTTGGATCACAATCAGGGCTGGGTTCCACTTACCTACACCATCAGTTCGCATTGCAATGTTTTGCTAATGCATGCACACAGTCCCCTTGTGCAATTTCCCTTCAGTGTTGAGAAGGTGGATTCAGCCCAAAACGCAGGTGAAGAGCTGTTGAGCTGGGCTTCGGGTGAAGAAGTAAAGGTCAGTATTAACCCGGGTGGGGTGGGAGGACTTTTTTCCAAGCAGAGAATGAGCAGAAGCCATCCAAACACAGGAAAATTGGCTGAAAATTCAGAAAAAAAGATGGCGACGCGCACGGATCGGCACCAACAGAACCAGATCTGTGACCCCAATCTTATGTTACCAGTGGGTTGCTAATGGTTCGGGCAATCTGATCTGAACTAGGAGAAACACACACCTGCTTAAATTTGTTTAGTCCTAATCGGGGTAGAATAAAAACTTAAATCAGGAAACAAAAATGGTATCAAAGCAGTAGGGAAATCAGTGGCAAGAAAACAAATTTTAAAAAGCGATTGTTTACTCAATTGGATGTAGGGAAAACCTTTCCACCTCTGGCAAGTTTAAATATTAATGGATGGCTATTTGATGCATCTCTTTAGTGTCAGCCCAAGGCATTTTCTGACTAAAGAAGATCCCAGAGAATGTATCCCTTCTCACTCACTTTCCACCCACATGTAATATGGCCACATTTTTTAATATATCTTGCTGCCAAAGTAGGATTTGTTGTTCATGGCACCAAAGGATGCTTGCCTGCTTATTAAATCTCTCTAACTCTTAAGAAATTGGAATCAGAGTCCTATATTATGTCTTCGCTGGCTTGCTTTAACCAAATGTATCCCTTCTCACTCGCATGAAGTGTGATATTGCAAAATAAGGCGATACTGCAAAATAACATAAAAGTAGTCACTTTTATTTGTGATTCCAGGAGGTCTTTAAAAGAAAAAGCAGCAGCAGCTACATCTGGAATATTTGATCACCTAGTTTTGATCTTCTGTGAATCACCTAATCCAATTTACATTTTTCATTTGAAGATCTTAATCCCACCTGCACTTTCGCAGGGAAGCCTTAGACTCAGGTCACTGCATAACTCTGAACTTCTCTTGTGGATTAGCTTTTACACTTCTCACCCCTTCATTAAGTTTATTTGTCCTTAAGGGCAGTTTCAAAGAATTAATGAGAGAATTTCTCCTTACCAGCACTTCTTCCTTTTTTTCATTTTTTTCCCAAAGACTCATTAGTATTCAGAAACACTGCCTTTAGAGCTATGTTTTCAAGGTTAAAAAAAATCTGATGGCAAGTAAGATTTCTGGTCTGAAGTTTTCCTTTGAAGTCTTTTTACAAGCCATTGGAGAATCAACTAGGCAGTAGAGCAATGCTTAGAATACTGACATGAGATATCAGTATTCAAACTATTTTCCAGTTTTCATACTAACTTCATTTGGTACCCAATTACATTTCTGCTGATTTCCTTAGTGCTGGGTTTGGCATCCCACAAAAAGAAGAAGAAATAGTATTTCTCAACTTATTTAAATAAAGACCAGTTTTTAATATCCCACCTCACACTGTTGATTATTGGGGAGGGGTTTTTTTTTTTACATTTTACATTTTGAATGGAAACGTAAACAATACCAAAATGCAAAAAGACTATGTGCCTTAAATATGTCCTAAGAAGAATGAAAGAAAATTCATGGAAAATAAGATCAAGGAGTTATTTCATCCAGCATTTGGTTTAGGTAATAGTCATTCACAAGAGAAGCCCACAAACTAGAAAAGAAAAAGAAAAGATACTCTCCAATTCATGTTTCCTAACAACTACTCTTGAGATATATAATACTCCAGAATAGGGTGCAATATTTTTATGATGACTTTTAGGCAAAGGATAACCTTGTCATCCAAGGATGTTTTTAAATTTAGCAGCTATTACTGGTAAATTTAGTAACTTCAACAATCATTTCAAGAAAGACCAACCAGAAGTGTATGATTGGAACAGTTAACCAACAGAGTAAATCAATCAATGAACACTTACACATTTCCATATAATGTCAACAAATAAGCCTGTTTTCTATCATACTATATTACAATCTGCTGTCGTCTCTATTTATCAATTATCTTCTTTTTGAAACTAAAACACCTTGACTTGATGGCATATAATCAATCATATTGGCAATTTGCTTCCTAATGATATTTAAGCTGTGTGGGGGGAGAGGGAGGGAGGTGAAAAGAGAGACAGACAACAGACAGAGGCAGAGAGAGACAGGGAGACAGACAAAGAGATCAGCAACTGGACAATGACTTAATGTAGCTCCAATATTCCTTTGCTAAACAATTATTGTAACTAGATTCCATCACATAATTATGTTTTACTCCCAATATTTATCATATTAGAGACATTGTCAGTAAGTAATATTGTCACTATAATATCAGGTGTACAAGTTTTGAAATACCCTTTTGATCCTATCCACAATTCCATTTAAAAAACAATTAATCATTCTGTTTGTCAACAACTTTAGGCTCATCAGTGCTCACTGAACTCTAGATCACTACATATCATCCTAAAAGCATCGATTCCAGTGTGTCTTATAATAGTTAAAGCACTGGGCTAGACTGAAGAGAGTGTGATTAAGACTTGGCTCAAGAAAATATTGGGAGAGTATGGAGCACCTAATACAACCTATCTTAAAAAGTAATGTTCTAGTAATAAAAGTGGCTAGAGAAAAGGTAGAGTATTAAATCTATCGAATACATAAAAGCAGTTCTTAGGAACTTTCTTACCATGTGTCCATTGTGTCACTTTCTGTTCATTTTCCTATTCTTTAAACAATTACCAGTTCATAAAATCCTTCTTCTTTTATTCTTTAATGGTCAAGATGATTTTATGAGACTTTTGAAGTTCATTTAAATGGTCATTCCCATCCATGTGTTTGTTGACTTCTCAAAGAATCCTAAGACATTATTGAAGTAGAACTATCCATTGGAACAGTCATGTCAAGTCTTCTTTAGCAAGTCTTATCCATCTATTCACTCATTAATTTTAACTTCAGTAACATTTTCCAATTTGGAAGGGAGCATGTACCATTGCTTCCTATTGTCCTAATTTACCTGTGCCTACTTTGCTTACATTTATACCAATACCTGCTATCCTGTGCATATTTTTGACAAATAAATATGCTTGTGCATATTTTTGACAAATGTATATACATAAATAAATAATTTACACAAAGCATTCATATGAATGCCCTATAATTTTCTGCAAGGTAAATATATTCATGCACATATGCTTTTAAATTACTATTTGTTTTAGCTTTTACTATATTTACTATATTTTGCATTCAAACATACAGCAGTCTACGGAGAGGGGCGGCATACAAATCCAATAAATAAATAAAGTCTTTGTCATTTTCCAGAAAAACAAAAGATAGTCAGGCACACGTGAATATCAGGAGGCAAACCAAGCAGTTTAGAGAATACAAAGAAATGTATCAACAACAATCTCCTTATCTATACTTACAGCAACCACTCATAGCATAGATTGCATCATGCATGAGTCAGCATTATCTAACTAATCTACAACTGCATGTGCTGTACACCTTACTGTCCCAGCTAATCCAATATCTTAACATGAGTTGCTATATAGCAGTGATGGCGAACCTTTTTCCCCCCGGGTGCTGAGTGTGGACATGCACTACCGCACATGTATGAATGCCCTCACCCATAATTCAATGCCTGGGGAGGGCATAAACAGCTTCCCCCGCCCCCTGGAAGCCCCCTGGAAGGTAGAAGGTGGAAATGGCCTGTTTCCCCACGTCTGGTGGGTCTGGTGTTTTGCCCTTCCCAGGCTCCAAAGGCTGCCTTGGAGCTGGGGAAGGGTAAAAATGCCCTTCCCCATCCCCCCAAAGGCTCTCTGGAAGCCAAAAATGCCCTCCTAGAGCCTCTTTGTGAGCCAAAAATCAGCTGGTCAGCACACACACATGCACATTGGAGCTGAGCTAGGGCAACAGCTTGCGTGCCAGCAGATATGGCTCCGCGTGCCACCTGTGGTACCCGTGCCATAGGTTCGCCATCACTGCTATATAGAGTCCTATGCTGTGGGTTGCATAATGCGAAGATTGAAGGAAGAAATAGCCGGGGCCAACCCGCTAGAGAAGTTTGGAAACTCATTCCTTGTCCCATATGCCTCCCCCCCCCCCCAATTTTCCAATATGTGAAATTAAATCAAGGGCCTTCTAGATTTAAATGTGCACATACTTTTGCTATTGGGTATTGCACTCAGTAATCTCTGAAACCTTACCTGGAACAGGAGGATCTTACAACACCAATTCATGCCATCATTATAATTCATCCAGATACATGGAATAAGTTTTACCTTGGGCTCCCTTAGTTGACCATATAGAGGTTTCAGTTATCCAGAATGCAGTGCCCTTTGCTGTTAGTGGGTATTTTTCATGAGCACATCACGTCATACTCCAGACCTGCACTACCTTATCAGGTTCTAAGCACAACTCAAAGTGTTGCTTTTGACATTCATAAACCTGCATGACTTGCTGCCAAGGTATCTCATGACCAGCCTTTTCTATCTAATTTTGATTTGCTACACACAGAGGTACTGGGAGAATCTACTAGTAGTTCTCCATTTCTGTGAAGTAAGAGTGGTAGAGCTCTGTGGATATTATTTTTGCACTGGTATCCTTACCCCAATGGAATTCAATACCTCCCACTTCACTGGACTTTAGAATTCTACTTAGAATTGGTTAAGAGAACCTAATGTGTCCTTTTATAGTACTTTTTTCTTTTATGTTTCTAATTTTATGGCCTTTTATGTTTGCTTACATAATGTATATTGTATTGTTGATGTTTTAATGGTACAATAGTGTTTAAGTTTTGAGTCAAAAAATGAATCAATATGAAATTATCTTAGACTGAGTCTCATCACTGATCTTTCTTGCTCAATTTACTGCAACTTATATTAATTCTCCATCCTTTAGTGATAAGCTTGCATGTCATTTTTTATTTGAGAAAATGCTAGTGACTGAAAAGAGGTGCTTAGCATGCAGTGAATGTGATCTGCTATTATTTGTTGGTTTGTTGGTTTGTTTGTTCAATTTTTATGCTACCTTAGATTCAGGGCAGCTTACAACATGTTAGCAATAGTACTTTTTAACAGAGCCAGCATATTGCCCGGGTCCTCATTTTACCCACCTCGGAAGTATGGAAGGCTGAGTCAACCTTGAGCTGGTGATGAAATTTGAACCCCTGACCTACAGATCTACAGTCAGCTTTATTGGCTGCAGTACAGCACTCTACCTGCTGTGCCACCCCGGCTCTTCTCTTAAACTACGATCTGTTCCTAAATGCAATATATATTATCCGATAGTTGGCCTAAGATGCTGTGGATTTTATAATGGGAAATCAGAATGGTTTAAAATAACCCATTTAAATAAGAATAGCAAAGAAATAAAGCAATGGAAAAACCCTCTAATAAAATCTCTCGCAAGAAAATGAATCACTCAGGGTATGTTTTCCAACAAGAACTTTTTCAGTCTATTATTAGTCTTGAAAGGTCTTTCAATATGCTATATAGAGCCAATTATATGCATTGTTTCTAACTTCTTTTCATTCTTGATGTCATGTATTGTGAAAGGCATAATTAGAATCTATCATTGTTAGAAGAAAGCAGCATAATTAGCAATGAAGAAATAAATCTGCTGGTCTTTTTGTCCTTAAGCAGGTGATTTGGATTAAGGTAATGTATTTTGATAATCAGTGGCCAATAAAGAAAATAAATGTCATTCATATGGTAGGCACACAGCAAAAGCAATAATGATCTAAGCTCACTACTGCAGTCATTTCACTAATAGGGATTCAGAGGTAGAAATTTGTATCTCAGTACATAACATCAGAATTTCATGCTAAAGCACAGATTCTTGCCTATTTAATTAGAACGGCGGTAAAACCTTGTTTATTTGTTTGATGAATTTGTATATGGACATTCCTTCAAGTCAATCAACCTAGATCTTACTGTTAAACTTTAACCTCAGATTAATTTTGTAAATTAAAATGGACTCATAACTAAGTTGTCCAGCGAGTGTGGAGACTAGCAGAGCTTCCCTAATCTAGTTTACTGTTTTAACGATAGTGCTATAATGGTTCCGTTGGTTAATGAAGTTCATATATATATTTTTAAAAATGTTTTAATTCACCATACTCTGGTGATGCAAAAATATTACGTCACTTGAAGATCTTTTAAAACTTCTTTTCCACATCTTTTAAAATACCCTTGCAAGAATAACAGAGAGAAAACACACTGTAGTGATTTTATGATACTGAAAGTTACTATGGATGTAATCAAGTATAGACTAATTCTCTACACTTCTCCCCTCATACACTGCCCTTGTTTCCCATCTCTTTTATTATACTAATGCAAGACAGTTGCCTATCAAATCTGTTCATAAAAATGTGCTGGGAAGAGTTAGATGGACTCTAAGACCTTCTGTGATAGAATATTTTCTGGTATATATTGTTTGATTCTTCTATCTTAAGAACTGGAACCAATATCTTCTAAATTATCATAGGGAATAACTGTTTGAAATATAGTCAGGTCTTTAAAATTGGGTTCAAAATCAACGTTCAATCATCTGAAATTGGAAAAACTGATTTAAGAAGTAAGGATGAAAAGGTGGTTGTTGAATAGACTAGGACACTTTATACTAGGATAGGCAAATATTCAAAGGTGCTTCTATAAACCTTCAGGATGGGGAATCATATTCATACCTACCTCCATGCACATGTTGTTATTGTTTCTAAATTATTTGGTTGCTTTTGATTCTTATGACCTGATAACATCATTTCACCAAAACTGTCAATATTGCCTCTTTCAATCCTTGTAAACCTATGATGCCCTCAATAATAGTATCTAGCTGCTTTGTTTTCTGCCAAGCTTTTTAAATTTTCTTCTATTCATAAATGTATACTTTAGCTTATTGATGCTTCCAATATGTATTCTGCACATATACATCAGTATAAAAGATATGCACAACTATCCATACAATCCATTGACCATACACGAGCAAATACATTTCCAACAAGGGAAAGGCAAATGCTTCAGTTTTACTGCCCCTGGCAGTAGAAATTCAGTCACCCCCCCGCCCAAAAATAATGACCAAATGGATGAAAGTTGCTAAAGCTATATGAAGTTCATAGGTCATAAATTACTTATTTTAATTCATGTCAAATATATCCATCAGAGCCTCCTTAATTCTAAATCAATTATATAAAGTGTGGTTACATACAATTGTTCATTTCCATATTGCAATATGTCACTTAACAGCAAGTTTAGATTTCAGGCAGGAATTAAGAATAATGAATCAGGCTATTCCATAATTCCAAAATATGGCCCTCCATAATTTTTCCAATTTCAGTGCTTTGGCCATTTTATGTTAACTCCCTTTTTCAGCATTGTTTTTAAAAATAGACCTTCTCTGGTTGGCAAACAGATAATAAAAGCAAAATAGAAATGTAAATCTTCAAACCTAATTCCTACATTTTTAGGATTATTTGAAATTGTGTTAAAGTTACCTGTGAAATAATCCTAGGTAGAAAGAGCTCATTCAAAGTTTAATTTCTGTGTTTGTTTGATTCTTAAGCATTCATCAAGCTACATTGGCTTAGTCAAAACTCCATATTAAACTTCATTATATACACAGAAGTGCATCTATTTTGTTACTGATGAGACATATAAAATATTCAGTGTAGCTATTAGTTTGTCAACTCCCAACCTACAGAAAAAAAATCTGGGTAATAAAGAATATTTATAAGGTGTTAAATGTACAAAGACCACACAAAAATAATTTAGACCAATAGCAGCAGAATCAAATCCAAAGACTTAATAAATCATCTGTTTATTGCAGGAGGTCATTGCTATTAATCTATTTCTCGCTATTGATTGACTGCGATGCCAGGAACTTTCCTGATTGGAGGCTATGGAGAACATTACCTTTAATTGTCACACAAATTATATCTATACATCTAAATTTACTTTTGAATGTAAGTTGTGCAAATTGCAGCGCCCTTTCAGGATACACAGGTGTAAATAACAGCAAAAGACATCTAATCCATTAACAGCCCTGGGTGGATTATTTATGGTAACTCAACAAATCAGTATAAAAGACTGTCAAATTTAAACCAGAAATGTAATATTGAAAACCATTAATCTAGAATGAATAAAGTATGTGTAACTAACAGAATATTTAATTGACAAGGCAAATATCAAACACTAGAATCAATTTATGAGGTTATATACATAACCAAATTCATGACGAAGGTAAAATGTCCTACATTTAATGTTTTGAAGATATTAGAAGAGGCTAATACTCTTCTACTGTTCATATATTCCAGTTGGTACCTCCTCCTTTAATCCCATCTATATAATTTCTAGAACAAATTAGAATATAAAAATCCTATACATCAATGTTTCTTAACTCAGCAATTTGAGGGTATAGGGATTCAATTCCAATAGTTCTCCAGCCATAGGTGTCTAGCCCACCAATGCTGCAGAGACCGGACAAAATGATAAGCAATCTGCAAAACTGTGACCCCTGTAATATGATGGGAATAATGCAAAGAAGAACAACGAAAAGCAGGTATAATTCTGATATTCCTTTGGAGGCATTACTTGATTTGGTCTATTTCATAGGGCTGAGGCTCAGATTGTTCATTGATGCGACTTTGTCAGGGATATTTTACACAACTGAGTGGGAAGTCATGCCCTTTGGTAGCTTCTCTTTCATTGATTTATACACAACTCTGAGAGTTGGGGTCTACACATCCAAAACTTGCTGAGATTGAAAAATACTCATCTGGATTTTAACTCCCATATCACTATTTAAAAATTAAAGAATAATTGGTCCTTTAGTAAATATACTAGAGGGCTCATGAAACTCTAAGTGGTGGTGCAGTCTAGGGTGGTCATGTAATTTGTTTCTAATCTCTTGTGAAAAGGGACAATAGAACCAATGGTGTGATTAATTCTCCACTTGCCGGTGAAAGAACTTGAATTCATAAGGCATCTTAATCATTGTGCCTTACAAAACTGTGGTAGGCATTCATTGAAATCTAACAAAAGCAATAGTTCTTATATAATTAAATGATAGCTACTTCTTTTAAGCAATTATCTAGTCCTAATTTAGGCTTCAGCAAGTTGTAGCAATGTGCTAGCATTTTCTGCTGAGGAAAATGTATTTGCAAAGAAAAAAAATATGTTCCCCCCTCCTTCCTGTCATTTAGTTGTCAAAGCAGGTATCTGGGTCAAACAAAGATCTAAAAGCCACCATATATGATCCTATAGGCAATTTAATTAATTGACAGCCATCATTGTTCAATCATTAGCCCATACAATGACTGTGATAAAAGTTTGTTCTTAATCTATTTAAGCATTGAATCAATCTGTCCATCTCTATTAGTGAATAAATACCTTGTTAACCAAGCTATTATTTGATCCGTTTTAATTTTTACAACACTAATTTGTGGCAGCCAAGATTTAAATTGATAAAATGAATCCCAAAATATTTAAAAGGAGAAGCACATTTTTCCATATATAGTACAAAAATAATAAATTTGTCAATATTTGAGAGGTAAAAATGTTCTCGGGTGATGGAAGTTAAGATATTTTGTATGAATCAATTAAACAAAAGAATGCAAAGGGCATAACATTGGTCACATGGTTTAAAAAAATATTTTTCTAACTGCACTTATCTGTTTTAATCAATGTTTAATATTCCCCACATATTTAGTTTTTTTTTCTTAATATGCACAACCTGATTACAAATTGCTGAAGGATTCAGCAGGCCATACTGAGGATTCTAAAGAGCTGCATGTAAGACTCTGGGACAATAAGGAGCACAATTCTTTCCTAAACAGAAGAAAACAAAGTGGATTATAAATAGGGGAAAACAGCAGAGTTCAAAAAGAAGTCATAGATTCAGTCCAAAAGCAGGTCATGGAAAGCCTTGGATGCTTGGCAAAGTTCTAGTGGAATTGATCCTGTTTGGATCAATTCCTCTTTTACTTCTTGATTAAACTCCAGACTGACTGGAGATTTTGTTTTTGTTTTTTTCCTGAAGCCATCATGTGCCTTGTAAGTGGAGTAGGGACATTTCTACATTGGTTCAGACTAATTCATTATTATCTTCTAACCTCAGATAAATTGGAGGATGTTGGTACCTCATCTCTGCTAGCATTGTGCTAAAAGAGATCAGTGAAGATAGTTATCATAATTATTATAGTTATTGTGGCAAAATAATTACTGCATATTCATCCAGATGACATTTGATAGGGTAAATATTTTCTCCATAATAATTCTTTTTATCCTAATATGTCATCTTCAGTTTGTTATGACTTTTGCTTTAACTAATGGGAGATTCTTAGGATGCAAAAGCTCTATTCTTCATTGTATGAATTCTAGCAAGACTTTCTTTCTTTCTTTCTTTCTTTCTTTCTTTCTTTCTTTATATGCTGCCCTTCTCCAAGGACTTGGGGCCGCAGTACAACAGCAAATCTAATTAAATTTAAAATTACAATCTAAAAATCCAATATTTAAATATTTAAAAATAATCATACCAGTTCAATCATACACCATATATCTCATTTCGTTAGCCAGGGGGCTGAGACCTAATTTCCCCAAGCCTGGTGACATAGGTGAGTCTTAAGACTCTTCCGGAAGGCAAGGAGGGTGGGGGCAATGTGAATCTCCAGAGAGAGCTGATTCCAAAGGGCCGGGGCCCCTACAGAGAAGGCTCTTCTCCTAGGCCCCGCCAAGCAACATTTTCTGGCTGACGGGGCCTGGAGAAGGCCAACTCTGTGGGAACTAATCGGTCGCTCGGACTCATATGGCAGAAGGCGGTCCTGCATGGCTTTATAACACTTTGAATTGTGTCCGGAAACCAATCGGCAACCAATGCAGTTCGCAGAGTGTTGGAGAAATATGGCCATATTAGACTAAGCAAATCTTGAATCCCAAGTTTCTAAACTGGAGATGTTCTACACTGATTTCCCAAATCTAACAGTATGGTTTCTCATATGGAGCTTCTGGGTCCAAAAGTTAAAATAATATGTATTATTCTTAAAATTACTTCTTGTGTGGGCCTTCTTTGAATCTCCTCCTTGTGTCTTTCCATCTAGAACTTTCCAGATTCAGAAGGACATCTTCTACAGTCATTATTATTATTATTATTATTATTATTATTATTTAGATTTATTTATTTATTTATTATTTAGATTTGTATGCCGCCCCTCTCCGAAGACTCTGAAGTAAATCGTATCATGCCAGCAACCCCAAATTTTGTTATCTTCACAGCCCCAGTATAAAATAAATAATAATTCTATATAATGGAAGAGAAATAGAATTTGTGCAATTTATTTAATAGCCATTAAAATCAATGAGTGCTAAGGAATCTAACTTTGAATATTACTATAATTTAAAGAACAAATCTATTGATTTCATTACTTTGGCCTAGCAACTGGCTTGATAATAATTGGTTTTGTCTTTGCCTCTTTGTTATTCACTATTATTATTTTGGTGAACTGCTTCTTCTAAACTGAACTGAACTAGCAAGAAGAAAAATCAATAAAAATAAAAGCTCTTCACTTTTCCATTGACCATTTAATAAATCCAAGGTCTTGTTTATTCCATTTTTAAAGAAATGTGTGATGTTTAGCAAATACTTATTAAAATGAAATGGCTGATATTTCCAGCCATATTAAGTGGGAAAATTCAGTAGGTATAGCTATTTTCATCATGAAAATAATTGCTTTATATCTGTCACCAAGGACTTCTTGAAGATGAGTATTCTCTTTGGGAAAAGAACCTGACAATCCTAATTGAACATAGAAAACATTTTGGTTGATGCAGCATTTTTAACCCAGTCAGTTAAAGAGCTAGCAACTGCGTGCACATAACAAGCTAACCATAATGTATTTGCTATATCTTTTGATATAGCATAGTATGTTTTCTAAGCACAAATTAGAGTATTGTTTGAAATTGGAAAAAAGGTTTAATTCACATAACAAAAGATATTATGTAAATTAAAATATTTTTTAAAAATAGATTGAAACAAAGTTTCTTTAAGCTTTTCAAAAACTTTTAAACTCTTTTAAGTAAAAAAAAACTTACTTAGTAAAAGTAAATGAACGTATCAGTTTTGTTTTCTCCCATATTTAAATTCTCAGATTTATTATTTCAACTTAATGAAGAAATCCGTAAATGTTTAAGAAGATTTTCCCATCCTTGATTTTAAACACATAAAATATAAGCCAAAGATTTATTTGGTTGCTGATATATTTGAATCAGGAGTCAAGTATATGTTCTCTTCACCCCGTTTCAGAAGGATTGCCACACTACTATAGGATTAGTTACAAAAAGATCTGTATTTAAGATTATTTCTTTGCATTATGAATACTCTTGAAAAAATATGAAGTTTGGTACAAGTTTGGGTCCAAAGACAGGCTACAAGAATGGTGGAAGATCTTAAGCATATCAGGAAAGACTTAATGAACTCAATCTGTATAGTCTGGAGGACAGAAGGAAAAGGGGGGACATGATCGAAACATTTAAATATGTTAAAGGGTTAAATAAGGTCCAGGAGAGAAGTGTTTTTAATAGGAAAGTGAACACAAGAACAAGGGGACACAATCTGAAGTTAGTTGGGGGAAAGAAAAAATTATTTTATTGAAAGAGTAGTAGAGTCTTGGAACAAACCTCCAGCAGACGTGGTAGATAAATCCACAGTAACTGAATTTAAACCTGCCTGGGATAAACATATATCCATCCTAAGATAAAATACAGAAAATAATATAAGGGCAGACTAGATGGACCATGAGGTCTTTTTCTGCCGTCAGTCTTCTATGTTTCTATGTTTCTACAAATCAGGGTGCATGAAAACTGCGATGGTCTAGACAAAATGGTAATGCCCAGTTTATAACACTTTACTATTCATTTTCTGCATTTAGAAATATATTTTTATTTTCATAAATTTATTTGAACTTCTGTAGTTGTGAAATTGTGGGGACCTGTGATAAAAAACTATTGCATATTGTGCAATCATGTCCCCTGCAGCCCAGTAGTATACCTGCCAGGACTGTTAAACTTTACAGCTGGGGAAGGGAGCATTCAAATGTTCCCCAATTGACCTGTCTTCTCTGGAACAGCCAAGTAGTTTATGGCTGCCATGACAACCATGAACCTGATCCAGCACTTTGTAGGACCAATTCATGTAAATTTCATACATTAAATGTTTTTAATCTGAGGATAGTTGCAACTAAATGTGTTTAATCTGAACATGACATAGGAGGCACTGAATAATGTGGTATGACTGTCCACACAGTTTGTGTAGAGACTGTGTAGTGACTATTACCATATTTTTCAGCGTATAAAATGCACCTTTTTCCTCCCTAAAAGAGGATGATAATTTGAGTGTGTCCTATACTCTGAATGTAGCTTTTTTCCCCCAGCCCTAACTAGCTGCTAATGATCTTCCCAGCTCTTACATTGCAGCCTTTTTCATTGTTTCTCTCTGTGAAGAATGTTTTCCAAGCTCTAAGTCTTTGCAGGGTTTTTCCAATTGCTCTAACTTGCTCCAAATAAGTTTCTTTCCAGCTCTAACTAGGTGCTAACAATGTTCCCAACTCTGGCCACTTGCAAGTTCGTTCATTGTTATTCTCTGCCAAGAATGTTTTCCAAACCCTTTCTTTGGAGGGGGTTTTTCAATTGCTTTACTTACTCCAGATTTTCCTTTCCAGCCCTAATCAGGTGCTATTAATGTTCCCAAACTCTTTCATTGTTACTCTCTGCGAATAATGTTTTGCAAGCCCTAAGTCTTTATAGAGGTTTTTTTTCCCCCATTGGTCTAACTTGTTTCCAGCCTTAACCAGGTGCTAATGATGTTCCCAGCTCTTACACTACTCACTTTCAAACTCTTTCATTGTTACTCTCAGTGAAGAAGAATGTTTTCCATGCCCTAAGTCTTTGCAGGGTTTTTCCATTGCTCTACTTGCTCCCACTGTTTTTTTCCAGGTGCTAATGATATTCCCAGCTCTTACTGGCTTGCAAGCTCTTTCATTGCTACTCTCAAAGAATAAAGTTTCTTTTAAGCCCTTAACCAGGGGATAAAATAATGTGCTGAAGCTGACCAGACTAAGGACGCTAGTCAGATGAATACCTGGTAGCAGATTATTTTCCTTATTCCCCCAAAACTAAGGTGTATCTTATACTCCGGTGCATCTTATTCTCTGAAAAATATGGTAGATCAATCCATCCTAGGTGCCTAATGGATCTTGTTGGTTTTACTGAGGATTTGTTGGGCTAATTTGGTTGAGATTGAGGTTACTCACTGAAATAAGGAGAGCTTGACCATCCATTGGAACTGGGAGGGCTTGACAGAGGCTTGTCCCTTCTCACAAATGCACTGAAGCTCAAGAAGCTGCAACAGAGAAGAGATACATAGGGTGTTACTGAGGGAATACACATTGCAAGTCTGAACTTGAACCCCCGGGGGCGAGGGTCATTTTTCAAGCAGCCAAAGAAGAAAAGCCATCCAAACAGGGGGAAATTTTCATTTTTTAAAAAAGATGGTGGTGCCTGCAAACTGGCACCCACCAAATTGGATCCATGATGTCACCAGCAGGTCACTTCCAGTTTGGGAGATCCAGTCCGAACCGTGAAGAACCCATCCCTGATTCAGTGAATAAAACTGTTCAGATTTTAATGGAGTTGGGCTCCAACTTGGCGATTTATTCTGGGAAGTAATGTAGGATCAGTTTGAATCAATTAGTACAAATAATATTTATTTTTTTATTTATTGGATTTTTATGCCACCCCCCTCGGGGCAGCTTACAGCATATAAAAATAAAACAGTACAATACAATAGCCTAATCCAGTTAATTCAATTAATTGATCTAATCTAAAATCCCAGTTATATTCCTACTCAAACCACAGACATACAAAACATGCATCAACCAGGGGGCTGGAGTCTAATAACCCCAAGCGTGGTGGCATAGAAGAGTCTTCAGGCTCTTACGGAAGGCAAGGGGGTTGGGGGGGCAGTATGGATCTCCAAGGGGAGCTGATTCCAAAGGACTGGAACTACCATAGAGAAGGCTATTCTCCTAGGCCCCACCAAATGACATTGTCTAGTTTCTGGGACCTGGAGGAGGCTGATTCTGAGGGAACTAACCAGTTGCTGGGATTCATGTGGCAGGAGACGAATATGCAAATATCATCTCAATTTTTAAACAACATATCAAACCTTGACAGCAAAAATCTGATTTTTCCATTGTATCAATAATGAGATAATTCAAAGATGGAAAGTTGATACGTTTCTACCAACTATCTACAAAAAGTAGATCTACAAAAAGTTGGTAGATCCACCATCCTGTCTTATGATCTATGTTGCTGAAGTCTAGTTCCTCTAGCCTACACAAAGCAAGGGATAAAAGCAAACCTTCATTTATCACATACAAAAAATAGGGAGGGGACATGCCTTTGAAATTGCATCCTTATTGCCCCATCCAAAATTACAATCTGATAACCAAGGACAGTATTTTACATTCAGGAAGATCCTTATTAGCTGTTGCAGGTTCCCTGTGTTTAGAGTTTAAAACTTTTCTTGCATCACCTTACAATGCAATCTCTTTAATTACTCATAACTGTTTTATTTATTTATTTATTTGTTTGTTTGTTTGTTTGTTTGTTTAGTCCAATACACAATACATATTGAAGAGGATAGACATGAGGTATTATATATAAAGAAAGGATATAAAAGTAGAGGAGAAGATATATGAAAGGAAGAAAAGATATATGATATATGAGATAAGGAGAGACAATTGGACAGGGGACGAAAGGCAGGCTAGTGCACTTATGTATGCCCCTTACTGACCTCTTAGGAACCTGGAGAGGTCAATCGTGGAGAGTCTAAGGGAGAAATGTTGGGGGTTAGGGGTTGACACTACTGAGTCCAGTAATGAGTTCCACGCTTCGACAACTCGATTGCAACTTCAACAACTCGATTTTCTTGTAATCATTGAATTCATTTCTGAATTCGCTTCTTCTTCGCTTTTCTGACATTCAAATCATTTCAATTTAAATAATCTTTTAGGTCCCCAGCAGTCGGGTTTCAGGCCCGGTTACAGCACGGAAACTGCTTTGGTCGCGTTGATGGATGATCTCTGGCGGGCCCGGGACAGGGGTTTATCCTCTGTCCTGGTGCTTCTTGACCTCTCAGCGGCTTTCGATACCATCGACCATGGTATCCTTCTGCACCGGCTGGAGGGGTTGGGGGTGGGAGGCACTGTTCTCCAGTGGTTCTCCTCCTACCTCTCCGGTCGGTCGCAGTCGGTGTTAGTGGGGGGTCAGAGGTCGACTCCGAGGTTTCTCCCTTGTGGGGTGCCTCAGGGGTCGGTCCTCTCCCCCCTGCTATTTAATATCTACATGAAACCGCTGGGTGAGATCATCCAAGGGCATGGGGTGAGGTATCATCAGTACGCTGATGATACCCAGCTTTACATCTCCACCCCATGTCCAGTCAATGAAGCAGTGGAAGTGATGTGCCGGTGTCTGGAGGCTGTTGGGGCCTGGATGGGTGTCAACAGAATCAAACTCAACCCGGATAAGACGGAGTGGCTGTGGGTTTTGCCTCCCAAGGACAATTCCATCTGTCCGTCCATTACCCTGGGGGGGGAATCATTGACCCCCTCGGAGAGGGTCCGCAACTTGGGCGTCCTCCTCGATCCACAGCTCACATTAGAGAACCATCTTTCAGCTGTGGCGAGGGGGGCGTTTGCCCAGGTTCGCCTGGTGCACCAGTTGCGGCCCTATCTGGACCGGGACTCATTGTTCACAGTCACTCATGCCCTCATCACCTCGAGGTTCGACTACTGTAATGCTCTCTACATGGGGCTACCTTTGAAAAGTGTTCGGAAACTTCAGATCGTGCAGAATGCAGCTGCGAGAGCAGTCATGGGCCTACCTAGGTATGCCCATGTTTCAACATCACTCCGCAGCTTGCATTGGCTGCCGATCAATTTCCGGTCACAATTCAAAGTGTTGGTCATGACCTTTAAAGCCCTTCATGGCACTGGACCAGAATATCTCCGAGACCGCCTTCTACCGCACGAATCCCAGCGACCAATTAGGTCCCACAGAGTGGGCCTTCTCCGGGTCCCATCAACTAAACAATGTCGGTTGGCGGGCCCCAGGGGAAGAGCCTTCTCTGTGGCGGCCCCGACCCTCTGGAACCAACTCCCCCCAGAGATTAGAACTGCCCCTACTCTCCCTGCCTTCCGTAAACTTCTTAAAACCCACCTCTGTCGTCAGGCATGGGGGAACTGAAACACCTCCCCTGGGCATGCACATTTTATGTATGGGATGTTTGAGTGTATGTTTGTTAACAAAATGGGGTTCTTTTAAATGTTTTAAATTATATTTGGATTTGTTACAAACTGTTATGTTATGCTGTGAGCCGCCCCGAGTCTGCGGAGAGGGGCGGCATACAAATCTAAATAAATAAATAAATAAAATAAATAAATAAAATAAATAAATAAAATAAACCGCCTGATGGAACTGCTTTAATATGGTAGAGTTGAACTTGAAAAGTATCTAGATAGGAAAATATGTACAGTAATAAGGTGACAATGGGGATGCCAGTCATTCAGATTTGGCCGAAGGCATTTTGCCACCTGAGACAAAAGGCAAATGCTGATACATTGATGTACCCTCAGGCAATTGGTCAACCTTGTTTTATGAGATCAGGGCCTTCCGCATTTGATAAGTGATTCATGAAATGAGCATAAATCATTTAACCTTGTATGATTTGGATACAATAGAGCTGGTGTAAACCCTGTATATCTGGAATGACTGGTCTTTTGAGAACCCAATGACAAATGACTGGTTATCTAATTAGGAGATAGACAAGCAATTAATAGAACTGAACTTGGAAAATTGCCAGGTCCAAAAACACATTGGGAAATAAAACTGAAATAATGGGAAAAGGGCTTTAGAACTCCAGAGAAAAGAAATGTTGATCCTGAAACTATTATAATGAAAAAGTCCTCCTTTATATTATTCTCGGCTGCAATGGTTCACTTTTGCTGATTCTGCATAATTCGTGTTCTCATGGCATCTCTGAGGTTGTTACATCTCTTTGAAATTCCAGATTGGCTGACTATACTGCCTGGTTTATGTTTTATTCTAGCTTATCTTACTCTTTGCCCTAGTTTGAAAATATACCTTCTTTCCTATTTGCTTTTTAGGAAACTCCAGTGGAGATCTGAAGCTTCAGCAGGACAAAGCCCTCCAAGCAAATTCTCCAATTATCTTCTTTTTCCCCATTCACAGCAAGCATTATTCATATGGCTTGCAATTTTACACCCCCACAATAATCCAGTAATCTTCTTTTGGGGTCTCAGAGGCATTATGCTTATATAAATATATAAATATCCTTTGGCCTGGTGCAGTTACATGAACCATATATACGCATCAACTATTTGGTGAAGGGCAAGATTGGACAATGTCATTCTCTATTCATTTTCAACCCACTGCAAATGTGATTTCTGATCACGTTTAAAAGTCATGTTTTTTGGCTTGTGCAAATTCAAGTTGTTCTTTGGTTAACTTTCTTCTGAGAAGTCTCCTTCCACAGACCGCTGTGCACAGTAGAATGGACACCCCTTGCACTAAGACTCTCTCATCTTTGCAGCAGCTACTGTTATCAAATATATTCCAGGAGCAAAGTAATATAGGGTCATTAGTTCTTGCTGCTGTTGTTATTCACTATTATTTCCACGTTTACACCTTTTTAATAAATCCCCTGGTATGTCATTTAAATGCTGCAACTTTTCTTTCTGTGCTTTTTTTTTCATCCAGCTCCCGAATTGTCCAAATGAATAAATATTGTAAGGTTCTTCTGCCTTAAATGACAGATAAAACAATATAAGTGTGCACTGCTGAACTTGTTTTTAAAAAGCAGTAAAAGGGGCCATTCCAAGGAAGAAAGTTAATAATTAAAAACATTCTACTAGGTTCAAACCAGTAATATTCTCTAACAGATCAAGCAAATGTTATTACCATTACACTTTTGAGACAGACTTATCATAGCAGACATTATGAAACCAAACGTGGGAAAATGCAAGAAAGGAATTTTCAAACCAGCTGTTGCATTTGCATATACAGTGGTACCTCTGCCTAAGAACGCCTCTACTTACGAACTTTTCTAGAAAAGAACTGGGTGTTCAAGATTTTTTTCCTCTTCTCAAGAACTATTTTCCACTTATAAACCCAAGCCTCCAAAACTGTAACCGGAAAAGGCAGTGAGAAGCCTCTGTGGGGCCTCTCTAGGAATCTCCTGGGAGGAAACAGGGCTGGAAAAGGCAGTGAGAAGCCTCTGTGGGGCCTCTCTAGGAATCTCCTGGGAGGAAACAGGGCTGGAAAAGGCGGGGAGAAGCCTCTGTGGGGCCTCTCTGGGAATCTCCTGGGGCCGGAAAAGGCAGGGAGAAGCCTCTGTGGGCCTATCTAGGAATCTCTGGGGAGGAAACAGGGCTGGAAAAGGCAGGGAGAAGCCTCTGTGTGGCATCTCTAGGAATCTCCTGGGGCTGGAAAAGGTGTTGAGAAGCCTCTGTGGGGCCTCCCTAGGAATCTCCTGGGAGGAAACAGGGCTGGAAAAGGTGGGGAGAAGCCTCTGTGGGGCCTCTCTAGGAATCTCCTGGGGCCGGAAAAGGTGGGGAGAAGCCTCTGTGGGGCCTCCCTAGGAATCTCCTGGGAGGAAACAGGGCCTCCACTCTCCCTGTGGTTTTCCTAATTGCACACATTATTTGCTTTTACATTGATTCCTATGGGGGGAAATGCTTCTTTTTACAAACTTTTCTACTTAAGAACCTGGTCATGAAATGAATTAAGTTCGTAAGTAGAGGTACCACTGTATGTGCAGGTTGATGCTTTAATTTTTACATATCTCACTTTAACTTTATATACATACTTCATGCATGCACCCAAATAGATGTAAGTATATATATTCCATAAGAAAGGAAAGGAATTGGCCATTCATTTCCTGGCACAGTATGTTAAAAAGTCAAGCAGCATGGGAATTGTCCAATAGAGAAAGGATGGTAGCTCGCAATCTGGACTGAACACCTGGCAGACAGCTGCCAAAGCATTCCGATCCAGATTGAATTTTCTTAAACCATCTTAGAGTTTATTTGATATGAACATGGGAAAAAAATAGCTTACACGTAGAGTGCCTGGCATGATTTAGCCTCGTTTCATTTTAAATGGCTCAATAATTTCATGCTGTTGTCACCAAATGTTTAAGGCCTAAAGACTATTTTTGATATACTGTATACCGGAGTGTTCATCTGCCTACCTTTCTTAACGCTAGGAAATTAGCTCCAACATATCACTCCTAGTAAAATTAAGTCACTAAAGGAGGGTTAATTTGCAATGCATTAATAAAATGCTAGTGATTCTGTTAGATAGGGTGAATGGAAGAATCAGAAAGAAGTGGCTTCAAAACAACAGCTCTTTATTTGGCAACTATTTACAACCCAGCTAAGGCTCTGTCTGACAGCCAGCCCTTTCATAGGGTGCTGCCAGACAGTCTAGCCAATCACCAGTCAGTATTTTCCCTCCAGAATGGAGGACCTGACTGAAGCCTATGTGCTTCAGTCTGAGAATGTAACAGATTCAATCTTAATAATTATCCTTTTATTTTTTTCTGTATTTTTAGAATGAAAGACACACTTTTTTCCTTCCTAAAAGAGGGTAAAAATCTGGATGTGTCTTATACACTGAATATAGACCAGCTCAAATGGAGCTTTTGGAGGCTGAAACAGCCTCTCAAATTGAATTTTGCAAAGCTGAAAACAACCTCTCAAATGGAGCTTTGCAAGGCTAAGATACCTGTTCCAAACTGTTTTCTAAGGACACTAGCCAGATTTTCCCTCCCCAAAAACTAAGGTGCATCTTATATTCCAGTGTGTCTTTTAGTCCAAAAAACATGGTACTTTTATCTTCATTATTTTTATAAATAATTTAAGATGCTGAACATACCTAATACAGTGGTACCTCTACTTAAGAACTTAATTCGTTCTGTGACCAGGTTCTTAAGTAGAAAAGTTTGTAACAAAAAGTAATTTTTCCTATAGGAATCAATGTAAAAGCAAACAATGCATGAGATTGGGGAGGCCCTGTTTCCTCCCAGGAGATTCCTAGAGAGGCCCCATGGAGTCTTCTCCCTGCCTTTTCTGGTTACAGATTCGGAGGCTCGAGTTTGTAAGTGGAAAATAGTTCTTGAGAAGAGGCAAAAAAATCTTGAACACCCAGTTTTATCTAGAAAAGTTTGTAAGTAGAGGCATTCTTAGGCAGAGGTACCACTGTACAGTATTCCTTTCTCCTCCTATTTATTACTGGAAAATAACAGTCACAATCTTGCAAATTGGAAATGAATGAGCAAATATTGTGTTAAATTATAATATTGCCATACAATAATCTTATATTCATAGGTAGAATCTCACACATCCGGTTAAACAACATTTGTTTGCTTTTGCTTTAGTACATATTTATGCATGATTATTTGCTTTCCTAGAATAAATTATATATAATGCTAAGCAAAAATGCACAGATTTTTGTAAAACTGTAAAATGTACAAGCATTCCCAATCAGTCATTAACTGAACTCTAAATTCTGCAAGACCAGTTTATGGAATATAGGAAACTGATCTTACTCATGTTCTTTTAGCTCTGCTAAACTGTGACCATAAAGCACACATTTCCAAATAGTTTGAGTGGATGAGTGTACATTTGGGTGGGTCCATCTGTGAGAAACCCTCACTCTTCTATACACCTTTCTATCCTATAAAGCTTTTAAGTAAAACAGTTGCAGCTCTTTGCAATACCATTTAAATAAGAATATAAATATGTTTACATTTGAAGTTAATTAAATACTGTTTGTTTTGGGAGAATAGGAGCTTAGAATCGGTAAGAATTTCAAATGTCCCTGAATCTATTCCAAAATTACATAGGAAGACCTTACCCACAACTGTGCTCATTGGTCAATATTATACTTATAGAAAGTAGGAAGAAATGTAACATTATCTTCTTACTTTTGTGTCTTGGTAGCAGTTATTGAAAGGACAAAAGACATATCACATTTTATTTTAGACGTAGGATTAATAGGCACATGTATTTTTTTCTTCCATGAATTTGTTTGATTCCATTTTAAAACTGTCGCGGTTCATGAGTATCACTACAGTAATAGATTTGATTTAGAAAATGCATCCAGAAGAAACCAAAACTGACAAATTTGTCCTTATAAGTAAAAGGTTTGTGTACCTAGCTCATAACACTGAGTTTGAATCTCTGTGAATTCAGCTAACTAAATTAAATGGAACTGAATTAAATCTGTTATTATTATTTTTATTGACTTTTCACCTTTGATAGGACTAGATTGTCCTTTTCCGTTGTAGAAATAGTTCTCCCTGTCCAATTTGCCTTATGTAGATACGGTGAAAATTTTATTCATTTTGTTTTCCGTAAAGAACTTGTATGTTTATTCCTATGTGACATAAAAGAAATTTGGGAAATGTGTTTGTACCTAATAATAAAATATGGTCTTTAGATTGAGAATGATCTAGAAACATTACATCCAGGAGGAACCATGGGCTGTTTTTCATAACTCTTAGGACTGCTTCGTAAGGAATACAAACATCCTATATTGAATTTATTCCTGTGTAGAAGCTGGAGCAAATATATGTAAACTGACAGAATTATCAATAGTTCTGCAAGTGTTCAAACATTTGGCAGCGGATTTTTTTTTAATGAAATAAACATTGTATATTCTAAAAGAAATATGTTTTTACAGTGAAATGAAGAGAGCAGTATATACAGTTTATAGCTAGATAAACTATTTTTCCAATTATCTATCGCACGTATCTAATGTGAACAATAAGTGAAAAATATAATATACTAAATGACCCCAAAAAATAAACAAGAGAACTAACTAAATGAATGAGTTTTATAGCTAGATAAACTATTTTTCCAATTATCTCTCGCATGTATCTAATGTGAACAATAAGTGAAAAATATAATACTGTATACTAAATGGCCTCAAAAAAAGAAACAAGAGAACTAACTAAATGAATGAGGGAGGGAGGGAGGGAGTAGGAAGGAAGGAAAAATTTCATGAGATAGTATTTGATTAGTCATGCATAGGATTGTATTATATGAGCCACATGTTCTGAAAATAGAAAACTTATTTTCTAGATACAAAACAGAAACGAACAGAAAATATTTCATGAAAATGCATGTGTTTGCCCTCTCAGAAATGCCACACACACACCCAAATGTATTTTTATAGGCAAATCATCTGTACTTTCTGCTTGACTGGCCCATTCCCACTTCCTAACTCCCAGCCCATTGCAAATACATCAATACCGATCACCCAGTGCTCACATTTCCTAGTTTCTATCTGCTGTTTCTGACCTAGTTTCCATATTTACATCTGCTGTTTCTGCCCTAAGTTGCACCTATCCCTTAAATGCTTCATCCCATTCTAGTAGCAGCCTAGGTCTATGGGCTTCCCCTCCAGCGTCTGGTAATTGCCCTGGGCAGCCACTTTGCTCTTGAATACCAAGCTATTCTGGTTCCTTGTTGATTGACAGCTGCTCTTTTTAAAATAGTAATTGCAATTAATTCAACAGTTAAAACTGAGCCAGTAAAAATAAACTATCCTCAATTCTTGAAAATGTCCAAAGATACTTCACAAGAAGAGCCCTTCACTCCTCCACTCGAAATAGAATACCCTATGAGACTTTCAATCCTGGGCCTAGAAAGTTTAGAACTAAGACGCCTTAAACAAGATCTAAGTATTGCCCACAAGATCATATGCTGCAACATCCTGCCTGTCGGCGACTACTTCAGCTTCAACCACAACAACACAAGAGCACACAACAGATTTAAACTTAATATTATCCGCTCCAAACTTGACTGTAAAAAATATGACTTCAGTAACCGAGTTGTCGAAGCGTGGAACTCATTACCGGACTCCATAGTGTCATCCCCAAACCCCAACACTTTACCCTTAGATTATCTACGGTTGACCTATCCAGATTCCTAAGAGCTCAGTAAGGGGCGAGTACAAGTGCACTAGAGTGCCTTCTGTCCCCTGTCCTATTGCTCTCCTATATCTCCTATACCTTTCTTCTATTCCTATATCTCTTCTTCTATTCGTTCATTGATATGTTCTATTACTATATCTTCTTTTCTATTATTTCTTAGTTATATTTTACTATCAGTATCTCCTCTATAACCTTCATCATGTATTTTACTATGTGTATATAGATATATACCCACTAAAACCCTCATTGTGTATTGGACAAAATAAATAAATAAAATATACACTGATGCTCCATTCATCCCTTACATCTCCCAGTGGATATGCTTTATGTTTTTGCCTGAGCTCCCTTACTTTCCCAGCCCTGGATCCAGTGCTGCAAAGCTTTCCTTCCTTTATGTTACTGTAAAGGAAAAAAGAAAGAAGTCTGCCTTAGCATCAAAGGAGGTAATGTGGGAAAAGGCTATGAAGGCAGATATAAGTGGCCTTGCACCACCCATGGACTGCACTGAATACAAGATCTAAGCTTGTTGCCAAGTCTCCTAAATCAAAAATCAATTTCTGAAGCTGAGTTAAGAAACAGCCATAGCAATAGCATTTAGACTTATATACTGCTTCATAGTGCTTTTACAGCCCTCTCTAAGCGATTTACAGAATTGGCATATTGCCCCCAACAATCTGGGTCCTCATTTTACCTACCTCAGAAGGATGGAAGGCTGAGTCAACCTTGAGCCAGGGGTGAGATTTGAACTGCTGAACTACAGCTAGCAGTTAGCTGACATAGCCTGCAGTGCTGCACTCTGCGCCACCCTGGCTCTTGTGCAGCATGGGAGAAAGGCAAGGCACAAAGCAATGGACCAAAACTAATCAAGGAGATGACCAACCTAGAACTAAGAAGAAATTAAGTTTGAACAATTGATCAGTGGAAGGGCTTGCGTCCAGAAGTTGTGGATGCTCCAACACTGGAGGATTTTAAGATATTATTATTATTATTATTATTATTATTATTATTATTATTATTATTATTATTATTATTTAGATTTGTATGCCGCCCCTCTCTGCAGACTCGGGGCAGCTCACAACAGTGACAAAAACAATATATACTGACAAATCTAATAATTAAAATCTAAGATAACAATTAAAAATCTAACAGCAAGGAACCCCAATATAAAAAACATACATACAATCATATCATGCACTAGGATTATACAGGCAGGGGGAGATGTTTCAATTCCCCCATGCTTGATGACAGAGGTGGGTTTTAAGGAGTTTACGAAAGGCAAGGAGGGTGGGGGCAATTCTAATCTCCGGGGGGACTTGGTTCCAGAGGGCTGGGGCCGCCACAGAGAAGGCTCTTCCCCTGGGTCCCGCCAAATGACATTTATTTATTTATTTATTTATTTATTGGATTTGTATGCCGCCCCTCTCCGTAGACTCAGGGCGGCTATTGTTTTGTTGATAACTATTTGTCTGAAATGGTATAGTTTCCTGATTTCATTATTGATACAAAACAAAAAGATTATCTCTGCCAACTGCTCTGGAGCCCCAATAAGTGTCACCAGAGGTGGTATTCAACAGGTTCTCACCAGTTCTAGAGAACTGGTAGCAGAAATTTTGAGTAGTTCAGAGAACCGGTAAATGCCACCTCTGGCTGGCCCCATCCCCATCTATTCTCTGCCTCCCAAGTCCCAGATGATTGGAGGAAATGGGGATATTGCAGTAACCTTCCCTAGAGTGGGGTGGGAATGGAGATTTTAGAGTGTGTTTACCCTGCCATGCCCACCAAGCCATGCCCCCCAAGCCAAGCCACACCCACAGAACCAGTAGTAAAAAAAATAGAATCCCACCATTGAGGGTGCCCCATTCTTGAGTTAGGATTGAAAAGACCCCACCTTTCATCATGTACTCTTCCCGAAGTATTTTTCTTTCTTTCTTATTTTAATGTATTCTAATTTTAATATTTCTGGACAAGGGGGACAGCATATAACATTTAATTATTTAAGAAATCAATAAAATAATCTTAGCTTTAGAAAGTCTAGGGGAATGGGAGCTATTATGAAAGAGCAGCATTTTTAGTGATATCTAAAATTATGGCGAGACATGTTTTGCATCTAGTGACTGAACAAGCACAAGATATTTTAATTTTTGTATTAAAGTAACGATTCAGAAAGATTACCTCTTCCTTGAAATAGCTCTTCTATTTACTTTCAGGAAGTTTGATTTTCCTGCAACCACAGCAAGCTGATTATTCAAATGCATTTTGATCAATTCTTTCTCTCCCTCTCAACTGTTATTTGCTGAAATTAAGTGAGTTTTGATTGGAAAATAAGCTTAACCAACTGCTTTATTAGTCAGTGGAAATTGCTTTGACTAATTGACAGTGGAAATATTGGAAGAGAAATCAAGACCTGGAAAATGTTACTTAACAGAAGTATTTCAAATTTCCTTAATCGTGTTAGAATCTTTGCAGAGATATTGAATGAAAGATGCTACTGCTCTCATCAAGACAAAAAGGTGAAAAATTCTCCCCAATAGCAAAAAGTAATTGGGTTAGACTTACTGAAATAAAGGTGATTTATCCACATTTATGCTTGGGAATATGATTTCTAGAAATGAAAGGTAAAATTGATTATTTGATTCTATTTCTCATGCAATTAAACTTCTATTTCTTGAAAATTGACAAGATCAATCCCTACCCGGTTGCCATTAGGTCAGCAGAGAAGCCACCATTTAAATTGTGCAGAGGACCAAATTCTTGCAAGAAGAAAGTTTATGAACTAAGGGCAAGTCATCTTAATTCCAGAAATTTAGCAATATGGAATCTTAAGTGGATCAGTCAGTATATATGACAGATTGGTTGGCACTGGTTGTATGCATCAGCAGGGAGAATTGAATGTCATATTGCCAAATTATGGAAACTCAGATCTTTTGGATACATTTGAAAATTTTTACCAAAACAATTTGATGCATACATTAAATTGGAACACACATGATGAAAAAGTTATAGGCAGTCCACACATAAATAGTCCCAAATTGTTCAGCAAAAAAGCCAGTTTTATGTGATTTCAAGAAACACAAGGAGAGTTGAAGCATTCTGCATTTCAGAAGGCAAGGCATTCCAAACTTTCAAGTCTACCACATAGAAGGCACATCAGCAGGCTCCCATTTTCTTAATATCCTATAACAGAAGTCTTCAAACGTGGCAACTTTAAGACTTGTGGACTTGAAGTCCCAGAATTCTCCAGCCAGCATAGCATAGCTGGCTGGGGAATTCTGGAAGTTGAAGTCCACAAGTCTTAAAGTTGCCAGGTTTGAGGACTCCTGTCCTATTAGGTTTGAAAATTTCAGGAACTATTCATGCTGGAATGCACAAGGCAGGCCAAACCTTGTCAGAATAGACAGTCATGGAAGTATCTGGGTCACAACCAGTAATGGGCAGCCAAAACTTTTACTGCCACACTGTGGGTGTGTCTTAATTTGTGGGTGTGGCTTAATGCTCATGTGACTGGGTAGGAATGGCTTGCTGGCCATGTGACCAGGTGGGAATGGCTTGAACAATCATCATTGTTCAAGTTGAACGATCATCATTCAACTTAACTGCTTGTTAAGTCCTCAAATTACTACCTTACAAGTGTTGCTCGCTGGGGTGACAATTTGCTTCGCGTTTCCTGCACTCTCCTTCCTGGGTCCCCCCTCTCCCCCCACACACACACCTCAGGCTGGGTAGCTAGGTAAACAGGTGCTGCCAGAAGCATAAATGCTGCCAGCGCCGCTTCCACCCACGCATTCTGCTTGCATCTCAGGCAGGAAGTGGCCATATGAGGGGAGGGGAGCCAGGCAGGAGAAAGGGAAGCTTGTCCGAGGCCAGGAAGGAGGAAAGAAGAAAAAAGTGAGGAGCGTAGATGCAGCAGGGAAAAAAAGAAGAGCTGAGCTGAGACCGGTAATCCAGGAAGTGACTGCCACCGATCAGCTGGAGCTGCGCACGTAGCTTCATTTCCACTGGTGGAACTGTTTTCCACGCCATCCTGCCTGCTGCCCACCCCTGGTCACAACCCATAAGACTTGAAGGTGAATGACAACCATACATTTTGAACTGAAACCAGAAGCAACTGAGCAGCCAGTAAAGCTTGACTGCAAAAAATACGACTTCAGCAACAGAGTAATCAATGCCTGGAATTCTGTGGTTTCTACTCCTAATCCCAAAACCTTTAGCCTTAGACTATCTACAATTGACCTCTCCCCCTTTCTAAGAGGTCTGTAAGGGGCGTGCATAAGCGCACCACTGTGCCTACCGTCCCTGTCCTATTGTCTTCTTTTGTTACTTTTTATCATTACTTATCTAATGTTTTATTTGTACAAATTACCACTCTATAATTATTTGACAAAATAAATAAATTAAAAAAAAAAAAAAAGCTCAGAAGGCAGCTCCTAGACTTGTGGCAAGTCATAGAAGGACCAACTTTCTCATTTTGTTTCAGAGGGGATTCAACATCATTTAGAATTGAAGAACACTCTCATCAGAACAGAACTGAGAAAGAATATGGTGCCCCCCCCCACATAGTAAGTAATTCATCAATTACTTATTTGGAAGTTATACAAACATGGTGAGATGTTCCAGAAGTCCTTAAAAATTTGGGTTTGGGGGACGGTTGTTTGGGAGGTGTCTGAACACATTTTACTCCTCCTCCCCGGCCCTATTTTTACTATAAGCCACTCAGAATTATTTTGGAATTAGGAAGCCTTTAACTCTCATAAATAAATAAATACTGTACACCTACAGAATTGTTTTGGCAGACTTTCAAGTTTCTGTTACATAACTCTACTAGCAATAAAGACTATTCCAGAAATCCAAGTAGCTCTTGGTTCCTGGGTTTTACAGCCTCAAAGGGCTTTATAGTGATGCCCTTTAGACCAGCGTTTCCCAACCGGTGTGCCGTGGCACACTAGTGTGCCGCGAGACATGGCCAGGTGTGCCGCCAAGCTCCGGCTGGGCGGGGCGCTGCCGGTACTTCCATCCTGGGGCTCCCGCTCGCAGCTGTCCCCCGGCTCCTGCTCGATGCCGCGGTTTTCGGCGCTCTCCTGCTGGGCCCCAAAGAAGGAAGGCGGGGAAAAGGAGCCTTTTTCCCGCCTTCCTTCTTTGGGGCCCAGCAGGAGAGCGCCGAAAACCGCGGCATCGAGCAGGAGCCGGGGGACAGCTGCGAGCGGGAGCCCCAGGACGGAAGTACCGGCAGCGCCCCGCCCAGCTGGAGCTTTTCTGGCGTCGACGGCAAGTGTCCTTTGTAGCCTGGCAGGAGGGCACTGGCGATGGGAGCGGGGGGGGCGGCCGCAGCAGCCGCAGGCAGTCGCGGGGAGATGGCAGCGGTGATAGGGAGCGCTCTCTCTCTCTCTCTCAGCTGACTGCAAGCGGGAGCCCTGACGATGGCGGTTGGACGTGCGGCAAGTGTCCTTTGTGGCCCGGCGGGAGGGCACTGGCGATGGGAGCGGGGGGCTGGCTGCAGCGGCCGCAGGCAGTCGCAGGGAGATGGCGGCGGCGAGAGGGAGCTCTCTCTCTCTCTCAGCTGACTGCAAGCGGGAGCCCTGACGGTGGCGGTTGGACGTGCTGCTGGCGCTGCGGGCCTGGCATATACGGTGTCCAGCAGCACGTCCAGCTGCCGCCGTCAGGGCTCCCACTTGCAGTCAGCTGAGAGAGAGAGAGAAAGAAAGAGAGACATATAAGAGAGGCAGAGAGAGAGAGAAAGAGAGACATAGCAAGAGAGGCAGAGAAAGAGAGACAGAGCAAGAAAGAGAGGCAGAGAAAGAGAAAGAGAGATAGAGAAAGAGAGAGAGAAAGAGAGACATAGCAAGAGAGGCAGAGAGAGAGAGAAAGAAAGAGAGACATAGCAAGAGAAAAAGAGAGACTTAGCAAGAGAGGCAGAGAGAGAGAGAAAGAGAAAGAAAGAGAGACATAGCAAGAGAGACAGAGAGAGAGAAAGAGAGAGAAAGAAAGAAAGAGAGATAGCAAGAGAGGCAAAGAGAAAGAAAGAGACATATAGCAAGACAGTGAAAGCGAGAGAGCAAGAGAGAGAGAGAAAAGCAAGAAAGAGATAGCAAGAGAGACAGAGAGAGAGAGCAAGGGAAAGAAAGACATAGAGGAAGGGAAGGAGGGAGAGAGAAAGAGAGAAAAAAGAGAGGAAGAAAGAAAGGGATGGAGAGAGAGAAAGAAGGGAAGGAAGGAAAAGAGAGAAAGAGGGAGAAATAGAGCGAAAGGGAGGAAGAGAGAGGGGTTTTTTGTCCAAACTTTTCTTTAGCCCGCCCGCCCCCCCCGCCCCGCCCCCCCCCCTTCAGTGTTCCCCAGGATTTTGAAAATATGAATAATGTGCCGCGGCTCAAAAAAGGTTGGGAAACACTGCTTTAGACCAATTGATACTTACAAGTGATCTTCAAGGTAGCCTCATACAGGCATATTGCAGTAAACCAAATGTGAGATGACAAAAGAACAATAGAAAAGAATATTTGTAGCTCAGAGTTGGTGGGGTCCTTGATAGGATCCTTGGTGCTCTCTGAGCTTGGTTGTTTTCTTGCAGATGTTTCATTCAAGAGAACAATAAAGGCACTGGAGACCAGATTTCCAATCTGATGAAGGAATAGAAGGGGAATTTATCAAATTTGCGAATGCCACAAGATTGTGTGGAAAAGCTAATGCATTGGAAGATTCAAATGGATCAGGAGAGATTTGACCTCTGGGCCTTATCCAACAAGTTGCATTTCAGTGGTGAGAAAAATAAGGTCCTACACTTGGGTAGAAAAACCTAATATATAATAGAATATGCATACCAGGATCAAGAGTAGTAACTGTGAGAAGGACCTATGTGTCCTAATTGACCAGTCGTAGTATTCAAAAGAAATTACTACTGCTTCTGTGAGCGTGGCTTGCTGGTCATGGCAGGGGAAGGCTACTGCAAAAATCTCCATTCCCTTCTCACTCCTGGGAAAGGTTACTGAAAAATGTCAATTTTCTCCTGATCAACTGGGACTCGGGAGGCAGAGAATAGATGGGGATGAGGCTAGTCAGAGGTGGTATTTACCTATTCTCCAAAGGGCTCAAAATTTCTGGTACCGGTTCTACAAACTACTCAAAATTTCCATTATTCATACTCCAGAAGTGGTCAGAATCCGCTGAAACTCGCCTCTGTAGTGCACCACTTAAGTGTGAGCCAGCAGTGTACTACAACTGGCAAAAATCCAGTGCAATCCTAGACTCCATCAACAGAAGAATAGTGTCAAGACAATGACAAGTGATGGTACAGCTTTACCCTTGGAATAGCTGTGGTCATCATGATACCAAAAAGATGTTGAAACCCTGGAAAGCATGCAGAGAAAATCAATAAAGATAATAATAATAATAATAATAATAATAATAATAATAATAATAATAATAATAACAACAATAATAATAATAATAATAATAATAATAATAATAATAATAATTTATTAGACTTGTATGCCGCCCCTCGCCGAAGACTCTGAAGATAAAGGGACTGGACACTAAATAATATGACAAACAGTTGAAAGAGTTAGGTATTGAAGAGAAGGATCAGATGGTACAATGAAAAGAAAAGATATAATCTAGAATGAGAAATTTTCTGATAATGAGAGCTATTAATCAATTAAATAGCTTGTTTGTTGGGGTTGTGGTGCTCTATCACTGTAGGTTGACAAAAATAGACCGGACAACCATTTGGCTTGAATAGCCTTGAGCAGAAGTTTGGACTAGAAGACCTCTGAAATCCAGCCTATGTTTCTATGCTTTTTAATGAATAATCCAGAGCAGAGCAGAGCTACTTCAACCACTACTTTCTCCTATTTCTTTTGCAGAGGCCATGAGTCCAAGAGAAACTCCCAATTGCAGAAATCTTTTTTTTTAATTACAATCAGTTTTCAAGAATAAAAATATATAAAGGAATTAAGCGTTTTCCTTTTGTTCTTACAAAATATGAACTATATCCTCCAAGATAGGGGTCATCAATCTTTCAGATCTCAGGAACCACTAAATTCATAATTTTAAATCCTATGAACCACTAATACATTTTTAAAAAACATAAATAGTATTTAATGCAGTATAAAAAATGCAGATAATTTTTCTGCAGACCATCAAAATTTTCTCACAGACTACCAGTGGTCCACAGACCACCGTTTGGTGACCACTGCTCTAAGAGGTCACTTTATTTAAATTCTGGTTCAAGACTAAATATCTACATATGGCGCTTTTTTTTCCAAACTCAAAGAGAAATGGAAGTAGGCCACAGTATAGTAATGGTTTCCTGAAAACTTAATGAGCAAATGCCTTTTCTTTTGTAGATGAAGAATCAAAGAGCATTTGCGGAAAGTTTTGAGATGCAGACATGTTGCTGCAATACATTGATCATTACAAGACCAAATAGAACCTGGAACCAAGACTATTTGGAGTGACATGTCGAAAACAGGTTTTGTGACAAAAAGAAAAATCCCACTGTAATTGTTTCTTCCTGGAAAGACTCTGCATTCTTTGGACTACAGATAAATCTCTTCTCTGTCCTCATTCTAAATTTGATCTTTACACACTGGTACAATCTCCTTTTAAAATGTTTGTCTTCTCTCAATTATGAAAAGGTAAGTAGTCTCTTTCATTTTAACACATTTCCTCCAGCTGCGCTTGTATGTTTAACAGGAACTTGCTCTCAGTCCAAAGATCAGCTCTTACAGGATTTTTAAAACCTGAACCAAAGCCAACTTTATTTCTTTGTTGAGTTTCACAAGGAAGCACAGGATAAAGGCAGCTGGAATACACAGTTTTGTTAGTGGTGATTATGGGTTGATGAGAAAAATGAGATTTCCAAATAGTCCTTTCCCTCCTTGTTTATCCCTTTATTTGGCTAAAGTTCCACATCTGCTTATTAAGGAGAAGTGTGAACCAATCAAAATATGCATATTGAACTGGGACAGAGCCAGAGCTATCACTAACAAACAATAGCTCTGAATTGTTCTGATTTACTCAGAGCTTGTTTTGGCACATCTAGACCTCTCAAAGCCTCCAGGCATCAGATGAGGACTTTAACAGCATTCCTAGTTCACCCTGTGTAGGTGATGTATAATTGAGTACCATCAGCATACTGATAAGTTAGATATATCAACCTTGCTATATAAGGTATATACTGTAGCTATATACGGTATAACTTCAAGCAGGTTAATGTTGATGTAAACAGCACAATGTGTTAAAATGAAATAGACTGAGCCCTATGACACCTGCAGTGAAACAACCATAAGCTCTTATAACACATTTTCATCAAATTAGCTTACAAAGAAAAAGCCCAACAACAACTTGTGGCAATTGCATCTCTGATCACAGAATAACAGAGTTGGAAGGGACCTTGCAGGTCTTCTAGTGCAACTCCTTGGTCAATCAAGAAGGTGCAGAAAAGAGCAACCAAAATGATTAGGGGACTTGAAACCAAGACTTACAAAGAGAGATTGGGGGAACTGGGCATGGATAGCCTAGAGAAAAGGAGGGCCAGAGGAGACATGATAGCTGTATATAGGTATATGAGGGGTTGCCACAGAGAGGAGGGGGCCACTCTATTCTCTAGAGCACCAGAGGGCCAGACGAGGAACAACGGCTGGAAGCTGACCAAGGAGAGATTCAACCTAGAAGTAAGGAAGAACTTCCTGACGGTCAGAGCGATCAACCAGTGGAACAACCTGCCTGCGGAGGTTGGGAACTCCCCAACTCTGGACACTTTCAAGAGGAGATTGGACTGCCATTTGGCTGGGGTGCTTTAGGATTCCTGCTCAGGCAGGGAGTTGGACTTGATGACCTTCATGGTCCCCTTCAACTCTAACAATAAATAAATAAATTAATTAATTAATTAAATTAATTAAATTAATTAATCTTATATTATTTCAGAAAACTGATTGTCCAATTTCTTTTTTAAAATCTCCAGTGTTGGAGCACTCACAACTTTTGGAGGCCAGTTGTTTCACCGATTGTCTTTCAGATCTTTCCGAAATTGTCTTTCAGCTCTCCTCTATTGACAACTTTCTCAGGCCACTTCCTTCTACTATTTGTTGAGGTAGAAAACTGCAGGAATAGCCAATCCCCTGGCTCACAATTTTGAGAAGGTTCATGCAGCAACCTTCCAGGCTGCTCCAAGGATGCCCTCCCACAATTAGCAATTTGAGTAGCTCTACAGTAATATCTCCAGCTCCTAGGTCTTGATTATTGCAGCTGAAGCAAAATTAGACCTTTTCCTCACTATTCCTCTATGTGAGGAATCTCTAATGCTTAACAGATGATAATCATCATCCTACCTTGCCAATCTAATTCTTCTTTTGATTTTTTTTCCTTCCACTTTCTCTTCCGCCCCTTCCTCTTTCTGATAGAGATTCTCTCATGTTTAACAAAGACCATACATGAGTCTTATTCTTGTATCTAGAGGCCCTTGTTTATATTTCACATAAATGAGACCACTTCTTCTTGTATTCAGTGAAATTAAGAAGGAAATCTAATCTTTAAAAATTAAATTACAGATCTAAAGGCAAGCTCTATTTCATCGTTAAATCTTATAAACTGGTTTGGAAGACTTTGATATTTTCATTTTAGTTTTGGGATATATTTTGTGGTTAAAATGCTTCAAATATATTTTAAATCAGAAGTTGTAAATTTGTAGATCCCTGTTTTATGAAAGGCTCACAGAAAGTGATGCATTTTTGGGTTCAAAGCCTTAATTGTCCTTTGAATTCTGACACTGTTGTAGTATAAAAAGTAATCCCAGGATCCCCTGCTATTTTCCACATATTACAGCACCAATTTACCAAGCAAGTTACTCATCTAGAACTCAATTGCCTATCTGCCCCAGATTGCCATAATGAAAATAAATCCTTGGATGAGACTTCACACATATTGACCAAGAAAGCTTTTTTCCCCTTTCCTGTTAACCTCCTAGTGATGGACATATTTGGAAGGTTGTGAAAAGCTGGACTAAAAAAATCATGGAATGTGCCCATAGTACCAAAAGATGAGGATTTTCTGGGAGAAAAAAAGGGAATATAGCACAGGAATCAGTGAAAGGCTGCAAAATTTTTAACTATCACAATATGGGCATCATTTATTTTGTAGGTGCAGTTTGTCGGTCATGTGACCGGGGGATGGCTTAAAGGTCATGTGACTGGCTTAAAGGTGGCCAACTTAATGTCACACGAATCAAGTGTTTGGGTTAGGGTTAGGGTCTAAGAGGCCTCTCCTCGCCTAAAAGAGATACAATTTCCCTATCTATTTACTATTACTGAACATTGAAAATATACTATTTAATTCTATGTATATATGCCATATGTGTACATACATATTACACACAGACACACAAAAATATACACTGCTCAAAAAAATAAAGAGAACACTTAAACAATACAATAGAACTCCAAGTAAATCAAACTTCTGTGAAATCAAACTGTCCACCTAGGAAGCAACACTGATTGACAATCAATTTCACATGCTGTTGTGCCCATTCAACTGTGTACACAACAAAGTATTCAATGAGAATATTTCATTCATTCAGATCTAGGATGTGTTATTTGAGTGTTCCCTTTATTTTTTTGAGCGGTATACATTATGTACTATATAAACTGTATGTGTAGGTACACACACACCTGCACGCACAGCTCTTCTAAAATTATATACATGCAACCTCATTTGCTGTGATAGGAAAAACATACCCAGAGCCCAGAAGCGAAAAAAAGAAAAAAAATCCAAAATTTTCTACCGGTTCTGCATACCTGACCATAACCGTAGGAGCCCATCACTGACAGGTGTGTTAAACTCAATTTCATTAAGGTCCTCAACTGGATTATGTTTGACCTTGGTGGCGGAGCTGGGAGCCAGCTTGATGTCACTCATTTCATTCATTCATTTCATTTTATTGGATTTGTATGGCGCCCCGCTCCGTAGACTCGGGGCGGCTAACAACAGTGGTAAAAACAACATGCGACAATCCAATACTAAAGAAGCTAAAAACCCTTATTTTAAAACCAATCATACATACAAACGTACCATACATAAATTGTGGAAGCCTAGGGGGAAAGAATATCTTAATTCCCCCATGCCTGATGACAGAGGTGGGTTTTAAGAAGCTTGCAAAAGGCAAGAAGGGTGGAGGCTATTCTAATCTCTGGGGGGAGTTGGTTCCAGAGGGCCGGGGCCGCCACAAAGAAGGCTCTTCCCCTGGGTCCTGCCAAACGACATTGTTTAGTTGACGGGACCCGGAGAAGGCCAACTCTGTAGGACCTAATTGGTCGCTGGGATTCGTGTGGCAGAAGGCGATCCCGGAGATAACCTGGCCTGGTGCCACTCATATCAGGGGTGCCATGCATCTGCCCCAATCTCCATTTTCTCTGGCAGTGGCACCTGCCAGACAAAATGCCCTGCCTTCACTGTTTCCAGGACAGCCCTGCCTTCACTGTTTCCAGGACAGCCCTGCAGGCCAGATCTAAGCACCTCATGGATCTTGAGTTTGACACCCCTGGTATAGCAGGCAGAGCTGTCTTTTGAAGAAGAGAACCCAAACTGCATTTCCTGGTGTTGACTTTGAAAGCTGATGTCTTTTCCTGGTGCTGAGTGGGGGCTGCTCATCTGGGCATTCTATCATGCTGACAGCCTCTTGAAAAACTGCCTGTGCCAGCTGCTTTGCATTATTGTTAAGCTCTCGGTCTCCAAATAGCTCCATCAATCCAACTTGTCAAGGTTTGTTGTCCCCTTATAGTGGCCAAAACAAAAAGTAAATCTAAGGAGCAGCTGTGTTTAAAAACAAAATTCAAGCAAAGGAAATAGAGAGGTGGAGGAATGTAATCAAAACCCTTAATGCAAATTCCAAAAAAGCGGGCCTTTATTCAAACAATTAACTTCCTAAAAAAGTCAGATTGGCAATCAGAGAAGTGTTGGACTATAACCCAAGGTTATTAATAATGATAAAATTTACTTAGGTTTTCTATAATGTTTCTTTTAGCTTTGCCCATGTGATAGAAAATTTGCAATTCACCAAAGCTGCACAAATTATTGAGATTCTAGAGTACTTTTTTACATTATTGTATATGGAATAAAATAAACAATTAGCAAAATCAAGTATACTGGAACAGCCCTAGCTGCCTGTCTATTGATGAAATTGGCAGGAACTGCTCAGGAAAAAAAGGATATTAGGATTCTGGTAGAAATTTCACTAAACAAGCGATGTGAATGAAATGGAAAAATTCACTGTTAGAAAGTAAAAAATAAAGTAAAAAATAAAACATTAATCTTTACATTACAGTGCTGTTCAGTATTATATTCATAACTTCTTAAAGAGAAAATAAAAGAGTGTGAAAAATATATAGAAAAATATATGCTAAAACTGAGAGTTTGAGTATCTTTCCAAATCATGAATAGCTGAAATAATTGGAATCTTTGCATTGAAAGGACTATGGAGTCCTTTCTATGGAGATCATTACAGAAAATTCATAAAGAAAATAGAGAGAATAGATGGAGATAAAATTATTTTTATAAACATGAACCTGATTGTCAATTAGTTCAGAGCAGATCAAAAGAAGTACTTCTTTAAATATTGTCTAATAACTATGATGCTATAGTATTGTCTGTAACCTATTTGGGACTTTTCTAGAATTATCTAACTGGTTGCTGATTGAAGACAAAAGGCTGAGATGATAGGACATGTATGTTATCTGTCTAAATGCACACATCTGAAATTGTACGTGCAATACCTTGCTGTCCCTACACTCTCCCAGCTACTTAGAGTTGGCTATAGTGATTATTTTATTCAGGGAGGGGGTTTTTTCCTCTTATGCATTTACTTTGAAGGAAGAAAGTGGCAGATCCTCCTACTTTTATTCCTTCTTGCTTTTTATAGAATATCTATAGAATCAACTATAAACTACTGTATAGGCACAGAGCAACAAGGTGTGTAAGGCTACTTCCTTAGCAGCGTGAATGTACAAGAGTATTGAAAAGAGAGATGTCATTTATTATGCATATTGCTTAATTAAATCTTTCATATCTAAATTGGGATTGGATGTAATTGTTTTCTTCCACTTCAGTGCAGCTGGCTTGAACCACCACAGCCATTTCAGAGGCTTTTTAATTTTACATTTTGTTCAGAGAAAATTGGAACACCAAATGGTTTTAAAGTCTCATTTCCAAAAAAATGTTAAAACATGCTTAATGGCTAGTCATCCTTTAAAAAACTATGTTCAGTTCCACACAACACTTGAAGAAGGACCCAATCCCACCATGATAAATTCTGAGTTATCATCAGAGGTCTAGAAAGAAACTGATACTTCCAAAAACAAAATAAGGAAACAGAGAAATGAGGGGGATGGATTAGCATTTTATCTGCTCAGAATTAAAATTCAGGATTACAGATTTACATTCCAGATGACAGTTTAAATAGGATATTTTTTTTAAAAAAAATAGTTTATTCTCTAAGGCACAAAGTTTATTTTGGAAAGCTTTAGAATCCAACATGCTGAACTAAAGCTTTTTATTCATGATAATATCTAACAAATCTTAGAAATTGGAGGAAACATAGCACATTTTTAATCTGTTTCCTTTAGGATTTCCATAGATACCCCTGCTTTGTAAATACTTTTAACTTCCCTGGTAAATTTTCAGTGGACACATAATAGAGCTGTGCTCATAGGAATTTGGTATCTGAGTTAGATTAGTGGGAAACCATTAATACTGTTTCCCCATTTTGTTTTTAATATTTTACTGTAATGTAATTTTGCTTCAGTTCTTGGCAACTTTCTGACACTTCATTAAACACATTGAAAGTAATGGGGGGAAAGAAAGTAAATTGTGGTTCCTGAAATATCAGTCAAATTATCCATAATAACGTTTTTAGAAGCCAAGCTCTCATTGGTACTTATTTCTGTTCTGCTCAAATTATAGGAAAGAAGAACCTAACTTGGATTTTTAATATCAGCGTTCCTGATAGAATAGTAATTAAATAGAATCAAAGTATCTGAAGATAATATCTTATAAGCAGTTCACATCAACAGCTGGAACATGTCTTTTATCATACTTCCATCTAGGAAATAATTAGATAATTTACCATTATGTCAAGAGAGCCATTGCCCCCTTAAAACATGAGGGTTTTTTTTTTAAAAAAGAGAGGTAGTATGAGATCAAGATAAGTATTATACTATGAGTGAGAAAATAAAAGCAGTTAAATTTTATCTTCAACTATTGTTTCAATCATTATAACCTTAAAACATGCCAACCCCAAAATCGGCCCTGTTCCAGAAGCAGTACAGCTTCATCGTGGACCTTAACTGTTGGAGCTATTAAACTGTGGAAGAGTATGTTTTGCTGAAGTCATAAATTGCTCCATCATGGAGGTTTTCAAGAAAAGATTGGTCAGCCATTAGTCCAGGTTATTTCTGCATTGGTCAGGGGTTTGGATCAGAGCTCCAATGTTCCTTCCAACCCTATGATTCTTTGACCCATTTTAAAGTTAGATTACTTTCAGAGTTGACCTAAGTTAGACCCTAATAATAAATCAAATAAAAGAAAAATGTTAAATATGCAGGCATCCATGCTTCCTTCAGGTCTGTAATTTGAAAGAGGCAACTTTCTATCCTGTAATTAACTTTTAAATAATACTTTCGTTGAGAAATGTAAGAAATCTTGTATTAAGAAAAATTAGTGGGGAAAGACCAAAAAACAAAGTCTATAATAATTTTTGAAAACCTCTTCCATATATTGCTCAAGAAGGTTCAGTAAGGCACGTAACATACTCTGATTAAACTTTAGGTGAAATTCTGTGGCAACTTTTATAATTATAATATAATGAAGGCTACTAAATCATTTCTTAGCAGTACATAAATAAGACTTTGTGAATTCAAGTAAAATCTTTAGCTACTGCTCACCTTTCCCTCCTGTGTGGCCAAAAAGGCCCTGTTACTAGCTAAAGACCTGAAATAGTGATTTAAGACAAATGTTAGTATTTTGCTAAACAATTCAATAAATAAAGCAAACCTGCACAATTTAGTCATCTAGTTGAGTTTATTTTCAGCGAAAACATCTGGTTCAGAAACAACAAGTAGAGAAAATAAAACTAAATCTTGGTTGATTCTTTAGGAAACTTATAAGCAGTAGCTCATCCATGATTTTAAACCATGGTTAACACAATAGTAGATACTATTTTAATGTCAGTTAATATTTTCAACCAATATCAATGAATGGAAAACTGCACCATTAAACAAAGAACAAACCTTCAGCATGTCACTTTTATTTCATGCAAGGTCTTTGACCCACATAAATATTCCTAGAAAATAAAAATGATGGGTGTAGCCTTGTATTCTAAGAAATTGTGCCAGAAAGAAAAACAAAAGTAACCTTCATGATAGAAAGTATCTTGAAGGCTATGGGAAGCAGAGACCTTTCCTTGAGCTGTTTTGTAAAAACATCTCTGACGTGTATTGAAAATTCTGAAAGTGTTTTTTCTACCTCAGACAGATTAATCCTTTCGCCCTCTTCAATTTAAAGAATGCCCATTCCCTTTAACATTAACAAGAAGAGATAAAAATAAAAGCAATGCTTCCATTTCTTAATTTGGCGGTAGGACGAGAATGTTGCTGTTAAACATTCCTTCTTGCTTAGTTATGTTTATTCTGTTAATGGTTTTATAGTTTTATATATATAAATCACCCAAAGCTTTGAAACTGGGGAAGAATAGGAATGACATACAATAAGTAAATATCTTTTCAGTTTATATACTCTCCATATGTTTTCTGTCCCATCTTAAAATAGCCCATAGATATTTTGAGCAGATTTGGTTCTTGGTATTAGCAATGTAGCAGGTGTATAAATGAGTTTCAAAGAAATTAAGAGCATTCTCACAGATGTACTTGTGTCTTCAAATATATTACCAAAAACATTAACAGTTTGACTGATGCTCTATAAAAATATTGATCACAATTCATAATAAGTTGCCTGGATCTAAAATCATAAAACAGTGAGTTATTAGCTGGTTTATACATGCAGACATTGTCATTTTCTACATCATAAACGTTTATTTCCTTGCTAATTAGTAGAGGTTCATTGTTCAAAAGTTAAAGTATTCCTAAAACCTTGCAGTTGTGTGTTAAGTGTTTTCCATACAGTTGCACCCCCTTCCAATCTGGTATAGAGCAGATGGTATTACTGTGCAATTAACAAGAACCCGGAGTTATCCGTTTGCCTATATATTGAGTGGAGAGGGTTGGGGGAATTAAATAAGTTGAGTAATAAAATTTCATCCATAATATTTTGTGTGAAACAGGAAAGGGAAACATTTATGTATTTATGTTGAGCAATTCAATCTATACATTAATAATCCTGTCACTGCTGTATTAGTGCACTATTTTGACATCTTAATAATTAAATGAAAAACAAAATCCCAACCATAGCAACTGTTAGTTTTTGTATCTGTAAGCATGAAAGGGGCACACACTTATATAAACAGCAGTAGTAAGTCATAAACAGCCTGATTCAAAAGTTCCTTTTAACCATCTTCTCCTTGACATTATCATAGCAATGCTATGTTTATTCCCTAAAAGCACCCTGCAATATCAATTGGAACCAGTGAGCATGAAATCATTAAAGTTCCCAGAGAAGACAAAGGATTGCCCCTTAATCATTTCTTCAGCAATGCCTGATTAAATTAAGGCAGAAGGAACATGTACCTCTGAAAAGCCTCCTAAAGCATTATATCATTTCGCTTTTTCTCCCCCTCATTTAAAGTCAGGAGCTTTTATCATATTTATATGGCACAGCGCAGCTAATGTCATAGGAAGAAAAGTAGGATCTATTTTCAAGGATGGACATGAATTGGGACTTCTTACTTCCGTGTGTTTGTCAGAATAACTCCAAAGACATCTCAAGCACCACACTTAAAGATAGCAGATTGAAGTCTCCCAAAACCATAAGTCTAGGAAACTTCATTCCAGCCCAGAAATGGAGTGGAGTTCAGGAAGAGATTGTTATAGAGGAAAATTGATACAATAACAATTATCTAACCATCTGATTTGTAGAGTCCATCTTGAGGAACATGTTTTCATAACTAGAGAGTTGTAGGGTAGGACCAGTGAAGGGCTACCAAAACAATTATCTAACCATCTGATTTGTATAGTCTATCTTGAGGAACATGTTTTCATAACTAGAGAGTTGCAGGGTAGGACCAGTGAAGGGCTACCAAAATGTTTACTATCACACTGTGGGCATGGCTTATGCAAGATGCCCTGCATTTTCTTTCAACATCTTTCAGTGCAAATTGGGTGCTCAGGGATGGAGCTCCATTTTCGCTATTCCACTGCGTTCCTTCCCATCTGGGCAGCAGCCCACCCCGAGTAGGACTCATGAAAGCTGTAAGAATTATTTAATGATAATTGCCACATCCCCGCCTGTGCCTCCGAATCTCAGAGTCTTGAGTGTGATGCCACAATTGAAAATCAACTGGGCAAATTTCAGAAAAGGTGCACCCTACCTGATTATACGTGCCCTATCAGTTCTCTCATGCACAATCAAATCATGGATAATAGAGACCATACTACATACCAACCTTACCCATTAATGATCACACCATGGATGACAGAGGTATTATTATAGATTGACCTGCCATTCAGTAGTAGCATACAGAAGCCAGGGTGGCTGAAGGTCCACTTGCAAGGCATCATAGCTAAGATCAAAAATCTGAAACTCTTAAGAGACAATGGTTTCATGGTGGCTAAAATTGACCTGCTCTTTGTCCAATTCAGTGCCATGAAGGGGATGTAAAACAGATGGAACACATATATTTTACCTGTATTTTCTCTCATAATCATCTACATAATCCATTATGTAGATGATTACTTACACTTTTCAGAAAACATGATTAATATGGTTAAGGTGGCATCCTTGTTTTTCTGTATTGATCTTCAGTTTCATAATATATGTGAAGAAAAAGAACTTAGGAGGATGTAAAACATTAGCAGACTACTTTCTGTAGCTGTTCCAGTAATGTTTACAATGGTCTTTCATTTAAAAAATCATAAATTTTATATCATTCTACATTTGAGTAGGTACTTATGAAACCTCCCTGGGGCCTCTCTAGCAATCTCCTGGGAGGAAATTCATAAGTACCTCTACTTATGAACTTAATTCGTTCTGTGACCAGTTCTTAAATAGAAAAGCTTGTAAGAAGAAGCAATTTTTCTCATAGGAATCAATGTAAAAGCAAATAATATGTGCAATTGAGGAAACCACAGGGAGGATGGAGGTCCTGTTTCCTCCCAGGATATTGCTAGAGAGACCCCATGGAGGTTCTCCCTGCCTTTTCTGGCCCTGTTTCCTCCCAGGAGATTGCTAGAGAGACCCCATGGAGGCCTCTCCCTGCCTTTTCTGGTCACAGTTTCGGAGACCTGGGTTTGTAAGTGGAAAATGGTTCTTGAGAAGAGGCAAAAAAAATCTTGAACATCCGGTTCTTATCTAGAAAAGTTCATAAGTAGGAGTGTTCTTAGGTAGAGGTACCACTGTAAATATTTTTTTTTTAATTCTGGAAATAATTTGAAATAGCATTTTGGTAGGTCAAATTGTATCTAAGTGGTATGTTTCTTCAATCGAGCTTTACAGTTCTAATCCATAATCCATAACTTTTAATCCACCCTGAAGCCAGGGATGGGTTCTGGTTTTCTTTGCTGCTGCCATGCCGGGAGGGGGGCATGTGCACCGTGTGCCACACTTGTGACTTGCATGCACACATGTACATGAACAGTACTTAAAAAAACCTTCTGCATATGCGCAGAAGCTAAAAACAAGATGGCACTGCTTATAGCATCACCAAGAGAACTGGTTCGGGATGTGTGGCAGCCCTTGGTCACTCCTGGTTCTAGCAAACCCGGGCTGCCAAGGTATGCCCATGTTACACCAACACTCCGCAGTCTGCATAGGTTGCCGATCAATTTCCGGTCACAATTCAAAGTGTTGGTTATGACCCATAAAGCCCTTCATGGCACCGGGCCAGAATATCTCAGGGACCGCCTTCTGCCGCACGAATCCCAGCAACCAGTTAGGTCCCACAGAGTGGGTCTTCTCTGGGTCCCGTCAACCAAACAATGTCACTTGGCAGGACCCAGAGGAAGAGCCTTCTCTGTGGTGGCCCCGACCCTCTGGAACCAACTCCCCCCAGAGATTAGAATTGCCCCCACCCGCCTTGCCTTTCATAAGCTGCTTAAAACCCACCTCTGTCGTCAGGCATGGGGGAATTGAAATTTCCCTTCCCCCTAGGCTTATAGAATTTATGCATGGTATGCTTGTATGTTTGAGTGGTTCTTTAAATTTGGGTTTTTTAGATTGTTTTAATATTAGATTTGTTTACATTGTCTTTTTATATTGTTGTTAGCCGCCCCGAGTCTTCGGAGAGGGGCGGCATACAAATCTAATAAATACAAATACAAATACTACCAGTTCTATAGAAGCAGTCCAAACCAGCAAGAACCAACTCTGCCTGAAACCCACCATATAATTAGTGCTATTCTGTAAAAGTTAGACCATTTCTCAGACTATTATAGGGCATGATAAAATGTATTTTTTTAAATAAGAAGGTTAAAGTTCCCCACAAGTTTTATGGAAGGAAATTTTCATTGAATTTAAGACATAGAGGTGTATCCAATACATATGATAAAGAGACATTATTAAGCATGACATAAAGCGAAGGCACTGAATAATCATAAAAGCTGTACTACCCTTGATTAAAAATAAATATCTTCAAATCTTACTTCCACAAATTTTGTAGCTATTATTTTCATTGAAGCTCTGTTTTGAAAAGTTTGACAGGTTATCATGTTCTTGCTTCATATTATCTGGCATTTCACTGATGCTTTCTGACCTTAAGATAAGGATTAGTTTTTTAATCAGCAAATTATGATCTGTGCCTCATTCACCTCTTCAGTAAATGTCAGCAGGAGAGATTTCCCTTCCTTAACTGAGACCAAAGCTGCAGTTTGCCACATTTCATCTCTTTACATGAGACTGAGTTTACAGATGCGCCCACTTGAAATAAACATTCTGGAAAATTATAATTGTTTCCAAAGGTTGACATTCAAAGGCTTTCTACTCAGCTTTGAAGGTTCCCTATGAAACATGTCTGACGTGATACCCAAACATTCATAATAAAACTCATTTTTTTGTTTTCAGAAACATTTATGCCACATTTCAATTTGGCATCTTAAATTGCTTTTAATAGCTCTAATACTATTGTGCAGCACAATGCTTTGACTACTTAGAAATAAATCCTACTGGAATGTCCAAACAAATGTGCATAGGACTGAAATTTGAAGATTGTTTTAATGTGTTTATGTGCCACATGTTACTATTTTTTAGCCAACTTCCTCAGGTATGCCCATGTTACACCAACACTCCGCAGTCTGCATTGGTTGCCGATCAATTTCCGGTCACAATTCAAAGTGTTGGTTATGACCTATAAAGCCCTTCATGGCATCGGACCAGAATATCTCCGAGACCGCCTCCTGCTGCACGAATCCCAGTGACCGATTAGGTCCCACAGAGTGGGTCTTCTCCGGGTCCCATCGACTAAACAATGTTGGTTGGCGGGCCCCAGGGGAAGAGCCTTCTCTGTGGCGGCCCCAACTCTCTGGAACCAGCTCCCCCCAGAGATTAGCACTGCCCCTACCCTCCTTGCCTTTCGCAAACTCCTTGCCTTTCGCAAACTCCTTTGTCGTCTGGCATGGGGCAACTGAGATATCCCCCCCGGGCCGATATAATTTATGCATGGTATGTTTGTAGGTATGTCTGCTTAAAAATGGGGTTTTTTAACTATTTTAAATTTTAAATTGTAAATTATTAGATTTGTCAGGAACTGGTTTTATTGTGTTGTGAGCCGTCCCAAGTCTACGGAGAGGGGCGGCATACAAATCTAATAAATAAATAAGTAAGTAAGTAAGTAAGTAAGTAAGTAAGTAAGTAAGTAAGTAAGTAAGTAAATAAATAAATAAATAAATTTGTATTTATAATCTTCATCATCATCATGATGTTTTGGAAAAAGCTAGACAGAAATATATCTTTACAAAAACATTTCATTCTGCAAATTGAACTATTCAAAATCATTGCATTAAACTAAAACCTTTTTTTTTGGTTACCTGAGTGAATAATCATGTCTACTCTTTGTCAGTCAAGATTCATTGTATTCAAGGCAGGTCAATCTACTAATTAAGATGGAATGCCTGACGCATTTGATGTCAGGCTTCATTTGAAGTTGGGCCAGAGCTCTAGTTAGTACAGAATGCTGTAGTTGGGTTGCTAAAGAAGATAACCTATTGCAAACCTATTATATTGGCCTGGAAATAACTCTACTGATAACATCCTTACCTCCACACTTGCTTGACAGTAAATACGAAAGAAATGAGAAATGGAAAAAGCCATTGTGAGCAGATGTGATGATTTCTCGTAGTGCTGCCCAGCATGTTGGATTCAAAGATATTTTTTGACACAGTGTATTTAAATCAAAGGAAGGTTGGTGGGGGGGTTTCTTGGGAGGGGGGTATGGTTCCTGGAATTAGTAGCAATCTTGGGGAAAAGCACAATTTTTATTCTTGCATTCTCTAAAGCAACTTTTCATTTGCAAATGTTGTACAATGATTACTTGATTATTTATCACTTAGAAATATCCTTTTAATCGGACATAAAAATATAGTTATTTATTTAAAATAACGTCCATCTTATCCAGCAATATATTAATCAAATATAACTTTTATTATGGTCATTAATTGATTAATAAACAAAAGATAACTTCTGAAACAGCAAATAAAAATCATAATAAAACTAAATACTTATAAAATTGATATGGTCAAAATACTGTATGTCTGACAAATAGTAAAACAAACTGAGCTACACTCAGAAAAATAAAATCACATTGGTTGAATAATAATAGCTCTGCATCAATTCTTCAGTCAGTGCCAGGAACCTTTAGATGTTTTAAGAAGAAGAGGAAATAGAGACCAATACAATTGATTAAAACCCCATTCTGTTTGTTAAGCAGGCAGTATCTGAAATGTGATTCCTGTGATACATTTCTAGAAGAAAGCTGCTCATATACATATATATGTATACTGATACATATACATAAATACATACGTACATATAATGACATGTCCAAAGCAAAACTTGGGGGGAAATTCTGCATTTGAAATCTCATTTTAAAGATTTGCCCTCATTTGTCATTTTGGAATATCACAATTCCATTTTCCATCTTTCAAAACTCAGGCTATATTAGACACCAAATGTTTGTCTTTAGGCTAAAATATTACAATACCTATGTGGAACATGCTTTGTGTGGCACAAACTCTATTAGATATCTTTCACCATCTTCTTAATATGTATCAAAATTCTGAGGCATTTACAAAATAAGTTAACCACAAGGAAAATAATAATTAAATAATAATAATTTATTGGATTTGTATACCGCCCCTCTCCGCAGACTCGGGGCGGCTAACAACAATAATAAACACAACAGGTACAATCCAATAATAAAAACAACTAAAAACCCCTATTATAAAACCAAACATACACACAAACATACCATGCATAACTTGTAATGGCGTAGGGGGAAGAGCTATCTCAACTCCACCATGCCTGGCGGTATAAATGAGTCTTGAGTAGTTTACGAAAGACAGGGAGGGTGGGGGCAGTTCTAATCTCCGGGGGGAGTTGGTTCCAGAGGGCCAGGGCCACCACAGAGAAGGCTCTTCCCCTGGGGCCTGCCAAACGACATTGTTTAGTCGACGGGACCCGGAGAAGGCCAACTCTGTGGGACCTTATAGTTGGAACAATGAAGTAACTCTTTAACTCTTAGCTTCTGTGACTCACATGACACTCTGCAAGTCCTCTTTTAGAGGACTTTCAGCTTCCAACTCATGTATATTTTTGGTCTATGACATTTGGAGATTGTCCATTGAATTTGGATACATCACGCACTAAGACAAATATAGAACATCTTTTTAAACAGAAAAAAATGTGAGAAGTAAGTCTAGTGACAAAAATTACCCCTGTTCAGTTCAGTAATGCCTCCCCCCCTGCAAGTGATATTAAATTGAATATTTTAATCTAAAATGCTGATGCCTAAATATGACTCCTTCTTTCATCTTGAAGTTCACGCAAAGTTATATTTTCATGAAACAGAAAATATAACTTCAAAATATTCTGTGTCTATCTTTTCCTTCCCATGTCTTCACATGATAAATAAGAAAAAATCCCCACTGGTTGCCTTACTCCCTCATTCTGATTCAGCCTTACTTAATTTGGTTAGATTTATAGATGAGAAAAGCTCATCAGAGATCTTTCCATTCTTCCTTAACACCATTCTTCACAGTATGTTATACAAACAAAACAGACCTGATTTTGTTTTGTTCATTTTGAAAGTGGGTTGAGCTCAAAACAGCTCTGTTTTGCACTTGAAACATTTCCAAAATGATCAAAACAACTGTTTGACACTAAAAAAAATGGGGCATTAGAACTCAGATAGTTTGAATTTGAACTGCTTTGCATAACTTAGACTAAGTCCTACAAAGAGACAAGAAATGATAAAGCTATATTATCATTTTATATTGCAAATGGTACTTGATTGCATGGTCTTCAACCACCAAAAAATATTATAAAACAGTTTATTGGCAAGATATTAGTATTCAGTGTTTAAAATATACCAGTTATCCATATACAGAAACTTTGTTATTGGGTTATTTTAAAAGGAACATTCAGACATGTGAAATGTTTGCTTGTTTTTTAATCATAGAATAGCGCCGGCGGACTCATCCCGCTGGTGCAGTTTGCAGGAGGGCCAGGAAGACACCAGACCCCTGGCGGCCGCCATCTTGGATCTCGACCAAAGTCTCGCGAGGCGAGACTTCAGCCGAGAATCAGGCCAATTGGGCCTGTATGCTGACGTGTCCGGGCGGGGCTTACCGGCCCTATTTAAGGGCGCGTAGGCCCGGGCTCGGCCTTTTCGCCCGGACAGTCAGCTAAAAAAGCAGACACTCAGCTGGGTGCTGCTTGCGGCGGCCATTCTGGGTGGCCTCGTGTTGCGGCCGCCATTTTGTTGGCCTTGCTGAGTCCGGCGAGAAGGCTTCTTCAATCATCTTGGTGTCGGCGGTTCGGCAGCGAGCTTTGGCAGCGCGGCGGCATGCCGCTGGTGGTCGCCTTGTCCCCCTCGGGCCCGAGGGGGATTGGTAGTACTCGCGTCCCTCAGGGCGGGGGTTGGGTGGCCATTGGAGCGGAGCTGCTTGGCGCTTCCCTCCCAAGTGCGGGGGGGGCTTTGTGGGCAAAAGGGGACTCTGCTCAGGGGTCGTTTAGCCCCTGGTGAACAGTGTCAGCTGGTGGGGTGTTCCCTGTTTAGGCCTGTGGCCATAGTGCTGGGATAGTAGTTTGTGTCATTTGGATTATTAAACTTATTTGTCATTGATGGCTCCAAAGAAGAGGCAAGCTCGGGCCCCCCCGGCCCAACCAGTGGTGCGGCCTAGGAGGGCTTTGCGGCCTTCAGCCCGGGCTCGGGCTCATCTGGAAGGGACCCCTGCAGCGGTCCCACCAGTGGGGGGGGTGGGGTATCTGCCCCCGGCCCCTCAAACTGATATTTCTCCTTCTCTTCCTTGGGCCAGGGTCCTGGAGAGGCTCGATGAACTGGAGCGTTGGCGGTCCGGTTCGGGCCCAGGGGGACCCCTCCCACATGTGCCAGCGGCCCTGGGTCGTGCGCCAGAAGAGGAGGCAGCCCAAGCCGGGCAGATGGCCCAGACCGGGCAGATGGCCCAGACCGGGCAGATGGCCCAGACCGGGCAGATGGCCCAGACCGGGCAGATGGCCCAGACCGGGCAGATGGCCCAGACCGGGCAGATGGCCCAATCGGGGCAGATGGCAGCGTGGCAGGGCCCCGCAAGGATGGGGCCCCCGTGGATGTCTTCAACCCCATATGGGACAGGTGAGGCTGCACCACACGTGTCCTCCACTTCACTCCTTCCCTTGCCCGGTCCGGGATTTAACCAGCCGGTTTTGGGGAGTGGGGCTAGTTTTATGGGGTCCCCTTCAGGCACATGTAGCCAGGTTTGGGCCCCGCCGGCTCAGTCGGCGGTGGCGCCAGCCCCGGGGGTAGTTTTGCCACTGGGGCCTGGGGTGGCTGGGGCGGGGGGTTGGACCCCTCCAGCGCCCATTTTTATGCCCCCGTCCCCTTTGGCATATCCACCGGGGACGGGGGTGTTGGGAATGGGGGCCACCACTGTGTGGACCCGTTTGCCAGCATCAAGGCGGGGGCCATTCCATGTGGGTTGCCGGCCACTCCCTTGGGGTTCCACCTCCACCCGTCCGTGAAGGAGGCGATTTGTAGGGGGGAATATGTGGACCTCTTCTCCTTGTTGAACAGAGAGGTCCCTAAGCAGGACAAAGAAGTAGTGCCCGGGAAGAAACCCAAAAAGACTAAAGTCAGCAAATGCTTTAGTTCATGGCTATATGCGTTCCTGACTTATGCCACGGTCGTGCTTCCGAGGCAGCCTGCGAGGGCCGCTGCCATGCTGAAATACATAGACTTAATTGCTAGGGCCCATTTCGAGTACAAGTGTACCATCTGGCGCCATTACGACAAGGGTTTTAGGATGCGGGTGGCCTTTGACCCCTCGCTCCCATGGGACATCGTTGTGCCGGACCTGTGGTTCCAGGCCACATATATGTCAGGCAAGGAAGGGTGTGACCGGACCGATAGCAGTCATTACATGGAGGAGGAGCCCACAGCTTCCACGGCGGCTTTGGGGGGAGCGGGGAAGGGCGCTTCCCCTGCGTGTCATGAGTTTGCTGCAAAAGGGGCGTGTTTTCGTCCCTTTTGCAAGTATAAACATGCATGCAGGAATTGTGGGGGGACCCATGCCGCTTCTGTCTGCCCCCGTCCCAAGAAGGGGGTGGAAAAGAAGGGAGGGGGTCCGGCAAAACAGCCCCCACCTTCTGGGGGAAAAGGGGCCCAGCCCAATTAATTTAAGGGCAATCGAGGGTTAGTTGGTGGACTACCACCCTCGCTCGAGAGTGGCTGCTCTCTTGCTAGGTTTCTCAAAGGGATTCAGGATCCCTTACATGGGGGTTAGGAAGGCCTTCATGTCCGACAACCTCAGGTCGGTTGTGGGACATGAAGACATCGTTAGGGAAAAGATTCGGAAGGAGGTGGCTGAGGGCAGGGTCATCAGGCCTTTCCCGGAGCTGCCCTTCCCGAATCTTAGGGTGTCCCCATTGGCGTCCCCAAAAAGGCGAGTGGTGAATTTAGGTTGATTCACCATTTGTCTTTTCCAAAAGGGAAGTCAGTGAATGATTTCATTCCTGACGAACTTTGTTCAGTCCGGTACGCATCCTTCGATGTGGCCGTGGCCATGGTTAGGAAGTGTGGGGTTGGAGCCCTTATGGGTAAATGCGACATTAAGTCGGCATTCCGGCTCCTCCCCATACACCCAGACGACTTCGAGCTGTTGGGCTTCCATTTCGAAGGTGGTTTTTATGTGAACAGGACTTTGCCCATGGGTTGCTCTGTCTCATGCTCGCTTTTCGAGAGCTTTAGCACCTTCTTGGAGTGGGCGCTCAGGAGGCGCAGTGGTCTGGGCTCGGTCGTTCACTACCTTGATGATTTCTTGCTGGCGGGGCCTGCGTGTTCAGAGCAATGCTTTGCTCTAATGTGGGACTTCGAAGCCCTTTGTGCTCAGTTGGGGGTGCCTTTAGCCTCCGAGAAGACCGAAGGCCCCACCACCAAGATTACCTTCCTCGGTATTGAATTGGACTCAGAGGAGCAATCTTCTAGATTGCCCCTGGATAAGTTGACTAAAATCAGGGGTAAGCTTGATGCTGTTCTGGGCTGCCGGAAGGTCACTCTCCGGCAGCTCCAGGAACTAGCTGGGATACTTAATTTTGCCTGCCAGGTCGTGGTGCCGGGCAGGGCTTTTTCTAGGAGGTTATATACTGCGATGAAGGGGCTCCGTTTGCCCCATCATCGTACCCGCTTATGTGCAGGGGTCAGGGCTGACCTCTGCGTGTGGCGGGAGTTTTTAGACCAATTTAATGGGCTGTCTTTTTGGAGGCATGAGCTTCTTTTGGAAGCTGAGTTGCAGCTCTGCTCCGATGCCGCGGGGACTTGTGGTTTTGGGGTAGTGTTAGGTGACCAGTGGTGCTGGTCGGCTTGGCCTCCGGAATGGAGTGCCTCTTCATTGGTTAAGGATTTGACTTTTTTGGAGCTCTTCCCCTTGATAGTTGCCCTAGAGTTTTGGGGGGAGCAGTTTAGGGACAAGACTGTGCATTTTTGGTGTGACAACCTAGCGGTTGTCCATGTTGTGAACGCCCTGTCCTCTAAGAGTGACAGGGTCATGCGGCTTGTCCGCCATTTTGTGCACAGGTCCTTGTCCCTAAACACATTGTTTTTGGCTAGGCATGTCCCCGGGTTAGATAACGGGGTTGCTGACGCCTTGTCCTGTGTTCAGTTGTCCAGGTTTCGGACCCTGGCCCCATGGGCCCGAGAGTTGCCAGAGGCATTCCCCGGCCACCTTTGGAGCCTGGGCGGGCTCCCGAGCAGTGGAGAGATGAGGCCTCCAGGGCCATTGCCCTCTCGGTAGCACCGGGCACCCTGAGGGCTTACCACCATGCAGGTAAGGAGTTTGGGGATTTCAGGCAGGATAGGGGTTACCCCCAGAGTTGGCCTGCCCCAGTGGAGCACCTGGCAGAATTTTGTGTCCAGCTTAGGCAGCGTGGCCTTTCAGTTAGGACAATTAGGTCCAGGTTAGCCGGCCTCGCCTTTCTGTCCAAGGCGGGGGGGGGTTGCAGATTTTTCTGGTGACTTCCGCATTCGGAAGATGCTGGAAGGCTGGATGAGGGAGCGACTAGGGGCCCTTTGTGACACTCGTCGGGCCCTGACGGTTCAGCAACTGTCCCTGATTAATCAGGCTTTAGACAGTTTGTGTGCCTCCTTGTATGAGGCCCGTCTTTTTAGGGCAGCAACTTGTGTCATGTTTTTTGGGGCCCTCGGGGTCAGTGAGGCCATGGCCTCCTCTCAAGCTGACACGTCACTCCGTGCCTTCCAGTACGCTGATCTAGCCTTTAGGCAGGGGGGGGGGTATTCCTTGTAGTAAGGCATTCTAAGACAGATCAGCTGCACAGAGGGGTTTGTATTGAGCTCAGCGCGGCCGCCGACCAGTCTGTGTGTCCGGTGGCCACCTTACTGCATTATTGTAGCTTGCGGGGGTCGGGGCAAGGGTACCTTTTTAAGCATCAGGATGGTACCCCTCTGACCCATTATCAATTCTGGGTGTTAGTGTCCAGGGCAATGGCTCACGTAGGCATGGATCCCGCCGGCTATGGAATGCATTCGTTCCGTATCGGCGCCGCCACTAGCGCAGCACTTTCTGGTTTCCCGGCCCAGCAGATTTGGGAGATCGGCCGCTGGCGGTCAGTGGCATATTTGGGTTATGTTAGGCCCGCTGAGGATTCCGGGCAGGGCTTAGGCTAGGTAACCTCTCTGTGTCCTCTTCCAGGTCCCCATGCCAATACGAAACCGACGGCGCTGCTGTGCGGCCACAGCATGATATTTTGGGCCGGCCGCTCAGCAGCCAGAAGCGCCATCGGGACCCAGTTGTCATTGGGACGGTGGGTCAAGGTCGTTTGGATGGGCCGAAGAGGTATGCGGTGGGAGGGTCTCCTGCCGACATTGCTGGGAAGGCGGCATCCCATTGCTGCGCCCAGATGGCTGGTCTTGCACCTCGGTGGCAATGACCTGTGCCTGCTTGGGGGTCTACCATTGATCATCCAGGCGAGCGAAGACCTGCGGAGGCTTTGCACGGTGTGGCCAACCACGCAAGTGGTGTGGTCAGAGATCCTCCCGAGGATCACGTGGAGGGACGCCATTTCCCTTAGGGCCATTCACCGGGTCAGGCGTAGAGTAAATAAGGCCCTGGGACGGATAGTCAGGGAACTAGGTGGGGTTGTAGTGGCCCATCCCCTCATCACTGTAGATCGGCCGTGGCTTTACCAGGCCGATGGCGTTCACCTGTCAGAACAGGGGAACGCCATTTTCTTACAGGACCTGCAACGGTCTCTGCGTGAGCTGGCGCAGCTAGAGGGGGGAGTCGGGGGGCCAAGATAGATATCTGACCCCCGCTCCGTGGCAGGTTAGGGGTGGAAAACTGGGTGGTGTTTTAGCAACTGCGTGTTCTCCTTTGGGCATCTTTGGGGATGATTGACAGGTTCTCTCCAAGCTTGTGGTGGAAGCGACCTGAGCAGTTGGGGGGAACCTGTCTTTGGGTCCCACACCTTTAAGTCCCCTGTTAGGGGTTAGCCGGCGAGACCCCCCTCATGCAAGTGCATGGCAGGGTCTCGGGTGAGGGAGGGGTCCCTCACCTGGACTAGCATGGAGCTACGCCCATAAGTTGCCCAGGAAGTTTATCTGACGTCATTTTCCGCCCCGGAAGCAATTGTTTGACCCTGCAGGTCCATCGTTTGGGTTATAGTTGGGTATGTTAATTTATGCTAATTTAGTTGAATAAATTATGCTAATTTGTTATTAATTAAAAATGACCCAGTTTAAATCCAGCTCTTGTGTCCGTGTCGTTACTCCGTCTCTTCTGCAATAGCGCCGGCGGACTCACTCCGCTGGCGCAGTTTGCAGGAGGGCCGGGAAGACACCGGACCCCTGGCGGCCACCATCTTGGATCTCGGCCGAAGTCTCGCGAGGCGAGACTTCGGCCGAGAATCAGGCCAAGTGGGCCTGTATGCTGACGTGTCCAGGGGGGCTTACCGGCCCTATTTAAGGGCGCGTAGGCCCGGGCTCGGCCTTTTTGCCCGGACAGTCAGCTAAAAAAGCAGACACCCGCCCTCCCTATTTTGCAGTGTGCTATTGTGGGTCGCCCTAGGGGGCCGAATGGGAATTTTTTGCGGCTTTGCCTCTTAGCCGGGCCGTTTTTTCGCCCATTCCACACTGGGGAGATGGATGTGCTGTTAGGGGGTGCTTGCACCTGTTAGGCTAATTGGCTTACCTTTGGTCATTTGGGTAGGCAGGTTAGGGGCGGAAAACTGGGTGGTGTTTTAGCAACTGCGTGTTCTCCTTTGGGCATCTTTGGGGATGATTGACAGGTTCTCTCCAAGCTTGTGGTGGAAGCGACCTGAGCAGTTGGGGGGAACCTGTCTTTGGGTCCCGCACCTTTAAGTCCCCTGTTAGGGGTTAGCCGGCGGGACCCCCCTCATGCAAGTGCATGGCAGGGTCTCAGGTGAGGGAGGGGTCCCTCACCTGGACTAGCATGGAGCTATGCCCATAAGTTGCCCAGGAAGTTTATCTGACGTCATTTTCCGCCCCGGAAGCAATTGTTTGACCCTGCAGGTCCATCGTTTGGGTCATAGTTGGGTATGTTAATTTATGCTAATTTAGTTGAATAAATTATGCTAATTTATTATTAATAAAAATGATCCAGTTTAAATCCAGCTCTTGTGTCCGTGTCGTTACTCCGTCTCTTCTGCAATATATGATATGGGATCTCATAGGACATCTAGTACTATCTTCTTCTCAATAGAGGAATCCATTAAACAATAGCCAGTAGATGAATAATTAGTTCCTGCTGCAAAACATTTTGTAAAAATGACTCGATCTTTATTCTGTTCCACTTAGGGAAAAATAGGTCATAGACTAGTTTTATGGAATAACCAAGTGACATGCAGGGGGGGGAAAGACATACAAAGGCAGAATATCATTTTGCCATTTGGAGTCTTTTACTCTGAAAGCAAGGAAATTGGAAATTCCTTAGAAAACTGCATTAAATATCAAAACTGACCAATGCAGAAAATCTTTTCATATTCTCCTGTGTAATTGGCAAGGGGGGGGGGGGGGTTCGATACACATTCACCTATTGTCTTGTCCACTTGCCAGCAAGCCTGAGCATTAGTTTGGCAGAAAAGAAAGCATATGTTCATAAATTTCATTGTAAAAATGGCATGTTCTCTCTTGATACAGTCAATCATTTTCACTGTTGCTTTTTCAGAATGACGGGGTCCACTTCCATGTCTCTTCCATTCTGGGCTTACCTTTCAATCATACCTTGTCATTCATCTCGGGAAAAAAGCCCCTAGGGTCTCAGCTGGAACAGATTAGGTATCCCAGAATGAAAGGGACTGAAATTGGTGTTTATATAACCTGGTTCTCCATCTCCCTCTTTCCTTCTTCCTCTCTTTACACACACATACAGAGAGAGAGGGGGGAGAGGGAGGGAGAGGGAGAGAGAGGAAGGGAATGGGAGGGAGAAGGAGGGAGTGGGAGGGAAGGCAAGCGAGATGGAAAGAGACAGAGTGTGTTTCAGCAGGTTCTGACCAGTTCCAGAGAACTGGTAGCGGAAATTTTGAGTAGTTCAGAGCAGGGTTGGGTTCTAACTTACATCGCTTCTGGTTCACTTCTTCCCACACCATAGGCACGCACATGCACAATAATAAAAACTCCCCCAAACCCCAAAAACAAGATGTTGATGCATGTGCATGATGGAAACTCGGGGGGAAAAGATGGCGGCCTCCACAGACTGCCAGCAACCAAATGGGTTCTGTGACATTGAGACATCACCAGAGGGTTATTACTGGTTCAGGCAAACCAGTCAAAACTGGGATGAACCCATGCCTGGTTTAAAGAACCAGTAAATACCATTTCTGACTGGCCCCATCCTCCTCTATTCTTTTCCTCCTGAGTCCCAGGTGATTGGGAGAAAATGAGGATTTTGCAGTAACCTTCAAATGGAGTGGGGTGGGAATAATTTTACAGTATCCTTCCCCTGCCATTCCCATGATGTCATGCCACACCCACCAAGCCATTTCCACAGAACTAGTAATAAAACAAATTGAATCCCACTACTGGAGAAAGAGAGAGACAGAGACAGAGACAGAGACAGAGACAGAGAGAGGATTTTGTCAAGCATGAGGGTTCATTCTGTTAAGTATGAAAAAAACCCAATAGTTTAAGGCAGTGATGCCAAACCTTTTTTCCTCGGGTGCTGAAAGAGTATGCGTGCACAGTATCGTGCATGCATGAGTGTCCACACCCATTATTCAATGCCTAGGGAGGGTGAAAACAGCTTCCCCTGCCACGCAGATGCCCTCTGGAGACCAGAAATGGCCTGTTTCCCAACTTCTGTTGGGCCCAGTAGGCTTGTGTTTCACCCTTCGCAGACTCCAAAGGTTTCCCTGGAGCTGGAGGAGGATAAAAACACCCTCTTTCATCCCCCTTAATGCAACCTAGAACTATGTTGGCTTTTTTGGCAGCTGCTGCACACTACTGGCTCATATTTAAATGGTAGTCCACTAGAACTGCAAGATCCCTTTCACAGTTATTACTGTTGAGCAAGGTACCATATATACTGTATCTGTGCATTTTTTTTCTTGCCTATATATATTTTAATAGAAAATTTATTTTGTATTAATGGTTTGAGATTGGCTTGAGGATGGCTTGAGATTGTAACTGTAATTGTTGAGCCTTCTCTTAAAGAGAAATCTTTGGGTTCCAAAAGCTGGATAAAAATTATAACCAAAAGTTAGTCTATTTCTATACCTTGCACTATCCTCATCAAAATAACTGGTCATCCTGACATTGCCGATAATTCATAAGGCGCTTGTCCTCTCTAAAAGCTTCATACTCTTCATAGTGCCAAACAAATTCAGTTATATGATGATTTGGGGTGTTTTTATTTATTAAGTTTGGAATTATGGAAGTTGCTTGAAAGCTTTTCCAAAAGCTGAATTTGTGCATTTATTGGTATGCCATCTATTTTGTAAAGCAAAATGATTATTAGCCATGATTACCCAGCCTACTTCCACAGTATGGCTTCTCCACATCTTCAGTGCAGTACCAGCATGACAAAGACTTATAATGCTAGAAGTTGAGAATGAATTTCTTTGAAACTATCCTGGACCATCCAATTAAAGAGACAGGTAACTTTAAACCAACCTGCCACTTTATACAATCATAGATTTGGAAGAGCCTTTGTAAGTCATATTATGATACAATAGCCTATTAAAATAAGAAAATTTCAATAGGAATTTTCCAATTTTTCAACAATGGTGAAGTTGAAGTTATCATTGCTGCAGGAAATTCTATCTGTTATTAACTATTGTTAGTCAACATATGTAGCAACACAATTTTCTTATTTACATGCAATATTTTAAATGTCTATAAATGGCATGTATTTTATATATAGGCAACCTTACACTAGGATGTCTTCTGCCATAAGATTTCTTTAATGGCTAAAATATATTTTTTAAGACTTCCAGTGTGAACATCATTGGGCCTGGACATGGCCACAATTACATACCGTAATCATGTCTTGATCATCATTGACTCTACAAAATGCTACCCATTAAAAGACATAAATGCAACAGTCGAGTAGCAGAGTATAGTGATAGTTGAGATTCCTGATCATTCAAAATAAAACAAACTTGATCCATTTAGTTGCAACATTAAAACCCAGATGAAGAAAAATTGTGCAACAAGGAGTCTAAGATATGCCCATAGAGGTGATCCTTACAGCCTTAAATTGCTAGTCAAATGCCCATAGGGAGCCATTAGATAGCAAGTAACATACCAAAGAACCACAATCTTTTTCCTCATATCTTCATCCTAATAATAGTACTCAACATTTTCTCATTAAACAATCCCATAGTGTAGTGTGTAGGGCAAAATGAAGAGTGTAGTGGGAGGGAGCAAAATGTAGATAGCTGAACATTTCAGCTTTTGTCTCAAAGTATTGGAGAGCTGTTTTAACCTGATTCTGAGTTAGTCCTTAAAAATAAAGGAAATATGATATACACTTACTGACCCGTAATCCCTTTTCAGCTTGAAATAATCACTGTAAACCATCAAAGAACTCCTGTATGTATATACAAGATTCAAGGTTTTAAATCACTGGGGTCTAAGACAAGGAAATGACTAGCATTAATGCTAGGAGAGAGGATTAACTCCACAGTTCACTTTCCTAACAGGGCCCACTGTTAATTAATTATATGTTTGAGGATTACATAATGTATACATGTTATTCAGAGCTTGGATGAAAATTCAAAAGAAAATCTAAAAATTGCAAAGGAAAAGCCACTCTAAAGAGCCAAAAGACAAAGGATATTATTATCAATTGCATTATTTGCATTCTCGGTGGCTTAATTCATTTTTTTCTCTCCCTAAGGCTTTAATCTCTAAACCCAATTCATTAACACAATGCAAGAAGCAGTCTATGAAAAGTGCACAAAAGGACAGTGTAATTGAAACTCTGTGATGGAAGAGAAGTATACCTCTGCATTTTGGCAGATTAATTGCCAGATGTCCTTTGCTTTAAAGAAGCATTTCTTTATTTCAAAAGGTTATTTTGGCTCCAGAACATCACCTCCTTTTAAAGCATATGGGATGCCTATTGTGTTTATAAGCCTGACACCAATAGATTCATATCAGGGTTTTCTTCAGGACATTTTTACTGGTAACTCCTTTTGGTTACCAAATTGCATTCTGATGGAAATGAGGGGAATATTTGGAGGTAATTAAAAATGCAATCCTTCCGTGCTTGAATAATGTAAATCCGATTAGTTAATTGGTCTCTAGGATAGCATGATTCATACTGAATTGCATAACACCATTCCAGTATAACTTGACCTTAACACCAATGTGACTGGAATCTGATCTTGTGCAAGGGAGAAAAAAGGTTCCCTTATAAGTGTATGTTAATGTTATTACTTGTTTGGCACCTTTGTGTACTATACATGTTCCAATTCTTCATTTTTGGATGTGATTTTCATTTTAATACAACCATTAACATAAAAATACCCTCCACTTTAAGATGGGTGGTGTAAAAATATCTGTAATAAATATATGACCTGTACATAAACCTGGCAAAATCACAAAATGAATTTGTAATGAATGAAAATCTAAGCAGTCAGTTTAAACTATTAATTCTATCCCTCAAAAGTTGGGTTGTGCCTTAATTTAGCCAACTCTGCAGTAGAGATGACAACTGAGTTGTCATATATTGCTTGCTTGTGGAAGACAAATATCTCCGGGACCACCTTCTGCCGCACGAATCCCAACGACCGGTTAGGTACCACAGAGTTGGCTTTCTCCGGGTCCCGTCGACTAAGCAATGTCGTTTGGCGGGACCCAGGAGAAGAGCCTTCTCTGTGGCGGCCCCAACCCTCTGAAACCAGCTCCACCCAGATATCAGAGTTGCCCCCACCCTCCTTGCCTTTCACAAGCTCCTTAAAACCCACCTCTGTCGTCAGGCATGGGGGGATTGAAATTTCCCTTCCCCCTAGGCTTATAGAATTTATACATGGTATGCTTGTATGCATGAGTGGTTTTTTAAAATGGGGTTTTTAATATTATTTTTAATATTAGATTTGTTTACATTGTCTTTTTATATTGTTGTTAGCTGCCCCGAGTCTTCAGAGAGGGGTGGCATACAAATCTAATAAACATAAACAAACACATAAACAAATGAATATAAGCAGCAGCATCATTTTGAAGCAGAACACATTTTGTAGCAGAATGTACCATTGCCATTTCCTCCATTAAGCCAACCTGTTTTACACACAACTAGCAATAAGCCCCCGTCCTTCCCACCTGGCTGATTCAGATCTAACTGCCTGATTGGAATTACTACCTCTTGCTCTAATTAAAATGAAGTTTGGAAGGTCCCCTTAGAGTGGAGAAAACTAGATCCAATCTAGTTTTATTTAATAAGTCATTATTTCAGACCTTGACCTAATGACAGATGTACTGAATGATGCATGAGGAAATTAGCAAAAAGGGGACAGATTTGCTTTCAGTTTTGTGGTTTGTAGCATGTATCTATTAGTAATTAATCCTTCATCATTCAAAATAACCTTTCAGATATAATTTCCCCCATTTTAAAAGAATAACGACCAATTTGGAACCAAAGAACTATTAAGAGAAATGTTAAAAGCCTAAGCCATTTCTGACATAGATTTCTTTTGTAACAAACATACCATGGCTAAAATTAAATCAATATATGAAACCCTAATCCTAACAGAGATATTGATCATATACTGGAAACAACAAAACCCCCCCTTTCATTTTTTTTCAAAGTAAGAGCTAAAGTATTCATACTTTTCTATTAAACAATGCCATATGTCAAACGTGGAAGAGTATGGTGTAAACCCTGATCACAACAGACAACATCCAGGATTTGTACCCCTACTCTCTTTATCATTTAATGATGGCAAAGAAACTAAAAAGAGATTTTGTCAGATTGGATGGAAAACAATTAATTTTAGCACCTTCCATACACTGGGAAATAGCACTTTCACATTATACAGTAATAGTAGCTTTAGGGTGGTGCTAATTAAACTAAATGAGAAAAGAGCTCTCCTTTTCTAAGATGTTCTGTATTTCTTTGAGAAGTTGCACGAATGCGAAATACATTTTTAGCAGGAGTTTAGAACATCACTCATGAAGAAAATGTGAAACTGAATTTACAAAGGAATTACTATGAAGTATTCATTAAAAGGAGGTTGTATAAATGAAAAAAATATTGGTAACTATCAAGTGAGAATATCTCAAAGAATATAAGTTTTGGAATTCTACCTAAGGCTCATTGTCACATCCTGCTAATCACAGCATGAAGCTGCCTTGCTAACCATTAGCACCTTTGTCTCATCTCCAGCCTATCTACCTAAATGTTCATTTATTAATTTTATATACCGTGTGGCCCACCCAAGAACATGTTGTAAGCCGCCCTGAGTCTAAGGAGAAGGGCGGCATAAAAAACCAAATAAATAAATAAATAAATAAAACTCTATGCAGTTCACAAGTACAAAGCATTAATTTAAAAACCAAGAAAAACATACAGGAATAAAAAATGGCATTTGGACAAATACTAGACAGGAACAAAAGAGAAAAAGGCATGAAGCACTGAAATATGGCTTAGTCACACCGGTCAAAGGTCTTGGTGAACAGTCAGATCTTCAAGGGCATTCAAAATAACAGCAGGTCAGGGGCCATCCTGATTTTAGAGGAACTTCATTCTACAGGTCAAGCATTACTATAGAGGTGTAGTTTCAGAGGTGACATTGTTTAATCAAAGAAACTGAACAAGGAAATTTATTTTATTTATTTTATTTGTCAAACAAGTATAGTATTATAGTACATATTAACATAACATAACATAAGTAGAACACAGTAATAGAAAGGATAATAAGACAGTAGGATAGGGACATTAGGCACATAAGTGCACTTATGCACGCCCCTTATAAGGAAAAACTTTCTGGCAGTGAGAACAAGCAACCAATGGAACAGCTTTCCTTGGAAGTTGTGGGAGCATCCTTACTTGGTGTTGTGTCCAGAGGACAGTTGAGAAATGTGGCCCGCCCTTTATCCCTGGGCGGGAAAATACAGAGCCTGGATTGGCCGGCTCAGCCTGGCAGCAGCAGATAAAAATAGCTGCTAGGCACGGCCATCTTGTTGTTGTTGTTATGCCAACTAGTTTGATGAAGTTGCTGTTACCGTTTCCAATAAAGCCAGTTAACAATTGCCAGGCCTACTGTCTTATCTGGGGTGGATTTTATACTTGGGACTTTCAATAAGAGATTGCACTGCCAACCTTTTTGTCACGTGCTGAAAGTGTGTGTGCATGTGTGCAACAGCGCACTTGTGTGTGCTGGCACTCATAATGCAATATGTGCCCCCTGAACAAGCGGGCATGATCTCCCCAGTATCTCCCCATCCCCATGCAAGCACATGTGACCCCCCTTATACTTCTCCAAACCCCCGTGCATGCATGTGTGACACCCCATGCCCCATTTTGGGCCTAGTAGGCCTCCCTGCAGCTTCATGGAACCAAAAACGGGCTGTGGGGGGGGCGTGCCATACCCCTACACACACTGCCCCCCCATGCATGCACATGCAACCCCCACCAATGCCAATCAGTGCTGCTAAGGATACAGAAGTGACACAAGGGGTATACTGAGGTGTCCCTATTATTGCTGGCATTACTTAATTTTAAATCTGTTGAAGTTTCCATGTAGTCTTCAAAAGTATACTATATATACCATAATCAAGCCATGAGGGGACCAAGATGTGACTATTCAAAGAGCCTATGGGTGTTACATTATGTATTCTAATATTAAAGTAGTGTTTTTCTTCTGATTCTGACAAAAATCCTGTGGTAGGCGCAATCTGCAACCCACAGTCTGTCATTAGCAAGGGTTGGTGATGATACAGTCAGTAGCTGAGTTCCTAATGAGAAGTTTAAACTGCTGAGAGCATCCTCCATTTGTCCAGCTGCTGAGGAGACTGGACATTTGGCTCAATCAGTTGTTTGCCTTGCCTTGCCTTGTCTCCCCTTCCCTCTCCTTCCCTCCCCTTTTCTCAAGATGAAAAACACAATTGTCTCCTAATAAAGAGAGCCCTGTACCATCTGTAGCAAAATGCTCTACAGAATAATATTATTTTTAAGGTTGTCTATAAAATAATGGGCTTGGGGACATTACTTATATCAGAAACAAGATGTTCCCAAAGACTGAGATAGCCGCTGGAAGTCACATCATGTTCCCATAACCTTCACCTTCTATGGGTGGGAACTTGTAATATTCCCTCCCATAAAATTTCACAAGCATTCATGCCTGATTAGGCATTATGCAGGTTTCTCTCATAAATGGCTTTAGCATTGTCCAGAGAGTTCTGGACTGGTTTTTAAAACATGTATTTGGTAGCATTTTGAAAGACCACTGCATTTATCTTTTAGAAAAGGAAGCGCTCCAGTCAATTTAAACAGAGAAAGAGAGGCAGGTTCTGTGTGGCTAGCTTTGTTCTTAATGAGCATATTTCAGGTTTTCTCCTACGTTTGCTGATGCATAGCTGTACTTTAAAAAAATTACTTGGGTTGGACAAGAATTCCAGCAGTTTCTCTTTTAGTCTAAATGATGGGCTCAAATGCAGTGGAGAACTGAAGTGAAGTTGGAGAGAAATCACCCAGAGCTCTTAACAGCCTCTCCAGGGCACCAATGATCTATCCCTCAGGCTATTTTTGAACATGGGTCTAATAATCTTCTGGAAGACTGCTAACCCCACATCCCAAAATAGGATATATTACAGGTTAGTTGGACAGGAGAGGAATTATGAGTCAAAAAGAGGGCTGTGAAAATATTTACAGACACCTCATATCCTGGATACAAACTGCTTCAACTCCTACTCTCAAAACAACACAATAGAGCACTGCATACCAGAACAACTAGACACAAAAACAGGTTTTTTCCGAATGCCATCACTCTGCTAAACAAATAATTCCCTCAACACTGTCAAACTACCGTATTTACTAAGTCTGCACTATTATTAATCTTTTCATGGTTCCAATCACCCATCTCCTCCCACAAATAACTGTATGACTGTAACCTTGTTGCTTGTATCCTTACACTTTATATTGACTGGTTTGTAATATGATTGGATTGCTTATTTGTGCCCAGACTATCATTAAGTATTGTACCTTATGATTCTTTTCTTTTATGTACACTGAGAGCATAGGCACCAAGACAAATTCCTTGTGTGTCCAATCACACTTGGCCAATAAAATTATATTCTATTGTAGAAACAAGCATAGAGGAGATGACCAGGTGATCTGCTATGAGAATTTCATCCCACTTCATCCGGACCCATGCCAACGATCAGTCACTCAAGCAACTTGAAAGATGACTCAGGCATCTGTCACTCACCAATCCACACATTTAGCATAGCAACTGGTGGGGTTTGGGTTTTTTGCTGGCAGGAGATGCTGAGTGGGAGGGAAATAGGCCATTTCTTTCCTCATCATTTGTCCCCAAGTGTAAGGACAACATTGTCACCAGGCAGTGTGCTGGATGGGAGCAATGTGAATTAACTTGGCATGTTGTGATTTTTTTTTTACTGATTAAGGATTGGTGTCTCCCTCCCAATGTGAGGACCCATCTCCTTGTGATTTATTTGTCTTTTTCCTTCAAGAACATCCTTTCTTTTAATCATTTTTAATTATTTATAAGATCTGCTGAGGTATGAGAGTAGAAACTTTTAGATTATTTCATTTACCAGCCTTCTACTCTAGCCAGAGATGATTCTTATTTTAATTTACAAAGAGGTATCTTGTCTTATTTTGTTTACATAAAATAGCTGTACATGAGTTTGGCAATTATAATAACAATGCCAAGAGTGCTGACCTGCCATAATTATATAATGGGCTAGTTAGGAGGCTTTACAATCACATGTTTTAGAGATTTACGCATTTGACTTTTTACTTAAGTATTTATTAGAAGACTTCTATTAATTTTACCGAGTTATGAAAACTGAGTTGCAGTTAAGTGAAATCCTTTTGGCACAGGATATATGGTATATCATGGCCCCAGAATATGATCTCAATCCACAGATTCATAGATAATGAAGCAGAATTTTCAATATACTGAAGTCTCATTTGGTGATTAAAAGGTTGGATTAAGAGCAATATTTCTCAATAGGGGTTTTTTTTTGGGGGGGGGGGGGTTCCTGTTTTTTGGGGGGGGTTGCGCATGCTCAGAAGCCATGTTTCCAGAACTGTGCATGCGTTATCATCTTGTTTTTGGTTGGGGGAGATTTTTAAGCATTGCACATGCACACGGAGTATTGCCCACAAGATCATATGCTGCAACATCCTACCGGTCAATGACTACTACTTCAGCTTCAACCACAACAACACAAGAGAACGCAACAGATTCAAACTTAATACGAACAGCTCCAAACTTGACTGTAAAAAATATGATTTCAACAATCGAGTTATCAAAGCTTGGAACTCATTACCGGACTCAATAGTGTCAACCCCTAACCCCCAACATTTCTCCCTTAGACTCTTCACGATTGACCTCTCCAGGTTCCTAAGAGGCCAGTAAGGGGCGTACATAAGTGCACTGGTGTGCCTTTCATCCCCTGTCCAATTGTCTTTCCTTTCTCTCACTTATCATATATATTTTCTTTCTTTCATATATCCTCTCCTCTAAGTTCAGTTTTACCCTTGTATATATTACTACATGTCTATTTTTCTTCCTATGTATTTGTGTATTGGACGAATGAATGAATGAATGAATGAATGAATTTGTCCAATACACAAATACATAGGAAGAAAAATAGACATGTAGTAATATACATAAGGGTAAAACTGAACTTAGAGGAGAGGATATATGAAAGAAAGAAAATGAATGAATGAATGAATGAATGAATGAATGAATGAATAAATAAATAAATGTGTAGCCATGTGGCATGGGAAGCAAACTGGCAGCGAGGTAAGTTAGAACCTGTCCCTGCTCCTATCCTACCTGCAGGACAGTGATGGACTCTTATAGGTATGGTCAGGTACGTAGAACCAGTAAAAAAAACTTTGATTTTTTTTTTCTTTTTTTCCCTTCTGGGCTCTGGATACGTTTTTCCTATCTCAGTAAATGAGGTTGAATGTATAATTTTAGAAGAGCTGTGTGTGTTTGCGTACATACACATGCAGTTTATATAGTAGATAATGTATATTTTGTGTGCCTGCGTATGTACACATATGGCATTAATTAAATAGTATATTTTAGATGTTCAGTAGTAGTAAATAGATGAGGCGAGGAGGGGCCAGGAAACCTAATCCTAACCCAGACCCTTGATTTGAGTGACATCAAATTGGCCACCTTTAAGCCAGGTTGCATCAAACAGGGTCAAGGGAGGGTTATTTTAAGTGTTTTTCTCACACAGTCCCTTTTTTCAAAACTGGGTGGTGTACATTTTCTTTTAATGGGTTTCCTAATGACTCTAATGACTATCACTATACACTTCTACACCACTCACTGTCAGAACTCATCTTCTCTCCCATGTGTGAAAACATCTCAGCCAAGTCACTATGGGAAACAAATACAGATTCACTTTCCCAAGCTTGCTTGGCAACCCAAGGTCAACAAGCAAGTCTTCACACTTGGAGTCAGAGCTTGCATTCCCTCCTCCCTTCTTGCTGCATAGCAAGTGGCATTTTTCTATCATAACGGAAAGCATAGAATATGCTTCGTTCTTGGGCTCATTGATCATGGGATTGGTGTTTGCATGGGAAGCTCAGATGGGGCTGTTCCAGGTGTAGAATATGAACATATATTCCAAACATCTCCTCCCACAACTGGAATCCATATTTCTACTTCATATTCTTTTGTACACACCCATAATGAGTTTCCCTCTGTACCTCCTTACAGCAAATAGAATAAAGGCAGGATTATTTTTTTAAAGTCCTTTTCTCAAGACTGAGAATTCTGGAGTCTTTGGAAGATATCCTTACAATTTATATTGATTAGTTCCTAATATGATTTGATTGCTTATATGTACCCAGACTATCATTAAGTGCTGTACCTTAGGATTCTTGATGAATTTATCTTTTCTTTTATGTACACGGAGAGCATGTGCACCAAGACAAGTTCCTTGTGTGTCCAATCACACTTGGCCAATAAAATTCTATTTTATTCTCATATTTCTATTCTCTTCACAGTTGTCCTAATGACTCTTGAATTTCTTTGACAAGACTACAGGCAGTCCCTGACTTACAATACTTTGCTTAGTAGCCATTCAAAGTTATAATAGCACTGAAAAAAGTGACATGACCATTTTTAACAGTTAACAACCTTTGCAGCATCCCCACGATCATGTTATCAAAATTCATATGTTTGGCCACTGGTTTATATTTATGATGGTTGCTGTATCCCAAGGTCATATAGCCATCTGCTAACTCACTTATTAAATGTACCAACTTGTAAAATGAAGCAAAATTCACTTAACTAATTTCTCACTTAACAACAGAAAATTTGGGCTCCATTATGGTCATACCTGTATCTCTGCAACTCTACAAATTGACAGTAGCTTGGTTCTGGGGTCTTTCTCACTAATGAAAATATTCAACTTAGACAGCTCAGCTCAATTAAACAAAGGCAAGGACAAGAAAAAGGGGATACATGAATGACAGCTGAACTTCAATCACAAAGAGACAACCAAATTGCTTACCTCCCTAGTGATGGAATTGCACAAATTACATAATTCACAAATTTGGTTTGGAAAATACTTCCAAAACAAATTCTGGACAGCCCCATAAAAAGTGAGTTGTAGTAATCTGCCTAGGATATGATCCTGGCAGTTCCAACTGAAGTGTGTTTATTTAAACAGTAATAGTACTGTTTATTTAAACAGTAATAGTACTGTCATGCCTCACAAGCTTTTATGTTTTCAGGCCAAGGATTCTAGCCAGCCCATCAGTGCAGCTGAGATCAAATCATTGAAACTGGAATGCTTCCAGTAGTGTTCCTCTTGTATGTTGATATTGTTCGTCCTTATTCCTCACCTTAATTCTCATCCAATTCAGAATTTACTACATGGATAGTTTGAACAGCCCCCTTTCCCTGTTTCATTCAGGCTGTGATATTCATCATAATTAATCACTATTCTCTACAGCTAATAAAGTCTCTGCACTGTTTTGAACCTTTCACTCCATCCTTTGACAACTGAAATAGAATTTGCCAAATCTCTTTTTCCTGCTTTACACACTACACAAAAATATGTCTACCTTTTTTTAGTTCCAGAAGTACCGTATTTTTCAGAGTATAAGACGCACCTTTTTCCTCCCTAAAAGAGGCTAAAAATGTGGGTGTGTTTTATACTCTGAATGTAGCTTTTTTTCTCCAGCCATAACTAGCTGCTGGCGATCTTCCCAGCTCTTACCTTACAGGCTCTTTCATTGTTTTTCTCTGCAAAGAATGTTGTCCAAGCCCTAAGTCTTTGCAGGTTTTTTTTCATTGCTCTACTTGCTTCGAATGTTTCTTTCCAGCCCTAACCAGGTGCTAACAATGTTCCCAGCTCTTAGGGTTTGCAAGTTATTTCATTGTTACTCTCTGCAAAGAATGTTTTCCAAATCCTAAGTCTTTCCAGGTTCTTCTTCATTGCTCTTCTTCATTACTCTATTTATTTCTACAAAAACGAAGATGCATCTTATATTCCTGTGCATCTTATACTCTGAAAAATACTGAATTTTTCAGAGTATAAGATGCACAGGAATATAAGATGCATCTTCATTTTTGCAGAAATAAATAGAGTAATGAAGTAGAGCAATGAAGAAGAACCTGCAAACACTTAGGATTGAGAACTTTCAGGCAATTGCTCTGGTCAACAAAATAACCAGCACAGTAGAAAGCCACTGATATAATTGTTTTTCAATTATAAATAAGCAATGTTAAATGCTAAACAGTGGCCATTATTATGTGATAGAACCAGAGGTGGTTTCGACCGGTTCACCTGAACCAGTAGCAACCTGCAGTGATGTTACGATGATGTCACAGAACCATTTGGGTTGGTGCCAGTCCATGGGTGCCATCTTTTAAAAAAAAAATTCTGAACATGTGCAGAAGCCAAATTTCTGGCACTGTGCATGCGGTCGCCATCTTGTTTTATGCTTTTTTAATTTTTTGCATTTTTTAACCTTTTTTATTTTATTTTTTTCTTTTGAGTATGTGCAGAAGATGGGTTTCTGGCACTGTGCATGCAGTCTCCATCTTGCTTTTGACTTTTATTTATTTTCCCCCAGATATTTTTGCACTGCATATGTGCGTGCATGTGAGGCGTGCCCTCATGACACAGGAGGAAGTGAACTGGCAGTGAGGCAAGTTAGAACCCTCCACTGGGTCTAATGTTTAATGCAGATTTGTATTCTCTAAATCAGGGATTACCAACTTTTCAGACCTCAGGGACCACTAAATTCATAATTTTAAATCCCACTGACCACTAATATGATTTTTTAAAAGATAAATAGTGTTTAGTGCAATATAAAAATGCAAATATTTTTTCTGCAGACCACCAAAATTTTCTCATGGTTCAGGGATCATGAGTTGTTGACCGCTGCCCTAAATAACTATTTGTCACTACAAATATTTAAAAAAATGAATGTTTTCAATGCTCACAAATTTGTTCTTTTCCCTCCCTTCCCCCTCTCTCTCTGTGTCTGTCTGTCTCTGTCTCTCTCTCTCTCCTCCAAGATGTTTGCAGGCAAAATGCAAATGATTAGACAGTTTCTGGATGTCAACCCATTTCCTATATCAGTGGCATCAGCTGCAATAACAGTTGATATGATCCAATTTTCTGAGGTCTGCAAGCATTTGTCTCTTGATAAATGTTTAACTTCCTTTAAAAATTTCACACACAGCCAATTGAACAGTTGATGCGACTTATAGATTGATTTTAAATAACACACTGTCTCACATAAGCTCTGTATTTACTGCATGGATGGCTAAACTAGGCCAATTTCATGCTATGTTACAATAGCATGAAGAGTTCTTAGGTCTATCTTATCTATTTATATACTTTAAACAAGGAAAAATGTACTCTAGTGAGATATCTTACATAGCAAACCCAATATATTATTCCATGAAGTGTAAAAGATCCTTTTTGTACCCCAAACAGAGGTCTTTTTCATGCTGCAGGACCTAACAAATTACATTGTAGTACTTACTATTGTACTGCAAAAGAGATGTGTAACCGGCATATAACATATGAGAAAACAGCACCAGAATAATTTAGTACCATTGGTATCACAAAGTTAAAATAGGATAGGATTTTCAACTGAAACTAATGACAAAAGTATCACTAACTGGGGAAAAAACCAGGCACACAATTGCTTACTCTAAAGTGGCTTTGTTCAGTAATTACCGGTAGCAGAAAGAATTTAAAAAATCATTTTAACTTCTATCTAACTTCATCAGTTTTCAACAAGAATCACAGGCAATGATAGTAGAGGGAGAAAGAGAAGTACATATCTAGGATTAACAAATCAACATGCAAAAAGCTGAATAACTAGTAGATGACATGAAAGAAATGCAGAATACTCTGTTTTTCAGCACATTCTACAATGCAGTTCTGTTAGACTTATCACCCTTTCCATTAATCTGAAATCTGCAACTGGGAGAAAGGGAAAATATTTCCTCAACTGCTCCCAAAGCTGCTTTACACATGAATTCAGAAGTTTAGCTACTTGTCAGAATGATTGGATCATGTGAAACAGCTATCCTGACAGATATTTTAAATCTTTTAAGTGCTGGCAAGATTCACAAAAAAAGCTGTTTCCAGACAGAGGAATTCTACTGCTATCAATCAATTATATACAAGAGGGTCAGGGGAAAGTTGCATTAACTTGTGAATGAATTTTAAGACTCTGATTCCCTTCTTTTATTTTTTTTTAAGCTGGTCTATAAACTTCTAAAAGTTATGCTGTACTGTAAGTCAAAATGTATACAGTAATACTTTTTTCCCATTTTTAAAAAGATCTATTCCTGCTATTGGAGGTGGTGGGGAGGACAGAGGTTGGCCAATTGAAGAGCAATCCTAAAGCAATGATTGAGTTGTTTGGAGAAGAAAGCAATTGTTGCCTCCTTACAAAAATTCAAAAGTCTAACATTCAATGTAGCTATGACAAACACTAAGGGTCTGTTCAAAAAGCAAAAGATATTTGTAATATTTTTCCAAGGCAGATAAAAAGTTGTGTTGATCTATGGGGAACAAATCCCACAGTAATATTTCTATTGGAACACAAGCTTGCTCAGATCTCAATAACTCTTCATCAGACAAACACATGTGAATAGCAATGATTTTAATACTACAGGGTTTAGATTAACTGTTTTAAATTAATTGGATTACGATGTTGCATTGTATTTTTATACGATGTAAGCCACCCCGAGTCCTTGTAGAGGTGGGGCATATAAATCCAGATAGATAGATAGATAGATAGATAGATAGATAGATAGATAGATAGATAGATAGATAGATAGATAGATAGATAGATAGATAGACAGACAGACAGACAGACAGACAGACAGACAGCCAGCCAGACAGACAGACAGACAGACAGACAGACAGACAGACAGACAGACAGACGATGGATGGATGGATAGATGGATAGATGGATAGATGGGTAGATGGATAGGTAGGTAGGTAGGTGGGTGGGTAGGTAAGTGGGTAGGTAGGTATGTAGACAGACAGACAGATGAAGGAAAGTAAAGCATTTCTGATATTTAAGCAATGACATCTGCAATTCATAATAACAAATCTCATCAAGCACCTTTGCTGAGATGCTAGTTTAAGCAAAATGGATCTTTCCTTACCCAGGTGTCCTTATCTTTACAATCCTCAGCAAGGAATACAAATACAAGGAGTATCACAACTACAGACCTGATGCTAAGAAGTAAAAACCAAGAAGACATCTTATCTTTGTACCAAGTCAGACTGTGACAAAGAATATGTTCATAAGATCCATATTGTCATAACAAGCCAAAAATTAATCATTCCAAAACAAATGGAATATCATCTCCAAGTGCTGCATCAACAAGCTCATATAACTGGAAAATCAGTAATAAACACATTAGGCAGGTCAAAACCTTTCAATATCTGGGCATTTACTTCCAATCCACAACAGTTAGAAACATCAAACTTATAATCTCTCATTTTGGCACAGAAGGCTATAACGCATTAATCAAATTTACATGCTCTAAGGATAATAATTATACCCTGGCTGCTGTTAAATTATACAAAGCCAAGTTGATAATCTTTTAATTCTATGACATGCAGCATTGTGTTTGCAAGATACATCTGGCAACAATCGGTTCAATCCAAATTTTTGAGAATTATGCTTGCCCTGCTCGATTCCCCATGGCAAATGCATTTATTTGGTTTAGCGGTGCTTCCTCAGAAGCCTAAATAAGCCACTGGTACTTGATATATCGACTGAAACAAGTATTTAAGGGCTAGTCCCTAGTCCAATTTATCCTGGTCAAGAAATACTCTTTCTTTTGGAAGAAACAAATAGCTTTTGACTTTGCTTTCTGTGGATTCTCAACCCATGCTTTTCTTAAACTGGACTTAGGAAATGCCACTGACAAGACTAAACAGAAAAAGTATTTAATTTAAAAAAAATAAAATGGTAAAGCTAAAGTATCATATCACCATTATAAGGCTCTTCTCAACACTCCTTATGTTATTCTTGTGGGGGTTTTGTGCTACTGTCTCTGATCCAAACAGACAGATGCTTATTCTGGCTAGTTTTGATACTTTACCTTTGAACGTGACAAAAAGGAAATTTATCTGAATCCCTTACAAAGAATCCTATTGTGTAAGCTTGGATATAGAGAGCCAAAGAATCACGTTTTCTTTATTATCTCCTGTGCCATATCTGACACCTATCGCCAATCTCTTCCATTATCAGAAGATACACAAGTTGGCCCCAATCAAAGCTGTGTTTTTAAGAGATTATTTCCATGAAATGTCCAGGAGCATGGGAAAAAGAGTGTGGACATTTGTGCAATCACAAAGAAAATTCCTGGGCTGAATAAGATTTCCACGGTGGTTTATAAAAATTTTGCAGGTTCTTCTTCACTTTTTCTCATTTCTTTTGATTTTATCTTCTCAACGTATAAGATTTATGTTAACAATCAAAGATTTTTAAATGGGTGTCATAAATATAACAATGTTTCAGGAAGGTATATTTTAATTGAATATCAAAATGTCAAAACCCCTTTTGACATTAAAGCCAAAAGGATGATAGCTATTCTTTATTGGATTTCTTCAAGCAGAGGTTAAACAGTGATCAGCCTTGGTTTCTTTAATCTGTATTCTTACATTGAACAGGGAGTTGAAAGCTCAACTGTTAAATGGCTCCTTCCAACTTTATGATTCTGATGCTAAATCTTACTTAGATAGGACTTAGATCAACAGATTCATATGTTCCCTAGATTACATGCCCGAGACTGTTGTATTGCAAGCCTTGTGGTTTTTCTCTCATCCTGGGGAGAGAAAGAATAGTTGCCCAGCATTTTGTTGTTTGGAAAGGAAAAAGGCTAAGTCACTCATGAGGAAAGAACTCCAGTTAGTGTTTTATGGCATGAAAGGGTTATGGGTATATAGAGGGGATTGAAGGGAACTTTTTGGTAGTGATAGCTATTAGCTATCCTTATCCTTTCACTCTAGAGATTACACAGATCTTCCTTTAATTTGCATTTCAGAGTAATATATTCTAAGATAATAATAATGCATGTCAGCCTCCTCTATATTGGCAGATTAAAGTAAATTGACTATAGGTCCTTGGCATCTATATTAAATTCATTCCAGGTCTCTGTTTCTCACATTATAGTGTGAAAAGTAGCTCTGCTTTGTTGAAGAAGGGGTTCCATTTATTTCTTATTTTATTTTTAAAAAATCCACCATATTGATAGATTAAACTGAGCATTCTGAGAATCCAATTGTGTGAGATGGATTAAACTGATCCTTCTGAGTAAAACTTTTATAGAAAAAGAGAAACTATTACAGTGGTCCCTTGACTTTTGCGAGGGATACATTCCAAGACCGCCCGCAAAAGTCAAATTTCCGCGAAGTAGAGATGCTCCCTTCCTTCCTTCTTTCCTTCCTCCCCCTCCTTCCTCCAATCCTGGTTCTACTTACTCCGCAGGGGCAACAGGGCGGCAAGCTGAGAAGAAGAAGTAGCGGCAGCAGGCAGCAGTAAGGCTCAGCTTCAAGTGGAGTGTACCAATGCTCTGAGAATTAAAGGGGAGGGATCAGGAGACTGGGGCGGAAGTGGAGCTTTTATTTAAAGAAGCAGGATGCTGAGGTGGGGGAGAGAAGAGTTAAAACGCACAATATTGTACATCGGGAAAATGTTAAAATGTTCAAAAAACCTGCAGAGTATTTTTTTATTAATATTTTTTGAAAACCTGTGGTATAGCCTTTTTGTAAAAGTCAGACCCGCGAAAGTCAAGGGATCACTGTAATCAGCTATCAAAGTTTTGGATTTCCCATCAATGGAGACTATATGTCTCCCAGACATAAGAACAGAGGAGCAACAAAGGAAATATAATGTTCATATCATTTTCAAAAGAACAATCTGGTTGGGAATTCTGGGAATTGTCCTTCCTGTACATCTTGAAAGAACCAGGAAACTAGAGACATTTTTTTTTAACTGGACCCTATAGTTTAAGTTTAAGTTTAAGTTTAAGTTTAATCAGATTTGTATGCCGCCACCATTGAAAATGTCAGCTGCTATAAATCTCAAACCATTGTTTCCAAAAAAGCATCTAACAAGAACCGTAGCTGGAGACAGAACATTATAATTTTATGGAGACTTTGTAGTAGTTTGTGTGACAGTCAAAACAGTTTTGGGGTGTTTGCTGGGGTGAGTTCTAACCTCATTGCTGTTTCACTTCCTCCCACACTGCATGGCTGCACTTCATCGGCACATGCATGCTTTGCACCTACATGCAAGAACAGTACTGAAAAAATTGAAAAAATAATTTTAAAAAGCCAAAAACAAAATGGTGGCACATGTGCAGTGCTGCAAACTCGGCTCCTGCCCATGCTCAGAAGAAACAATTTTTTTTAAAAAAATTAAAAATTAAAAAAAGATGGTGGTGTCCATGGACCAGCACCAACCAAATTGGTTCCATGATGTCATTGTGACATCACCAATGCGTCACTACTGGTTCAGGCAAAGCAGTCCAAACTGGGAGGAACCCACCTCTGATGTCTATCCACTTATTTTTAATGGCAAATTAAAAGATTTTACCGGTATTAAAGGCATCTCAGGAATTTTTAAAATTAATTGATCAGAAATGATAAAAGCATAGTAGTGGATAAATGTATATTTAAGTCATTTTCAGGGAAGCATAGTTTTTTTAAAAGTTTGATGATGCTCAACTGCTCACATTACAGTCTAAACATATTTATTCTTGTAAGAGGCACATGATGTGGGGGGGGGGGAGGTAGTAATCACTTTGTACATTTGAAACTGAGCCCAGCTTTGCACAAGACTGATTGGCTGTCTATCTCCAGTACTCCATGATGTTACCAAAAAAAAAGGCTATTATATAATCAACCCTGAGCAGTTTTGCATTTTTGAAAAATAAAAAAGAACCTCTTGCTTTTCAGATAAATAAGGGATATAGACATTAATAAAATTTCAAAAATCAGAATCTTGTAGAGATTTTCAGACTAATAAATTTTAATGCAAGCTTCTAATTTCATTTTAGACATGAAACTCGGCTGGGTGACTTTGGGTCAGTCATTGTCTCTCAGTTCAATTCACATCACATGATGCAAGGAGTATTATATGTCTGCCTTTTAAAATGATTTATAAAGCAATAAAAGTGATATTTTTTAAAAAAATTAAAAGATAAATATCTCACTTCATCAGAGGTGTAAATATTTATAAACGAACAAATGCAATACATATTGAATGCATGCAAGCCTTTAAAAAAATAAAGCAAGAAGATAAATAACTTGTCAGCATACTGGTAGAAATGGACAGCAACCACTGGATTTCCTAGTAAGCATGTCTATCCTATCAGTACTGATGTTGGGCAAAGTACATGAATTAAATGTGTACTGTCAGGTCTCATTTTATATTTGCACCTGTTTTTCTGCCTTAAAAATCACTTGTTTATCTCCAAATTGGTCTGAGAAATCATCAGATGTTGAACACTTGCTCAACAATATCAAGATGGAGAAACGTTTTCCAGACTGATCGTATTTTCATTTCCCCTCACACATACACAACAGGCACCAATCGTACAAATAGACTAAGCATTTTGCTCCTTTTGAAACAAATGGGACTTCATTATCTACCGCTCTCCTTTTCCCGCACAGCAGTACTAAAGTGTTGTTATCTACTGTGGGAGCTAACAGATAAATATGTCTGATGAAGTACTGATTGCACTTTGGCATCTTATTCTGCCTTGGCAGTGAAGCAGGCAGGTGCTCTGTCCATATCATGACTCAGGAGAGGAAAGAGGTGGCACAGATGTCACAGAGGTTACATCTCCTTTGGCGCCAGTTACTAGCAACAGAGGTCTGTAGGTAGAATCAGAGTAATGACATAATGGAGACATTCTCTCCCGCATCATTCCCCTCTCTTCTTGTGTAATGAGAAAGGATGAGCAGAAAATAAGTATATTTTCTCAGCCTCTTCATAGGAATGCAGGTGACAGAGATACCCCTGATCCTCTAAAGCATTTTTTCCCAAACTTTTGACATATTATTATTATTATTATTATTATTATTATTATTATTATTTATTGGATTTGTATGCCACCCCTCTCCGTAGACTCCGGGTGGCTAACAACAATAGTACAAAACATCATGTAAATCCAATACTAAAACTAATACTAAAACAATTAAAAAACCCTTATTTGTAAAACCAAACATACATACAAACCATGCATAAATTGTAAAGGCCTAGGGGGAAAGAATATCTCAGTTCCCCCATGCTTGACGGCAGAGATGGGTTTTAAGGAGTTTACGAAAGGCGAGGAGGGTGGGAGCAATTCTAATCTCCGGGGGGAGTTGGTTCCAGAGGGCCAGGGCCGCCACAGAGAAGGCTCTTCCCCTGGGGCCCGCCAAACGTGTGTAGCCCTTCTATAATTTTTGTAACGTTTAGTACCCCTTGTCAAAAAAAATGGATGTATTTTAATAACAATCAAAATATTTTTCTTTGTTTCTTTTTTTGGTACATACACAAAATAATAAACGGAAAATAAAATTATTCATAATAAAATATAAATAAAAGTTATATTATATATATATCATTCATTTGGATCAATGAGAAGGATGAAATTGTTTGTGCTGAAATGACATAATTTGTCATAATTTGGTTCCCTGGTTGTTAATTTTAATCTGAGATGCGGTTCCACGTTCAATGTCTTAATGTCTACAAATGCTGAAAAAGCAACTTCACATAAATATGAAGTTGGAAAAGGCAAGATGTATTTCAGAACTTTTTCTGAATGCGTACCCCCACCAAACTCTTCCTACGTACCATACTTTGGGAAACACTGCTCTACAGCATTGCGACCACAACAAACTATGTGGCCATGTACAGATGCACCACTAGGACATCAAAATGACATATGTGTAGAGATTTTCCAAAAGATCACTGAACACATGCTTAAAACATTCCCTCTTCCTTCTCACATTTGGTACAGCTGCATTGAAGCTGCGGATGAGTAGGCTGCCATGGTATTGGGGAAGGAGGTCTCAGCAGACAACAATTCTGAGGTAAAATGTGCGTGAGGTAAAGTGCTAAAAGCAAATTTATTTTATTTTATTTATTTTATTTATTTTATTTATTTTATTTATTTTATTTATTTTATTTATTTTATTTATTTTATTTATTTTATTTATTTTATTTATTTTATTTATTTTATTTATTTTATTTATTTTATTTATTTTATTTATTTTATTTATTTTATTTATTTTATTTATTTATTATTTGTTTGTTTGTTTATTTATTTATTTGTCAAACAATTATAGGGAGATAATTTGTACATATAAAACATTAGATAAGTAATGATAAAAAGTAGACAATAGGACAGGAACGGTAGGCACAATGGTGCGCTTATGCGCGCCCCTTACAGACCTCTTAGAAAGGAGGAGAGATCAATTGTAGATAGTCTAAGGTTAAAGGTTTTGGGGTTAGGAGTAGAAACCACAGAATCAGGAGGTGCATTCCAGGCGTTGATTACTCTGTTGCTGAAGTCGTATTTTTTGCAGTCAAGTTTGGAGCGGTTGACATTTAGTTTAAATTGATTTCATGCTCGTGTGTTGTTGCGGTTGAAGGTGAAGTAGTCGTTAACAGGTAGGACATTTTGGTATATGATTTTATGAACTATAATTAAGTTGGAACGGAGACCACGGAGTTGTAAGTTGTCAAAACCAAGAATTTCAAGTCTTAAGGGCATTCTTAAGGGCAAAAGAAGTGTCACTGTGTTGTGAGGATAAAAGATGCTGCTTCCCATGGAGATTGGAAAAGAGAGAGGAGAATATCCATTTCCCCCCAATATTTTCCCTTCCATGGGGAGAAGTCAGTCTGAGAAAGTCTGAGCCCCAAAGTCTTATTTCTCTTATTCTCCTCCACGATGACTGGAAGAGAATTTGTGTTTTGGCCTAGTAGAATAACTGATTCCTTTATTGGCAAAACACAAATGGCCCTAAGACTAAGAAGCCAGAGGTCATGGGGCATCCATGATAATAGTAGCTCAGGTGACCCAAAGCAGCAGGGCAGATCATTAGCTTCCATGGGACCGCCTTCTGCCGCATGAATCCAAACGACCGGTTAGGTCCCACAGAGTTGGCCTTCTCCGGGTCCCGTCGACTAAGCAATGTCATTTGGCGGGACCCAGGAGAAGAGCCTTCTCTGTGGCGGCCCCAACCCTCTGGAACCAGCTCCCCCCAGATATCAGAGTTGCCCCCACCCTCCTTGCCTTTCGCAAGCTCCTTAAAACCCACCTCAGGCATGGGGGAATTGAAATTTCCATTCCCCCTAGGCTTATAGAATTTATACATGGTATGTTTGCGTGTATGAGTGGTTCTTTAAATTGGGGGTTTTTAGATTGTTTTTAATATTAGATTTGTTTACATTGTCTTTTTATATTGTTGTTAGCTGCCCCGAGTCTTTGGAGAGGGGCGGCATAAAAATCTAATAAATACAAAATACAAATACAAATGTGCTTGAAACCATTGGGGAGAGTTTGTGATGGTAGAAGTGGCAAAACACATTCCTAAGGACTGAAAATCGGTCAGAAGACAAGCTGCTTCTACAGTGGGTCAGTGAAAGGTTGAGGATAACATGACACATTCATGTCCTCCATCAATGTTTAGGATGGTGCCCTCCTATTAAAATAAGGGGGATATACAGGGAAGTCAAAAGCATTAAACAAAACTCTCATTTTCTATGTGACCCAGCAAACTTTGGAAGTTCATCATTTAGGATTGCTATATTAGTCTTTCTTTGCTGTTTCAAATGTGCTTCCATTAACCATAAAAAGTGCTCTCTGTAGAATAGATCTGAAGTGAAAAAATAAATTCCATATTATATATTGTGTGGGCTATGATTAGAGAGAGAGAGAGAGAGAGAGGCAGAGAGATGTCAAATATCAACATGGTGTCTGCAAAATTGAAGCCTCTGCCTTCTTTAAACGTATTCCATGCACAATATCTGTAGAAACAAGATGAGACTTTAATCACATTGGTGGATATTAACTTGACTTTTTTAGCCTTCATACATAGCAATACACACTGACATACTTTGAATAGGAGTATAAAGTTGCTCTTTTTTCAAGTAGAATAAAACACCTGAAACTGCGGTCCTAATTTAGCTATCTGTGTTGTATTAGGGTGATGCTTATGCATTGCTATCATAAGGGGATAAGTGACAAATTCCCCACATACACACACACACTGCTGTCACTTTTAAGCTTCCCTCCCTTCCTCTATAACAGAAACCCAACTACTTTCAGAGACAGTTGCTGTAGCCAGAGTTTCACATCAATATTCTCTCTCAGTCAGAAGCAGATGAAGAAAGATGCTTCTTCAGTGCAAAATCAATCTCTGTGCTGGAGATTCCTTCTATATTCATTGAGAAATAATAGCAGAAAGAGATTCCAAAACACAAGGAAGTGATTAAGCACATCTGAACATGCAAGAGATGTACAAAGCGACTGGGGGTGGTGGTGGGGTAGTTGCCTTTGACAGTTGCTTTGGTAGCTCTGAGATGGGGGGAAAAAAGCAGGCTATTTGCCAGAGTTGGGAACCATCTGCAGCCAAGTGACGGGAAATAAATTAGCGTAAAAATATGAGGATACATGCATTAAAGAGCATGACACAACGAGAAAGCAAAGTGCAGTCCTAGCCACAGATAATATCCAATTGCTATGCCAAGTGAGAACTCTGTTTCCTCCTTAGCTGAAGCTGATTGTGCTTTCCAATTAGGAAGCACACTGTTTTCCCTGCAGATTAGTACTCACCAGTCAGTATGCAAATGCCAACAAAGCCTCCGTTCATCATTTCCCAATCTAATTACTGGAGAAGAAGACAAGCAGTGAGCACTGCAACGGTGTTATTGACTGCCACTTTGCCTGCTGCTTATACACGACGAAAATTGCATCTTCTGCAGCTGCTATCAAATGAAATATTATTCATATAATTCATAAACTTGTGGATCCATTACGAATTGTTTCTATTGGGGAAAGATTGTTTCCTCCTAAGATTTGTTGAGAGGGATCTTCAAGGCCCATATGCTGAATGCAGGGGCAGATTGCTCTTACCTGATGCTACTGGCATGTGGCGCACATAGCTGGAGGCGTCTCTCTTGCGCAATCTATGTGCGCCTGTGCTTCCCAGCATGATTTCGCTTCCTTGCATGAGCAGGAAGCAAAATCGCACTAAAAACTTGCAAGGGGATGTACACGCATGTGAGATTTATTTATTTATTTATTTATTTATTTATTTATTTATTTATTTATTCATTCATTCATTCATTCATTCATTCAATCAATTTTTATGGCGCCCTTCTCCTTAGACTCAGGGCGGCTTACAACATGTGAGCTGGGGTGGAGCAGCATGTAGAGTGCTGTACTGCAGGCCACTGAAGCTGACTTGTAGATCTGAAGGTCAGCGGTTCAAATCTCATCACCGGCTCAAGGTTGACTCAGCCTTCCCTCCTTCCGAGGTGGGTAAAATGAGGACCCGGATTGTGGGGGCAATAGCCTAGCTCTGTTAAAAAAAGTGCTATTGCTAACATGTTATAAGCCGCCCTGAGTCTAAGGAGAAGGGCGGCATAAAAATTGAATAAATAAATAAATAAATAAATAAATAAATAAATAAATAACACTTTTCAACAGAGCCAGCATACTGCCCCCACAATCCGGGTCCTCATTTTACCCACCTTGGAAGGATGGAAGGCTGAGTCAACCTTGAGCCGGTGATGAGATTTGAACCACTGACCCACAGATCCAGCAGTCAGCTTTAGTAGGCTGCAGTACTGCAGTCTACCCACTGCACCACTTTGGCTCATTTTTTGCTTCCGATGCATGTGCAGAAGCAACAAAATCGCCAAAATCTCACGCACGCAAGTGTTTCCTCACAGGATTTTGTTTTTTGCGCACACACAGGAAGCCAAAAAATATGAAAAATTAAAGAAAAAAGATGGCGGCACCCAAAGGACTTGCATTGGAGTGGTTGCACACAAATTGCACAATTTGGCTGCTGCTACCGGTGCGCAGTTGCCTATCGCACCGGTAGCAGCCCATCTCTGGCTGTATGACACTGTTGCACTGTTTCACAAAATTTCTTTGTTCCTGCTTTCTGATTTGTTCCTCCATTTAGCATCCTGGTTTATTTATTGAAACACAAACACACAATCTTAAAAAAATTATATCTGTATGCAAATATATTCCGGCTGCAACGGAATTCATCCGTGCTGGGGAGAATGAATTCTCACTAAACATTAAGGAGGCAGCTAGAATATGGAATTGTGTTATCTGCTACATAAAGATGAGACACGTGTTTCCATATACATCTATCAGTATGATAGGTATACTTTATGTCTCTGAGACTATAAATATTACTATGGATATATCTCTGTGCTCATATATGTCAGTGATCATGTCAGTGTGATATGTATCACCGTTTGTCTGTAAGAAATGCCCATTGAGAACCAATGACTAAAACCTACCTAAAAACAATCTTGTGCTCTGTAAATCTGTAAGTGTGTGGAGCTATTAATTCCAGAACTCCAGCCAAGGTAGCTGGAATGCCTTAGGAAAACCCCAGTCACAAAACCCACAAAACTGAAAAACCGGGGCCAATTAATGGTTAGCTAGGACAGTTTGTTACAAATGGCAATCTCTGAAAAAAAAAAGTTACTTTATGATTCCATTTCTTTGAGCATCCAGTAAAGATTAAGTAACAGTTATGATTCCACTTTAATGGGAATTCACCTTAATCTAACCATTCCCTTTGTTTAAAAAGTAATTATAATTATAGCTGTAGGAAAAGCATAGTGCAGTGCCTAAAAGATATTTCATTTCATTACCTGAATATATTTATTTTGCTCTGTTGAAAAATGCCCCTGAGTGCCATCTAGTGGTAGATTATTTTCATACAAAATTGATAGGAAGTCTTGTGCTCTTGAACATAGAGAGGATGTATCGAGATAAGACATTTTTACTGTAATTACTAAAAATTCCTAATTAATGTATGCAGATGGAAAGGCAGAATTTTCATAAAATATTGCAAAATTCTAAAATTTGTCATAATCCAAATTTAACTGAGGGGTAAATCAGGACTGTTTCCTTTTTGGTGAAAACTTAGATAATATTCATTGTTACTATTATTGCTTATTTTTAACAATAACAATAACAAATTTATTGTCATTGTCAAAACAATGAATTGTCATTGGCAACAAAAGTCGTGTGACACCCAGAGATCAGTCTCACCATACATAAAATCAGAATAGGTAAATTTAAAAATAGAATAAAAAATAGAATAAAAAATAGAATAAAATGTCCCAACCACTACAAATTCCCCACCCTGAACCACTCAACCATCTCCATGACAAACCAGGTAATTGCTTATTAATGAAATACTAAGGACAAACAGGCAAACTAAAATGAGATTAGAATTTTAAAATTATTATTTAATCATAGTTATAATACATGGCTGATTTATGGCACTCTCCTTAAATCTTCCCCTTCAAAATTTTGCTCCTACAAAAAAATTCCCATCATTGCACAGGATAAATATCATTTAACTGATTAACAAAATGAATAAAATCTTTCCAAAGTATATTAAAAGGATGTTTTACATAATATCCTGTGTTTTGTACATTTGCATCTCTAAACTGCCGAGGTCCATGGACAATCTGAAGGGAAATGGAGTGAGGTGATGCATTGGTGGATGGGTGGCTCTGCAAACCTCTACTATGTGGCTCTGCTTTTGGAAAGGGTGAGAAATGGCTTCCCTGAATTTGCATACTTCCCTGGTATGAGGCCCTAGGCAGCCAGGGCAAGAAGGCTATCTTTGGTCGACGTCTTTGAGGATCACCCTTCTTTCTTGTTGAATTTCATGCACATGGTCATTGTCATATTGTAGTCCTCCTCATCCTCCGGAACTTTGGTCCTCTAGTCCAGTGTTTCCCAACCTTGGCAACTTGAAGATATTTGGACTTCAACTCCCAGAATTCCCCAGCCAGCAAATGCTGGCTGGGGAATTCTGGGAGTTGAAGTCCAGATATCTTCAAGTTGCCAAGGTTGGAAACACTGCTCTAGTCTGCCAATGGGTGTGATGGAGTCCACTGGTTCTTCAGATAGTGGCTGCAGAGTTGTCGGGTGATTTGGTGGCTCTCACTTCATTGACCACATCTTTGAAATTGGCTCACCTCTGAATGAGTAATTTCTTTTGGAGCTGAGGATTATTTATTATTTATTATTTATTATTTATTATTTATTATTTATTATTTATTATTTATTATTTATTATTTATTATTTATTATTTATTATTTATTATTTATTATTTATTATTTATTATTTATTATTTACTATTTACTATTTACTATTTACTATTTACTATTTACTATTTACTATTTACTATTTACTATTTACTATTTACTATTTACTATTTACTATTTACTATTTACTATTTACTATTTACTATTTACTATTTACTATTTACTATTTACTATTTACTATTTACTATTTACTATTTACTATTTACTATTTACTATTTACTATTTATTATTTATTATTATTTGATTTGATTTGATTTGATTTGATTTGATTTGAATGCGGCCCTTCTCCGTAGACTTGGGGTGGCTAACAACAATAATAAAACAGCATATGACAAATCTAATATTTAAAATAACTAAAAACCCTTATTAAAAGCCAAATATACACACAAACATACCATGCATAAATTGTATAGGCCTGGGGGGAAAGGACTATCTCAATTCCCCCATGCCTGATGACAGAGATGGGTTTTAAGGAGCTTACGAAAGGCAAGGAGGGTGAGGGCAATTCTGATCTCTGGGAGGAGCAGGTTCCAGAGGGTCAGGGCCGCCACAGAGAAGGCTTTTCCCCTGGGTCCCACCAGATGACATTGTTTAGTCAATGGGACCCAGAGAAGGCCAACTCTGTGGGACCTAAATGGTCACTGGGATTCATGTGGCAGAAGGCGGTCCTGGAGATATTCTGGTCCGATTATAATGTTTTATTAATGATTTGAATTAAAGAGTATGTAAGTCAAGTGTGTATGGCATAAAATTTGGAAAGACCGCCCCCCCCAAAAAAAAAAAACTATCCAGGCTTGAGTAGCACACCAATGACAGGATGAAATTTAATGAAGAAATGTAAATCCTTGTGTTAGATTTGTGCTGGAATGAAGACTTGAGATATAGGGCAGTTCAGCACTTTTTATTAACTCAGTTCAAACTAAAAACAGACTGCCAGCAAGCTGCAGGGAAGCCGCTTTTAAGGGCTTCCCTGAAACCAGCTGGCCAGTGACAACAGTTTATTTCTGCTGCCACTACATCAGCCAATCAATGGCAGCTATGCAAATTTACTCCATAAGTCAGTACGTAACACTCTGCCCCTCTTAGTCTCTGGAACATTCAATCAGGGATTTACGTAAGTCCTGCAGTCCTGTAAGTACACAGTACGACTGATAGTCCTATAGGACCTGTGCGATTCAATTCATCGGAAGTCTTTGACTGGAGTAGACATGCTCCTCCTCCACTTCATGGAAAAATCTGATTCCCCGATGGTCAGCAGAAATGAATTCTACTGTTGCCAACAACAAGGAGGATCGATCAATGATTTTATGGCCAAACTCCAGGAACTCACATTCAAGTGCAAGCTCATTAACCTGGAGGAAATGATGAAAGACAGGATCATCTTAGGCATGAGAGACCTCAGGCTTGGTCAGGTGGCTATGGTCTTTTTTCCCTGTATGAAACCTGATATCATTTGTTAAGTTCCATTGGCCCCGAGAGCTTAGTCATCCTCTTGCTTACTGGTATCCTTCTCTGCTCCTTCTGAGACGCTTCCTATGTTCTGTCCAGGAACTTCTCACATTCACTGTTGCAATATAAAACTCCTTCCTGAAGCTTTTTCCCCCATACGATAATAAGAACTTGCATTTCCAGCAGGTGTAGTTGGGGTTTGCTTCAGGCAAAAAAACAAACATTGCCCATACTTAGCAGATTGCCACACAGCTTCCTTTACTGTTCCTGCTGTTTGGAACTGATTGGTTTCCCCAGAGACACAGATATATTCCCTTTTTGGCTCATTCTCTGGGGAGCTGGCTTCCTTATATGCCTCCTGAAACTGCCTCAATTAGGTCAGGAGTGAGCAATGCTCCAACCGTGTAGAATGGGCAATCAGCAGCAGATACAAAACAGCCAGCAGCAATCAGTCAGTGGTCTCTATCTCCTTGACTCTTGCATTCTCTTCTTCCTACTTTCTATTCTCCTTCTGTCCTCTCCTCAATTGAACTTGAATACAAAACTCCCCTTTCCTCTTCTAGTTCATTTCTTAAAGAAGTAAAGTAGCTCTCCAGAGGTCTGACTTCCCTATGCATTCCCTTAAAGTTAAAACAAAAACAAAAACCAAGCAATGGTTTAATCACACATAATAGACCATCAGCATCCCAACAGGAAATCATTATTATTATGGTTTGTCACACACTCAGCCAGATGTTCAGACTGAATTTGACGTTTTTATCACCCCTCAAGTCCTTCCCAAGGATTTGGAATAGACAGATTTTGATGGTGGTAAAAGTTTCCTTGCAGGATGTAAGCTGTTCCAAGTAAAGCTGCCTTTTGCAATTGACCGGTTATGGTTTTTGTCAGTGCTAATGGTGTTCAGGTGGTGGTTGACTTGTTTCAGGATTACACCCGAGGCGCTTATCACTGCTGCTGCTACCTTTGCTTTTGTTTGCTTCAGTCATTCTATTTCTTAGAACTTAAACTTAGAATAACTTTATTGTCATTTTAAATGTACACTAATGGTCATTCATTTAAATGAAATTTCATTGCAATACAGCTCTCAATGGGTAACTACCTACTATCTATCTATCTATCTATCTATCTATCTATCATCTCTATCTATCTATCTATCTATCTATTTATTTATTCATTCATTTATTTTGTCCAACACACAATGAGGGTTTTAGTGGATATATATACACATAGTAAAATACATGATGAAGGTTATAGAGGAGATACTCATAGTAAAATATATCTAAGAAAGAATAGAAAAGAAGATATAGGAATAGAACATATCAATGAAAGAATAGAAGAAGAGATATAGGAATAGAAGAAAGGTATAGGAGATATAGGAGAGCAATAGGACAGGGGACGGAAGGCACTTTAGTGCACTTGTACTCGCCCCTTCTATGCCGCCCAATCCTGAAGGGCCCAGGATGGCTTACAACAATAAAAAATTACAAAACAGTAAAAATAAGTCAAAAATACTATCTAAACTCTAAACCCCTAATAAGACTTATATAAAATAAACACAACAACATGCATGCAGACGCATTCATATATGAAGCCAAGTTCGTTGTTAATTCAGGACCACAGGCCTGCCGACATAGCCAGGTCTTCATGGCCTTATGAAAAGCCAGCAGGGTGGAGCGGTGCGGATGTCAAGGGGGAGTTGATTCCATAGAGCCGAGGCAGCAACAGAGAAGGCCCTCTCCTGTGTTCCCGCCAACCGGCATTGTTTAGTTGATGGGACCTGGAGGAGGCCGACTCTGTGTGCTCTAATTGGTCTTCACTACATAAAGATGACAAAATAGATAAATAAATAAATATGCATATTTCTATTTGCAAGTTTTTGTATTTTATTATTTTTTCTATGTTATTATTCCTTTCTTTTCTGTTCTGCTGTCTCTAGGTACTACCATGTCCATTATCCAGTCCACTATACATGCCATGTCCGCTATCCACTATTTCTGTCTTTCTGATTGACAATTATTGTCTTTCTTATTGACAGCTGTGAAGTCTGATCCTTGTTGATTTGAATTCCAAAGTCCCTGAACACTTTAGCTTCTTCATTATTACTGAATTATAAGTTGTTCTGGGAACTTAGAGCAACACGTACTACATGCACTTCTTAATAAATATCACAAATATTGTGACTTAAATGTTTTGCCCTAAATATTTTGTGATGTTTTGCATGTCACCCAGTCCCTTTAATACAGAGTTATTCAAAAAGAATGAACCAATTTCATAACACAATATTTTATTTAGGAAAAGTAATACAAAACTCCAGCCAAGTCATAAATATTCTATTCACAATAAACTTTTATTTCCTGTCTTACAAGTGTTCGATGTGGCCACTTGCAGCACAGGCAACATCAACACAATGAGAAAATTCCTCTCAAATGCAACATGGATTCTCGCCACTTGTTCCTCTGAAACTCGTGGTCATACTGGACTTTTTCCTTTACACAGACACCCACTCTCTTGAAACTCTCGAAACCACTTTCAAACGTTCTTAGAAGAGGATGGGTTAATGTCAAATCACCTTCAAAAAGAATGCTGCACTATGACAACCAAATTTGTTTTCATGAACTCGAGAACGCAGAACGCCTTTACCTGAGGACTCGCCATTCAGAGGATAAACAAACAATTGAACGTTTGCCAGAAGAACAACGTGACTACATCTCCCCTGTGGCCACCATTCAAAACTTAGCTAACTCTTTTTTCAAATAGTCACTGAGTCATTACATGATGATGCTTGAGAACCGAAGTAATGCGTCATGAAATCGGTTCATTTTTTTTCAATAACCCTGTATATTCTTTGATGTCTAGTTTGATTGCTCTGCACATTTTAATAGGTGTAACAATTCATTTCATAACCACTTAAATTCTAATATCTTCTGGTGCTTTGCCAATCCTGGATACAAACTGATTCGGAGGAATTCCAAAAAATGCTACAGAAAGTAATTACCCATAATAAAATGCACTCTCCAGGCATCATCAGAAAATCACCACCTTGTTTTAACCTTGTGATTCCTTACAGTTCATTCCAATTCATAATCCGTCCTCATTTTCTGCAACCAGCAGTTGTTTTAAACTTCATTTGCATTTGTTCTATATGTGAGTCAATCCTTTCAGCTTGGCATTATTGTTAAATTTTGGTTTGGACAATCAGCTCCTCTCCTCTGTTAGTCCTTCTCTACTGTCTCTCTACTTATCTGAGTTTCTCCTCATGCAAAAAAAGTGAGTTGTAGAATTAGGTGGCAAACAATTACAGTTAATCGTAGAAATTGTATCTCCAGTAGCTCATTGGAATGAATAAAGAAAAATAAGAGCTACTCAGTGGTTCTTCCTATGTTGGACTGAATGTATAAAGATAATTCCTGGAAAAAATTACATTTCTAAGGAATAACAGAACAGATTAGGCAGGAAAATACTTTGTAACTAACTTAGTCTTATAAAAAGTAAGTTGGTGTGCTACTTATAATGTTTCCCAGAAAATAATACCCTGTCTTATATTTTTTTTGAACCCTGAAATAAGAGCCTGGCCTAATTGCCATGCATTCAAAAACCCGATTGGTCTTATGATCAGGGGATGTCTTATTTTGGGAGAAACAGGATAAATTGCTATGGAGATTCATGAAGCTAAATTAAAATGAGATTAACAAAAATGCTGAATACCTAGTTTTTAGATATTAAGCAATGATTTATGTCAGTGGTGAAATCCTATTTTTTACTATTGGTTCTGTGGGCGTGGCTTGGTCGCCCTAGTGGGCATGGCAGGGGAAGGATACTGCAAAATCCCCATTCCCTCCCCACTCTTGGGGGAAAGATATTGCAAAATGTCCATTTGCACCCCACTCTGGGGTCAGCCAGAGGTGGTATTTGCCTTTTCTCTGAACTACACAAAATTTCGGCTGCTACAGTGATGGTGAACCTATGGCACATGTGCCACAGGTGGCACACGGAGCCATATTGGAGAGCACGCAAAGCATTGCCCCATGTCAGGTCCAGTGTGTATGCATGTGTTCGCCAGCTGGTTTTCAGCCTTGGGGAAGGCAGGGAAGCTTCTCTGAAGCCCTGGAATGCAAAAAACTGCCCAATGGGGAAACCAGATGTTCAGAAAAACAGACTTCTGGTTTGCCTATTGTGCTGTTCTTTATACTCCAGGGATTACAGGGAAGCTTCCCTGAAAAGCTCCGGAGTACAAAAACCAGCACAATTGGCAAACTGGAAGTCCGTTTTTCTGAACTTCCAGTTTGGCTGTTTTTTCAGCGTCCCTGGCTTTTGTGAGAGCTGTGCACATGCGTGGAAATGGGGGGGATTGTGTGCATGTGTAGGGGGATTGCACACACACACACAAATCAAAAAAGGTTTGTCATCACTGCGCTACCGGTTCTCCAAACTACTCAAAATTTCCACCACCGGTTCTCCAGAACTTGTCATAACCTGCTTCATTTCACCCCTGATTTGTATGTGTGCATGCCCACCTCCAAAAGATCCAGGACAAGATATGAACCATTGTGTAAGTCGACTGGGCTGAAGATACACTTACAGCTATAAAGATAAAGTTTCAGCCAAGCCAGGATGCAACGTGGTGACAGCTCTTCAGGCCCTGTAATCCTTTTTTCACAAGGCAAAGTTCTTTGTGTCTTCACTGTTCCTTGGCTTGCCCTCTGCTTTCTCGACTATATTCCCCTCTTGGCACTATGTGGATTAAGTGCGATCTTTCCCCATGCATCTGAGGATTAACCATGTTATCCCCCTGCAGTCATTATGAAGTCAGCTTACCCTTTTCATTTCAAAAGATGCTTTTCATTAGAAAATGTCCTTTTCCCCAGTCCTTTAAAGATATTCAGTAGCGAAGCTAAGAGAGTGCCAGCAGCTGAGCAAAACGTGTGACCGTGTCACTCTCATTATCGTTCATTAAGTAGCATAGGGAAGGGGCATTGCTGATTCTGATCTCATAAGCCACATATCATCATGCAGTATTATCTGTACTACTTCTTTTTAACAGCGGTGCCTACCAGATCAGTTACAGTCTGAAGACTCCAGTGCACACTAAATAAAGAAAGACAGAAGCAGAGTGGTTAGCAGTTATGGTCCAATACAGATTGGGAAGGTTGCTTACTATCTAAAACAGAGTAGGAGCAAAAGCTGAAAAGTATTGGTCCTAATGCCAAGAACGTTGGTAAATATGAAACACATGTCCTCCAAGCTACAAATTATGATATGTTCCATAATGCTGTCTAAATGCACATAATAGATTCCACCATCATTTGCATTAAGCTATCAGTAATGAAAAAAATAAAGAAAACATTTTTATGAGTACTGTCAGATTTTTTATAATTGGAATTATCAATCTGCCTTACTGGATGCAATGGACAGAATCTTGTACCAGAGGCTTCTCTTCCTTTCCAACTCCACGCAAGCCTAATGCAATGATACAATCAAGATGCCATAATGTGCAGGCATCTACAACATGAGAAAAGTTTAAATCGGATGCCACACTTTCCAGATCAGACTATAATTAAGAGAGAAAGACAGGAGAGAGTCTGAGATTTGGGCTCTATAATTGTGGGACATTACAAAAGCCCTTCTAGAATTATTCACCACGAGTATTAAAACTGCCAATCACAAATATTTACTCCTCTTCTCCCTATATGCATTGCTAGAGTTTTATTGCATAGACAACTTGGGAAATATAATACTTTTTGAAACAGCATTGTTTCTGTATATGAATCTGAATCACAGATGAAAGCTCCAGAGGTCTCAGATTTGGTTTGCTTGGATGGCTACACCTGTTCACAACACTTGGCCAAATCCAAAAAGCAGCCCATCCATATGTCTGGTTTAAATTTATTTTATTTTATTTATTTATTGGATTTTTAAGCCTCCCCTCTCTGAAGACTCGGGACAGCACACAACATATCAAAAAACATAGCAAATACATCTAAAAATCCAATTAATATGACTTTAAAAATTCCAATATAGTTTTAAAACATTCATCACCATTCACTCCGCAAAGCATACTAAGACACTCATTGGTCAAGGGGCCAGGATCTAATAGGATCCTAAAGGCCTTACGGTCAGTGGTATGTGAATACCTAAAAGATTCCTTCTGATTTTTCCTTGTTATTACTTGGTGAAAAGTGAAGGAAACATTCAACCCATTTTTAAAAAATTAATAATAATAATAATAATAATAATAATAATAATAATAATAATATTTGTATGCCACCCCTCTCCGGAGACTCGGAGCATAAATTTAGAGTATAACAAAAATATAAAGGGCCTTTTTGTAACTGTTACATAAATTGTTCACGTTCAAGAATTCCTGAATCCCACTTTTTTACTTTTCCCAAATTTATTTGATAGGGAGGCAGGAACAACTGATCTTGCTTCCATGGAAAGACTTGCACCTTACCTCTCTCTCTCTACCCCTCCCTCCCTTTTGATAAAATCTGTAGATCAAACCCGCATTAACTCCTCTGAAGCAGAAGGAGTCCGTGGTTTCTTATTCAATGAAATCAAATAGAGAAAAGAGTCAGAGTCATTTGAGGCAGAGGAAAATAAAGTAATTCCTTTCCACTATAGGCATATTTAAAACGCCAAATAAGGCAAGCAGTAAAAGAAAGAAAGCAACTAGGGCAGCATGTAGAATTGGTACAGACCAAATACCAAGGAATTTGATCTCAGCTTACTACAACTAGGTTGCAAAAACCTAGACAACTATTAGGTGGTAGTAGTTATGCTAGCTCTAATCAAACTAATGTTCATCTCTCTGTGCTCTTGCTTTGGATAAAATTAGAGGAGTTTATAATTTGCGCTTCTTCCTGAAATTAAATTTTGTCTCTAGCAATAATTAAATCTGAAACCTAGTGAAGAATAATTAGACTCTTGCATAGTAACATTAGCCCTATAATAACTTTCTTACAATTGTATTTTCAACCATAATAGGAACTTTTGTTGTTTTTCTATTATGTGAACTGAACTCAGGAAGCAAGGAAAGGAAGGGTTAATATTTAAATCTCTGTTATTGGTTTGGATAGGAAGTTACATCCTTTGACTGGCAGCGCATACATCTTAAAATCAAGATGGAGTTTTCCTTGACTCTCTTTTTCATTCTTCTCAGAATAGTATATACAGTATATACTGTATATACTGTACAGCAAAAACATGTTTTATCTATATGTAGATTGTTCTGAGTTCGGGTTTTGCCCCGTGTAATATTTTGAGTGTCTATGCGACGTTTCGGTGAAATCACATTCACCATCATCAGGCTGAAGTTGTAAGCTTCGTGCTGCTGTAAATATAGTTATATATATTTGTTATATATATATACTATGCGACGTTTCGGTGAAATCACATTCACCATCATCAGGCTGAAGTTGTAAGCTTCGTGCTGCTGTAAATATAGTTATATATATTTGTTATATATATATATATATATATATATATATATATATATATATATATATATATATATGTTTTCGTAGATTTTCACGGGTATATGTATGTAGATTGTTCTGAGTTCGGGTTTTGCCCTGTGTAATATTTTGCATGTCTATGCGACGTTTCAGTGAAATCACATTCACCATCATCAGGCGTATATATAATAATAATTATTATTATTTTGATTTGTATGCCGCACCTCTCCGAAGACTCAGAGCAGCTCACAGCAATATATATATATATATATATATTGTTGTTAGTTCGGATTTTTCCCGTGTAATATTTTGAGTGTCTTTGCGATATTTCGGCGAAATCACATTCGCCATCTTCAGGCTGAAGTTACTGGCTTCGTGCTGAGTATGTTTAAACCATACTCAGAGCAGCACAAAGCCATCTTAAGCGTGAAGATGGTGAATGTGATTTCACCGACACGTCGCAAAGACACTCAAAATATTACATGGGGAAAAAACCTGAGCTCATAACAATCTACATACATATACCCAATGAACCGCTACCAAAATTTTTACTACCACATTGTCGTCATGGCTTATGCAGGACGCTCTGCATTTTTTTCAACATCCTTCAGTGCAGATTGGGTGCTTTGGGGTGGAGCGAAGCTCCATTTTTGCTACCCTACTGCGTTCCACCCTCGGCCGGGCAGTAGCCCACCCCTGCATATGAAAATCTACGAAAACCTGTGTGTGTATGTGTGTGTGTGTGCGTGCGTGCATGTTTTCTGTTGAATCACCCTGGCAAACCCAAATATGGGAGGAGCTTAATGCTTCCTTTTGCCTCTCGGCCCAACCCAGGGCCATATCCAAGGCAGTTAATTTTTTCATAGCCGACAAACTATATTCTGTATGTGTAACATATTTTTGCTGAATTGAAAATTAAGGGATATTAGTATAGATCTATTTCGAGGTTATTTCCTCTCATCAGCTTGCCACACCCTCACTGGGATTTGAACCTGTAGCTTCTGTCTTGTAAGGCAGAGAATTAACCTCTCTGAATTAACCTCCTCCCATATTTGGGTAGGCCAGGGTGATTCGACATAAAAAACATATAACACTTCCCTGGAACAAAGCTGAAAGGATGAGATCCTGTGGCCTAGAGGTTAATTCTCTGCCTTACAAGGCAGAAGCTACAGGTTCAAATCCCAATGAGGACATGGCTAGCTGATGAGAGGAAACAACCTCAAAATAGATCTATACTAGTCTCCCTTCATTTTCAATTCAGCAAAAATATATTACGCATCTAAATCTGTATCTATCTATATCTATATCTATCTATACCTATCTTTATCTCTCTGTGTGTGTGTGTGTGTGTGTGTGTTTGTGTGTGTGTGTGTAGAATTACTAAATTAATGAAACTGTGAACATCATAAATCAAAAACTGCAAGATTGTTTCAAGGCTCCAGAACATGTCTAATTAATCTTGAATTGATTTGAATTTGAATCAAATTACAATTTGATATTAGCACCCTTAAAGTGAGACCCCAATAAATTGCTATGAATTTATACTAATATACAAGTCAGCAATGACTAGCTGAATAAAATCTGCAGAGACTCCTTTTTCTTTACCTTGTACACATCAAAGGGACTTCTTTTTTCCTTGAAATATTAGTGAACAATACATATTCCTGACCAATTTTATAATTAATCACAAATCGTTTGCTTTGAAATTCACAAAAAACTTTCCTTTTGGGAAGCTTATCATGTTACAATGAGAAATAATACTTCTGAGCAAATCATCTACAAAATCATCTTAGGTAGAATACTTACTTTTATTTGTATTTTTTCCAAGAACCCACCTTCCTTTTGGATCTTGACTTCTTGCCCGGTTCAATATAACTTCCCAGAGAGATTGTTGTGTATTCCCCGCAGGCAAGTGATTCAACATCTTTGAACTGGGCATCTGTCTTACTCTGTAGGAAGGGTGTGTCATGGGAATGTATCTTAATGAGGAGAGAAGGGTTGCTGTAGAGGGAAGGTACTGCTAGAACTAGGCAAGCACCTTCTGACTGCACAATTAGCCCTGAACAACTCCCTAATGATAGCTATAAGCTTTTAAACCAACTAATAGATCCTGGGAAAGAGAGATTCATGCAAAGTACAAAGCACAAAAGATTGAAGACAAGCTGTGACATTTTAAAATGAGAAAGCAGAATTGGGTCTCCCTAAAAATGATTATGGAATTATAGTTCTCCTGCCATTATTCAAAAGTCAGTGATGTGATCAAAATGCAAAGTTATCTCCCTATTCAGAAGCTGATAGTAGAGTAAGAAGGCATGATGCATCTAATCATTATCATGGCTTGGAAAGGAGCCCCACTTTGAGTCACAGCTTATAGGACAGGTTTTATAAGAACATTGATCATAAAAATGGTTAATGGGTACCAGATGAAAAGTCTAACTTCCTGGCTCAGTTAATATCACTCTATCTATCTATCTATCTATCTATCTATCTATCTATCTATCTATCTATCTATTTTTATTTATTTATTTATTTATTATTAGAGTTGGAAGGGACCTTGCAGGTCATCTAGTCCAACCCCCGTTGGTGCAGGAAACCCTACATCATGCAAGTCCAATAGCAGTCTTTTCTTGAAGGTCACTAGTGTTGGAGCGTTCATCATCTCTGCAGGCAAGCCGTTCCACTGGTTGATCGCTCTCACAGTTAGAAAGTTACTCCTTATTTCCAGGTTGAATCTCTCCTTGGACAGCTTCCAACTGTTGCTCCTTGTCTGGCTCTCTGGTGCTTTGGAAAATAATGTCTTCCCCTCTTCCCTATGGCAGCCTCTCAAGTATTTGTAGACTGCTATCATATCTCCCCTGGACCTCCTCTTTGCTAGACATATCCTGCAACCTTTCCTCGTATGTTTTAGTTTCTAGTCCCTTTATCATTCTGGTTGCTCTCTTCTGCACATTTTCTATTTACTTAAGGTTTGTTGTTTAAGACAGAAACCAGCTAGTGTCAAAAGTTTAATTTTTGTTTACATTAATTGCTGCTTTGTTCTCCCCCTTTTAAAAAATTGGTCTTGCTTTGCATGTGTGAATTGGTCAGAGACTTGACCCAAGGGGGATATAGTAAGACAATAAACCAATAATTCGTGTATTTCGACTGATAGCCCATGGTTACAATCACTATGCCATCGTACCACCGTAATTCCAAAAGTGGCTTACTGCACTGTAATAAACTACAGCTTCTTGGTGAGATTTTTTTTCAATTTACTCTAAATAAAAAAAGCACCTTATGGCTTAGCGCAATATGGAAAGCTATTGCTGCTGACCTTTTACCCACCTGCTAAAAATAGGTGTTGTGACCTTCCCTGAATGCCTCTTCTCATCTGGTGGAACCAGCCTTCAGAATGGGTTATCCACGAGCAATCATCTGGAGGATCGGGTCAGTCATTTGCATAATTGGTAGGATCCACCCTGTGGAACCCCAGATGTGACGAATCCTGAAGACTAGAGTCATGCATGGCTCCTATTCAGACCAACTGGTCTTCCACTTCCTGCAGCTGTGAGGTAATGATTTAGAGGGGATAGAATAGATAGGATATAATTTAAGTGGAGGGACTGAAGGCTGGTTCCATCGGGTGAGAAGAGGCATTCAGGTAAGGTCATAATGCCTATTCTCCATCCTGGAATGGAACCAGACATTAGAATGGGACTTAACAAAGCAGAGGTCCTTGGGGGGTGGGGGGTAGAGTGACCTTGCACTCTAATAAATGTCCATGATCTAAAGAATGGAAAGAAAGATTTCAGGGAGTGAAATTAACCATGACTTATTCTCTGAAGGATCAAGTCATATCTGGGGTTCTACAGGGTGGATCCTAGCAATTATGCAAATGTCTGACTCAGATGATTGGTCAAGGATAACCCATTCTGAAGCCTGGTTCCACTCCAGGATGGAGAATGAACCAGCCAAGGCAACAAAATCTTCATCACAATGTCCCTTTACCAATGAACAAAACCATAAACCACTCAACCTATTTCCTGCAGCCCTACTTCCATTAAGATGTTGAGGCTGCATCGCCATCCCATATTTGTATTCATTTAAAGAGATATCCACAATCATGCTTTAATTGTAATTTACAAAGTTTTGACTTCCTGCTTCTCAACAGGTGAGTCTTTAGACAAAACATGGCAGGTTGTGTGAGAAGATGACAAATTGCAATGATAATTCGTATTGTATTTATTTTCTTTCATATGGCTATAGGCCACAATAGTGGCAGCAAAGCTGTGAGGACAGTGACTTCCAACAGACCATAGACTCACTAGGCTCCAATACACTAGAAACTATTCTTCCTCCTCTTGTTTATAATTGTGTATAGTCACAAATAGCATTTGCCACAATGGTGTTCTGAAACAATCGCAAAGGAGCAATGACAGAGGAAATGACAAATTCCACTTTGACATATCTTCGGAGCCTCTACAAAGCATACCTTTACCCACTCCGACTTCATCATTTAGCTTAACTCAACAATTAGTTCAGACCTTCTCAATTTCTTCTCCTTATTCTACTCATCCAATACATTCATATCTTCAGCCTCTTACTCTACTGATGTTCTAGGTCCATAAACTTTAATACATTTCTCAATCTACTTTTCTTAACTTCTACCAATTGATTATTGTTGTTTCTCTATAGCATAGAAGATATTTCCCAGTCTGTAGGGATTGCAGAGGCCAAGACAATGAGAAGACCAAGACAAACAATGAGAGACCAAGACAAACATTGAGAGACCAAGACAAACATTGAGAGACCAAGACAAACAATGAGACAGTAAATTAGCTAAGCTTAGGATGAGAAGTGAAGCTTATCTGTACAGCTTAGTGGAAGTTCACTGGAAAAGGACATTTCCTGTATGACTCATGAGATAGCCATGCATTCAATAAGACTATGGACAAATAGAAATTCCCCAACACCTCATGGCAGGAGTATAATTGGTCAGCAGCTCAGCCCCTGATTGGAGCATTAAGTAGCTAGAATATAACCAATTAGAAGTTTAGGATATGTAACAAGTACCAATTAGAAACTTAGGATATATAACCAATAGGATGACAGTGTTTATGGAATTGAGCCAATGAAATGATGCTTTTGTAAACCCCTCACTTTGCATATGAGAAGGTATAAAAGAAGCTTGTCTGTACAATAAAACTTTGTCACTTTACCCAGACCATTGACTCCGTGTCTCATTGGCGCTCACTGGTAATGGTCTCAGGATCGGGCTTTGTAAGGTGAACCACCACAGGGTTGTCGGGACCCTCGTTTAGCGGGGATCGCATCTCGTCACCAGTCTCCAGGATGGGTTTGATATTTGTGCATCATATTGGGAGATGATAGATCAATAGACAGAGAGACAGTGTAACTGAAAAGAGTATGCCAGTAGAAAATTATTTCTCATGTATTTATGCATCAAAAATATCTGAGAAAATAGTCCAATTTTAAATACCTAATTTTTCAGGTTTGTATCAGTATCACTTAAAATCAGTGCAGAGTTTCATAACGGTTTTTACAGCAATCTTGAACAATACTACTGAAGTAACTTTTATCATACACGTGGAGATGTTTATCAAAAAAAATAAGAATACGGAAGGAAACTACTGAGTTGTCAGCACTCGCCAATTGCTGTGTGCAGAAGAGTTGAACATTTTGGAATGCTTCAAGAATTTATCAGCCCTTACAAAGATTTTATTAATAGAATCAAAATTATATGTGTGATAGCCAATTTGGCATGGTGATAAAAGCACAAGCTCTAAACTGGGAGTTCATGTGTTCTAGACCTGCCTGTGGTATAACATTAACTGAGTGACCCTGTGCCAGTCACATTCTCTAGTCTTTGGAAGGAGACAATGGCAAATCACTTCTTAAAAAATAAACTTACCAAGGAAAATGCAGGGACTTTTCCAGGCAGTCTTCAAGAACATACATAATTGAACAGAAGGTGGGGGGGAAAACACTATGGGACAAAAGGATGTTTAACACAAATGTATGTCACAGGCAAGTAAGAAATTACAAATGAATCTGTAGACGTATACAATATGCAAGAGCAACCTATCAAACTGCAGAAGATTGTTTATGTAATTTCATGAAAGTTACTTCTATATAAAAATTTGTCACTTGTGAAATGACTTTAGATATACTTTTGACTCCCAAGGTCAGTATACAAGAAGTGTTATGTGTCTCCCTTTCTCTTTCTGCCTGAGGCTATTATGATTCTTTTTTTAAAAAACCCTTTTGTTTCCTGTCTAAAAGCTGCTTAATAGCTGTTAAAAACCTAAAAACATGGAGAAATACTCTTTTGCTTCTTTTCTATCCTTGCCTTTCCTTTCTTTGTCAGCAGGAAACTTCTAGTTCCCCACATTTTAGCTGTTCCTATTATTTTTTCTTTATCATCTACAGGGGTGGACAGAAAAATGGAAACACTTGACTTTTTGGCATCATAATGTTTGAACATGTTCAAATCAATCAAAACTTGACATATTTTAATGGGTTTTTAAAATTCTGTTATTTGATATGTTTTTTTAAACTACCTTTTTTTAAAACAGAAATTTAAGGAAATTGGTTATAACTTTCTAAAAATGGCAGACCTCTCAGACTTTCAAAGAGGCCAAATTATTGGTGCTCGAATGGCAAGTGCTAGTGCAACAGAAAGTGCCTGAATGTTTGGCGTTTCAAGAGGTAATGTCTCAAAAGCAATGACTGCTTTTGAAAGAGAAGGGAAAATGTCCTCAGCCAAGCACAGGTCTGGTCGAAAGTCAAAGTTGTCTGAGAGAGACAATCGGACTCTAAATCGAATTGTTAGAGCAGATTGCAAGACCGCAACTCCTAAAATCATTGCAGAGCTCAATAGACATGTACAGAACCCAGTTTCCACAAAAACTGTTCGAAGGGAGCTTCACAAATCTAGATTCTACGGAAAAGCTGCAATTAGAAAACCTCTGCTCTCAAAGACAAATGTTTCAAAGTGTTTAGAGTGGTGTAGAAACCACCAGAAATGGTCCCTCGAGCAATGCCAAAATGTGATTTTCTCTGACGAATCATCGTTTACCCTTTTTCCAACCTCTGGCCATGTTTACGTCTGGAGACAGCCAAAAGAATCATTTCATCCAGACTGCCTTCTCCCAACTGTCAAACACAGCGGGGGTTCAGTGATGATCTGGGGTGCTATTTCTTGGAAATCCACATGGGCCAATGATTTCTCTTCATGGAAGAATTAACAGCCATCACTATTTAGGAATTTTGGCTGACCAAATTCATCCTATGGTTCAAGAACTGTTTCCAGAGGGGGATGACATCTTTCAAGATGATAATTCACCAATCCATAGAGCAAGAAGTGTTAAAGAATGGCACAAGGAACATTCTAATGAAGTTCAGCATCTCATCTGGCCACCACAATCACCAGACCTCAACACAATTGAGCATTTATGGTCAATTTAGAGATATAAATAAGAAGTCAATTTCCACCACCATCATCTCTAAAAGAACTGGAGGGTTCTTTAACTGAATAATGGGATAAAATTCCTTTGGAAACAATTCACAATTTGTATGAACCAATATCTTGGAGAATTGAGGCTGTATTTGCCGCAAAAGGTGGACCAACACCATATTAAAAGATATTTCAATGATTTTTCAAGGTGTTTCCATTTATTTGTCCACCCCCTGTATATCATGTCATCAGGTGCCAAGAAAAGCAAAACCTGACCTGGGAATCTACCCTCAAAAGCACAACAGGTTGAGTTGGATATGCTGCTGATATCCAGAAGGCTGCATTGGTAACTTTTCGCCCCAATTTTTACCTTGCATTTGTATAAATGAAATTTAATTTGAATATCAAATTTCCAAACAATTCCCTGTACAACCAAATTACATCAAATAAGAGGCTAGTTCACTGGTTAAGTGACATAAATAAATTAGTAACATGCTAGCAGAATTCTTGGCAAGTAAAGTTTATAGAATTGTCCAGTTTAGACAATCTCCTAAACTAATGTTTGATATTAAAATGGTGGAATAATTTGGATTAGAATAAGGCTCTTTAGGCTCATACATAATACAGAACGGCAGATATAAGTGGAAGTTTTCTTCTTGCTTATGAATTCAGGGGAAATCGAAAGAGAATACACTAGCTTGAATTCATTCCAGTTTTTCACCAATAATTAAACCAGCTTTCCAAATCTGATATTTTCCAAACATACTGGGACTAAAATTGCCCCTAAACCCAAAAAGTACCAACTACTGTCTAGGTCTGCTGCAGTGTTGTCTTTATTAATTACCGGTATACTATCACTGGTGAATTCTGGGGTATCACTAGTAATTATTACTAAACTATCTCATTCTCAAATTCCCTGTTGAGGTTTTTTCTATCTGCAAAGTTTAAAATATTTTAGCAGAAATGTCGGCTTTCTCCAAATAAATTCTTAAGAAAAGAATCAATGGGAAATTTCAGTTAAAGGAAGGACCTGAAAAGATGAAAGATTCTAATTCAAAGTTCTGCTCAGATATAAGTTTGCTGTTCTACACCAGATACTTGCAGTTTATTTTTTATAACTGTTTCATTTAGAGCCATTATTTGTTCAATTGATCATGCTTGCAGTTATCCATGAACTTGCTTGCTGTTGAAAACTCTACAAAAATCCCTTGCCTTAATTATATTAGCAATTGTTAACATATTAGTCTGGTGTATGTTCCCTGGGGTTTGTAACTGCTGCCACTGTTCACTGCACAAAATCACCTTATGTGTTGTTGTCAGATTATATATTTATGTATCACGTCAGCATAAAAAACCATCTCAACCTTGCCTTTTTATGTTCTACTCTTAACTATGAACAGTGTTAAGGATTCTCTAATTAGATGGAATAATGTATCTGACTTACAATGAACTCTAATCTTCATTTTTGCAAGTTTGCTCCATACTCCAGTGTCAATAACCATGACACTGGCCATGAAAATATGTTTGTTTGTTCCTTTTCCTTTCTTTTAACACAGAAAGGATTTTCTCTTTGAAAGAACAATGCACGGTGAAGTACTGAGATGTAAGGAGGGATGCTAATCAACTTGGATGCACTGTCTCCATATATCCATGGTTTTTTGGGGGGGCTTGGTTTGGTTGTTTTGTTGGTTAGTTGGTTTTTTTTTTGCTTCAAATGAAGCTGTCCTTAAATATGGCCACATTAACTAGTAGCTTTGGGCAGGACTTAAGATGATTTCCAGTTGGGGGTAGGGAAAGGAAATTATTGAAAGAGTTATGGTGAGGAAAAGATGAGCTAGATATTTCTGAAAGAGCAAAGATGGCATTCTGAAAACTGTCTGCCATCATAGATAAGACACTGTGCAATGTTATGGAAGTGAAGCAAATCCTACCAGATAAGAACCAAATAGATTTGAACATAGCTTTTAAAGCAACATACACAATGACACCAGCATTGTGGGAAAAGGTGGACTACAAATGAAACTAGCTGCACTTTAATAATTAAAAAGGGACCTACAAACAACCACATTTTCCTGAATTTATATAAAAAAAGACCTGCTAAAATGTTTGAAAGACTTGGTGGAAAAGAATAAATAAAAAAGAAAAGAAATCAAGTTCTAGGACATTATTTGAAGGGACTGAAAATTCAGTTTGTTGAAAGGACTATAACACTGATTTATCTAATCAAGGTTAAAATATGATGTTATTTCTAGTAACCCCTAATAGATTTATGCTGACCAGATGTAATGATATATGAGAATGAGCAATCAGATAAGACAGAAGGAAGCATACATTTTTTTTAAAAAACCACCTTATAAAAACTCTTACCGGTACTTAGAAAAGACCTGTCCTAATGGATTAACAATTAAAAATGTCGGTGGGAGATTTGTACTTTTAGACATGCTAGACCGATGTCAGTCATGCCAAATAAACCACACAAAAACATGGACAGATGAGTTAATTCTACTTCTACTTCATTGCAAGGCTATATTAACATGTCTTAAATACAGCGCGAACTCAACGTTCAGCTTGGGGGCTCAGGTTGCCCAAATTTATTGACATATTGCTATAATTTGGTTCTGACGATGAAAAACTTTGAGTAGTTTTCCTTCAACCTACTTTTAAGATGAGTCATGTTCCCTCATTTGTAAAACTGTCCAGAAAAGATAAATTTCCCATCTTCATTTCCATCTCAACATCCCATTGTGAATACTCTTCTTTTCTCATTGAGAACGAGTGAGAGGCATGTGCCTTGTATCAACATAAGCATAGTAATGCAATAAGTATCCAGTGTTCGATGGGATAAAGATAAATCAATCATATTATATAGCTTTTTGAAGTGGAGAAGCTGGGAGCATGATGCAGACTTAAACTATTTCATTAGACTAATTGGTTGTGACATTTTAAATAAGAAAATATGGATGTGGAAACTATCCTTATGGGAAGTGGAGATTATTCCATATTCTTTTTCCTCATCCTTCTTATCTAAGAGGAAACGCCATTAAATGTGTTGTGTTTATCATGAACGACTTCTTTCTTTCCTAAGAATCAACCAAGGAAATAATCCCAGAAGAGGTCAATGCTTAAGAAAAAGGAATTTATTTGCATCCCACCTTTATTATCTTAACCAAGAACACAAGGAAGTTAACATATCCAACATGCCAGGTGACATCACACTGGTGTGAGCAAGCCAACGGGACTCACTTGATTTTTCACATTTCTGTGGCACTTTGGGTAAGGTTAGCTCTTGAAGACAGCACCGGTGGAGAGAATTGGATATATATACGATGCATGGAAGAAACTAAATCAACAAAGGAGACAATATACGTTTTTCTCAAATCCCCACAGATCATGGTCGAGAATAGATATGGCCTGGATGAATCCAGAGCTGATAACCAAAATAGAAGCAATAGACATCTTACCAAATAAATGGGCTGACCATAACCCAGTTAAAATAAAATGGAGAGGAAGGAGAAGAAAAACAGCCAGGTGGTCACTCAATTAAAACATTTTAAAAGAAAAAGCATATATACAAAAAATAGAAAGAGAACTAGCTGGTTTTTTTTCAAAGAAAATATTAAGGAACAAAAATCAGTTCAAAATGTGTGGGACACAATGAAAGCTCATCTGAGAGGGTTTTGCAGAAGCTAGCCTACCCAGATAGCCAAAGCAGCTAACCAGTCTGTCTCAGATCAGGATATCAGAAACCTTTATCTTGAAGATAAGTGAAGAACGTACTGCAGAGTTTCTTAGGAAATATTTACTTCTTTAGTAACAAACCTACACTAACTATTTACACTGTAGCTCTCTAGTAGTTAATATACAAAGTACTCACAATTCTCTACCTACTATTCTCAGTTACAATATTTAGCTACAATTCTTCATCCACCACAAGCCACCTAATTTACAAGCCACTCTAAACCATACTAAATCACAATACCTTTCAAGCCAAGCCACAAGCCACACCTATGCAAAGGTGCATTATGTACTTTTGTCAGTCAATCAGGATACATTACAATGTGCATATTCACCGTGACTAGGCAGTTTTACATTGTTAAATTTATACAATTCTTCTCTCCTCAATTTGGAATATTCTCTCAGGTAGGCCTGATCCTGACAGAGGGCTGACAATTGCATATACAGTAATGAAAAATTTTAAAAAAATGGAAATCTTGTATACAAAGCTGAAGGAACAGACATCATTAATGCAGAAAGAACCATTAAATAATAAATGCAAACAGGAAAAAGAGTTAACTCTTTAGTTAATTTGGCAACTCAAGAAGTAATAAGCCGTAATATCAAAACCATGAAACAAAACTATTTTAAATATGCAAATAAATCTGGGAGATGGTTGGCCTATAAATTAAGGAAAGAAAAAACAAAAAGAAATATCCAACAACTAAAAGATGAAGATGGCGAATTGCAACATGAACTAGGACCAAAAAAAGACTATTATCCAAAACCTCTTTAAAACGCTGTACAGTCAAGAGAGAATCAAAGAAGAGGATATCCAGAACTACTTGGATAACCAAAAATTGCCAATAAAAGGAAAGATAAATAAAATAATCAATATCTTACACTGCATATAATAACAGCGGAATTATTTATGCCCAACATTGGAAATCAGAAACAGCCCCTTCAAGCGCAATGGTAATTAAAAAGATATTAGAATGTGCTAAATTAACTATGGAAATACATGACAGAGAGGAAATGGAATTTTATAAAATATAGAATAAATGGTATAATTGGCTGGAACATAAAAGTAAAATTAATAGATAATTGTAAGACAAAAAATAAATCAAAACAAGTATGGATATTTGTATTTATGTATATAGATACATGAAAACAATGTGATAAGTGGATATAGTTAAATGAGATGTTAGATATTAAGAAGAAATTATATGTCGGACTTAGGAAATATACCATAAATATAAGTTAAAGAATAAGAGATATAAAAACATAGTAGGTACACCGATACATTACTCTGTAAAAGGAATCTTTTATGGTATATGGTGTTACATTGTGTTTATGTTTATATTTCTATTTATGTTTGTTTTGTTAAGTTACGTTATGTTATGTTATTTTAATGTAGTTTTTAAAACTGTTTAGTAAAAACTACCGTATTTTTCGCTCCATAAGACGCAGTTTTTTTCCTCCCAAAGTAGGATGAAAAATCAGCCTCGTCTTATGGAGCGAAGATGCAGGCAGGGAGGGGGGGGGGAGGCTGCGAATTCGGAAGCGCCATCCCGCCGGCTGGCTGGCTAGCTGCTGCCTGGCCCACCGTTCCCCGTAAGCTACGCCCGTGAACAGGCGTGCACCCCCAAATACACCCGAGCGCCCTTTTCCACGGGCGCGTGCTCCCCATCCCCCTGCCAGCCCGCGGGGAGGTGGGCGGGGGCGGGGAGGTGTGGCAATAGGAGTAAAGGGAGCCGCGGCCGCCCCTGGCTTCTCCACGCTGCCCTATTGCCCGCCCGAACCGCCTCCTCTGCCACCTCCTGCGTTTGGGCGCGATCTGCCTCCTCTCCTCTGCTGCCTCCTCCTGCCTTGGGGCGCAATCTGCCCCCTCTCCAACGTGGCTGCCTTCTGCCTTGGGGCGCGATTCGCCCCCTCTCCTCCTCCGCCGCCGCCTTCTGCCTTGGGGCGCGATTCGCCCCCTCTCCTCCTCCGCCGCCGCCGCCTTCTGCCTTGGGGCGCGATTCGCCCCCTCTCCTCCTCCGCCACCCCCTGCCTTGTGTGAGCAATCCGGGAGTCCGGGACAGGGTGGCTTTAAGCCATGAAGAGAAAACGGCCGACTTTTCCCTGCTGCCGGAGCCGTTTCCTCTTCATGGCGCAAAGCCACACAGTCCCGGACTCCGGGATTGCTCGCCCAAAGCAGAAGGCGGCGGCGGCGGAGGAGAGGGGGCGAATCGCCCCCTCTCCTCCTCCGCCACCCCCTGCCTTGTGTGAGCAATCCGGGAGTCCGGGACAGGGTGGCTTTAAGCCATGAAGAGAAAACGGCCGACTTTTCCCTGCTGCCGGAGCCGTTTCCTCTTCATGGCGCAAAGCCACACAGTCCCGGACTCCGGGATTGCTCGCCCAAGGCAGAAGGCGGCGGCGGAGGAGGAGAGGGGGCGAATCGCGCCCCAAGGCAGAAGGCAGCCATCTGCCCAGACAGAAAGGAAACAAGAGAGAGAAAGTGAGAAGAAGAGAGAGAAAGAGGGGGAGAGAGAGAGAGGGGGAGAGAGAGAAAGAGAGGGAGAGGGAGAAAGAGAGGGGGAGAGGGGGGGAGAGAGAGGGAGAGGGGGGAGAGATAGCAAGAGAGAGAGAGAAAGAGAGAGGGAAAGGGGGAGAGAGGGGGAGAGAAAGAGAGAGGGAGGGAGAGAGAGGAGATAAAGAAAGAGGAGAGAGAGAAAGGAAGAGAAAGAAAGAAAGAGGGATAGAAAGAGAGAGAGTGAGAGATGCTCAGTGAGCCTTTCTTTGAAGTTGCCTTTCTTTCTTTCTTTCCTTCTTTCTTTTTCTCTCTTGCTCTCTTGCTCTTTCATTCTTTTTTCTTTCTCTTGCTTTCTTTCTCTCCTTCCTTCCCTCATTCCATTTCTTTCATTCCCCCTCTGTATTTTTATTTCTCTTTCATTTTCTTTCTTTCTCTCTTTCTTGCTTTCTTTCTTGCTCTTTTTCTTTCTCTCTTTTACCTTCCCTTCCTCTATTTCTTCTTTTCTTTCTCCTTCCTACCTTCTTCCCTCCCTCCCTTCAGTCCTTCCTCTCTTACTCTCCCCTTTCATAAGTTTCCTTGCTTCCTTCCTCTGTTCCTGTCCCTTCCCCCTTTCTTTCTTTCTTTCTTTCTTTCTTTCCTTCCTTCCTTCCCTCCCTCCATTTCTTGCTTTCCTTTTCCTTCCTCCCTTCTTCCCTCCCTCACTCCCTTCTTTCACTCCTTCCTCTCTTCCTCTCCCCTTTTTGGCTCAAAATATTTTTTTTCTATTTTCCTCCTCTAAAATCTAGGTGCGTCTTATCAGCAGGTGCGTCTTATAGAGCGAAAAATACGGTATTTAAAAAAAACATATCTAGCATACCTTCCTATTATCCCCAACAACAACAATCCTGTGGGGTGGGGTGGACTGAGATGGAGTGATTTGCTCAAAATCATCCAGGTGGTTTTCATAGCTAAAATGGGGCTTGAATTCATGGTACTGATTATGCCTTTTGATAAAAATCCTTCATGGACTGGCACGTATGGGTAATTGATACTGCCAAAGAACAGCAAAAAGAAGTTAATACGTAACTCATTTATTATAGAAATACTTTTGATTGTATCATCCACCTCAAGCTATGGAATATCAGAAAAATGGGAGACTCAGAATATCTCATTTTCTAATGTGAAAACTGTACACAAAACTGGAAGCTGCAGTCCTAATGGGCTGATCCAGGTTGAGAAAGGAGTGAGATGAGGTTCTCTCCATATTTACTTTCTTCTTATTTATTCGGTTAGTATGAGGAATTCTGGATTGAAAGAAAATAAGTGTGATATTAAAACTGAAAGAAGAAATACCAAATAAACTGCCCTATGAAGGGGACATTACTCTGTTAGCTGGAAATGCAAATGATGTGAAAACTCTAGTAATGAAAGTTAGGTAACACAATGAAAAAAAATGGGATTGAGATTAAATATAAGGAATATACGAAATAGCCTTAAATATAAGGAAGTTCAAACTAGTAACAGATGCAGCAATTACTCTTATAACTGATAATGAAGATACTGAATTGTGGATAACGTTTGCCTTTTTGGACTGACTATCAACAGTGAAGAAGCCAAAATCTTGTGAGGAAACATTCATGTATGGGTAATTTTGCCCATTTGAGAGAACATGCATTTGCGGTGCACCAGAAACACAAGACATTGCACATGTGCTACTCAATTGTAAACTATACTCCTCAGTAAGACCTCAGTATTTACAGCCCCTACTTGACAAAATCATACACTGGGACTGTAATAAACAATTATCATATTTTCTTCAGGGTACAAATATATATGTAGTTTCTAGAACCGCTAAGTTTATAGTCAGGGCTATTCAGATGAGAATACGTTTTATAGAACATATTGGGGTGGCATGCAAAGGAGATTAACTCACTTAAGAATATTTTATATCAGTATCTTAGATTTGTTTAATATAATCCTTTGCACGAGTTATATTCTCATGTTTTACTACTCAATTTTAGCATATTATACTGCATTTTAACTTATTATTTATTCAGATTCCCTCTATTTTAGCCAAGTCACAGTTTTATGACAACCAATGTGATACTTTTCCTCGCCTTGATATGGTCGATTGACTAATCAAATAAAGTTGATATTGATTGATTGGGTAATTTTGCCAATCTTTTGCTTCTGCACATGTGCAAAAGCAAAGAATTGCCAAAATCTTGTGCATGAGAGCATCCCCTCACAAGATTTTGCTTCTGTCCATGCGCAGGAAGCAACAAAGCTGAAAAATTCAGGAAAAGAGATGATGCCACCCAACTGACCATCACCGGAGCAGTCACAGGCAAATTGTGCAATCCGGCAGCCGCTACCAGAACAGAGTCACCTAGCGCACCAGTAGGAACCTACCACTGATACAGGTAATGTTTACTGTAGCACTCTGGAGATGTAAATCTCAGGAAGCAGGATAGAAAGACAATTTTGTACTTTGGGGTTGGAGATGACTCTTGGCTAATAGCATGGATAACCAAGAAAACAAATGGATCAAAGAAAAGAGTTCTCTCTTAAGGGACAAATGGTCAGACTCAACTTACATTCTAAACACACATTATGTGCAAAGACCAGTATCCTAAGTTATGTCTACAATATTGGGAGTGATGGAAGAAAAGAGAAACAAGATGTAAGACTTGATTTAAATTTGAGGATAGAGCATTCCAGACAAGATCGGTTTATGTGCGCACAATGATTTTATGCCACGTAAATAATCAAAGTTTCTTCATCACATCCAAACATTATCTGTGTATATATTATATTAACAGATTAATATAAAACTATATGCCTATTATTCCTAATCTGGATATTGTAGTTGCCTAGGATTAATCTCTCCCACAATCTAATGACTTCTTGAGCTGTTTTGAATTATAGAATAGATCAATCAAAACAACTTCATGGACTTTCCTGAACTTGGGCCTAAGCATTTATAAAGGTGTCCAGAGATTAAAATAAACTTCAAGGAGTTGGAGGGAATTTAATATTTTTTGGATAAAAAGGATGTGTCATTTTAGACCTAGCAGAATACATTTTTTTCTCATAATAAATTCTTTGCCACTAGTTGAAAAGAATTAAAACTCATATTTCTGTCTCATTTCTGACAATTTTTGTCCAGAGCATTTCCAAAGCAGCAATTAATTGCATTACCTAGCTATCATGATGGTGATAAATCATTAATGCAGATAGTTTTGTATCACCATTGATAGCTTAGTGATGCTATAAATTGCTAATGTGGAAATGTTCCCAGAGCAAGCAATAATACAAAATCTAATATCGTGTCCAGGGACATAGTGCAGAGGATAGAAAAGGGAGCTTCCAAAGTGCAAACAATACTCTATTACACCATAACATTGTTTACATTGGGTTATTCTATTTCAAATGCAAAGATCAGAGCTGGGCTGATGGCAACTGCGCTATAATTTGAAATAACATAGCTTTTATTAAAAAACTAAACAAATGTAAAATCCTTCTCATTTCAACCATAAAACATCAACTCTCTGAAAACTATTAAATTTTGCTCAATGAATTTAGAAAGTTGCTTAAAAGAACTAATGTATTTTTTCCCACTAGAGAAACAAAATGGAAAGGGAATATTACCCTCCATTCAATACTCTTGGATAAACTCCTTAGCACCTTCTATTATAATTAACTATACAAAATCTCTGATCACCTAATGAATCCTAAATAGCCATTCTATATTTTTCAAAGCCAATAAATCACAAGGATTTTTTCATTTTAAATGGAGAAAATTTAGTAAAAACTGTTTTTAATTTAAACCACTTTGAATCTTTATGATCTAGTGTTGAGGATTTAACTAAACACACTAAAAGGGCAATTGTAAAGTATGATATTTTTTTTAAAAAAATCTGAAAATTCAAAATGCTCCTTAGGAGTTGCATAGACTTCCATAAAATCAGGATTTTTTTTTCTATAATGGAAATGTCGCCAAACATACCGTATTTTTCAGAGTATAAGATGAACCTCCCCCCCCCCCAAAAAAAGAGGCTGAAAATTTGGGTGCATCTGAATGTAGCTTTTTCAAAACTTTTTTTTTAGCCCTAATGATATTTCTTCCCTGTTGCAGGGTGTTTTTTCATTGCTAATCACTCCAAAAGATATTTTTTCTAGCCTTAATGAGGTGCTAACAACCTTCCTGGCTTGCACGCTTTTTCATGACTATTCTCTCTGAAGAAGGATTTTTCCAGCCATAAGTCTTTGCAGGTTTTTTTCATTGCTACTTACTCTGAAAATGTTTTTAAAAAGAACTAACCAGGAGATAAAATAATGTCCTGAAGCTGACCAGACTAAGGACACTAGCCAGATCAGTACCCAGTAGGAAGAATTTTTTTCCCTATCTGCCTCCCCAAAAACCAAGGTGCATCTTATACACTGGTGTATCCTATACTGTTCTGCTGGGCTCTCTGATAGGAGCCTCCCAAAAATTCAAGGATACAAATTTCAGACACACACACATTTGAAAATTCAAAACAATATTCTTTATCACAAAAGTCAAAATAAACTAAGCACTCTTTTTGTATTGCAAAGAACACTCTTCCCAAAACAACTGGGTAGCCTGTACAATTTCCCTTAAACAGTCATTAAGTACTTAGCCAGCAGCTGTGAAGAAGCTTCACACCCCTTCTTCCAATGAAGTGAGACACACACACACACATGTTGCTCTGCTTTGGTTTTAAAGACGTGAAAAAGCAACAGAGTCCAGCACAAAAGATCCCTGACTTACTGCAACAGATATTCTTCCACAATGGCCAAACCCACATGCTGCTATTTATAGCAGCAGCCCTAATCACTGGAGCCCCACCCAAACACAGGTGGTCTCCCTTATTTCCTGTAATATGTTCTTACTCGGCCTCTTCTACGCATAATTCTACGCTTGCGTGGGTCCAACATGTCATCATCTGAAGCAATAGAAGATAAGGAAGATTGACTGCCTTGGCTATGTGCCAAGCCCTCCTCTGCCGAGTCACTCCCACCTTCTTCTTCGTCCAAGGAAACTAAACTCTGAACTGATTCTGTCTTCAATAACACAGGCCTGTGACATGTTGAAGTTTCCCCTGCATCCACCTCCCCATTCCCTGGGGCAGGAGCTGGGTCAGAGCCAACCACAACACTATACTGTGAAAAATATGGTATATCTTCACTTGCTCGTAATTGGAACTACACAAGGTTTCATACCCTCACCTATTAGAACGATTACTATTCTATCACAGTTCTGAATAATATGTTCTATTTCCTCCACACAGAAAGGCTCATTATTAATTAATTAATTCATTCATTCATTCATTTAATTTGATTTATAGGCTGCTCTTCTACTCGCAGACTCAAGGCGGCTCACAACAGTAAAAATAAACACATTACATAATAATGCAGTATACAACATTTCAAAATGTATAAAACCCACTATTAAAGCAATCAATCATACCTCTTACATTCTTTAGGAGCACTCTACTGCTTATACATAAACATCATTTTTAATATATAATGGTGTTTCTGTATATGGTGCATTATCTGCAAATTCTTATCATAGTCATTCTCAAAAATAAAAGTTGCAGACGCATCTAAAAAGACTTGGATTAAAAAGAAAGACAGAGTAAAAAAAAAGGTTTACATGAATGTGCGTAAAATTTGAGCTTTCTCATTTTGTTTTCAACCATTAAAATAAAAAGGGAAATTACAGACATTTATATTTGGTCTTGGAAAAATTGAATCTTATTTTATTGAATCACTTTCTAGACTGAAACATCAAATAGGATTGCACTACTTCCAGGTGACCTAGACTAAATTGGGTCAATCCCAAACTGAATTCTTGTAAATTGTGCAATTCTTGTAAATCCCTGTACTATTACTGAAGCTATCATCTGTGCAGATGATTCCAGTCAAATAATCATTCAAATCTCAAATTGTTTGCACCACAGTTTGGTTTGCAAATAGTTAAGCAATGTTCCTTCTAATTTTTTTTCGGTGTGAGTGGAAAAGTATAATGCCTGAGCAGCACATTTTCATGCCTGGCCATGGATCGGTTAGAAACCTGGCCGTTAAGCAAAAGGGGATCACGTGACCTTAGGACACAGCAACGGTCATAAATATGAAACGGCAGCCAAGTTTTGATCACATGATCATGGGGCTCCTGCAAAGGTTGTAATGTGAGATTACAGAAAGGAAGGAAAGAAATAGAGGGGAGGGAGGGAGGGAAAGAAAGGGGGGGAAAGAGAGAAAGAAAAAAAGAAAGAAAGAAAGAGGGAAGGAAGGAAAGAGAAGGGAGGGAGGGGGAAAGAAAAGGAGAAAGAAGGGTGGAATAAAGAGGGAGGGAGGAGAAGGGAGGGAGGAAAAGAAAGAGAGAGAAGGAAGAAAGAAAGAGGAAGGAAGGAAGGAGAAGGGAGGGAGAGAGGGAGGAAAAGGGAAAAAAAGAGAAAGGAAAGGAATAAAGAGGAAGAAAGGAAGGAAATGGAAGGAAAGAGGAAGGGAAGGAAGGAAGGGAAGGAGAGAGACAGGCTGGACATATACAAGGAAACTGAATCTCATCAGCAGTAGGATGGGGTTCAAAATAAACAATTCAAACAGCCTTATTTTTATTTTTATGCCTCAGCAGGTTAATTTCAAACAAAACCATACAAAACAACACAAACAAAAAGAAGCCTTGGAGATAAACAATCTGAAGGCGTCACTTTTGCACGGTCACAAATCCTGTGAGATGCACTACCCACTTGCCTCTACCCCCCACTGCCCTCTGTCCTCCATCCCATCCCCCCAAAAAGCCAGCCGGAATCCCCACCACAATAGCTAAGATCACAAGCCACCTTTTTTGCAACCCTCCATCCCGGCCCGTTTCTATGGCACAAAAGCTGGGCTCTCGCCACACACAACTGCTAGGACATTTTCCCGGGTCCCCCACGTGCATTTGCATGTAAACCACACACCAACACCAACAAAAGGAAGCTTTTAGCCCACCGACATCACACATACACACCCACTCACAAAAAACAAACCCCAAAACAACCACGCACAAGGAAACTAAGCGTGCATTTCTAGTGATGTTCTCCTTTCCAAAAAAATAAAATATAAAAAAGCAAGATTTCTTTCATGCAAAATGAAATGCGTAACCCTTGCCAAAAAAAAAGGAAAAAACACAAAGGCTTCAGAAATGGAATGACGGCCTCTTAAGATTGCAAAAGAAGGGGGGTGCAAAAAAATAAATAAAAATTCCTTGGGTCTTTCAGGCAGGCCAGAATGCACTGGTGCAGGGCCTGAACTTAAAAATTAACCCCCTTCCACCACCACCCCTTTAAAAAATGCATTTTTAAAAAGGCTGAGAAAGGTCAGGACGGAGCAATTCATTGTAAAGAGATGTGTCCCTGGATTGCATTTTGCAGAGCACACACACAAAGCATCATTCAAGACCGGAGCTCTCAGCCTCCACCCCCGAAAGGTGCATGGTGGGCTGGCAGCGGAACAGGGAGCTCACGAGCAAGATGGGCACAATCCCCACCTCCTGTCTCAGGGCTGCCTTAGGGCAAACTTCTGCAGTCTGCCATGTGCCTCTGGGGGGGGGGGTCAAGCTGAGTGCTCCGCTGCAAGCATTATAGAGAAAGGCGGAGAGAGGGCGAGGTGAGAGCTCCGGTTTGGGCAGCGTCGTCAGCCGAGCAACAGGAACAACCGCTGCTTTTTCCCCACAGGACACACACACACTCCTGCAGCGCTGCCCAAACTGGAGTTCTCACCTCACCCTCTCTCCACCTTTTCTTTAAAGTTCGCGGTGGAGTGCTGAGGCTCCCCCCCAGAGGCACATGGTGGGCTGGCAGTGGAATGGGGAGCTTGCACACATGATATTCGAAGGAGAAAAACCTTCACTGGCGGAAGACTTCCTCGTACTTTCCTCACCGCTCCCCCCCTCCCAGCTCCCCATCGTCTACCTCAAGCATCCTCTGACCAGACTTTCTGGGGGGGGGTTTGCCCTCAGAGTCTACCTCAGAACCCGCTTGGTGGTGGAAAGAAAATTGGAAGTGTTGGGTGACTGGGCATGGTCCCCAGAGCTGGAGAAGCCAGGTGCGGCTCAGAACCCATGGGGGTTTCTCCCCGGCCGACAGCTTGGGTGGGGCAGATCAATTGATGGGCAGGGACCGTTGCACCGTGTTTGAAGGTCCGCTTGGGCACAGTAGCGCACCTTAGGGGGAACAGTGTAGCTAAGTAAACTCTTCTTCAAGGAAAATGCAACTCCTGATGACATCAAGGACATGTCCATATGGAAATAATTTGCCCCTATATTCTTTTGAATTTTAACAAAAGTAGGAGCATTTTTTAATCTTGCCTACTGCCCTGAGATTTTGAATAATTTCTCATTCAAGTACTAATTCAATCCAATTTAGCAGATCTAATATATTGCAGTGTGATCTAAAATATACAGTATACATATTTGGATTCTAGAACTGTAGCTTGGTTCCTCTAAAAATATTATCTTTAGCTCATTGCTTTTCACCTTCACTAATACTTTATTTTTTTTTTCTGTTTAATCTCTGTTTTACAAAGCTCTCTTTTGAATCGTTTGTTATGTTTTATGTTATAGCCCTCGAGCTATTTTATGTAAACCATTAAACAGTTCACATGCACCACACTGCATGGGAAAAGTAGCAAATCATATTGATATGTATTTTGTGATGCCTCGGTCATTTCTTGGAATTCAAGCATTCAGTCACTACCAGAATGAAATGACAAAATTTTTAGCATTCATTTTCTTGAACCCTTTGAATTTCATGGACAAATATAATATCCTCAATTCCTCAAAAGCAACATAATCATATTTAACAAAGCATACAAGCTAAGAATTTGAACATATTGTATCAGGATGTTAGGAATTAACCGTCATCTTAATTTTTCAATGGCTTCATCAGATTTAACAGTTATTGTAATAAGATAACAATATACTCCCAGCCATAATCTTGGACATCCATGAAAACAGAAACATAGTTGGGCTATTCTGATTATTCCTTAATCTTTTTTTTTTCACAAAGAAAAAGCCTTCCATTTATTGTTAAAGCAAAACAGAGAGGTACACCAGTTTTAAACAATTCAGATAGCAACTCAAGCACCTGAGTAAGTTTTATAAGAAAGTTTTATGAGTACTGTATATCCATATTTATACATGAATCTAAACACTTTCTTACAAAATGTTCTACTAGAAATATACATAGATGGGTGTAAGTATACAATAGCAAAAACTTCAAGCTCCATTTAATAAAGTAATTTTTGATTAAAAAATAGAAGGCAAAATGTACCTAAACTTACATTAGGAAAAGCTTTTACAGTAGAATACTAAGACAGTCACAAAGATAAGAAAATACTGATATCAAAGGTACAAACACAGTATTAATAGACAAAACATACAATGGAATCTTATACATAAATAAAATGCATTTGCATCTCCATGTGACCCCAGAGGTTGCCACAATCATCAATTTGTGCGCATTTTGCCATCTGTAGGATTCCTTAAGTTGTAAGTAATCAGTTTTCTTAGCAGTCTGGTCTTCATTTCTAACTGGCTTCTTTCTGAGATTCCTCAATGCATAATTTCAAAATAATGCGAGATGGCCATTATATGTTGAGGCATGAAAACATAGCCAGTGTAAAGTGCCATTCCAATAATAGAAACCAACATGGAATTGAACACCGTCCACTCCCAGGGCTCCAGCATGTAAAGCGCCGTCACCAGCAGATACTGGTGGTAAAGCCAAGACATTCGCTCCAGGCCGAGCCGAACGCCATTTCCCTGGCAGCGTAAGAGCGCGCTAGTGAGACGAACCGCCAAGCTGAGGCTGAGAAAGGAGGCCGCTTTGTGACGCCCAGTTTTCTTCGCAGATTGGCTCTGATTATTCCTTAATCTTATTATCTGTAGAAATGTATTATTAATCATCTAGTTTTAGAAATAGATTTTCAAATGCACTTGCTTTTATTTCAAATTAAAGTTGAAATTGGACTAGTAGAAAGCTACTGAAAAGACAAGAATTATTTATCAACATTTCAAACTCTGAGTTAAGATAAAATTAGTTGCAACTTTTATTGACATGGCACCATAAATGTTTTCCACAAAAGGATTTTTCTCTGTCTCGGCATTATGAATGCCATTAAATTAAATTACAATAATTTTACCTTTGGAAATAATCTAATATGTTTTTCATGCAGTATTCAGTTGAGATATGTCCTAATATATTCACAGATGTACAAGACTCCAAAATGTGTTTGTCCTGACAGAAAAACTGGCAGAAAATCAGTGGGTGTGCTGTGCCAAATACATATTTTCAGAAATGAGCTTAACAGTCAATTTGAGTTGTTTACCACAAAAGACATTCAAATAGGTTATCTGAAGTGTATAACATACAGTGCTACATTGCCGTCTGTTCTTGCACAATCAATTTCAGTGTGCCTCTCTTACCATTCTCAATCCTGCAAATGGTAAAGGGCTTAGGATCAGATAATATGAAAGGGCAGATTTAAACCTCTTCTCTGAGGACTCTGTTTCTGTCCTGACAAACAGCACAGTCCATTATTCATCTCAGAAATCCTTCCCCCTCCAACCCATTTATTCCATTATTCATTTATGAATGGGTCCTCTAACAATGAGAAACTGGTTAACTTTTTTTCCCCTTTAGCTAGAAATGCAATATCCATAATCACTTCCTCTACATTTAAATCCTTATTATTTCAATTTTAATAAATAAACAGTTTACATCTCAAAATATGCTAGGAAAAAAGACAACAGTGATCCTTGATTATTTCTAAGCTTTGTTGTTTTCTTGTAGAAGATTTATTAACAAACTAGGTAATCTTTTCAGTGGACTAATAATGCACTAATGATGTTACCCAGTTTGGTAATGAAACAACTGCAAGAAAACAACAAAGCTCAGAGAACACCAGTATTGGGTTGCTAGCCGGTAAGGGCCACACTGTACACTGGTATTAAAACAGTGATGTGCGCATAGCTCCATGTGGCCGGCGGGCAGGTGGCATGTCCCAGCAAGTTTTTGCTTCTACACATGCACAGGAAGCAAAATCTTGCAAGGGGACGCACACGCATGCATAAGATTTCAGCAATTTTTTGGTTCCAGCGCGTGCACTGAAGCAAAAAATCACCAAAATCTCTCTTGCACACACATCCTCTTTTGAGATTTTGCTTCCTGCGCATGTACAGAAGCAAAATCTCACTGGGATGCAAGCGCCTGTCTGCCACTCACGCATCACACCTGTAGCAGTAGTAAGTAGAAACCTCCACCTAGAGAGCACCAAGGACCTTATAGGTCAACCTGAGTTACATTTTTCTTTTCTATCAATAAAAACAGCAGTTCTTTCCTGTACAATTTATTTATTTATCTATCTATCTATCTATCTATCTATCTATCTATCTATCTATCTATCTATTTATCTATCTATCTATCTATCTATCTATCTATCTATCTATTTATTTATTTATTTATTTTGTCCAATACACAATGAGGGATTTAGTGGGTATATATATATATATATATATATATATATATATATATATATATATATATATATATATATATTTGTTTTCGTAGATTTTCACGGGTACAGGTATGACGGTCTTGGTATATTCGGGTTTCTTCCCGTGTAGGATTTGGAAATTTCTGGTGACGTTTCAATGAGGTCCCACTCATCATCTTCAGGCTGGTGTTTCTGTCCTTACTCTAAGGTGAACACTGGTGGGTGGGTGTGGTTTGATGGCTCAGCAATTGCAAGTGTTGGGGGTTTGGGGATGACACTATGGAGTCCGGTAATGAGTTCCACGCTTCGACAACTCAGTTACTGACGTCATATTTTTTACAGTCAAGTTTGGAGCGGTTAATATTAAGTTTAAATCTGTTGTGTGCTCTTGTGTTGTGGTTGAAGCTGAAGTAGTCGCCGACAGGCAGGACGTTGCAGCATATGATCTTGTGGGCAATACTTAGATCTAGTTTAAGGCGTCTTAGTTCTAGGCTTTCTAGGCCCAGGGTATTCTGTTTCGAGTGGAGGAGTCAAGGGCTCTTCTGGTGAAGTATTTATTCCACAGCATTTCCTGGGCACCCCTAAAACTCTCTGATGATACTGGTTGCTAATTTAACACCGCTATGCCGACCCATAAAGTTGAGAAGAACTCTGTTCATACTGAACAAATTTCTATTTGTCCTATCTGAGCAAAATTTTGCCTTTTTGGGGGGTGGAGGTTAACACGAGAACCTGACATCACCCAACATAGAGAGGCCTCAGCCAATCTGCTATTAGCTTAGCTCGCCAATTTTTAAAAGTCAGAAACAACATTTTAAAAACTTGCTCAGTTCCCTTAGAACTCAAGCCTTATAGTTCATCCATTCTGCACACAGCATTATTTGCCAGCCTACATGCAGTTCTATTCTTGGGTGTTTTTCATTCCTGGGAAAGTTCACTGCCCTCTCTAGAAATCACTAAGCCTTTTTTATTTATTTATTTATTTTGGCAACAGTGAAGGAAAGCTCATGTAGTCCTCCTACTCTACCTTTGACATCAGGCTATCAGAAGACAATCAGGTCTATGTGAGCACCTGCTGCTCTATGATGCGGTCATTTTGACCTCTAGAATGTCATGTTTGAGAATGGGCGTCAAGCTAAATAACATTTCTTTACCACAGCCTTCTTTCTCCTTTTGTTCTGTGACCTGGAAAAAGTTGCAATGAAATATTCTGCACTTTCTGTCTCAAAAACCATTTGGAAAAAATTGAGTTAACACTTCATTATTTTTGCTATTTCAGGCAAGACTCTTATAGCCCAGTGCTGCATATATTTATTTTAAAGTAAGCTCAATTGAGCTCAGTATGACTTAGTATAATTCCAGACAAAGTTTTTCTCATGCAAGCACATTATGTCACTCATTCACCAAGGAGCCCACATAGCTAAACTTCCATTTGCAAATTTCATGTTTTCCTACGATTTTTTTTTATAACCAGAAAAAATGTTATGAAGAAACGAAAAGACCAAAGAGTTGCACAGTGTATTTTGTTTGGCAGTACTTGGAATCATCCTTTTGAATTAGATCTGCTGTGCCTGAACATCCTTAGTGTCAAATAAATATGCAAAAATGTTTACAGCTTTGGCTTGCATATTGTATGCTAGAGTTAAGGATTTTTCAAAAGTGTAAATTTTAAGTGACCTAGTCTCTTCTTCATTATCTGTAGGCAAAATCCCTTTCCATAACTTTTCTAAGCATGAGGAGATTGAGAAGTATATTTATATGATTCACTTTGTCTTCACCATACTGACTTTGTACATTTGGCCAAAACATTTCTAAGCCACATGGATGCTCCACATGATTAAGCAACCATTCTTTATATGTTTTATCCTTGAGTCCCCCAAGCATCTTTTTGCTCTTCTCTGTACTCTTTCTAGAGTTTCAATATCCTTTTTGCATCGGGGAGACCAAAAGTGAATGCAGTATTTCAAGTGTGGTCTTACCAAGGCCTTATAACGTGAGATTAACACTTCACGTGATCTTGATTCTATCCCTCTGCTTATGCAGCCTAGAACTGTGTTGGCTTTTTTGACAGTTGCAACATTCTTATTTTTCTTCTTCATTGGTATTGTGCTAGCCTGTGCTTTTATTATCTCACTTTTCAAAATTTTCCAAGCTTCTTGAGTTGTTTTCCCCTTGAGGATTCTCATCCATGGAATCCTTCCCAAGCTCTCTCTAAGTTTATTCCCTTGTTCCTTTCTCTACTTCGGAAACAAAGTTGTCTGCTAGATTTGTCGGGAACCTGTTTGATCTTCAACATGGTGCAGAGTTTGTCTCCAAGTTGATGTCAGGGTAGTTAAAATCCCACATTACTACTGTGTGCCTCCTGCATACCCTAATTAACTGACTAGCAAAAAGTTCATATATTTCCTCTGTTTGTTTGGTTGGGTGGCCTATAGTATACACCAATGGCAATGTCATTTCTCCACTTTTAATATTGACCCAAATGCAGGACTTGAAACTTGAATGTCTCTTCCAAGAAAAATTGAAGACTGTTTTTCCAACAGTACAAAGAAATAATGAATGGATGGTCTCGAATTTTTGAATGTTGGTCTGGGATATTTTTTAAAAAAGAGGAAAAAAAGATAATTTTCATAATTGTGCTCTCTTTCTGTAGATATGTAGTTATTTCTTATAAATAGTGCAATTCCACCTGCTCTTTTATTTGATCTATTTCTTTTAAATAATTTAAATCCCTTTATGGGTTTTATCCCACCAAGTTTCTAAAATGGCAACAATATCATATCTGCCCTCATTTACTTGAATTTCTAATTCACCCTGTTTATTCCTCATACTCTGTGCATTGGTGACCTTTGAGTCCAATTTAACTGACCCTGTGTTTACTTTCTACATAACCTGTGTTGTCCTCTACTGCCTTACTACCTGTTTGAACCCTCAGAGAGGGTTCGCAACTTGGGCGTCCTCCTCGATCCACAGCTCACATTAGAGAAACATCTTTCAGCTGTGGCGAGGGGGGCGTTTGCCCAGGTTCGCCTGGTGCATCAGTTGCGACCCTATTTGGACCGGGAGTCACTGCTCACAGTCACTCATGCCCTCATCACCTCGAGGCTCGACTACTGTAACGCTCTCTACATGGGGCTACCTTTGAAAAGTGTTCGGAAACTTCAGATCGTGCAGAATGCAGCTGCGAGAGCAATCATGGGCTTTCCCAAATATGCCCATGTCACACCAACACTCCGCAGTCTGCATTGGTTGCCGATCAGTTTCCGGTCACAATTCAAAGTGTTGGTTATGACCTATAAAGCCCTTCATGGCACCGGACCAGATTATCTCAGGAACCGCCTTCTGCCGCACGAATCCCAGCGGCCAGTTAGGTCCCACAGAGTGGGTCTTCTCCGGGTCCCGTCAACGAAACAATGCCACTTGGCGGGACCCAGGAGAAGAGCCTTCTCTGTGGCGGCCCCGGCCCTCTGGAACCAACTCCCCCCAGAGATTAGAACTGCCCCTACCCTCCTTGCCTTTCGTAAGCTACTCAAAACCCACCTCTGCCGCCAGGCATGGGGGAATTAAGACTTCTTCTCCCCCTAGGCTGATACAACTGTATGTATGGTATGTTTGTACGTATGCTGGTTTTATATATTAAGGGGTTTTAAGTTAGTTTTTAGTATTGGATTTTTACTGTACATTGTTCATGACTGTTGTTAGCCGCCCCGAGTTTTCGGAGAGGGGTGGCATATAAATCCAATAAATGAAAATGAAATGAATGAAATGATTAGCGCACATGGTATGGCTTGTCACTCGCTACTAAATGCTTGTTTTCACTTGACAGCAAGGTTGATATTTTTACCCATCTTAACATCTATGTTACATACATTGATAACTCTATTAATTTTAGATTGCTGAAGGCAGAAATGTATTAATTAATTCTGTATCCCTGCTTTTCAGTTTAAATGTTTATCTAGAAAATCTGTGAATTTAATGCCAAGTAACTCAGTTCCTTTCTTTGATGAATGGATATCTACATATTATTCATTTAAATATCATTCCTAACAATATTTAAATTCACTTAAGAGTTTAGTCAAAGTTTCATCTACAAAAAAAGGCATATCAATGTCATTGGAGGAAACCTTTGGATTTTCAGGTATACAAAAATAGGAGGAAGAGAAGGTGGAAGAGAAGGAGGAAGTGCTACAGGTTAAAATAGTATCCAAAATATCACAATGTATGTATGCTTGTTTAGAAATCACAACATTTTAATCTTATAATATTACACTGTTTGGATAGTGTTGTCTTCTGGGTGTTTCCTATTATCCAGCCCTTGGGCCTTGAGTTTGATACCCCTGATATTATGTGATGCTACTGAACTTTAGCCAAATCCTCGCTTACTCTGTTCACTTAGGACATATTGGATCTTCTTGGATTACCTAGACCAGTTTTTGCTTACATGACAAGGCTCTACCTAGCTTTGCTGTGTATCTACCTATATGTTTTATTAGGATTTTGTCCACATTTTTGGCTAGCTTTAGATTTGACTGTGTCTGCAAAACTGACTGCCAGATCTTTCTCCAGAGTTTCTGGTTCTTAATTCAAGAAGTAAGGATCACAAAAGTTTCTAAATATGGTTGTATGGTCCTTTGGATACCAAGCTGTCACCTTTGTCATCAGTAGTAAGAATTCAGTTGTGTTTTACCTCTACCCACAGGAAAAGACGAGGACTATAAATATCATAAGAAACAAACATTTTACTTGGTTTGAAAATATGGTTCCAGTTTCCCTAAGATATTTTGTCTACCCTGCTGCTGATGCTGTAAAAAATAGTTGCGAATAGATTCTGTTTTGACATAGGAAGAAAGAAAAGTGGTTTATAATCAGGATCAAAATGGCATCAGCCAGTGACAGTCAGCAGGGTCAAAGGCCATGGGGTAAATTTCTGCAGAAGTTCAATATTTATAGTACTAAACAAACCAGCCTTCTGATCAAGTGGCAAATGTCACAAGGAGAAGATCGATATCATGGTTAATGGACACTGAAGAGCAATTAAATGGGTATTGTATTTGATAAATTATCAGTGGGGTTAAGCACATACAGAAAGCATCCCAAGGCTGCCTGCTCTGCAGCTAAACAAGTCAGCCAATGCAAATTGAGCCCAAATGATTAATGGTTATGAGCTGCATTGCTTGCCAAGTTGAAAAGTCATTGGGTAGAAAACAAAACTTAATTTTTTTAAAAAAATAATTGAGGTATTATATGTTTGGCCAACACAGTTGGTTAGAGGAGAATTATATTTTATATGGTTTTCACTATAGGATAATTTTGGAGAAAAGTTGTGGGCTGGCATAGAGAATTCTGCTTCTTCTGACTGTTGGATTTCCAAGAGTCATAAATGATGACATCAGAGGTTCAAGGAGGATATATTCTACTGTATTTGCACATGCTACTTGTCCCAAAGATGCTTTTTCAAGAAGCAACAGACAGTCCAGTTTGTCTCTTGAAAAAGAACCTTTGGGACCACCATAACCTGGATGACTGAGAATCTCCATAGACATTTAGCACATGTTCCCCTCCTCTTCCATCATTGTGTAATATGATGCCATTTCAATGTGTTATGATTATAATTTATTGGAAATTCTGGAAGACATTATGCCAATATATCTGGAAAATTGGGCACAGGTTTGAAATCATCCCTATTCCTCATGAAAATCTTATTCCTCAGCCATTCCCTAAATTATTCTCTGTAGAATTTCTCATGGGTAATCTACTCATCTTGCAACTAATGGAAGCAGGAAAAAAAGATGAATGGTTATTTCTCCAAATATTAAATAATTTAGAGACAACATTCATATTACTGAACAATCATGTAACATTTTGCCCATATAACAGTAGCTACCATATTAACTAGAGGTATGATGTTCTTAGCAAAAGAATATCATAATTCAGTTGAAAGTGCTATTGGTTAGAGTGATGGATTTCCTGAAAATCATATAATATTGCAAGACAATTGTTCATGGATCCTTTCAAACTGAACTAGATTTTTAGTGGACCAATTTTTAAATGGCTTATCATATCAAGAATAATTTAAAGTACTTTGGGCTTTGATTAATTCCTTCTTCCATTCATGTTTCTTCCAGCCTTGTACAATGAGTAATTCTACAACTAATTTGTTTGCCTATTTCATTTATTAAACAGTTATTTTTTTTATTTTAGAGGCAATTAATCCATTACATTCAGTTGTTTTTTGTTTATTATGGCAAATTATGCAACCAAGGAAGTCACTACATTTTGAGGGTGAGCAGTGTACTAGCTGCAATACCATTAGTGCATAACTAATAAAGAACATTTATTTATACTTTAAATTAGATTTGAGAAAATACAACAGGCAATTGATTACTGAGAAATAAAATAGCAAAAATACCTTTGGTCTCACATTTAAGCTTGTTAAAACTTTGCAGTATATTACACAGTATATAGTCACCCTGGGAACTGAAACCAAACATAAACCAATTAAATTTTAACACACTTTCCACCTTCCCCTTTTCCTTCTACTTTCCTCTATCATTAAAAATGACACCTCTTCTTTTCAATCCTTGACTGACATTGAGAATGTAGCTACAGAGACAGAAGTGAGTTTATGGAACCAATTACCAAGGTCAGGTTCACACTAGCTGAACAGACTTGACCACATAGGTTTTAGAGAGGGAGATGCATTTGGTCTCTGGTCCCTTGAGTTTTTAAAATTTCTAGTCATGTTTCCCAAAGAAGAAAGCAGCAGGAAATGTTATCTCAAACACTACATCATGAAAGGAGAAAATTTAAACATTAGAGGAAATTGAATGAGTTGCAATTTAGAAATGAAAGCACATAAAAGCTTCAACCATCTTTGCACACGTACAGTGGTTCTGTATACAAGTTTTGCTCAGACAGACTCCAAAATTTAATGTTTGGGGAGGTTAACGATATTAATTATTACAGCAACATTTTAGGAAAAACTGTAATATTGTTTTTTTAATTTGATCTTCTGCTTAAAAAAATGCTTCCCACACTATTTTGTAAATTCAGTAAATACCAATTTAAGATCGTGAATGTAGGATAGAAACATCTACCATATTTTTCGGAGCATAAGACGCACCAGAATATATAATGTATCTTAGCTTTGGGGAAGGAAAAGAGGGGAAAGAATCTGCTTACCAGGTATTCATCTGGCTAGCATCCTTAGTCTGGCCAGCTTCAGCACATTATTTTATCCCCTGGTTAAGGACTTTAAAAAATGTATTCTGAGAGGGTAACAATGAAAGAGCTTGGGTACATTAATAGCACCTGGTTAGGTCCGGAAAGAAATATCTGGAACAAGTAAAGCAATGAAAAAAACCCCTACAAAGACAGGGTTTGAAATACATTCTTGGTAGAGTGTAACAATGAAAGAGTTTGCAAGCCGGTAAAAGCTGGGAACATTGTTAGCACCTGGTTAGGGCTGAAAAGAAACTTACTCAGAGCAAATTAGAGTAATGAAAAAAACACTGCACAGATTTAGGGCTTGGAAAACATTATTCACAGAGAGAAACAATGAAAGAGCCTGCAAGGTAAGAGCTGGGAAGATTGTTAGCAGCTGGTTAGGGCTGAAAAAAGAAGCTACATTCAGAGTATAAGACACACCTTAATTATCAGCCTCTTTTAGGGAGGAAAAAGGTGCGTCTTATACTCCCAAAAATACGGTAGATTTATCACTTGAATTCAGATTCTCAGTTTATCAGAAAATTCTGACTGAAATATTGTCATGGCTTCCATTGTCTAAAACTAAATACCATTCATTGTCCCATTCCAGCCTTTCTCAATATGATTTTCTTTATATCTGTTGATCTACACCACTGAAAATTCTGGCCATACTGACCTAAATTTATGGAAAGAATTAACTAATATATCAAACCACTGTGGTCCTTGTTCCTTCTGTACAAAATAGCTTACTTCTTCCAGAAATCAGTGAAGAAAAAACTAGGCCAATATCCAGCTAACAAAATCTGGTGATAAAGATACTACAAAAGCTTTGTGTAAAGCAAATGTGAGGTTTTCTTTTAGATAAAGTATCATATATTTTTAAGAAGTGAACTAGATTAGTTTTCTTTTCTTAGAATATGAAGCTCCATGCATTGCATGCTTGTCACTAAATTTGATCAAGATTGTTAAAAGCAAAATGAAGTAATATAAAGTTGGTTTATTTGAGCAAGGTTAAAAAAGATATGCTGTTATCTCTGGTAACCTTTAATAGACTTTTATTGATCAGGACAGAAATCATGAGCTTTAAGGATTTGTTTATTGATAAAAGATGGAATATGTAAAGAAGAAATAATTTGTTGTATTTTACAAGAAGATAATAAGTTAGTAAAATTGCTTCTACTGAAGGGAGAAATCTTTATATATATATACCATATACTTATTTTTCTTTCATTTCTATTTTTTAATTTTTGTATTTTCTATTTATTCTTTTTATTCTTTTTAAATTTGTATTAGTTTTTATTGTTGCAATTGTAATTTCTAATAATATTTCTGTTTAAAAAGAGTAAAACAGTTCACTAAACACTTAAGTATATTTCAGCTTTTGCTGGAACTCTTTTTTGAACCATCCATTGGTAAGGAAATGTTATGCGTTTTTTGACATTTCTCCTAAAGAGTCAAACTGGATTTTATTATTTATTTATTATGTATTTATTACTTGGATGCACCGTATTTTTTGGTGTATAAGATGCACCTTTTAACCTCAAATTGCACCAAAACCTGGGTGCATCCTATACACCGAATGCAGTTGAATGGCAGGCAGCGGCAGCAGCCTACCCATAGTCAAGCAGTGGTGGCTTTTCATGCGGTTTGATGGCTGGCGCTGGCTGCTGCTACAAAACTGTGCAAGAAGCTGCTATCGCCGGACTATGGGAAGGCTGCTGTCACTGCTGCTGACCGCCACCGCAGAATCTGCCACTGCCAGACTACAGGACACGCCAAGTATCATGGCATGGGGAAAAGCAAAGCTTCTGTCACATGGGCACCTCTCTCCCCTGGTAGGTTTGTCTCACATGGAGAGACCGAGAGCTCCCATCTTTCCTTCCCCCTCCCAGCTGCCGAGGAGAGAAGCGCGACACTTGCAACTCTTTTCCCCAGCCTTGAATCAACAGTACTTGTAACAACCTCAAATGCCGCTGCCGCTTCCTCCTCTGTAAACTAACTCAGCTCGGCAGCCTTGATGTCGTTTCCTTCCAACATGGCGAGGACAGGAGGCTGCTGCTTTTGTTGCTGCAGCTGGTTCTAATGGAGGCTGAGGCAAATGGGCAGTGCTGCACTCTCATCAGACCTGCTTCGTCCTTCCTCCTTAGTGTCAAGCAGGGGCTGCCGTAAGCCGCCCTGGTTTCGGTTCCAGGTGGGGATGACAGCAAAGAATAGTATGTGTGCAGCAGTGAGAAGGAGAACAGGGTACTAGCGGTAGGCAAGGCCAGGCCTTACAATTGAATAGGGCGGTTGACATTGTGGGGACAGAAACCAGCCTGGGAAAAGAAAAGGCAATAGAGGTGGTTGGAGGGGGGGTTGAGGGTTGTTTAGGGTAAAAGGTACGCAGACTGGCAGGCGAGAGAGAAGCGCTGCAGTCAGATTTTTGTGTGGAGCCGGGGAGAAGGGGATGAGGATGAGCTACCTTGACCCTTTGGAAATGCAGATCACCCTTTGTGATCTGGCAATGCAGCAAATCACTCTCAGAAGTGGATCCTGGCAGCGGAGGAATTCTGGGAGTTAAAGTCCACAAGTCTTGAAGCTGCGAAGTTTGAAGACCGCTTGGTTAGGGGTTAGGGGTGCAAGGGTCTTCAAACCTGGCAAGTTTAAGGCTTGTGGATTTCAACTCCCATTTCTGAGCTAGCATGACTGAAGGAGGAATTCTGGGAGTTGAAGTCAACAAGTCTTGAAGCTGTCAAGTTTGAAGTTTGTAAAAAGTGTACATGGTTTTAAAAAGTGTACATGGTTGTAAAAGGTATTCTGCTACACTGGTATTTCATTACACAATATAATATTACACCATTTGGTTCAGAATACTTTTTCCTTGTTTCCCTCCTCTAAAATCTTGATGTGTCTTATACACCGGTGCATCTTATACACTGAAAAATATGGTATGTGCCCAACCCTCAAGGGACTCCGGGCAGCTCACAACCAGTGATGGGCTACCAAAATTTTTACTACCACACTGTGGGCATAGCTTATGCATTTTGTTTCAACATCTTTCAGTGCAAATTGGGTGTTCTTGGGTGGAGCTCCAAAGTTTGCTACCAGTACTGCGTTCCTGACCGTACACGCAGGAGCCCACCACTACTCACAACCAAAGAATAAAGTATATGATGTAACATTAAAACCCCTTAAAAACAATCTAACACAATTTAAAACCAACAATTAAAAACAATTAAAACAATTAAAAACCATGTATGTCATTAATGCCCAGATCCCAATGGCATACCATCAGATCAATGGTCCTAGGCCTGCTGGAACAGCCAGGTCTTTACAGCTTTCCAGAAGTCCAGTAGGGTGGGGACTGTCCGGATCTCAGGAGATAGCAGGTTCCAAAGAGTCAGAGCAGCCACAGAGAAGGCCCTCCCCCACAGGCCCACCAGCTGGTACTGTTTAGCTGATGGGACCTGGAGAAGACCAACTCCCACACTTGATTTATTCATTTGTTCATTATTTCATTTTATATGGCTGCTTGTACTGAGCAGAAGGAATTACTTTTAATGGCAGGAGGAAGAATTGGTATCAAGGCAATGGGTCTTGAATCTGGACCAAGAAAATAATACAAATAACACAAGCAAACGTCTCAGACAATCTAGTTCATTTGTAGATAAAGGAAGGAGAAAGGAGGAAAGCATTATAAGATTCCCTTACTATACCTTTATAATAAAAATAGTACTAACCTATATGGCCTTGGTCATCTAGTCTGATCTACTGTGAAAAACTGATGTTGCCTAACTCAAATATATGACTATGGATGACTCACAGCAATTCAAATTATTTAAAAAGCAAAAACATATAGGAAATATATGAAATGAAATATAAAAACCCATATCACAGCAGAATCAATAGCCAAGATATACCAAGAACCACTAGCAACAATCAGCATAGTTACTCTATAGGCTCCACTGCACACCCAAATCTCTATGTCTGGAATCAATTAATATGAGATGAAGAAAAGGATTAAAATATCTTATCATCTTAGGAAGGGATAAATAATAGAAATAAACAGAACAGCATCCAGCTATTGGCAGTGATTGGCAGCACAATCCCAAAATGGTTAAAGTATTCCTATTTTACACTTTAATTTACATTTTTTTTAATGAGTGAAATCTTCTAAGGCTGGAAATCTCACAAATTTTAGTATTTGTCATCATTATTTATTTTATTAACAAGATTTAGAAGGCTGCCCAACTCAAACAGTGTGACTCTGTGTAGTATGTAGCATAAAAATACACAATAAACCAACCTCCTTGATATGTTAATAAACATATTGATGACACCAAACTGGCAGGAATAGACAACACTCCAGAAGATAAAATCCAAAAGAATCTTGACAAACTTTAACATTGGGAGCTATCTAACAAAATGAAATTCAATAGTGAGAAAAGTAAGGTTCTACATTTAGGCGATAAAAACAAAATGCACAGGTATAGTATATGTGGTACCTTGCTGAACAGTAGTAACTGTGAGAGGGATCTTGGAGTCCTAGTGAGCGGTATGCAGCAGCTGCCAAAAAAGCCAACATACTTATTTAATTAATTAATTAATTAATTAATTGGATTTGTATGCCGCCCCTTTCGGAGGACTCGGGGCGGCTCACAGCATGTACAAAAACGTCTAGGCTGCATTAAGAGAGGGATAAAATGAAGTTCATGCAAAATGTTAATACCACTTTATAATGCCTTGGTAAGTGCACACTTGGAATACTGCATTCAGTTTTGGTCACCATGATGTAAAAAGGATGTTGAGACTCTAGAAAGTGTACAGAGACAAGCAACAAAGATTATTAGGGGACTGGAGGCTAAAACATATGAAGAATGGTTGCAGGAACTGGGTATGTCTAGTTTAATGAAAAGAAGGACCAGGGGGAGACATGATAACAGTGTTCTAATATCTCAGGGGTTGTCACAAAGAAGAGGGAGTCAACCTATTTTCCAAAGCATCTGAGGGTAGAACAAAAAGCAATGGGTGGAAACTAAATAAGGGGAGAAGTAACTTAGAACTAAGGAAATATTTCCTGAGAAGTTAGAACAATTAACCGCCCCGAGTCTTCGGAGCCGCCCCAAGTCTTCGGAGAGGGGCGGCATACAAATCCAAATAATAAATAAATAAATAAATAAATAAATAAATAACCAGTGGAACAGCTTGCCTCCAGAACTTGTGAATGCTCCAACACTGGAAGTTTTTAAGAAGATGTTGGATAAACCATTTGTCTGAAGTAGTGTAGGATTTCCTGCCTAAGCAGGGGGTTGGACTAGAAGACCTCCAAGGTCCCTTCCTACTCTGTTGCTGTTGTTGTTGTTGTTGTCTTCAATATATAAATATAAAATGGTGATAAAGCAATATAGCAGAATCTCCAAAAGAGGATTCTCACTCAACTAATTCCCAATACCTGGGGGAACCAGATCTCAGAAAAATCTGAGCTTTGAAATTAGTAAAGTCTTGTGAAATTTAGCAATTTATATTTTATTGTAACTCTATGCTTACTGTTCTCACTATAACAATGATACTGAAGTGAAAAGATTTGTTATTGTTGAGCTACAGGATATTTTTGAAGAGTGTGTGGTGTCATAATGGTAGTAGCAGAGAAATATAATACATGGAGCAGGTGTTCTTTTCCCCAGAACATTAATTTTTTTGTATAGTGTTCTGTAGTCCAGTGTTGAGACCAAGCTACACATTAAACATATTAAATGAAATGCATTCTCTATGCCTTCTCTCCTCTCTTTCTTTTCTGTGTATAAAAAGATGGCTAGAACAAAGAAACAGTTGGAGGGTGGGGTGAGTAATCCTTCCCTATTAACTGTTACTTTACTTCAAATCACCATTAAACAATTCTTCTCTGTGACTCTCTATTTTACAAGGAACCGTCTGCATTTGTTTCATGTTTGTTCACATACATACATAGGAAAAATGGGCAATTCTGCTATGATAAAAGTGAGCTGAACTAGCCAATGGGTGGCAGGAGACAAATGCAGACTAAATATTCTGCAGCTGCAGAATAAATATATTTCTATCGGTTATGCATTTATACTTTAACAGCTGTTATTTTGTTGTGGTTTTTTTAAAAAAAACAAAATGACTTGAAAATAGGGGAGGGTGAAGAAGAGTGTGATATTGTAAGTATTTGAATAAATTAATTCATGAAAACATGTTTCTTCACTGGCAGCTGATTTATTATCAGAATGAAAAAGGGTCTAGATGTATTAATCTTTTTATAATATTAACAGTATTAATGTTATTTAGCAAGTGTGAAAGATCAAAACTGGGAAGAGATCAAAGGTACTCCTAATACAATGTGATTTTTGGTAACTTATGGTAATTTCAAACTGCCAATCAAGCCATTTTTAGGAGAGGAGGCTGGCAAGCCTATTTCCATTTTCACTTTTTTCAAGGCTAATTATTTTTGTAATTGAAAACACAACAGCCATGAGCAGACTTCAGTACCATGTTTTGTCTTCCCCACTTCCCAGTTTGAAGCCATTGTGTCATGGAGTTGATTTATCCTTTCCCTCTTGATATTGTGAGTTCATATACCTCACCATGTCTCTCGGAGTCCGTTTCTCTACATGTCCCAATCCTTTCAAGGAAATTGGTAAAAAAAAAACATGTCACTCTCCTATTGCGGCCCACTTGTGTCCTACACAATTAGTGATAGACCCAGGGGATGCAGAGACAGGGGAGGCGTGGTACAAGCACCCTGGATTCCTGGCACCCGACACTGACAGCAAAGAGGATGTGGTGTCAGAGACTGAAGAATAACTAGGACCTACTGCACCTCATGATATGAGTGACTCAGGAGAAGAGGAGCCTCTTTTGATGCTTGGATTCGCAGGGCCTCTAGAAGGCATGAGTGGTTGCTAAGGAGGAGGTTTACTCATGAGTAGCACTGCTGACTACTGGCCCATGCCCTCAGAGTATTAAAGAGTGAAGCATGCCATGCTTCGATGCAGAGAATAACGTAGTTCATTCTAGCATCTAGTTTCTAGCTATTGTTTTTCAGCTTGGGATTTAAAGAAACACATTTTTGTCTTCCTGAGGAGCTACAGGCTTCCAGCCCACTTCTGAATGTCTCCACTTCTGACTCTTGTTTCACTTGGCAATTATTGCCCTGTTTATCTCTTTCTGGGACTCTAGCCAGCTGATAAGTCTTTATAATCAGTATGGCGAATCTTTGAATAGGTTTTAGTTTCTTTTCAAAAAGACTTTGACTGCAAATACTTTCTGTACTTAGTGAAATCTTTTATAATTTAAACTGGTGGTGTGCATATGATTTCTGAGGGGCTCGGTGCTGGGACAGAACATCCTCTTATATATCCCAACATCATCTACAATTTTGAACAGGGCTGGAACATACGGTTCCATCACTGTTCTAAAAATAACTCATTCTTTTTTCTACTGTTGCCAAAAGCATTGCTGCGTTTAAATCCATCCTGAACACTTGGGCAAAACTACTGTTGTCACTTGGCAACTGTGATTCGACATTTTTCAGCACACATGTTATCCTGACAGATTCCTGGGTGGTTTGCAATAATAAAAATACAATGTCATAAGAATGAGTCAACACCTCTTCTCTCGTATAACAAAAAGATTAAAGGTTTTAGTGCCATTAAGCTAGCAGGCAAAGCAGAAGCAATAAAACCAAGTTAAATGTCTGGACAAATGACACCGTTTTCACATTGTGCCAGAAAGATTATAGCAATAGTATCTATGGGGCTGCCTTGGGAGAGTGATGCAAGCCAAAAAATTTACTGGCTAGAAATCAAGTGAACGTATGTCTTGTTTGTAAGACAAACTCCCTATCTTCCTTCTGTGACCAATAATTAAGGCCCTCAAATCTTTTGACAAACACAGCAAAAAGTATATTGGAAAATGATGGTAATGATGAAGAAGATAATGATGATTCATTTTAGGCATATACACATAATTCTAATCTAAAAACTCAGTACATGGAAAACATTATACTAAAAAGAAAAGAAATGATAAACAGGAGAGAGGAAAAGATTAATTATTTGGGACATCGATACTAAAATATAATGTGGCTTAATAATACTAGAGCAAAGAAACCAGGAGATTGTATCAAAGGGAAATAAAGTTTTATAGAAAGGTACAGAAGAATAAGAAGCGAGTTCTTGTGGTTTCTGTCACCTTTTCTCCACAGAAATGATCTTCACGACTGCACTTGTTCCAGGATACAGTTCACAGCACACAAAATACAAAGCAAAGGGTTTTTAAGGGAACAAAAGAGCTTGGAAAAATATATTTTTCAGAATATCTGAAAACCAGAAAATATTACAAGTTGCCTGCCTACATCAGAAGCTTCCTGCCTTCAGGGTTCCTGCCTTTGAAAATATCATCTCCACTGCAAGGGTAAACTTGGAGCAGTGATTTGTACTGCTAAACTCTCTAGTTGTTCATTGACATTTAAATTCATTTCATTCTGTTCAGTACATCTCTGGCTCCTAATTTATTTACCAAATATTATTCTTGTGTCTGGACTTTTTTAAAAAATCTGATTGACCTTTATGTGCCGATCACAAATATCCTTTTCATATTGGCTTGGTATCTGACAGATGAAATATTTGTGAATGTTATTTCCTCTCACCTCTCTGATCATCTTGGAAATAATAAAGTTAGGGTTGGTTACAGGCGTAGATAAAAATATATATATAGCAGATGTGCTTTTCTTTCTACATGGACTAGATAGTAGATAAAAGCACAGCCTCCTTTGTTGGAATTAGTAAAACTGCAACCAAATAGCAGCATGAGTGTGTAAATAATAAAACTTTCAAACACATTTTTAGGTTCCCCTAATAAATACTTTTAATTCATTATTAGTACTGTACACTCAAGCCATTTCAACATTTATATGGCAGCAGTGAATGGAACTTCTATACATGTTATACATCAATGGTGCTGATTATATTAAGTTTTGTTTAATGTATAGACCCTATAAAGAACAACAAATTGGGAATAACCCTTAAAAACAAGTAATGTCATCGGCCTATTTTTAAAAAGTAATATGATGAACACTCAGCAAGAGGTAAATCAAAATCTGGAGCAATTAAATGGTCCATAAATGCAAAGGAGCATTGATTATTTAATCTCTATACAGATATATGATAAGCAATGTTGGATAAGAAGAATAGAAATTGGAAAATTGGAACCTGGAAGAAGCCGTCCGCCTCTTGAGCCTCCTCTGGAGGATCTCCTTGCCAATGAAAATAGTCCATGCAGTCCCTTACTCCCTTCAGGATGAAAATCTGAAATCCAAGGTCTACAAACTCCGCCGGAAAGTGGCCAAAGAGGAGAAGAAGCTCTACAGCATGGCCAGGGGCCTGTATTCCACCAACCAACTCAAAGAAAACATGGAGAAGGTCATCATAGATCAGCTGGCATTAGTGCACAATTTTTTTTTAAAGGCCAGAAGAAACCTTGAAGTTCAGCCATCAGACAACAAAGCCACCCAGCCTCATCAAGAAGAGGGTTTAAGTGAAGGCTCCGAAGGCCTACAATAAAGACCATTTTCATTCCCCCCGCCCCCCCAAAAAAAGAAATTGGGAAATTACCCAATTCTACATATCATAATAAAGAATAGTTCAACAATGGAACTAGTTAGCAAACAGATGGGGTAATCCCCAGGGGTGGTTTCTGATTTTCTTCTCTGCCGGTTCACTCCTTGACGTACCACGTAGGCACAGGCAAAGTGCTAAAAAAAACCAGCTTCTGTGTGTGTACAGAAGCAATAATAACAACAAAAACCCCAGCTTCAGTACGTGCACAGAAGCAAAAAACAAGAGAGCCGGTTTGGGAAGAAGCCACCTCTGGTAAGCCCTCTTTATTTGAATATATTCAAGGAAAATTTGAATATCAATTGTTGCATATCAGTGATGCTTTAAATTGGAACTTCACAATGAACAGTCTATGGGGTTGGAATGCTAATCTAATAGATCCCTTCCAACCTTATAATTTAATGACATTTCCCCCATGAGCATTTTTCAGGAACGGCATTATTTAATTGTTTGATTTGAAGGTTTAATCATCAGTAAATGGGATATTATAGCTAATAGATTGTTATCTTTCCCAAGCCGTATATCAAGCCAACAAATATATTAAATGGTTTTACTTTTTTGTTTATCAAACATTTTTATTATACAGCTGAGTTACCGCCTCCAAATAATGCTGCAACTCTCGGGAATGTGATGACTCCCATGGCCAACTGATCATGGCCCACTTGTGGCCAACATACCACCAGACAATTCACCACAGCCAGCCCTCCAAGAGACAACTCATGTAAATCCAATAGATACAAATTTTGACAAAACTGTAGTCAATAATAGTAAAATAATCAATCCAGAAATACAAGAATTACAATAATTTTGAAGAAAATATGCTCGCCAATAATGAAATTTCCTGAATGAAACAATTAATAGAGCATTGAATTGGGAGGAAGGGAGAGAGGGAGGAAGGAGCTTTATTTTAAAATTAATTATATCAATACCTATTCAGTAAACAAGGTTATTTGCCATATATCCATTCCAATATCAGTTAAAATCTAATGAGTGTTGTGGTTAGCTCTGGCCCAGCTCCTGCCCCAAGGACTGTGGATGTTGGGGAGACTTCCACATGCCGCAGGCCTGTTTTGCTCCTGGTGGAATCTGCTGATGAAGGCTCCTCTGACCAAGAAAACATGAGTGACAGGGAGGAGGAGAGTGTGGCAGACAGCTCAGAAGGAGATTGATTATTTATCTCCTCCTTGGATTCAGAACAAGAGTTAATGATACAGCCACGCATGCGGAGAGCGATGCATAGGCAGCAACAACTGAGAGATTATTATCAAAGAAAATGAGGCCACCTGTGGTTGGGTAGGGCTGTGGTAATTAGTGAGGCTGCTATAAAGAGCAGCCTGTGGGTTTGGCCATTGTGGAGGATTATCTGATCATTGTGTTTCGTGCCTGCCTTACTGACTTCGACCTTTGTGTGCTGATTTTTCCCCGCTTTGAAACTAAACCAGAGCAAAGTGTGTTTCACTTTGTGAAAGAAGAAGGACTGTGAATTGCCTCACAGCTGCAAGCTAAGTATCTCAGAACTGATAAGGGACTTGTACAAATTACCAGTTTGTTTGGAGACGAGTGCTCTTTGCTATACCAAAATAGTGCTTAGTTTATTTGAATTTTTGGTATAAAGAACATTGTTTTGAATTTTCAAACGTGTGTGTGTCTGAAATTTGTATCTGTGAATTTTCGGGAGGATTCTATCAGAGAGCTCGACAGAACAATGAGTCAGTATTAATAGGATAATAACCTACAATATTTCTTCTAAGTATTGACTCCATATTTGTTCTACTCTAATCTTTGATTTGTTTCTAAGAATTGCAGGATAATTAACCTTTCCTACGGATGAGGTGAAGTGCTATCTACCTTCAGACTCATCTGCAAGGGATACCTGGGCATGTCTGAAAAAGTCAAGAGGGTGATTACAATACAGCAATTGAAGCCTCGCCTATTTTGTGCATTGGATTTGTGTGCACTTACAATGGGGCTGGTCTTTAGTTGCAGGATTGTAATTGCCATCTTGACATTTTTGAAACCATCCTCCTTGCCTTTAACATAAATGCTCTACACAGACACTTTAGTTACATATAACCAATATGGGTCTGATCAACAAAATCCAACCAAAAGGTAGCTATCCAAAACACAAAACAATTTTAAAAACACCAGAAGTCCAAATATGTATATTAATATACCGGTACTAGTAATAGATTGGTCATAGTAGGATTGCTTAAATTGTTCTGATTATTTTTAAAAAATCAACCATGTTCTCCATGTCACCTACCTAATATATTGTCTCCTTATGATAATTGTACTACCTTGGAGGAGATCTTTAAACCGTCCCCATTTCAACAATTGAATTTTAAAAGTAGCATTTTGGGTCTTCTGGAAAGAATTATACCAGGAACGCTCCTTTCAAAATGAAAGAAAATTCCTATGCTTTTAAAACCCATAATGCAACCAGAGATTACACAGCCAAGATTCATGAATCTTCTCATATCTAACCAACCTTGATTTGGAAGAAAACTGAGGAGGAAAATACCAATTTTGCACCATGCAATAAAAGATACTATAAAGCTGTCTTTCTTACAGACGGAAAATGGGATGCAAGTGGCACAGGGATATAGCAAAAAATAAAGATGCTGCTGTAATATCTTTTCACTGCACTTAAGTGCAAATGTGGAAATACTTACAACTTGTACCTCACCTATCTTTGCATAATTCCTATTATTCTTAATAGTGCCTGCTACTTCAGAATTTGTGCAGACAGAAATTGACCACGTCCCAAAATCCATTAATACCATTTTCAACAGATACACATCGTAGATTTCTGCCTGATGCATATTGACATTCACTGTATTGTAAAAGGTTCTTTTAACTATAATGAATGTCCGTATTCAGTCACTTCTTCTAATTTATGCTTTAGGATTTATTCTTTTAACCTTGGGCAACCCAAGTCATATGCTGATGTTGTTCTTTTAATCCTTGTTAGAGATGGTTGGTCATAGGAATCATTTAAATAAATAAGCATACATACTCTATACTTCATGAATTATAAAACAATTTGTGTATATCCAATGCATTCCATTTTTGCATACATTCATTAAACGGAGAGGGGCGGCATACAAATCTAATAAACTATAAACTATTATTGCTATGTTATGATAACGTTTGGTGGGACCCAGGAGAAGAGCCTTCTCTGTGGCGGCCCCGTCCCTCTGGAACCAGCTCCCCCCCAGATATCAGGGTTGCCCCCACCCTCCTTGCCTTTCGCAAGCTCCTTAAAACCCACCTCTGTCGTCAGGCATGGGGGAATTGAAATTTCCCTTCCCCCTAGGCTTATAGAATTTATACATGGTATGCTTGTTGGTTCTTTAAATTGGGGTTTTTTAGATTGTCTTTTAATATTAGATTTGTTTACATTGTCTTTTTATATTGTTGTTAGTCGCCCCTAGTCTTAGGAGAGGGGCGGCATACAAATTTATACATGGTATGCTTGTAAATAATAATAATAATAATAATAATAATAATAATAATAATAATAACAACAACTATATAGATACTGCAATTTATTATAATTGCAAGTTGCCTAGAGTTTTGTGAGTATGACATATACAATTGAATACATAATCCAAAACTCCACATTTTAAATACTAAATTATGGCAGCAAAACAAGGTTTTTTTTCAACATACAGTATTTGAATCTACATAGTATAATCATGTAGCAGAAAGCTCTAATGCAAGTAGTGATCAAGGGATACCATAGCTATCCTAGTAATAGAATTGAAATGCATTTTTGCAGTTACAGTAGAACCTTGATTTTGTAGACTAACTCATGAGAGAAAACAGACATTGGGATGAAATGTCTTTTTGAATGCAAATTTACAACTTTTCTGCAAATTTTCATCATCTGTATAATTTACTTGACGCAAACGGCATATAGCACATAAATACAAATAACATGAATTATCTCAATTGTTCTGATTGCTGCAGAAACAAGCTATCTTTTATTTGGAGGAATTGACTTTACTAGAATTAATGGGAAGATATATAAGGGAAGTAGAACGATCAAAACAAATTTTAAAGAAGAAAAATATTGGCACCTATAAAATGCTAAGCACAAATCAATGCCTACTGTTGGTTAGCTTGCTTTTAATTGGAGTGGTAGGAGGTATTCTGCCATCCTACCATATTTCAACATATGCAAGCAGGAGATAGTTTAAAATTGCAGCCTACAGCAGTGGGTTAGGTAAATGAATTTCAAAAGTTTATCATAAAGTAGTAAAGGGAGATGAAATGAGAGAAGTAAAATGCCAATAAAATGTGCAGTTCTGAATATAGGAAGCTTGGCAAGAGAAGGAAAGGACAGAAAAAGCATAAGAATGAATTATGGCTTGTTGGAACAGTTAGATTAGTTTAAACTTTTAAAATTACTCATTTATATATCATATTTAGAAACTACCCATCTGCCCCCTAGAACAACTCTAGGTTTTTAATTTATTTGCAAAATCTGATCTTGATTTTTGTAGAAGTAAATTAATTCTGAATTATGATACAGGTACTGGTCAACTTATGCCCACAATTGAGCCCAGAATTTTGATCATAAGTCACCATAGTTGTTAAGCAAAGCATCATGTTGACTACTTTTTATTTATTTATTTGTTTGTCAATCATGTACAAGGCAGCAGGTATAGATATAAACATAAACAAAGGAAGTGCAGATAAATGAGGACAGTAGGACGGGGATGGTAGGCACCATGGTGCACTTATGCACGCCTCTTAGGAATGGGTGGGGTTGACAGTAGACAGTCTAAAGTTAGATTTTGGGGGGGTTGGGGAAGAAACTACAGAATCAGGTATTTTCTGCAATCGAGTTTGGAGCGGTTTACATTTTGAAGGTTGTCGTTGAAGCTAAAGTAGTCATTGACAGGTAGGACATTCTTCAAAAGACACTTCAGCGTTCAAGAAATTATAAGATTTAAGTGAATTGAGGGACATTGTGTTATGTCTAAAACTAATCTTAGTTAGCTTAACCACATTTCACTTAACTAATCATATTTTTCACATAATACTCCTCCCCAAATTACAGATTCAGATTTGTTCTTTCTATTTATTTATTTATTTCATTTATTTATTAGATTTGTATGTCGCCCCTCTCCATAGCCTTTTTCCCATTCTTCTAATGCAAAGTTTGTGAAGCCTTATATACCCTTATTTCTGTTTGTTCTGTTTGCTAACAAGCAGAATATAGAAATCACTGAATAGTCAATTCCAGATGAATTTTAAATATATATTTTCCTGCTCTATGCCAGATTAATAAAATTCTGAAATGAATAGTTGCAATGAATTACAAGTGCTCTCTCTCTCTCTTGATCTCTCTTTCTCTCTCTCACTCTCTCATCTATCTATCTATCTATCTCTATATATTAATCTATCATATCTCTCTCTCTCTTTCTCTCTCATCTATCTATCTATCTATCTATCTATCTATCTATCTATCTATCTATCTATCTCTATATATTAATCTATCATATCTCTCTCTCTCTCTTTCTCTCTCATCTATCTATCTATCTATCTATCTATCTATCTATCTATCTATCTGGCACTGACCGATGCAGTTTGGTGATGTCATCATGACATCACTAGCGAGTCACTACCAGTTTGGGTGAACTGGTCTGAACCGGAAGTAACAAAACAGTGCTCTGGAGGTTCTATAAGAATGAGTTCCAAATCCCCTTCAATAAATAAGGTCTCATGCAGCCCAAAGCTGCCTCAGAAGCCTGTCAATAGAAGGGGGGGGGGGAATTAGTGTGTGGCAAATTCTGAATCGGAGAGAAAATCATGCTGATGCCCAAGGCTTCTGGTCTGTGGAGGAGATGGTATTCCTTAACAGCAGAGCTAGGGTTAAAGCTGAAGTCGGGGATGGTGGCAGATGACTGAGACTGCTGAAGGCCTTGAACTTCTTCTTCAGGTCCAGCCTCAGTGCTGCCAATGAGTGCTGCTGTTCCGGGTAGCCAGTGAAGGGCTACCAAAATTTTTAGTACCACACTGTGGGCATGGCTTATGCAGGATGCCCTGCATTTTCTTTCATCTTTCAGTGCAAATTCGGTGCTCTGGGGTGGAGCTCCATTTCTGCTACCCCACTGCGTCCTCCCCCCATCTGGGCAGCAGCCCACCCCTGTGGGTAGCCTAGATGAAGGGAACAGAAACAAGTGGGGCAGGGATGGGTCCTAACTTACGTTGCTTCCAGTTCTCTTCCTCCTGCTCCATGTTGCGTGCTGTGCAGATGCATGCATGTTGTGAGCTTTGCGGGTGCATTACATGCCGTGCAGGTGCATTATGTACTGTGCAGGTATGTGTGCGTTGAACACTGTGTGGGTATATGTACATTGCACGCTGTGTGGGCATGTGCATGTGCAGTGCTAAAAAATAGCTGTGCATGCACACAGAAGCAAAAACCTCAAGATTGTGGTGCCTCTAGTGCTGCAAAGATGATAATGATGATGATGATGGTGATGATGATGATAGTGGTGGTGATAATGATGGAGAGGGGCGGCATACAAATCTAAGTAAAAAATAAATTATTATTATTATTATTATTATTATTATTATTATTATCTGGTTCATTATTATGAGCTACTTTAAGCATTTATATAAGTAGAAAAAGTAAGTTTTATATTGGTTAAGTAAATTCAATGAAAATACTAAAAATTCCAGAAAAGGGTGGTGATCTTTTGAGGGGGGGGGAAGAATAATAATGATTGACATGAGCCCTGAAACCAACAGACAAATAAATAAAGCATTTCTTTCAGTGGGAACATATGTTATCCTACAGAGCTGAGTTTTGTCCTGAAGAAATAGATGGAGCTATTATTGGTGAAGCGAGCTGTCTCCTCAGGGGCTGGATCCCTGCCCATCTGGCTTCTGTTAGCTTCCATCAGAGGAATAGAAATCTGGATCAAGTCCTGACAAATGCCTCTTTGTGAAGAGGAAAAGCTGGATATGGAAATATGTACCATCTTTGCTTTCAGTGTTTTAGTTTGTATATATAGTTGCTAATTTTTAAATACTTTAATTTTTTTTAATTGTAAACCATCCAGAGCCGCTTTGTAGAGAAAGATGGGTGGCATATAAATTTAACAAATAAAATGAAATATTTTATAAAATATCAAGGATGGGATAGGATAAATAGATGAGGGAGACAGACAGAGAGCGACAGAGACAGAGAGCGACAGAGAGAGAGATAATGGATGGATGGAGGGAGGGATGGAGAGCGAGAGAGCGAGAGCAAGTTTGTGATTCATTGCAACTATTCATTTCAGAACTTTATTAATCTGGGATACAGCAGGGAAGTATATATTTAAAATTGGAATGGACTATTCAGTGATTTCTATATTCCTCTTTTTAGCAAACAGAACAAACAGATATTCAGAGTATGTAAGGCTACACAAACTTTGCATTAGAAGAATGGAAAAAAGAACAAAACTGAATCTGTAATTTTGGGAGGAGTGTTATGTGAAAATTATGATTAGGTAAATGAAATGTGGTTAAGCTAACTAAGTAGTTTTAGACATTATGCAATGTCCTGCAATTCTCTTAAATCTTATAATTTCTTGAATGTTGAATGTTGTTAAAAGTAATGGCATCGGGTAAGCAGTTCAAAGGGTAGATATTCAACATTATCAGATTCAATGTCTTTTGTTTTCAAATATTAATCCTAAGGAATTCTGCTTCTTCCTAATATGACCATATAGTTCTCAGAGGTTTTTAAGGGTAGCAAGGGTTAACTAATTTACAGGATTTATGACCTCCATCATGTTCTGCATTTTCTTTGCCCTCTTCTATTAATCAATAATCCATTATCATAACTCTTTGGAAATGATTTATCATTTTTATCATCTGTTTCTATCTTGGAAACAAGAGTTTTCTGCATCAGGGTCTGCTATTAAACTTCTGGTCTATGAAGATGAATAGAGATAGCATTGTGTGTTCAGTACCCAGAAGGAGAGATGATGAGATTGCTTTTCAAGGCAATGAAGTCATTTCTGGACTCCAGCATCTACATGTGGCTCAAAGCTATGGCCTGCTATAAATTTTGGCTCTTGTTCTTCTATATTCAGCCGGGCAATGCAGGCTCATCTGAGTAAATGTAACTTTACAACAGCATAGGAAAAATTCAAGTGGCCATTGAAAATTGCCCATTGGACTGTCATTAAGAAGACTAATGAATTTCAACCCTGATTCCAAAACAAGATGAAGCACCTCAACTTCCAGGAAAGCATTGTCCATGCAATCCTCCATCTGGTTCATTGACTTTTTTCCCAGGCACTGTCTCCTGATGCTAGGATTCCCCTTCCCCACCATCCACATTAAAGTCTATTATTTTAAAGAAAGACCCACCAAACCTCAGGAGCCTGTAACAGGAGTATTATTTTCCCATCAGCAACCAATTCAATATAATTCAAATTGTTTGCAGTACAATTTTAAAGCAATCTCCATTTAGGGCTATTTTAACATCTCACCACCAATGTTAGGAAAGAAAAGACTAATTCTAACCAACATCAGATAGTTACTTTTAAAAGTTGCATGCCTCCAAGTTGCCCTGGGGTTTTAGAACAATCTGCACTGGTGTTTGTAAAGTCTGATTTATAAAGTAATTGCGGTGTAAAACCCATAAAATAGAATGAGTGGTGGAATTCAGCCAGTTTGCATCAGTTCATGTGAACCAGTTGTTAAATCACCCATCTCGCCCCCCATTATCAAAGTGGATCCTGGGTGCAGTGCCATGCTGCAATGGAGAAGCAGACAATGGAGTGGCCGGCACAAGGGAAGGAAAAGGCCCCTTTCCCTCTTTCTTCTCTCTGCTCCTCCTACTTCCCTTGTTCTAGTCACTCCATTGCCCAATTTCTCCATTGCAATGCAGTGCCATGGATCCATTTTGATAGCGGGGAGAGGGTGGATTTAACAACCAGTTCGCCCAAGCCCAGGATGGTCATTACAGGAGGTTCATTACACAATTGTGGCAGAGCTAGAAGACGGGGATGGGCCACGCCTCTCATGACAGCCAACCTGATTCTGGATGAATTGGTTGTTAAATTATTGAATCCCACCACTGATCTAGCCATTGTTGGCTGTGGTCTCCCCAATTACTAGCGTACAGCCCAAATATGCTTTTTAAGAACCAAGTTGTCTTTGCATATATATGTAAAGCTAGAAGAAGCAATATTGTGAAGTGTAAATATATCTGGAAATGAAATAGCTGTAAAAATGGTTAGTATTTACTTTATTTGTTTATATTTCATGTATTTAAGTATATCTTATTTATATGTTATTTGTTTTTAACTAAAACAACCTCAATAAAGATTATCAAATAGGAAATAGGAATTCCCTGCCACACAACTCTGTATCTAAATAATCATAACCATAGTGCAGTTATAGCTGTAAATTCATGAAATGGCTCATGGCTACTGGATGTCAGAATATCTCTGTGATCCTATTCCAAGTTTCATCAGTCTATCCAGTTAAGATCTGAAAAAAGCCATGTTGCTGAGAATCCCTAGGGAATGCCATTTTCAGAATCCCAGACTCGTGATAACCCCATTCTTTGGAACAGCTTCCCCCCAGATAACCAGAATGCCCCCTCTTTACTATCTTTGCAGAGAACAATAAAAAGTTTGGTCTAATGGTTAATATAGGTTAGAAATTGGGGGACCATGAGTTCTAGTCTGCCTTAGGGTTGTTGTGGTTCCGTCTGAGGCCCCTCAGGGAACGGCTGATCTTCTGTCGGTTTCCAGCTCAGAGGGAGATGATGAGGAACAGGAGGTGCAGGCAGATGAGGAGGAGGAATCCCAGGCTGAAGAAGAGGGAGGACAGCCAGGGTCCCCCCAGAGGGAGCTCTCCCCAGCAAGCAGCCTGGATTCCTTAGAGGAAAATGCACAAGCCATAATTGATCTGCGACAGAGAAGAGCTACACAGAGAAGGGACCAATTGGCTAAGTACTTTCAGCATTAAAGAGGCAACAGCTGGGTTTGGGTGTGGTGCTCTTTGGAAAGGCTAAAAGGCAGACCCACCCTTCCTGGCTTGTGGAGTTTTATCTTTGAGAGTCGTGGGACCTGGCTGTGAACTTTGGCGTCTTGGAATCCTGGTTTGTGCCTTTGACTACTGAAACCTTGGGGTGGGTGTGCCAGCAAGAAGCTTGCTGTATTGTCTGGACCTCAGGACTCTGCTGTAAAGTATTATAGCCTGTCTGTTGGGAAGAACAGGTTTTCCTCTGTGTTTATTTTTTCCAGCTATAAAGTACTTTTGCTTTTACCAGAGTGTCTAGCTGTTTTTTCCAGTTGGTGTTGAGGTCTGGGGGAACCCAGACAGAACAAGGGTTAGGGTTGTTGTAGGAAAAATAGTACTGTATGTAAAATCAGGATATAAATTAAATAACAATAACAACAACAACTATAATTATAATTATAATTTATTATTATTATTATTATTATTATTATTATTATTATTATTTATAAATAATTTATTAAATTTGTATGCCGCCTCTCTCTGAGGGCTCAGTAATAAATCAGCACATGGGTATTAAAAGCAATACTCAATTGCTGACCAGAAAGGCATGTTATGCTGTTTGACTAGAACTGTACATATTTTTGTTTTTAAGTCTTCTGATTTTTATATTGTCACACAGAGTTCAAAAAAGTGGAGGGAGGGAGGGAGGGAGGGGGAGGGAGGGAGGGAGGGAGGGAGGAAGGAAGGAAGGAAGGAAGGAAGGAAGGAAGGAAGGAAGGAAGGAAGGAAAGAAAGAAACATGCTGACATAGTCCCTATCTACAAAAAAGGCAAAAAACCAGACTCAGGCAACTACAAATCAATCAGCTTAATATCAATACCTGGGAAAATACAGGAAAAAAATAATTTAAAAACAGATCTGCCACCAATTAGAAACAAAAAAAGTAATAACCAACAGCCAACACAGGTTTTTTAAGAACAAATCTTGCCAAACTAATCTCATTTCATTCTTCAACACTGTGACCAAATTAATAGACCAGTAAAACGCAGTGGACATAATATACTTGGACTTCAGAAAAGCATTTGACAAAGAAGACCACAACCTACTTCTCCGTAAGGTAGAAAAAAGTGGGAAAGAGAGATACACAACCAAATGGATCAAAAACTGGCTGACTTACCATACCCAACGAGTAGTCTTCAATGGGTCTAAGTTCACACGGAGAGATGCAAACAGCGGGATGCCACAAGATTTCATCCTTGGCCCAGTACTCTTTAACATTTTCATAAATGACCTAGATGAGGGAATAGAAGGGAAACTAACCAAATTTACAGATAATACCAAGATAACATTGGCAGGAGTAGCTAACAACCCAGAGGACAGGCATAGGATCCAGATGGATTTTGACAGACTTGAACACTGGGCCCAAACAAACAAAATGAAATTCAATGCAGAGAAAAGTAAAGTCCTATACCTAGGTAAGAAAAATCAAAGATATACATATAAACTGTGTGAAACCATGCTCAATAGCAGCAACTGTGAGAGGGATCTTGGAGTCTTGCTGCATAACCAACTAAATGAATGGTATGTGTGTATGTATGCGTGTTTAGAAAATGGGGTTTGTTTTTTAAATGTTTTAGTAGAAATTTAGATTTGTTATATACTGTTGTTTCCACTTTGTTGTGAGCCGCCCCGAGTCTGCGGAGAGGGGCGGCATACAAATCTAAATAAATAAACAAACATAAACATAAATATGAGCAAACAATGTGAAACTGCAGCCAAAAAAGCCAATGCAGTTCTAAGTTGCATTAATAGAGGGATACAATCTAGGACTAGGAAGGTACTAACACCACTCTATAAAGCCTTAGTTAAACTAAAATTGGAATACTGCATCCAGTTCTCATCACCACATTACAAAAAAGACACAGAAGAGAGCAACCAGGATGTTAATGGGACTGGAAACTAAAACATACAAACAGCTGCTGCAGGAACTGAGGATGGACAGTTTAGCAAAGGTAAGGCCTAGGGGAGACATCATAACAGTGTTCCAATACTTGAGGGCCTTCCACAGAGAGGAGGGGTTGTTTTCCAAAGCACCAGAAGGCCAGACAAGGATTAACAGATGGAAGCTGACCAAAGAGAGATTCAACCAGGAAATAAGGAAGAACTTTCTGACGGTGAGAGCGATCAACCAGTGGAACAGCTTGCCTGCAGAAATTGTGAGAGCTCCAACACTTGAGACTTTCAAGAGGAGATTGGATAGAATGGTGTAGACACCCCTGCTTGAGTGGGGTATTGGACTAGACCTACAAGGTCCCTTCTAACTCTAACAGTAAATAAAAAATAGAAGGAAGGAAGGAAGGAAGGAAGGAAGGAAGGAAGGAAGGAAGGAAGGAAGGAAGGATCATCTGTATAATCATTCATACAACCACTATATACATGATCTGTACAATCATTCATACAACCACTATATACAATGAGCATTGGTGACCTTGCTTTTTTCATTCTTTTTTGCTTAACAGTTTTAATTTGTATAAAATATTATTTCATTTTGTTTCTTGCAGTAACACTTATACTAAGCATTTCGATAATCTGATGCAACTGTGTTGCATGCATTGTTCTTCCAATATTATTATAATGGTACTGTATTGTTTTATAGCTCTTTGTTTTAAATATTTATAAGCCACCTTTCAGTTCACAAAAACTCCCAGTGCAACTCATGTGGTTATAAACCAGTATAGAACAATATAGAACATATTCTAAAAGTCAACAGCGAAATGCAAAATTAATATGCTACAAACATTAAGAGCAATTCCAAGTAACAGAGTCAACAATGCTCAGCATAAAAGCCGCAGCAGATTAAAAACTAGTGAAATGTGAAATGCCAAGAGACCTCAACAGATACAACAGTATTTTCTCGTAACTAAGATTATATTAAGCACAGCAGGGCACGTTACATCTGAAACTTCCTTTATTTATTTATTTATTTATTTATTTATTCATTCATTCATTCATTCATTCATTCATTAGATTTGTATGCCGCCCCTCTCCGAAGACTCAGGGCGGCTCACAACAACAGAAACAATACAAATCCAAAATTAAAACAATTTAAAACCCATTAATATAAGAACAATCATACATCTCACAGAAACCATACATAAAGCGGAAAGGCCCAGGGGAATCAATTTTCCCATGGCTGACGACAAAGGTGAGTTTTAAAGAGTTTGCGAAAGGCAAGGAGGGTGGGGGCAATCCTAATCTCTGGGGGGAATTGATTCCAGAGGGTTGGGGCCGCCACAGAGAAGGCTCTTCCCCTGGGTCCCGCCAGATGACATTGTTTTGTTGACGGGACCCAGAGAAGGCCAACTCTGTGGGACCTAACCGGTCGCTGGGATTCGTGCGGCAGAAGGCAGTTCCAGAGATATTCTGATCCAATGCCATGAAGGGCTTTATAGGTCATAACCAACACTTTGAATTGTGACCGGAAACTGATCGGCAACCAATGCAGACTGCAGAGTGTTGGTGTAACATGGACATACCTGGGGAAGCCCATGACTACTCTCGCAGCTGCATTCTGCACAATCTGAAGTTTCCGAAAACTCTTCAAAGGTAGCCCCATGTAGAGAGCATTACAGTACTCGAACCTCGAGGTGATGAGGGCATGAGTGACTGTGGGCATGAGTTGATGAGGGCATGAGTCTCCTATTTCTGCCCCATCCTAACTTTAAAAGGTGATGGTCATTCATTCAAGAGTATGACATGTTATAAATATATATAAGGGTTCTTCTTACTTGCATTTAACCATAGTACTAATATGCCTTAGCAGCACCTTTTTTCAGCTGAGTGCTGTTATCTTCTTGTCATCCCATGCCTATGTGTGTAACAGCCTTTGAACTGTATTTAGGAATGTTCAAATAGCATTTTCCTCCTTATTCTAACCCTCTCAATAAAACTGCCACAAAGTATGTAAAAGCTATTAGGCTTTGCCAGACATTTACCTTGGGAGAATTCAGGTGACTTATGGAATATGAAATAGTGGAAAGAGAAGCAAGATAGGAACAGCAACAAGAATAGCAACAGAAGCCCTAGGGCTTCTAGCAACGTATAAGTATTAAGTATTTAAGTATTTATTAGATTTGTATGCCGCCCCTCTCCAAAGACTCGGGGCAGCTCACAACAACAACAATACAGTATACAATATACAAATCCAATATAAATTAAAAACGAAATTTAAAACCTATAGATATTAAAAACAATCATTACTGCACAATCACACCATTCTCATGTATTACAGTCAGGGAAAAAGGTGGTGGTGGGGAAAGAGATAGTTATTCCCCCCATGCCTGGCGACAAAGATAGGTCTTCAACATCTTGCAGAAGGTGGGAAGAGTAGGAGCAATTCGAATCTCTGGGGGGAGTTGGTTCCAGAGGGCTGGGACCAACACAGAGAAGGCTCTACCCATGGGTCCTGCCAGACGGCATTGTTTAGTCGATGGGACCCGGAGAAGGCCAACTCTGTGGGACTTGATTGGCCGCTGGGATTCGTGCGGCAGAAGGCGGTCTCAGAGGTATTCTGGTCCGATGCCATGTAGGGCTTTATAGGTCATTACCAACACTTTGAATTGTGACCGGAAACTGATCGGCAACCAGTGCAAGCCACAGAGTGTTGGCGAAATGTGGACAGATCTTGGAAGCCCCACGATAGCTCTCGCAGCCACATTCTGCATGATCTGAAGTTTCCGAACACTTTTCGAAGGTAGTCCATGTAGAGAGCGTTGCAGTAGTCGAACCTCGAGGTGATGAGGGCATGAGTGACTGTGAGCAGTGACTCCCGGTCCAAATAGAGCCACAACTGGTGCACCAGGCAAACCTGGGCAAACGCCCTCCTTGCCACAGCTGAAAGATGGTGCTCTAATGTTAGCTGTGGATCGAGGAGGATGCACAAGTTGCGGACCCTCTCCGAGGGGGTCAGTAACTCCCTCCCCAGAGTAATGGATGGACAGATGGAATTATCCTTGGCAGGCAGGACCCACAGCCACTCCCTCTTGTCAGGGTTGAGTTTGAGCCTGTTGACACAACAGCCTCCAGGCACTGGCACATCACCTCCAACAAAATCTTTACATAGGTTGGTCATGTGCATACAAAGCAACTAATTTCTAAATATCTAGGTCTTTAAAGGATAAATACCATCATGGGACAATTTTTGAATCAAGCAGTTTCAAATGGGTTAACTTAAAGAATGTGTCCAAAATCTCAGATCGATGACTCCAATGGGATTGAAATTTCAACAATATTTATACCAGTCCTATTCACAAAGTCTTGGCTGATGAAGGATCTGGTTTAGCCGTGATTATGCATTTGCAATGTTCAACTACCCATCTCAGAAATCTATAGGTTGCATGGCACAAGGTTAGATAAGAGGGGCATTTACCTGCCCTCCAGGGGTTGGGCTCCAACTTACCTCACTGCTGGTTCAGTCCATCCCGCGCTGCATAGGCTTCACACATGCACACATGCATAGTAACAAAAATATATTTAAAAAACCACAAACCCAAAGTCAGAAAAAAGATGGTGAATGCCAGAATTTGGCTTCTGCACATGCTCAGAAGAAAAAAAATTCAAAGCCGCCCCGAGTCCATGGAGAGGAGAGGCATACAAATCCAATGAATAAATAATAAATAAAAAACAATTTCTATTTAAAAAAACAAAAGATGACAATGCCTATGGACCAACACCAAACGATCTGGTTCGGGGACATCATTGTGACATCACCAGTGGGTCATTATCAGTTTGGGAAACCGGTCTGAACAATGAGGAACCCACCCCTGATGTCCTGTCTCTCAAATCCCTAGTTGGCTGGTGCCAAAGCCTGAAAGGTAAATGGATACCAAAGGCTTTGGAACCAAAACTGACATTTCTTAATGGCAGTGGGTGATGAGGGAAGAAGAAGGAAAAGACTTGGATGTCTGCTGGGTGATTCCATTTCCTGCCTGGAAGGAGATGATTTGGGATACACTGAAATGGAGAGTAGGGGGCAGTTTTGTTCACCATGCACAGATCTCTATTCCCACTCCACCAAGCAAAATGACAGACAATTCTGTGATTTAACTTCTACTATTAGATTTTTAATGTATTGTATCACTATTATGCTGTGAGCCGCCCCGAGTCTTCGGAGAGGGGCGGCATACAAATCTCATAAACTATAAACTTACTATAAACTATCTGCCATGGGAGAAAAGGAGGAGAGGGGGGAGATTCACCTGGGCTCTAATAAAGTTGTGAGATGATGGGAAGCAGCACAGCCTACATCAGTGATGGGGAACCTTTTTCAGCTCAGGTGCCAAAAGGGTGCATGTGCACATGATAGTGCGTGGGTGAGTGCTCACACCTGTAATGCAATGCTCTACTCCCCCATTCTGTGCCCTCCCCTCCCAGCCCAAGCCTCACTGAAGTCTCTGGACTTCTGGTAGGACAGGTTGGGCTGTTTTTCACTCTCCCCAGGATTCAGGAAAGCCTCCTGAAGCCTGGGGACTGTGAAAAATGGGCAAATGGGCCAACCAGAAATTCGGAAACAAACTTTTGGTTGGCTCATTGGGTTATTTTTCACCATCACCAGGGTTCAGGAGGCTTTCTGGAAGCCTGGAGAGAGTGAAAACAGATGAAGAGAATGCTGAAAATCAGCTTTGTGCTGGAAGTGTCATAGAACAATGCCTCACGTGCCTTCAGATACTGCTCCATGTGTCACCTGTGGCACACATACCATAGGTTTGCCATCACTAGCCTATATCATATTTAGAAAGAAGGATGACCTAGCCAATGGTAAGTTATCTAGTTTATTCTATAATCAATTTTAATCAATATAAACACAAATACAATAAAGATGAACGTAGCATGTGACAGAAGAATACTCATTCTTTATACTCTTGAACCCTTTAGAGGAAGGCCAAATTTAAAATCACCATTTTTAAAAGAACATATGGGAAGATTGACCAATATGGATTTCTCAATTCATTTTCTGGAAATAAACGATATCTTTCAGCTAGTGATCCTGCTTTTCAGCAATTGAAAACTATTTCAATTACATGAAATGGTTCAACACCCTTAATTATTATTGCCTGCTCTAAATGTTCACTATTAATGATACTCGAAAAGAGTGAAACAACTGCTTCTTTCTCACTCTAGTAATCCTGAACCATTGTTTCCCTTTTTCTAGACATGAGTTATCCTGGGTAAGACAATCTTCTACCCAATCCAAGCCCAGCTATTTTTGCCTACATAATTTTCTAACCTGCTGATACTAGACAATTAATGCAACCATCAGTCTGGATTTATTTGGAGACTGCCTTTATTACACTTTAAAATAAGCATTACAATTGCCAATGCAGGGCAGCAGCAGCCTTTTCTTGGGTAGACTGTTCTGGCCCGCAGTGCCCTCTTGTGTCTTCTAGCACAACAAACTATAATACCGGAGCTGCTGATAAGCAGGAAAAGATATTAATGTTTCTTGACCTTGCGATCTGCTGAAACAAGCTCCAATTCGCCCCAACCTCCTAACTATAATGTCTGGCACAGCGCAGAAAACAGTGCCAGATACATCAGAAGAGGGATTTCTATGGTGGGAAGAAATTTGTTTTAAAAAAATTCATAGAAGGAAAAGTCACATTTAAAACAAGTTTAAACAAAAAATTCAGACCTATACTGTAGCTTCAAAATTTTGACAAGGCATTGCCAATCCCTATGCAATTTGAAAGCTTAGTACAAGCAGCAAGAAAAATCAATATTCATTCTGCTGTTCTGTGTCTGTTATGTTCCTTTCCTGGTCCCTACTTTACATCTGATACAAGAGTTAGGGCCAAGACTGGGCCACTTACTCTTTCCCCTTACACCAGTTTCTCAATGCATATTACTATCCCTGATGCTCTAACTACACACAAGTAAAGGGGACGCGGAGGTATTATCCCAAAACATACTGGAGATTGCCAATGTTTCAGCAATCGCGCTGAAGCAGAAATTCTGGAATTTACAGTTCCAACACGTCGAGGTGAAGGAGACTAACCTACACCGATCCTTGTCTTGCAAAGCTCAGGTCATAACATGCATGTTTTAATCTTGCTGTTTGACATCACTAGTCTCCCAGCTATGTGTCTGTAGAAGTGCTGAAAACAGTTGACATAAACAACAAAACAAACTGCAGCTTTCCATCTATCCAAGGCATATAATGGATATAACAGCAATGAAATCTCTGCCTCTGTGGGTGTGTGTCTGTCTGTGTACACATATATAGCACTTAGCACTCTTTATTTGTTGGTAGTATACAAAGATATAACAATGTTTATATACATGATACTAGTAAGAGAGAAACATTAGGACATGGGACGGAAGGCCCTCTGGTGCAGTTATGGACACCCCTTACTGACCTCTTAGGAATCGGGAGAGGTCAACAGTGGATAGTCTAAGGGTAAAGTTTTGGGTGTTAGGTGATGATACTACAGGTAGAACATTCCATGCATTAACTATTCAATTACTGAAGTCGTATTTCCTGCAGTCGAGTTTGGAGAGGTTTACTTTAAGTTTGTATCTGTTGTATGCTCGTGTGTTGTTGTGGTTGAAGCTGAAGTAGTCGTTGACAGGAAGGACGTTTTAGCAGATGATTTTATGGGCTATGCTTAGGTCGTGTTTAAGGCAACGTAGTTCTGAGCTTTCTTTTTTTACTAGCTTACAATATATACCACTTCATAGTGTTTTACAGCCCTCTCCAAGCAGTTTACAGACTCAGCATATTTTCCCCAACAATCTGTGCTCTCGTTTGATCAACCTTGGAAGGATGGAAGTTTGAATCAAATTTGAGCCTGGTGATATTTGATCTGCCAAATTGCTGGGAGCTGGCAAGCAGCAGAAGTAGCCTGCAGTACTGCACTCTAACCACTGTGCCACCGCAACTCAATGTATATATGCATATATTTACAAAGAAACAATCTGGAAATTTAAACAAATTACTTTAATGATCTAGTGTTAACATTTCTTACTGAGAAAAGGAATATAGAAACCTTAACCAATTTCAGAGCTATAACAAATAGTTTCAAATAGGCTAAGAATAATAGAGAAGTCCATAAAATCATGGTTATTGTTATTACAGTTTTTGTAATATAAGATAAATGTGTGCACATATGCTGCACAGTAATTGATTCCTACAAAGAATTCTTACAGGAGTTGGAGTTTCTTTTGCAATTAGTCTAATAGGTAACTACTTTCCTGGTGGTCCCTTTACAATGGTGGGCATTGTATCTATACAATGAATTCTGTAACAGATGTTGCAAAGGCCAATTACTTCCTTTTCTGAAGGCACTAATCATAAAGAGGCAAAGTACGTACACGTGTTCTCAGAACACCATGGTGCATCTTTTCTTCTTTTCCTGAATGGGGGACATTCCAGAAAATTTACAAGAATCTCATAGATTCCTTACGCCTTTCAAATGTAATCATGAGGAAGTTGGAGGAAATTTTACCACTATATATAGTCTGTAACAGTGATGGCAAACCTTTATTACCTCGGGTGCAGAAAAGGGGTGGGCGTGCACTATTACATATCTGGCTGTGCCCACACCCATAATTCAATGCCTGGGCAGGGTGAAAACAGCTTCCCCCACCCCCTGGAAGACCTCTGGAGGCCTGTTTATCAACTTCTGGTGGGCCCAGTAGGCTCATATTTTATTTATTTATTTATTTATTTTATTTATTGGATTTGTATGCCGCCCCTCTCCACAGACTCGGAGGCTTCCATGGAGCCAGGGGAGAATAAAAACATCCTCTCACATCCCCCTGGGGGCTCTCTGGAAGCCAAAAATGCCCTCCCAGAGCCTCTATGTATTGTGGTTGGCTCTGGCCCAGGTCCTGCCCCAGGGAATGGGGAGGTGGATGCAGGGGAAACTTCAACATGTCACAGGCCTGTGTTATTGCCGACAGAATCAGTTCAGAGTTTAGTTTCCTCGGACGAAGAAGAAGGTGGGAGTGATTCGGCAGAAGAGGGCTTGGCACACAGCCAAGGCAGTCAATCTTCCTTATCTTCTATAGCTTCAGATGATGACATTTTGGACCCATGTAAGCGCAGAATTATGCGTAGAAGAGACCAAGTAAGAACATATTACAGGAAATAAGGGAGGCCACCTGTGTTTGGGTGGGGCTCCAGTAATTAGGGCTGCTGCTATAAATAGCAGCATGTGGGTTTGGCCATTGTGGAAGAATATCTGTTGCAGTTTTGTCAGGAATCTTGTGTGCTGGACTTTGTTGCTTTTTCACGCCTTTGAAACCAAAGCAGAGCAGCGTGTGTGTGTGTCTCCCTTCATTGGAAGAAGAAGGGGTGTGAAGTTTCTCCACAGCTGCTGGCTAAGTACTTAATGACTGTTTAAGGGAAATTGTAAAGACTACCTGGTTGTTTTGGGAAGAGTACTTAGTTTATTTTGATTTTTGTGATAAAGAACATTGTTTTGAATTTTCAAACGTGTGTGTGTCTGAAATTTGTATCCTTGAATTTTCTGGAGGCTCCTATCAGAGAGCCCGACAGAACACTATGCAAGCCAAAAATCAGCTGGCCAGCAAACACATGCATGTTGGAGCTGAGCTAGGGCAACGGTTTGATATCCGCAACAGCAGATATAGCTCCGTGTGCCACCTGTGGCGCCCATGCCATAGGTTTGTCATCACTGGTCTATAACATTTATTTATTCATTCATTCATTCATTCATTTATTAGATTTGTATGCCGCCCCTCTCTGAAGACTCGGAGCATATCTACTGTGTTTCCCCAAAAATAAGACCCTGTGTTATATATTTTTTTTGAACCCTGAAATAAGCGCTTGGCCTTATTGCCATGCACTCAAAAGCCCAGTTGGGCTTATTATCAGGGGATCTCTTATTTGGGGGAAAACAGGATATTCACTATACTTAATTCACATCCTCGCAAGTGTAGTGTATCAAGGATTTTACTGTACTACATTACCACCAATATGCTATATTTAATAAATATGTCTACCAAATTTTTAATTTAAGAACTTTGCAGTACGCGTAGGCATTAAACTCAGGCTAAGAATTAACCTAACCTCAATCAGATTTTTTACCTCAAACCCTTAAGTGGTTGTCAGGGTTAACAAGTGTTTTAGAAAATTGTGTCATTTTTCTCTCATGTTGAGTGTCATCATGCTTTGCTGAATCAGTCGCATAAGAGTTTCAGCAAAAAGGTGATAAATTCTTTGTATCCCAGGGAATTTCTCAAAACTTTTGTCTGAGGGATATATGCAGGGATGGGCCACAAACCAGAATGGCAGGAACACCATTCCGGTGGCGGAAATCAACTGCGTAGCCTCGCTCCATTGCCACCTGGCATGCACACGATGTGCACACATAACTGGCACAATTCCTGTAAAAATCAGCAATTTTTGCCTAAAGGTAGATCGTGACTTCCAAACATTCATTTAGTGCTCATCCTAAATTATAACAGTACTGGAAAAAAGTGATTTATGATAGGTCTTCACACTTAGGATTATTGCATCACCATGGTCATATGATAAAAATTCGGGCATTTAGAAACTGGCATGTATTTACAACCGTTGCAGCATCTTTTATGACTGCCATTTACAACTTTCCCAGACAGCTTCAGACAAACAAAAGCAATGGGGGAAACTTGATTCATGTAATAACAGCATGATTCACTTAACAACCAGTGATTTATTTAACAACTGTAGCAAAAAAAATTGCAAAGTTGTACGTGGCTCACTTACCAATCCCCTTGCTTAGCAAGGGAAATTTGGTCCTAACTGTAGCTGTAATTCAAGGCCTATCCTGTACTTGGATACGGGTGCCTGCCTAGTAAATTTTCTTTCATTCCCCACCACCCAAAAAATTAAAAGAATTTTGTTACTATCCTGAAGTGTACGTCAAGAAGGCTTGTCAGGATTGTCAGTAGGCTTGTCAGTAGGAGAAGAGTTTTTAAAAAATCAAGATGGCAATTGTGATTGGGTAATTGAAGCTGCCATCATGAGCAGGGATAGAATTGAAAAAAGTAGCTACTGTCATGTGATTGGTTCTCTGTCTGGCTGCTGGATAGGCATGGCCTACTTGATATCTTGTACCACAGGATCACGGGGGGCAGTGATAGGTTGCCAAAACTTTTACTGCCACACTGTGATGTGACTTATTTTGTGGATGTGGCTTGAGTAAGAGTGGCTTGCTGGCCATGTGACCAGGTGGGAGTGGCTTGACAATCATGAGACTTAAAGGTAGCTTAAAGGTCATGTGACTAGGCGGGAGTGGCTTACCGACCAAGATAAGTTTTCAAATAGGTGCTTGGACTCTTTTTCAGTTGATTAAGTCACATTATTTGAATAGCCACAAAAAGGACAAATGACAGACAGCATTATTTGTTGAGGAGCACAGTGACATTGTAAGGTATTGTACTGAACCCACAAGGTTCAGTATGATGACAGATTAGGCAAGTGGCTCAATTTTCTTTAATTGCTATAAAAGTTGAGTTCTAGATAATGATTAAAATACTATTCAATTATTTCCTATTTTAAAAGTAATTAAGGATCATACTAAGGTACTAGAGAAGAAAGGATAATTAAAAAAATTATTAAGTATTCAATAAATAGTGCATAATCTTACTACTCCCACTGCATCCCCCTTCCCGTGGGGGCAGCAGACCATTACTGGGGGGGTCATTTTTACCTTCCTCAGGCTCCGGGGGCTTTTGTTGAACCTCCGGGAGGGTGAAAATAGGTTCTCCCGGGCTCCAGGGGCCCTCCAGAGACCCTCCAGAGGCCAGAAACCAGCCCTTGTCTGGACTTCCAGAATTTCCAGGAGGCCCATTTTTCACTCTTCCAGAGCTTCTATATGGGCCCTGCACTTATCTGGCATCCAAAACAGTGTGAAGACTCCTGTGAAGGGATGGGAGTGTGGGCAGGATCAACCAGTTCTTGCAACTACTGGTTTGGCGAACCAAATGTAAAATTAACATGAATCCTATTCATCATTGTCCCATTCATGAATCTTTTGATATATCTCCCCCATCCCCCCCCCCCGGGAAATCCTTATATTTAGCTATTGACCAGTCTAAAAGTAGCTGCAATGAACATTACATTTATTTAAGCATTCTTTCATTTATTTAATATGGCAGTTCTGGGTGTCTTGAAACATTATACATTACATGTGTTGCTGTGTTTTACATTATTTTATATAAAAGCCAGAAATACATATAGCAGCCAAGGAACCAAGCAAAACAATATAGACATCATAGACATTGAAACTCTGGAGAAGGTGCAGAAAAGAGCAACCAAAATGATTAGGGGACTTGAAACTAAGACTTACGAAGAGAGATTGCAGGAACTGGGCATGGATAGCCTAGAGAAAAGGAGGGGCAGAGGGGACATGATAGCTGTATACAGGTATATGCGGGGTTGCCACAGAGATGAGGGGGCCACTCTATTCTCCAGAGCACCAGAGGGCCGGACGAGAAACAATGGCTGGAAGCTGACCAAGGAGAGATTCAACCTAGAAGTAAGGAAGAACTTCCTGACGGTCAGACCGATCAACCAGTGGAACAACCTGCCTGCGGAGGTTGTGAACTCCCCAACTCTGGACACTTTCAAGAGGAGATTGGACTGACATTTGGCTGGGGTGCGTTAGGATTCCTGCTCAGACAGGGAGTTGGACTTGATGACCTGCATGGTCCCTTTCAACTCTAACAATAAATAAATTAACCGGATTCCTTTAGGATTTGTTGCACACAAAAATGCAAAGAAGGTCACACTGCTTAGATTTGAATCCCGCTAAAGATTTGATGGAAATAAAGAGGATGTTAACTTAGTTTGGTTATATATTATGAGGTCTTGAGAAGTGGGAAAACGAGTGGCCTGGAAAAGCTCTTTGTTAAAATCAGTGGTTGAACTAAATTGATTTCTATATAAAGGCTATATCCACATAACATGCTTACCCGTGGTTAATTAAACTTAGTTTTCCAAATTAACCCCTTCTTCAAAGTTCACAAAACGCACTGAACTATGGAATACTCCAAGGGCCATAGGTTGCTCATGTGTAATTTCAAATATATTTACTGGCTTGTGTTTGATCACAATAAATCAGTTAAGTCCTGGAAGACAGTTACTCTCTCTTCCTTTCAGCAAGAAAAATCTCACTGCAGGTTTCCATTAGGTACTCCAGCAGGAAGCTGTATATTACATTACCAACACCTGTGTAGAGTCTGACTTTAGTAATTATAGTTCAACAGATCACAATCATGCACACACAGAGAGAGAGAGAGAAAATTATAGCAAGAGAAGCATCAACTGCCCCTGCTTTACCTCTGCCAATAGTAGCATCCTGAAACTGCTTTCTCTGACCTTGTTCATCTTCCTAAAAACAAGACATACTCCAGCCCATGTCCAAGGAGGAAGATTTAAGAGTTCATGGGCAAATGAATAAAGAATTTTACCTGTCTTTGTCATATGCCATTGCTAGGATGATATGACTTCACAAATTGCTACCTGCATTTACTTTATTTTTGTTCTTTCCAATATTTTTTCACTTACTTGATGAAGAGCCCTCAAGTAGCAATTGTCATTCCTGAGCATTTTAAACAGTACTTCAAAAAAAGTACTGTATAAATCTTTAACAAAGCAATAACATACTTTGCTGAACATATAGGTCCTGTTCATGAAGAAGTGTAGTCCCACTTCATCTTTCATCCAAGTAGACGCCGTACTTTAATCTTTACCTATCCAATGTGAAGGATTAGTGAGAGTCTAAATACAATCAAGCTCAATGTAATAAGAAACCATTGAGACATTGATTCTGAACCTGCTGAGGTCATAAGTAGGGCCAATTAATAGAAGGATGTAAGTGGCAAGATTTTCAGACAGCATTCCTTTCTCACTTGAAGAATCCCACCACTGCAAATAAAAATGCTGTTAACAAAAAATAATAGCAGTTTATTTATTAAAAAATATTCTCATTGCCTCTATTTTTCCAGGAGAAAATGTATCTAAGTAATGTGATCCTAGACAATACTATCAATGCAAGCAAAAAGCAGCAATGTAAAAAGTACAAGTATTTAAAAGAAAAATAAAATGAATAGAATAGAATAGAATAGAAATCTTTATTGGCCAAGTGTGTTTGGACACACAAGGAATTTGTCTTTGGTGCATCTGCTTTCAGTGTACATAAAAGAAAATATACATTTGTAATTTGAAATGGTTTTTTTTTTGCTACTATAGCCATAATATGGTGCCCATGATTGGACTGTTTAAACGTTTCTGACTGTTTAAAAAAATCAACTATGTTCTTTCCTTCTTCACATTCATTACACATCTACATTTTATTCAAAAAAATTTAAAATATATTCCTAGACACATAATGAAAAAGTAGACAAGCTTCTCCACTTTATATTCTTTCAACAGATCAGTGGTTCTCAACCTTTCTAATGCCGCGACTCCTTAATACAGTTCCTCATGTTGTGGTGACTCCCAACCATAAGTCTAGCACCAATTCTCCTAACAGAGCTTTAAGCTGCTTGGCAGGAAGGTCAGAGGGACACCCCAACTGTAAACACCTGATTGGTCAGATAATAATAATAATAATAATAATAATAATAATAATAATTATTATTATTATTATTATTATTATTATTATTATTATTATTATTATTATTTATTAGAGTTGTATGCCGCCCCTCTCCGAAGACTCGGGGCGGCTCACAACACGATAAAAACAGTGTTATACAGGCAAAAATCTAATATTAAAAATAAACTAAAAACCCTATCATAATTAAAAACCAAACAGCACATACATACCAAACATAAATTATAATAAGCCTGGGGGAAAGGTGTCTCAAATCCCCCATGCCTGGCGGTATAGGTGGGTCTTAAGTAGTTTACGGAAGACAAGGAGGGTGGGAGCAATTCTAATCTCCGGGGGGAGTTGATTCCAGAGGGCCGGGGCCGCCACAGAGAAGGCTCTTCCCCTGGGGCCCGCCAGACGACATTGTTTAGTCGACGGGACCCGGAGAAGGCCAACTCTGTGGGACCTTATTGGCCGCTGGGATTCGTGCGGTAGCAGGCGGTTCCGGAGGTATAAAAAAAGGTGCCAGAATAGAAGCTTTAGTTTCTTACACCACGGGAAAATTGTCTCTTCCCATGGTCTTAGGCGACCCCTGTGAAATGGTCATTCAGCCCCCAAAGGGGTCCCAACCCCCAGGTTGAGAACCACTGTTATAGATCATTGGGATCCTTCAGTCTCGAAAGTCTATGCTATCATGCTCTGGAAAGAGTTCCTAAAATGCCGTATGCAAAGCTGGAGTAATGTCTCCAGAACCTAGGTAGATCCCTCCTCTCCACATCTCTGAAATAATCCAATGGAATGATAAAGCCTATACGATTGGTTCCAGCTACATTGCAGGAGTTATCAGAATGTGGCTGTACACTGTCACGAACTGCTTTCGGGACTCTGGCTCCAGATTTTGCCTCAAGATTTACTCCTGAAGCTTTTTCCAATTATGTATATAGCCACAAGGCAGTGGTGGTTTGAAGTCAGTGTTTTCCTTCTCCTAAAAGATGGTTTTGCCACTTTATCTACCGTTGGGATGTAGAGCCCTCTTCCACCTTCAAAACCCTTGACCATCTTCTCCTGTAACCCTGAAAAGAGGCCCTTAGAAAGGTGCTACCAGCTGGGCCAGCTGGACCAAGGTGTTTTAATGAGGTATTACTCCTCCAAAACAATGGTATAACAGATGATGGTCTTCCAAGTATTGATGTAAATTTGGACAACTTCTCCTTTCACAATCAGGATCAGAAATTGGGGGGGGGGGGCAACTGCCTGTTGGTGGAAAAAAATGGAATGGAGGGAGGGGGGACGAAAGGAGCCCAACTTTCCTATAGATATGTACAAACTTAATCAAATATTCAGGAGATGATCTTTTCTTTATGGCTATTTTGGGACATCTGAACATTCAAGAATCATCTCCAGTAGAGGTCCACTGCTGAATTCAAGCCAACTTTGGTTGCAGCTACCTGACTTCTTTCCACAGTAAATTGGTAGCAAAGTCTAAAAATGTTAAAACTTTTTGTGGATAGCATCAAAAAAAGAAAAATTCTGAGGATGTATTAAATCTGGCCACTTGTGGATTGGGCATGAGATGAAGGCAGCAGGATGAGAAAAGAAAAAAATGTTACAAAGCATTTTTGTTCTGTGATGAGGTACAAATTGAAAAGGACCTTCATATTCTGAAGCACTTTATCTCACTGATTCTGGTTTTACTGGAGTTTTGGCCTCCAAGTCACCTCCTTGATTTCAAGTGTTGTAAGATGGGTAAGTTTTGTACTCTTGATTTCACAAAATGGATTTGGACTGGTTCCCAGGTTAGAGAGAATAATTGCACCTGCTGTTTCTATGCAAAACAAAGTTAGTTCAATGAGCTAATAATCAGGTGTGTCAAACTCAATCCTTTCACAAGCCACATCAGGAGTTTGTTTGTTCTAGGTAGGGGTGTGTCCTGCTTATGGCTTATAGCTGACTGGGTGGGCGTGGACAGGCCTGGGGCAGCAGGGGTTGTCGTTCACTATCTCTGAGATGACCCCATGGGCCAACACCATGGCCTATCATGGGTTGGATCCAGCCCATGGATCCAGATGTTTGACACATCTGAACTAATTTGAGGAGCACATAGATTAAATGATTTATTCCTTCCTTTTTCCCAAAAGGAGCTTCCATAAGTGTCTCTTGGTGTTAAATATCTTTTCTGGCAAATAAAAGATCACAAATCATTGCAAATAATTCTACTAAGGTTGGTATGCCAGTCTGATATTCTACAATTATATATACCGATAATGATTTCATGGTGCTTTGGCTGACCAAGAATCAGGCATTTTAAAAATAATGGCTTTTCTTGCTTTTTCTTCAAAGTGTATTAACTTCCCTGACTGCCTAAAAGGCAATTATCAACACCAGTGCATTTTATAATTGAGTTTATTCTGACTTGCAAGCTATTCATTAAATGCTTACCATTAACCTTGATAAAAATCTCATTTCTTGAACAAAGAAAAACTATGGCAGACTGGCACTTGGTAGAGAAGTCATGAAGTTGTTGGAAAATTTACAACAATAAGAATTGTGCCGGCCATGGTATTCCCTATATTGTTGTTATTGTTGTTGTTGCTGTTGCTGTTGTTGTTATTTGTTCTGCCGGCGTGTTTCAACCACCCGTAATTACAGGGTAATTAGTCCAGGAAGACACACACCACACAATAAAAGGAAAACCCAAAAGTTTTTATAAACAGAAAAACAGAAACAGCTCCCTTTTTAAGTGTCAAAGGGACTTTCTGGTACACACAAGGCACAGGTTAAATGCAATCCAATTGCTCACCCAATAACTGGGAAATTGAGTCCAATTCTAAAGTCCAGAGAGTCTACACACAATCTTGAACAGCACAAAAACCACGATCTTGACGAAACAATGAATCAGATAAACTGCCATGAGGCTAAAACACCAGGCTGTGCTTTTATCTGTAACACTAAATACGCTCTACGCATGCATGGATGTGTCATTAATTCTTGTTCAGAATCCAAGGATGATACAGATGATTGATCTCGTCCTGGGCTGTCTGCCAAACTCCCCTCTTCCCTGTCACTCACGCTTCCTTGGTCAGAGGAGGCTTCGTCGTCAGATTCCATCGGGAGCAAAACAGGCCTGCGGCATGTGGATGTTTCCCCCACATCCACCTGCACATTCCTTGGGGCAAGAGCTGGGCCAGAGCTAACCACAACATTATTATTATTATTATTATTATTATTATTATTATTATTATTACTATTACTATTATTATTTATTAGATTTGTATGCTGCCCCTCTCCGGAGACTCGGGGCGGCTCACAACAATGAAACACAGTACAAATCCAATAGTTAAAAAACAGTTTAAAACCCTTAATATAAAAACAATCATACATCCCAGACAAACCATGCATAAAACGAAACGGCCCAGGGAATCAATTTCCCCATGCCTGACGACAGAGGTGGCTTCCATAGATACTCTATGGAAGCAGAAGTTGGAGTTTAAAGTATTAAGATAGGAAGACTATTTGAACTTTGATGCTTGATTTCCAACTGCTGAAAAGATTGTGGAGAGCCAAGAAAACAAGCCAAAGCATAAAGCAAATCAATCCACAATTCTCACTTCAGGTACAAATGGCAAATTATCCTACTTCAGACATATTATGTGAAGACCCAACTCTTAGAAATACTAGAAATAATGCTGGTAAAAGTAGAAGGAAAAAGAAGAAAAGGATGATCAACAGCAAGGTTGATGGACTCGGTTACAGTGGCAATGAGGACCATTGAGAAACTTGAAGAAACAGATTAATAATATATCATTTTGGAGATAATCTAAGTCAGTGTTTCCCAACCTTGGCAACTTGGAGATATTTGGACTTCAACTCCCAGAATCCCCCAGCCAGCAAAGTGTTGGTTATGACCTTTAAAGCCCTTCATGGCATTGGACCAGAATATCTCCGAGACCGCCTCCTGCCGCACGAATCCCAGCGACCAATTAGGTCCCACAGAGTGGGCCTTCTCCGGGTCCCGTCAACTAAACAATGTCGGTTGGCGGGCCCCAGGGGAAGAGCCTTCTCTGTGGCGGCACCGGCCCTCTGGAACCAACTCCCCCCGGAGATTAGGACTGCCCCTACTCTTCCTGCCTTCCGTAAACTCCTTAAAACCCACCTTTGCCGTCAGGCATGGGGGAACTGAAACATCTCCCCCCGGGCATGTTTAATTTATGCATGGTACGCCTGTGTGTGCGTCTGTTAGTATATGGGGTTTTTTAAATACTTAATATTTTTAAATTTGTCTGTTTACTTATGATTTGTTTCTACATGTTGTGAGCCGCCCCGAGTCTTCGGAGAGGGGCGGCATACAAATCTAAGTAATAAATAAAAATAAATAAATAAATTCTGGGAGTTGAAGTCCAAATATCTTCAAGTTGCCACGGTTGGGAAACACTGATCTAAATGATTACTAAGAGATAAAAAGAGTGTGATGGAACATCAGCAAATCAGTAAAGAACATTATTATGATAATCTGTTGCACAGTCAGCAAACTGTTCAGAGTGGATTTGGCATTTTTATCCACTTATTGAGTCCTTCCCAAGAACCTGAGAAAGGATATGTGGATGTTTGATGGTGTTAAGGTTTCATTGCAGGTTGTAAACCATTCCCAGTAAACAATATTTTACAATTGGTTGTAAAAGTAATAGTAACAGTAAAAGGGTTGGAAGGGACCTTGGAGGTCAGCTAATCCAGGGATCTGCAACGGAAAGAGCCACGTGACCCGTTTCCACAGAAAACAAAACAATGGAAGCCACAAAAACCTGGGTAGGCATGGCCAACTCTACATCATTCTCTCCCACCCAGTCTAATTCACACTCTCCCAGTCCTGTCATAGCTGGCCAGGGGGTTGCGAGAGGAGGAGGGAAGCCTCCGCCGTGGGTTGCGCTCATTCGTCAGCCAGCCCTGATTTCCAAAAGGAAAAAAGAAAAAATGAGAAGCAAAAAGCCTGAGAGCACGCAGGGCTTTCCGAGAGAGTGAGAAGAGACACAGAGACAGGGAATGGCACACGCGCGCGCACACACACACACAGAGAGGGAAATTGGCTACCTGTGATTAATGTCTTTAGCGAGGGCCAAATCCATCTCTCTCCCTCTCTCTCTTTCTCTCTCTCTCCCTCTCCCCTCCTTCCCTGTTGTGGTTGGCTCTGTCCCAGCTCCTGTCCCAAGGAATGTGGAGGTGGATGCAGGGGAATCTTCAACATGTCATAGGACTGTTTTATTGCCGACAGAGGCAGGTAGTGCAGTTTCCTCAGACGAAGAAGAAGGTGGGAGTGATTTGGAAGAGGGGGGCTTGGCACACAGCCCAGGAAGCCAATCTTCATTATCTTCGGTCAATTCGGATGCGGAAGTCTTGGACCCACACAAGCACAGAGTTATGCGTAGAAGAGACCAATTGAGGACATATTACAGGAGATAAGAGAGGCCACCTGTGTTTGGGTGGGGCTCCAGTAATTAGAGCTGCTGATATAAATAGCAGTGTGCTGGTTTGGCCGTTGTGGAAGATTATCTGATCGCAGTTCTTCAGGACCATGTTTTGCTGTTTTCCGGACTTTGTATGTTGATTTTTCACACCTTTGAAACGAAGGCAGAGCAAAGTGTGTGTGTCTTTATTGGAAGAAGGAGGGCTGTGACCGTTCTTCACAGCTGCTAGCTAAGTACTTAAGGACTGATTAAGGGAATTGTACAGCCTACAAGGTTGTTTTGGGAAGAGTGCTCTTTGCAATACAAAAAGTGTGCTTTGTTTCTTTTGAATTTTGTGATAAAGAACATTGTTTTGAATTTTCAAACGTGTGTGTGTCTGAAATTTGTACCCTTGAATTTTCGGGAGGCTCATACCAGAGAGCACGGCAGAACACTCCCCATACTCTCTCTTTCTCCCTATTAAAACAACAGGCGGCTACTTCTGGGTTTGCTCTCTGCTCAGAGAGAGAGAGAAAGAGGAAGGGGGGAATGTGGGGAGGAAGTATGTGTTTCCAGGGATGAGTGGGGCAGGCTCCAGAAGAGGGAGGGGAGCTAGTCTTGCCCATTATGAAGCATGCTAGGAGCGGGCAGGCCATGAAAGGAGTATTGGGTCTTCCCCCTGCCCAACGCCAAAAGAAAGCCAGCTGGGCTTCTCCTTGCCTCCTACCTTCCTCCCTACTCTCTTGTCTCCAATTCCACTTCAGGACAGAGAAGTGTGTGCTGGGGCAACGTCAGACCGCATCTTCTGATGCTCTGGCACTCACCTGCAACTCTCTGTGTTCCTGCAGGCCTGGCTTCCTGAGAGGGGGCAACCTCCCTAAAGCCTCTGCTTTCTCTCCTTCATGGCCCCAGCCAGTTCATTACTCAGGGAAGGAACAGGAAACAGAAAACAGCATATTTCAAAGATGGCAAACAACATTCCACTGTGAGAGCCGACCCAGGCTCTGTCGTCTAATGGGGTGAATTGGTGCTTGGCTGAGCACTAAGTACAACAGTCTGCCAGGCCCTCTCCCCTTGCCAGGCTGTTGTGCTTGTGCTCAGCAGCAGAGGGGAGCACTTCCCCACACTGGGCCCTTCTTTCTCTTGGTCCTGCTGACAAAGGAACAGGAAGGTCAGGTTTGGGGATCCCCTTATGTTCTCTCCTAGCTCTTTTTGTTGGCAGAACAGCAAATGAACCGGGGTGGCGCAGCAGGTAGAGTGCTATACTGCAGCCACTGAAGCTGACTTGTAGATCTGAAGGTCAGCGGTTTAAATCTCATCACCGGCTCAAGGTTGACTCAGCCTTCCATCCTTCCGAGGTGGGTAAAATGAGGACCCGGATTGTGGGGGCAATAGCATAGCTCTGTTACAAAAAAGGGCTATTGCTAACATGTTGTAAGCCGCCCTAAGTCTAAGGAAAAGGGCGGCATAATAAATAAATAAATTAATTAATTAATTAATTAATGATTATTTCATCCCTCTGCCATGACAGCGTTACAGGGAGTCATAGCAGAGGGCCCGAAGAGGCGCATGCAGCTCTGTAGTTGCAAGTTGCAGACCCCTGGGAGAAATACATGGGAGATTACGGCACTGGAGGTCTTCCTGTGCGTTTACCTCAGCTGGCCTGGCCTGCGAGGGAAGCACACGGAAGATCCTAGCTGCAATTTACTGGTGAGCAAAATTGGCAGGGAGAGGCAAGGAAAAAGACCAATGGTGCTTAGTAAACTGAGTAAACTGGATCTCCTAAAGGAACGGGTCGAGCTTCAGTAAACAGTGAGCTCTTCCCGCTGCTGCTTGGCCTCCTCAATGCAGGGAGGCAGAAGGCACTGGTTTGTCTTTTTGCCTGCATGCCGTGGGCAGCAAGCAGCACAGCAAGTAAGCCAGAGATCTGCAAGCTGCAGTTTAGAGCACATTTAGCATGTTGTGCTCACGAGTAAACTGCAGATTAGAAGCAGACGCCAGATCATTGGCTTCCTCTACTCTGCTGCTCACTGCCTGCAGCTTGCAGGTGGTGAAAGAAACCACCACCTCCTGTCTCCACATATTGAGGCGGCTAAACAGCAGCGGGAAGAGCACGAGCCTCCTGACACAGGAAGCGATTGCCAGCAATGCCCTCAGGAGGTGAAGATGTTGTGAGCAGGGAGCCTCGACCACCCATAGGAGCCACTAAATGCTTGCCACCTGTCTGACACCCACCAAGCCTCCTCCCACCACACTTCTCTTCCTCCTCACCAGAAGCACTGTTTCTTTTGGGGAGACTGCAGGATAGCCCCCATCTGGTCTTCAGTACCTGGCTCATCAGCACCAGGACATCAGATTCACATCACCCAGCATCAGTTCAGAGGTTCCCTCCCCATGGACAGAGAGGGAGGGAGGGAGAGAGAGAGAGAAAAGAGGGGTGGAAGGGAAAGAGAGACAGACACAGAGGAGGGAAAGAGAGAAGAGAAGAGAAAGGGGAAGGGGAAGAGAGACAGACACAGAGAGAGGAGGAGGGAAAGAGAGAAGAGAAAAGAGAGGGGGAGGGAAAGAGAGATAGACACAGAGAGGGGGAGGAAAGAAAGAGCAAAGAGAGAGGGGAAGGGGAAGATAGAGGGGAGGAGAAAGAGAAAGAAAGAGAGAAGAGTGGGGGAAGGGAAAGAGACAGGCACAGAGAGAGTGGGAGGGTAAGAGAGAGAGAGAAGAGAGGGATGGAAAGGAAAGAGAGACAGACGGAGAGAGGAAAGAGAGAGAGAAGGGAGAGAGGAAGGTAAAGAGAGACAGACACAAAGAGTGGGGGGAGGGAAAGAGCCAGAGAAGAAAGGGGGAAGGGAAAAGAGAGTCAAGACAGAGAGAGAGAGAGAGACATGTTTAAAAGAAAATAGAAAAGTGGCTCTTTGAGTGTTTAAAGTTGCAGAATAGATCCCTCAATTATTTATTTATTTATTTATTTTGTTTACAGTGAACCCTCGAGTTTCGCGTGTTCAAGTATCGCGAAAGGGCTATTTCGTGAGTTTTCAACCAGGAAGTAAACTCCACCATCTGCGCATGCATGCCCTTCCACGCATGCATAGATGGTGGAGTTTCCCCGCCGGGCAGAGGCTTCCCTGGGTCTTCCCCCTCTTGCCCCCGTAAGACCCCAGCGGCGGCGCGAGCAACGGCGTGGGCGGGCGGGCGGCACGCGCTTGGGGACATCCCAGCTCCGCTCCCCAGCTGGGGAAAGCGCGCGCGTTTGGGGACTCCATATATCCGCTCCCCAGCTGGGGAGCGGATATAGGGAGTCCCGAAACGCGCGCGCTTTCCCCAGCAACGCGCGCGCGTTTGGGGACTCCCTAGATCCGCTCCCCAGCTGGGGAGCGGATCTAGGGAGTCCCCAAACGCGCGCGCTTTCCCCAGCAACGCGCGCGGGGTGGGGACTCCCTAGATCCGCTCCCCAGCTGGGGAGCGGATCTAGGGAGTCCCCAAACGCGCGCGCTTTCCCCAGCAACGCGCGCGGGGTGGGGACTCCCTAGATCCGCTCCCCAGCTGGGGAGCGGATCTAGGGAGTCCCCAAACGCGCGCGCTTTCCCCAGCAACGCGCGCGGGGTGGGGACTCCCTAGATCCGCTCCCCAGCTGGGGAGCGGATCTAGGGAGTCCCCAAACGCGCGTGCTTTCCCCAGCAACGCGCGCGCTTTCCCCAGCAACGCGCGCGCGGTGGGGACTCCCTAGATCCGCTCCCCAGCTGGGGAGCGGATCTAGGGAGTCCCCAAACGCGCGCGCTTTCCCCAGCAACGCGCGCGCGGTGGGGACTCCCTAGATCCGCTCCCCAGCTGGGGAGCGGATCTAGGGAGTCCCCACCGCGCGCGCGTTGCTGGGGAAAGCGCGCGCGTTTGGGGACTCCCTAGATCCGCTCCCCAGCTGGGGAGCGGATCTAGGGAGTCCCCAAACGCTCGCGCGCACCCCAGGCGTGAGCAACGGGGTGGGCGGGCGAAGGGCGGGCGGCAGTGGAAGCAAAAACACCATCTGCGCACGTGCAGATGGTGTTTTTACTTCCGCACCGCTACTTCGCTAAAAATCGATCATCGCGTGGGGTCCTGGAACGGAACCCTCGCGATGATCGAGGGTTCACTGTATTCAATTTTTATGCTGCCCTTCTTCTTAGACTCAGGGCAGCTTACAACATGTTAGCAACAGCACTTTTTAACTGAGTCAGTATATTACCTTCACAATCTGGATCCTTATTTTACCCACCTCGGAAGGATGGAAGGCTGAGTCAACTTTGAGCCGGTGATGAGATTTGAACCGCTGACCTACAGATCTAGAGTCAGCTTCAGTGGCCTGCAGTACAGCACTCTACCTGCTGCACCACCCCGGCTCTTATGGGGTGGCACAAACACAGTGGCCGTTAAATGAACCCTGTGGCCATTAAGCAAACATTGTGGTTGTTAAACAAGTCCATTTTCCCCAATGGGCATACTTAAATGGAAATCAGAAGGAATTGTTAGAAACTGGAACAAACATAAAAAACCTCAGTCCCATGATTGTGTGGGATGTTGTAATTGGTCATAAATGTGTGTGTGCACGCGCGCTCACACACATATACACGTACGTACATGTGCATGCACATGGCTGTTAAAATTCCAAAAACAGGTCAAGTAGTTCTGGGTAGGTCAGTCGTAAATTTGAACACTTGCCTTAAGGGTAGTGATGGGCGAACCGAACCCGCACAATTTGGGTCCGTACTGAATTTTGTGGTGTTCGGTATGCCGAACACAAACCCTAAATTTTTTGAAACTTCGGGCAAAGTTTGGGGTCACGTTCAGCATTCGGAGCTTTGATGTCACCAGCAGGTTGCTAAGGACCCCAAGGTGATCACTTCCTTAGCAACCTGCCGGTGATGCCAAGGCTCCGCCCCCGGAATCTCTTCGTGGGAGGGAGTTCCCCAGCTCCTTCAAAGGGAGGTCTTCACGTAAAAATAAACATTGTTATTTTTACAAAAAAGGACGCCAAAGGGCGGTCCTTTTTCGTAAAAATAACAATGTTATTAACAATGATCACCTTGGCATCCTTAGCAACCTGCCGGTATACATGACATCAAACCTCCGCCCCCGGAATCTCTTGGTGGGATTCTCCGTTCAGGTTCGGGTTCGGGTTCGGTTCGGGTTCAGCCGAATTTTGCGTAAAGTTCATCTGAACTTGCCGAACCCAAACACCGTTGGGTTCGCCCATCATTACTTAAGGGTTCAGAGCTGTATGGAATCTTTGGGGGATTGCAGGAATGCAGGAATCCTCATAGGGGAACTAGGATCTTGCCCACCCAGTCACATGACCATGAAGCCATGCCCACAGAAGTTAAAACATTAGAACACGCCCCTGCATCACACTCTCTAGTTTATTTGTTTGTTTATTTATTATTTTATTATTTTACTATTTAATTATTTTATTATTTATTTATTTTTTTATTCTTTCTTTCTTTCTTTCGTTCGTTCATTCATTTATTCATTTATTTATTTATTTATTTGTTTGTTTGTTTGTTTGTTTGTTTATTAGACTTGTATGCCGCCCCTGTCCGAGAACCCGGAGCAGCTCACAACATGCAATACAAAACAATAGGTATACAAATCTAATAGTTAAAACAGTAAGCTAAAAATCCCATTATGCTAAAAAACAGTCAGTCTACTCAATCACATCCACACATAATGTTTAATGGCCAGAGAAGAAGCTGCCCCATGCCTGGCGACATAGATAGGTCTTAAGGGTCTTGCGAAAGGTGAGGAGGGTGGGGGCAATGCCAACCCAGCAGTCAAAAGCAACCGGGAATAGATTAATACATTTATTTTTATTTATTATATTTGTCAAGCAAGTATAGAGTTATAATTTGCATTAACATAACAAAGTATAAAGAAGTGATAAAAAGGATAATAGGACGGAAGGACAAGGACGGTAGGCACAATAGTGCACTTATGCACGCCCCTTACAGACCTCTTAGAAAAGGGGAAAGGTCAACAGTAGATAATTTTAGGTTGAAGATTATGGGGTTAGGGGAAAAAACACCAGAGTCAAGTAGTGGGTTTCAGGCATTGATCACTCTGTTGCTGAAGTCATATTTTCTGCAATCAAGTTTGGAGCGATTTACATTTAGTTTGTATCTATTACTTCACGAAAGGATTTTGCAACTGGGCGTCCTCCAGGCCACAATGATGTCACTGGCACTTTGGTGCTTCTGACATGGGGGAAAAAATTCAGGAGGTCCATTGCAGAAGAGGAACTTGCTATTGCTTGGGCTTGCTGTCTTTTGAATTCTGGCTTTGTGCACATTTGTTCTTAAAGCTTGATCTCAAGCAGCCAAAATTAACCCCTCTTTCTCTTTCTTCAATTTTTTCTGCTCTTTGTCATTGCCAGCTCTTGCTATTATCTGCTTCGCCTGCTATTCTTTTAATGTACTGGCCATATAATACTTTATCTTTCCATGTCTCTTTTCATTTAGTTTTTCTTATAGGCCAGTTTGGTCTCTCCACTACTTAGTATATCTTCCTGGTATACTTTAGCTTCAGTGCATCTCCTTCACTGTTCTTCAGATTTATTTATTTTATTTATTTATTTATTATTTATTTATTGGATTTGTATGCCGCTCCTCTCCGTAGACTCGGGGCGGCTAACAACAGTGGTAAAAACAACATGCGACAATCCAATAGTAAAACAGCTAAAAACCCTTATTTTAAAAACCAATCATACATACAAACATACCATACATAAATTGTAGAAGCCCAGGGGGAAAGAATATCTCAATTCCCCCATGCCTGACGGCAGAGGTGGGTTTTAAGGAGCTTACAAAAGGCAAGAAGGGTGGGGGCTATTCTAATCTCTGGGGGGAATTGGTTGCAGAGTCGGAGCCACCACAGAGAAGGCTCTTCCCCTGGGTCCCGCCAAATGACATTGTTTAGTTAGTTGACGGACCCGGAGAAGGCCCACTCTGTGGGACCTAACTGGTCGCGGGGATTCGTGCGGCAGAAGGCAGTCCCGGAGATATTCTTCCAATGTCCTTTTTTCTTCACCAACTGTCTGATGTACTTGCAATATTCCATGCCCACCTGTTTTCCTTGGTAAGTAGAGTCTGTCAATATTGCTTCAAGGATAAAGGGCATGTCATTATTTTTCTTGATATCTAAGATTTTTCTTCAGTGTACTTGATGCTGTCAGCTTAAAGGGTGCCCAGCTATTTGTAGTTATCATCTTCATCCAGACATTTCCATAGGGCGTCTTGATTTCTTCAGCTTTCACTATTTTTACTCATTTGACAGTGAGCACGTCCCAAGAATGTGCAAGGTTGGATCTACTAATGCTTTATATGCTTTCCAACAACCCTCACTTGGCTCAATGCTTGGTTCCTCTGCCAAAGGAGTGGCAGAGCCTGGGAGGGCAGAATCAAAAGAAAAATCAGCCTGGAGTGTCTATGTTGCTGCAAACAGAGTAAGCCCAATCTCTCATGAATTCCATTAACCTTATCAAGTGCCCAAATAGTGCTAACCATTAGTTGACTAGATTTCTGTGCATAGGCATGATCAATAAATCAGTTTAATTGGAACTTAATGTGTTGCTATCAGATTTGATGCCTGACACCGCAAAAATATAACCAGATTGCAAATAATTAAATTAACATTGGATTTTTTTTCACTTTTTTTCAGCAATATGTAAACTGCCCAAGCAGATTTGAGATGTTATTATTCCTATTGTCATAGAATCAGTTTTATTAACTTTCTGAATTATTTAACATAATATCTTATTTTTAAATTTGAACCACTAAATGTGTTTGTGGTTACATTTCTGCTAGAAATATGACAAGACAGCAATGCTGTGACCTCCTTCTAAAATGTGTTTGTCTTGCCCTTGCAAAAATAATTTCAGAAAAAAATAATTCTGCTTTCGTCATCAATTTTAAAGTTGATTTGAAAGGTCCGTTTACAAACTGGTGGCAATGGAGCCGAGTCTATGCCGCGGCTTCTTATCATGGAATGCCTCTAGCAAATTGCTCCATTTAACTGACCTTTGCACTTACATTGTGCCACAACAACCTCAATAAAAGAACCTCCTAAATATTTGATAAGGCTTTCCAATAGTTTCATTAGATTCCTTGTACAATTTGGCCAGGACATAATGTTCAAGGGGCCTGCCATGGCCTTTCTGCTCTGAAGGATGGTAGGTGTTGTTTTGTTTGTTTCTTAAGTACATGGTAATTGCCTCCAAAGAATTGATACCTAGAGAAATAAAAAATAAAAATCTTATCTGCTTGACATTTTTAATTCACTGCGACACTGATTTATTGGTGATGACTTTTTTATGGAATTGCTGAAGGGGAGGAATCATATATACTGTATATATATCATTAAGGCGTATTAAGAGGCAAAATTTCAAGAGCAATAACTTTTTCATAGACATAAATGCAGAGGTAGATAACCTATCCTGAATGAATAATTGCCATTCCTATTAAGAGCACAGAGCTTTCTTCTATAGAATTCATAGGAGGAAAAGAATAGGTGTTTCAGGGAAGACTAGAAGGCCCATTTTATAAATTCAGCATACCTGGCTGGAGAATTCTGGGAGTTGAAGTCCACAAATCTTAACGTTGCCAAGTTCTAAGACCTCTGATATAAGATAGATAGATAGATAGATAGATAGATAGATAGATAGATAGATGGATGGATGGATGGATGGATGGATGGATGGGTGGGTGGGTGGGTGGGTGGGTGGGTGGGTGGGTGGGTGGGTGGGTGGGTGGGTGGGTGGGTGGGTGGGTGGGTGGGTAGGTGGGTAGGTGGGTAGGTGGGTAGGTGGGTGGGAAGGTGGGAAGGTGGGAAGGTGGGAAGGTAGGAAGGTAGGCAGGCAAGCAGGCAGGCAGGCAGGTGTGCATTCAGGTTCATTACCCAAATGAGAAGAAGCACCAGTTTTTCTTCAGGTCTGGGTTATATTGTTGTTGTAGTTGTAGTTGTTTTTGGCTTTCTATGTTTCCCATTTGCTTGCTAGCTTGCCAGAAAAGCCTTGCCAGTTGCCTTTCAATGGAATCAACAGATATTAAAATGTTCCAAAAACGTGGTTGGCAAATGTGTAGACCAGTAGTGCATTTGCTGATCAGCCTTAATCTAATTTCACAGCATGCTTCATAGCTTTACTTCTCCATCCCAGGATTAACTCATCTTAGCTACACTGGAAAGCTCTTGCATGAGGACAGACAAGCAAATAATCTACTCTAAAGCACTATGGATATTATGATTATGGTTTGCAATGCCCTCCAGAGGCACAATTCCACACAACCTCAAGTAGCTTACAAATTCATCTGGCCCCAGCTGAAGCTTTCCACTTCCTCACAGTGTCTAATGGTGCAATTTACTGCAACATTACAGGGCAATTTCTGCAAATCCCCGTGAGAGCATTTGCAGGAATCAGCAAACAACATCTGTCGCCATTCACTGCGCTGCATCTGGCAGAATTGCAGGTATTTTTAATATTATCATCAATCAGGACCTCATGCTATACAAATGAAAAATGACAGAAACGTCTGGCCGCTGGAATTCCTCCCTGCGCTGCCGGATGCACATTAAATAAAGAGATTTGGAACTACTTGATCCTGGTTTATCTCCTTCCGAAAGAAGGGATTTAGCAGCAGTCTCCTCAGTAACATCTTTCTCTTCATTTTAAGTTGGAAGCTGTCTGCGCAGCAGTAGTTTTGTGTCTTGCTAGGCAGTCAATAGCATACACCTCCATTCTATGTGTATTAATACCTAACCTTTTGATACACAAAACTCTGATAATCTGTTTCAACAGGTGTTTTAAATGTACCAGGTGCATGCAAGTAGTCCATTAGAAATGAGAGTATCATAAACAAAATATAAAGAAAAACTTTAGGAGGTGTTAACACCCCCTCTCCCAATGCTCATGTATTTATTATGCCCAAGTAAAATATACAAAATAATGATTTAAAACTACTGATCATGCCAAAAGCAGTATTGAGGGGGAAGCTACTTGATAATAAACCACTTTTTCCCCTGAAAGCTGATACTAAATCCTCCAAACAGAGGATTAGGACGTTATGGCTGGCTGTAGACACAAGAGGTCATAGAATGGCTAGTCCCACTTCCTCAGATTTGAAAATTACAATACCGCTGTTGCTTTCATTTGAAACATGGAGAACAGAAGGAAAGGAAACAGGACAGGTTTTATATTGTGACAAGTGCTAGTTTAAATTGAAAGTTTAAACCAAGGTAAAATGCATCAGAATTCTTAGAAGCATGTGGTTTCAACTGATTTGCCATTAAATAACATACCGTATTTTTCGGTGTACAAGACGCACCGGTTTATAAGACACACCTAGAATTTAGAGGAGGAAAAGAAGAAAAAAAGCATTCTGAACCAAATAGTGTAGTATTATATTGTTTAATAAAATTCCAGTGTAGCAGAATACTTTTTACAACCAAGTATACTTTTTAAAACCAAGTATACTTTTTAAAACCATGTATACTTTTTAAAACCACGTACACCTTTTACAAACTTCAAACTTGACACTTCAAGACTTGTGTACTTCAATTCCCAGAATTCCTCCACCAGTCATGCTAGCTCAGAAATGGGAGTTGAAGTCCACAAGCCTTAAACTTCACAGGTTTGAAGACCCTTGCACTCCTAACCTCTAACTTGAGGGTCTTCCAACTTGCAGCTTTAAGACTTGTGGACTTCAACTCCCAGAATTCCTCCATCAGTCATGCCAGACTCAGCTCTCCTCCTGGTTCTCTCCTCCCCCCCCCCATACCCACTCACCCCACGGTTCAGATTCACACCCACTTCTGCTCTAGCTGGACTTAGAGCTGGCATCGCTCTGCAATGGCATGACAGCTCCAGGCTCTGAAGACACAGCAGCCATGAGTGGGAAGCCAAGCCCAGCTGAAGAAAATCTGATGAAGGCTACACACCTGGGATTGGCTGGAGTATGGGCTTGGCTGGGGACGGCTAGCTTTCCACCAGGTTCTTTTCTTTTAAAGAGAGAGAGAAAGAGAAAAGGGGGCGGGTGAATAACCAGCTTCTCTAGAGAAAGAAATGAGCATCTTCCATCAATTGCAGTGTAATTCTGTCTTTCTGTCTTTCTGTCTTTACATTGCAATTGATGGGAGATACACATTTATTTCTCTAGAAAAGCTTATTATTAGCCCACCCCCTTCTCTCTCTCTCTCTCTCTCTCTCTCTCTCTCTCTCTTTAAAAGAAAAGAACCTGGTGGAAAGCTAGTCCCCCCCCTCCATCTGAACTCATAGCCCAGCTGGTCCCAGGTGTGTAATCTTCCTCAGATCTTCCTTACATTGTAAGTAGAGCAATGGAAAAAACCCTGCAAAGACTTAGGGTTTGGAAAACATTCTTCTTTGCAAAGAGTAACAGTGAAAGAGCTGAAAAAAACTTACTCAGAGCAAGTTAGAGTAATGAAGCAAACCCTGCAAAGACTTAGGGCTTGGAAAACATTCTTCATAGAGAGTAACAATGAAAGAGCTTGAGTACATTAATAGCACCTGGTTAGGATTAGAAGGAAACTTACTCAGAGCAAGTTAGAGTAATGAAGCAAACCCTGGAAAGACTTAGGGCTTGGAAAACATTCTTCACAGAGAGAAATAATGAAAGAGCCTGCAAGGTAAGAGCTGGGAATATCGTTAGCAGCTAGTTAGGGCAGGGGGAAAAGCTACATTCGGTGTATAAGACACACCCTAATTATCAGCCTAATTTAGGGAAGAAAAAGGTGTGTCTTATACATTGAAAAATATGTATTCTTAAATGGAACAGTTTATGATGGCTCAGCAGTTAAAGTCACTGAGCTTGAGATCTGAGTGCCACATAACAGGGCAACCTCTAGGGGTGGGTTTATTTATTTATTTATTTTATTGGATTTGTATGCCGCCCCTCTCCAAGGACTCGGGGTTCTAACTTGCCTCGCTGCCAGTCCACTTGCTTCCGTGCTACATGGCCACACCACGTGGGTATGCATGCTTTTTTTTGTGCTCTTCGAGGGCACTTTGCATGCATGTCCAATACCACAAAATTTTCCTCCAAAAAGCCAAAAACAAGATGGCAAAGCATGCACAGTGACAGAAACCTGGCTTCTGCATATGCGCAGAAGGGGGAAAAAACCAGGGAAAAAAAATCAATCACAGGGTAACAGCAGTAAAGGCAGCTCACCAAGCAACAGAGCTAATATGCATGCACCTGAAATTGCCAAAAAGTGCCAGACTAATATTCATCACTGGTCTGGATTGTAGTAATGCCATGAGGATATAGCAAATAAGCAAATCTTGTCAGCAAACATCACAAATCTTGTCAGGACATATTTGTACTATGATTAAATGCAAGTCAAGAAAGATCCAAAGAACCACTTTTCCACTTCTCATCATTGAACGGGTCCAAAGACGGGCTACAAGAATGGTGGAAGGTCTTAAGCATAAAACGTATCAGGAAAGACTTAATGAACTCAATCTGTATAGTCTGGAGGACAGAAGGAAAAGGGGGGACATGATCGAAACATTTAAATATGTTAAAGGGTTAAATAAGGTTCAGGAGAGAAGTGTTTTTAATAGGAAAGTGAACACAAGAACAAGGGGACACAATCTGAAGTTAGTTGGGGGAAAGATCAAAAGCAACATGAGAAAATATTATTTCACTGAAACAGTAGTAGATCCTTGGAACAAACTTCCAGCAGACGAGGTTGGTAAATCCACAGTAACTGAATTTAAACATGCCTGGGATAAACATATATCCATTGTAAGATAAAATACAGGAAATAGTATAAGGGCAGACTAGATGGACCATGAGGTCTTTTTCTGCCGTCAGTCTTCTATGTTTCTATGTTTCCTATCATCCTTTTCCTCCCACTTAGGACTATATGACTGTAACTTGTTGCTTGTATCTTAAGATTTTTATTAATATTGATTGTTTCTTCACGGCTTAAGTGTTGTACCAATGATTCTTGACAAATTTATCTTTTTCTTTTATGTACACTGAGAGCATATGCACCAAAGACAAATTCCTTGTGTGTACAATCACACTTGGCCAATAAAGAATTCTATTCTATTCTATTCTATTCAGGTGAGAGAAATATCTGGCATTTTCAAAAGATGCCCCCAGCAAGAAGTGGTTTCCACTTACCTTCACTACCAGAGCACATCCGTTCCCAGATTTTCACTTCCACTCATGCTCAGAAGGTGGTTTCAGGCTGAAACACAGCTGAGGAACTGCTCAACTGTGCTTCGGATGACGAAATAAAGGCCAGTATTAACCGTAGGTGGGTGGAAGGGCTTTTTTTCACAGGTGAGAATGAGGAGAAGCCATACAAACAACAAAAAATTGCCAAAAATTCCCCCCAAAAGATGGTGGCTGGCACAGAACTGAATCCATGACACTAAAATTACATCACCAGTGGGTCACTAACAGTTCAGGAGATCTGGTCCGAATCAGGAGGAACCCACCCGTGGCCCCAGCATTTCACATAGATTTAGAAGAAGTAAAGGGCTTCTCTATTTCACTATATTTGGTATATTTTAGCAGTGTCTGTGCACATTTCACAGCAGAGAAGTTAATGAAGTTCAAGAATTTGCAATAGCCTGGAAAATGAGTTATAGAGAAGAAAGTAAGTGGATTATTTAGTAGCTGGAAAGGTTTTTTTTTCTTTTTTTAAATATTTCTTCAGGTTGTCTAATTATACCACCTTTTCTTTTGAAAGCTCTGAAGAAAGCAGCAGGTTCTATTAATGGGATCCTAGATTAAAGTAACCTGCTTTGACCATGGCTGCTTCAATAAATTGCAAGGGCATGGTAAGCCAATACAGACTTAGTAAGGTGATTGAAACCAATTTGGTTATGCAAAACAAATATCAGGCCTATTTATTTCTTAACTTGTGGTAGCAGGAAGCTGCAAAATAAAAGCTCCCTGCCCCCGCCCCCAAAAAAAGAGCTATAATTCACATTGCTCTAAGGTCCAGAATATAGCCTTGAACTTTAGTTAAAATTGTAATATCTGGAGCCCTTCACTCCTCTACCCGAAACAGAATTCCCAAGAAACTAGACTTACAATCCTGGGTCTTGAAAGCTTAGAACTACGACGCCTTAAACATGATCTAAGTATTGCCCACAAGATCATATGCTGCAATGTCCTGCCTATCAAAGACTACTTCAGCTTCAACCACAACAACACAAGAGCACACAATAAATTCAAACTTAATATTAAAGGCTCCAAACTTGACTGTAAAAAATACCACTTTAGTAATCGAGTTGTTGAAGTGTGGAACTCATTACCGGACTCCGTAGTATCATCCCCTAACCCCCAACACTTTACCCTTAGACTATCCACAGTTGACCTCTCCAGATTCCTAAGAGGTCAGTAAGGGGCGTACATAAGCGCACTAGAGTGCCTTCCATCCCCTGTCCTATAGTCTCTCCTATATCTCGTATATCTTCTCTACTATATCTCTATAGGCTTCATTGTATATGATTGTGTATTGGACTAACTAACTAACTAACTAACTAACTAACTAACTAACTAACTAACTAAATAAATAAATAAATAAATAAATAAATAAATAAATAAATAAAAATAAAATAAATAAATAATAAAAATAAAATAAAATAAAATAAAAATGAACTGGTACAATGTGCTCTGGTCTTAGCAGCATGTAAACAGCACAAGTGATGCTGAGAACATATTCTGCCTTTAGTTTGGCCATCCAAATATCATGTACTCTAGTCTTTAATGCATTCCACCTCACAAACTCCCTGCTGCTTGGATATGTTGAAGCAAATAAAGGGCTTAGCCTTTAGGACTCCTGTGGGAAGGGAATAATAAGCAGTCCATTTGTTGTGGCCTCAGCAGCTCAGCTGCCTCCTTTTGCCATGCAGATGAAAGGAATGAAGATATCAGAAAGGTGACACTCAGCGGTGTGAGACTTGACTCTTCATTACTGACTCATCAAGCTGTGGGATCGATTCCATTTTCCCACAGTTTATTGTAGTTCAAAGCTTGGTTAGCTTTAGCATTTCGTTTTCTAAGGCTCCTTGCGCTCTTAAGACAGACATCAAAGAGAGAGTGGTATTAGAGGGGTCAATGAACCACTCGGAAATGGCAACAGCACCTGTGAAAGTGGATTGCTCTATTCATTAAGATGTATAACAATAAGTCTTTTCTGGAAAGAAGCAGCTTAGAAATAGATGAGTTTGCAAACTTCAGCAGAGGTGGGCGGATTGTTAAATAGCCTGAGATGTGTTTTGCGAAGGTCTATTTGTTCGATAAAAATATTCATATTTCAGTGTTCTGTGGCTATTATTCTAATCTGCCATCATGATGTGAATCATGCAGCTTTATGAAGTGGACACAGAGAAAATCTTTTTCCTGGCAAGCAACAGATGCATCAAATAGGTATGCCCATGTTTCGCCATCACTCCGCAGTCTGCATTGGTTGCCGATCAATTTCCGGTCACAATTCAAAGTGTTGGTTATGACCTTTAAAGCCCTTCATGGCATTGGACCAGAATACCTCCGAGACCACCTCCTGCCGCACGAATCCCAGCGACCGATTAGGTCCCACAGAGTGGGCCTCCTCCGGGTCCCATCAACTAAACAATGTCGGTTGGCGGGCCCCAGGGGAAGAGCCTTCTCTGTGGCAGCCCCGACTCTCTGGAACCAACTCCCCCCAGAGATTAGAACTGCCCCTACTCTCCCTGCCTTCCGTAAAGTTCTTAAAACCCACCTTTGCCGTCAGGCATGGGGGAACTGAAACATCTCCCCCGGGCATGTATAATTTATGTATGGTATGCTTGTGTGTGTGTTTGTTAGTATATTGGGGTTCTCTTTTAAACTTTTTTAAATATTTAAATTTATTTGGATTTGTTACGATTTGTTTATGCCTTGTTGTGAGCCGCCCCGAGTCCGCGGAGAGGGGCGGCATACAAATCTAAATAATAAATAAATAATAATAAATAAATAAATATGAAGTGGACACAGAGAAAATATTTTTCCTGGCAAGCAACAGATGCATCAAATTCAGACAAAGCCCAGATTCAAAGGCCTTGCAGGCACTGGAACAAACCCAATTCTATCAGGATTTAAAATTCCCCAAAATTGTGGTCCTAATCTGTAATTTCCAAGACATTAAGGGTACTGCAACAACGTTCTTAGAAATTATCTTCCCAGTCAGGGAATGTTAGAAAGAGTATTGGAAGGATTTCAGGGTCTAGCAAATATCCTTTCAGTTTCTGTCCATTACAAGGGCTATCTGGAAAGTAAGGTTACAAGGTACATAGCTCTCATGGGGAATGTTCGAGGAGGAAGTTGGTATTACTATCTTGTAGCGGGAAGCCAGCAGGAAAGAACAAGCAGTGCCAGTGGTCAATAGATCATTGACAGGCGTTGTAGTGAAGGTTAGAGATGAGCGTCCTCATTCAGTTACCCTCCAAGTGTGTAATATGCTACCTGAATGCTAAGGGCCTGAACGCTGCTACGATGGGTGCCCAAGATGCTTACTGAAGTGCACAAAATCGACAGAGTCAGCCTGAGAATTTCTTGACTGTTTCAAGAAGGAAGGTGTTCTGTCGGGCTCTCTGGTAGACTTCTCCCAAAAATTCACAGGTACACATTTCAGACACACACACGTTTGAAAATTCAAAACAATGTTCTTTATAATGAAAAGTCGCTTAAACCAAGCCCTCTTTTGGTATAGCAAAGAGCACTCGTCTCCAAACAAACTGGTAATTTGTACAAGTCTCTTATCAGTTCTGTGGTACTTAGCTTGCAGCTGTGAGGCAATTCACAGTCCTTCTTCTTTCACAAAGTGAAACACACTTTGCTCTGGTTTAGTTTCAAAGCGGGGGAAAAAGTCAAAGTCAGTAAGGCAGTCAAGAAACACAACGATCAGATAATCCTCCACAATGGCCAAACCCACAGGCTACTCTTTATAGCAGCCCCACTAATTACCACAGCCCCACCCAACCACAGGTGGCCTCATCTTCTTTGATAATAATCTCTCAGTTGTTGTTTCCTATGCCTCTCTCTCCTCATGCGTGGCTGTATCATTAACTCTTGTTCTGAATCCAAGGAGGAGCTAGATAATTGATCTCCTTCTGAGCTGTCTGCCACACTCTCCTCCTCCCTGTCACTCATGTCTTCTTGGTCAGAGGAGCCTTCATCATCAGATTCCACCGGGGGGGGGGCAAAACAGGCCTGCAGCATGTGGATGTCTCCCCCACATCCACAATCCTTGGGGCAGGAGCTGGGCCAGAGCTAACCACAACAGAAGGTGAGGCTTTTCACAACTGTATATTGATGGGAGATGAAACTTGGGCTTATCACCATACTTCAGAGGACAAACATCAATAAATGCAATGGTGCCATACCCATTCTCCTTCAGCCAAAAAATTCAAAACTCAGCAATTGGCAAGAAAAATCTTGGGCACCCATTGGGCACAAATCTTGGGTACCCATTGCAGCAGCGTTCATGCCCCTTAGCGTATTACAGCGTGCACTTTACACTTGGAGATAAATGGAATGAGGACGCTCATCTCTTACCTTCACCACAACGCCAGTCAATGATCTAGTGACCACTGTCACTGCTCATTCTCTTCCCCTGGCTTTCCGCTATAGAGACATAGAAACCTAGAAGTCTGATGGCAGAAAAAGACCTCATGGTCCATCTAGTCTGCCCTTATATTATTTTCTGTATTTTATCTTAGGATGGATATATGTTTATCCCAGGCATGTTTAAATTCAGTTACTGTGGATTTATCTACCACGTCTGCTGGAAGTTTGTTCCAAGGATCTACTACTCTTTCAGTAAAATAATATTTTCTCATGTTGCTTTTGATCTTTCCCCCAACTAACTTCAGATTGTGTCTCCTTGTTCTTGTGTTCACTTTCCTATTAAAAACACTTCCCTCCTGGACCTTATTTAACCCTTTAACATATTTAAATGTTTCGATCATGTCCCCCCTTTTCCTTCTGTCCTCCAGACTATGCAGATTGAGTTCATTAAGTCTTTCCTCATACGTTTTATGCTTAAGACCTTCCACCATTCTTGTAGCCCGTCTTTGGACCCGTTCAATTTTGTCAATATCTTTTTGTAGGTGAGGTCTCCAGAACTGAACACAGTATTCCAAATGTGGTCTCACCAGCACTCTATATAGCGGGATCATAATCTCCCTCTTCCTGCTTGTTATACCTCTAGCTATGCAGCCAAGCATCCTACTTGCTTTCCCTACCGCCTGACTGCACTGTTCACCCATTTTGAGACTGTCAGAATTCACTACCCCTAAATCCTTTTCTTCTGCAGTTTTTGCTAACACAGCTATGTGATACTAATACCAATGTCTCCCGCAAACATTCCCCATGAGAGTTATGTGCCTTGTAACCTTACTTTCCGGATAACGCTCCTAATTATGGCTGTACAGAATTCTAAGGAATAGTTTGATTAGACAACATTATCATCAAATAACCTCTTTGATACACATACATGAAATAAAATAGGAACCCACTTCCCATGCAGCAAATTGTGACAGAAGGCTGTAAAGTACAGCACAAATGTAGTCAGTTTTCCGATGTTGCTGCCTGGGATTGTTACAAATGGGAATAGAAAAGAAACAGAGAAACCCATCATTTGGGGACTAGGACAAGCAAGCATTGTCCAGAACGAACACCCTCCCATCACTGTGGAGAAAAGTGGAGAACAGGTTGAAATCCATAAAAAGATTCCTTAAGCCAGTTTCAATTGCGCTGAATTTTGCTGTGACGGTTGTTTTTATTGTTTTTTGCTACAGTTCTGCCAGCAAGCTACAACCTTGGCATCACCAACCTTGCACAGAAGAGAAGGCTACTGTCTTCATTCTTCTATCTTTGCCTTTACCTTTGCCATCTCCTTGAGGGATATAGCTGATCTAAAAACACAAGAATCAATCAAACATGTCCAGGGGAATGTTTTAAAAAGTGTATGAAACTCTTGAAGTTGCATGGTTGAAACCTGGCAGGGTTAATATTGTCTAAGTAATTTACATTTTTTTTCATCCAATTTTACGCCAAAATGAAGAATTGGGTTTCAAGAAGATCTGTTTGTCTTCAAAATGCAAACTTAAATTATTCAATATAGTTTGACCTTTCTCTGTTAATCATTTTTCTAAATTGCATATCATATAGCTGTTCTTATATTTTCTCTATATTTTCCAGTATAATTTATTTTCATTTATTTCTGCTCAGCGACTCATAATGATCGTTAGTAATCTATGTTTATTCAGGTGTGTTCTTATGTATTTAGCACAATCATCCTTTAAAAAAAATAGTACATAATATAATCCAATTACTTAGGAGTTAAGTGCTCCCCATTTTTACACCCTGATCTATGGGTGCTTTTTCAAGAGGCAACTGGACTTACAGTTTTTTCTTTCAAGATGTTTCACATATCATTCAAGAAGCTTCTGCAGTTCAGACTGGATGGTGTGGAATGGAAGGGTTTCTATTCCTTGTAAACAGCCGGCCATTTGCATTATTTTAAAGAGTTGCTGAGGCCACTTGGAGGTTTATCCGTATCCTCAGGGCTAGTCCAGTGGAGGACTGAGTCAAATCTGGGTAATGAGAGGGGAGTGTCCAGATGGAAAAACAGCAGACTCTGTCCATTGGACAGGATGAGGACAACCCATCCCGAATGATGGCTCCTCCAAAAATGGAGAAAGACTGTGTTATAGATTGGTGGTAGATGATTTCATGTCCTTCCCCTCTGCTGAGAGAGGGAAGTTCAATTTTGACATACAGGGGGTGGACAAAAAAATAGAAACATTTTGAAAAATCATCAAATCATCAGATTTGTGAAGCTTCCTTCGAACACTTTTTGTGGAAACTGGGTTCTGTATGTGTCTTATTGAGCTCTGCAGTGATTTTAGGAGCTGTGGTCCTGCGATCCGCTCTAACAATTCGCTTTAGAGTCCGACGGTCTCTCTCAGACAACTTCGACTTTTGACCAGATCTGTGCTTGGCTGAGGATGTTTTTCCTTCTCTTTCAAAAGCAGTCATTACCTCTTGAAATGCCAAACATTTGGGCACTTTCTGTTACATTAGCGCCTACCATTCGAGCACCAACAATTTGGCTTCTTTCAAAGTCTGAGAGGTCTGCCATTTCTAAAAGGTTATAACCAATTTCCTTAAATTTCTGTAAAAAAAAAGGTGGTTTTAAAAAAAATATATCAAATAACAGAATTTTAAAAAACAACATTAAAATATGTCAAGTTTTGATTGATTTGAACATGTTCAAAAACTATGATGCCAAAAAGTCAAGTGTTTCCATTCTTTTGTCCACCCCCTGTAGATGACCTCTGTGATGCCTCTTTCAACCCAGTGGTCCTGTCTGACCAAAATGTGGACTTTGCTGTCTTCAAAAGAGTGGCCTTTGTCTTTTAAATGCAGATGGAGTACTAAATCTTGTCCTGGTGGGTTTGTTCTCCTATGTTGTGCTAGGCATTTATGAAGTGGTAGTTTATAAAGTGGTTGTTTCTCCAATGTACAGATAAGTACACAGCTCAATGCAATCATGGGCTTTCCCAGATATGCCCATGTCACACCAACACTCCGCAGTCTGCATTGGTTGCCGATCAGTTTCCGGTCACAATTCAAAGTGTTGGTTATGACCTATAAAGCCCTCCATTGCACCGGACCAGATTATCTCAGGGACCGCCTTCTGCTGCACGAATCCCAGTGACCAGTTAGGTCCCACAGAGTGGGCCTTCTCTGGGTCCCGTCAACTAAACAATGTTGTTTGGCAGGGCCCAGGGAAAGAGCCTTCTCTGGGCGGCCCCGGCCCTCTGGAACCAACTCCCCCCGGAGATTAGAATTGCCCCCACCCTCCTCGCCTTTCGTAAGCTCCTTAAAACCCACCTCTGCCATCAGGCATGAGGGAACTGAGATACTCTTTCCCCCTAGGCCTTTACAATTTATGCATGGTATGTTTGTTTATAGGTATGATTGGTTTTAAAATAAGGGTTTTTTAGTTGTTGTAGTATTGGATTTACATGCTCTTTTTATTATTGTTGTTAGCCGCCCCGAGTCTACGGAGAGGGGTGGCATACAAATCCAATAAATAAATAAATTCCTGATAAGTTTTATGCTTAAGATCTTCTATCATTTTTGTAGCTCCTCTTTGGACCCGTTCAATTTTATCAATATCTTTTTGTAGGTGAGGTCTCCAGAACTGAACACAGTATTCCAAATATGGTTTCACCAGCGCTCTATACAGCAGGATCACAATCACCTTCTTCCTGCTTGTTATCGCTCTAGCTATGCAGCCAAGCATTCTACTTGCTTTACCTACCGCCTGACTGCACTGTTCACCCATTTTGAGACTGTCAGAAATCACTACCCATAAATTCTCCTCTTCTGAAGTTTTTGCTAACATAGGATTACCAATACTCAGAATGAGTATTCCTTTTCCCCAAGTGCATTATTTTACATTTGGAAACATTAAATTGCAGTTTCCAATGCTTTGACCATTTATCTAGTAAAGCTAAATCGTTTGCCATATTACAGATGCCTCAAGGAATATCAACCCTATTGCACACTTTAGAGTCATCGGCAAATAGGCAAATTTCACTTGCTGCACATGTGCAGAAGCCAAATCTTACACTGATGGGCATGTGCGCACCTGCTGGACGCACACACACCCATGACGGTCTCAGAGGCACACCAGTAGTGCCAAAGAAGAGCAGTCCTTCTCTGATATCCACCCTTCTACTGCATGAACTATGAGAGATTCCACATGACGACTCAAACTCTGTAAAGCAGAGGTCCCCAACCGCCGGTCCGCGGACCGGGCCCGGGCCGTTGGGGCTTTTCAGCCGGTCCGCGGCGCCAGGGCCCCCTCGGCCTTTCCGCACCACCAGCGGCGCTCCCCCCGCCAGCCAGCCAAGCCCCGCGCCCGCCGGAACCGGCTCCTCGCTCTCCCCCCGCTGCCCGCCGCGTTTGCAGGAGGTGGGGAGGGTTGGGCGGCCCGCCAAGGCCAGGAGGGACGCCGCTGCCCCCCCTTCCCTCTCTCCGCCCGCCGCTGTGCCTCCTTGACGCCGAGAAGAAATGCCGGCAAAGGCTTTCCTCAGTGGAGGCCGGCGAAGGTGATATTGAATGTCGGGGGAGAACGGGCCGTTGCACGCGCTCCCTATCTCCCTGCTAGCCCACTCGGAATATTCAAAATAAGAAAAACCTTTGCCGGCGAAGGCTTTTCTTATTTTGAATATTCCGAGTGGGCTAGCAGGGGGATAGGGAGCGCGCGCAACCGCCCGTTCTCCCCCGACATTCAATATCACCTTCGCCGGCCCCGCCTCTCCTGCAAACCCCCTTGCTGAGAGCCCGGGGCGAAAGTGCTCTCGCAAAGGTGAGGCGGGCAGGGCGTGCGCGCGTCATCGCTGAGAAGAACGGAGAACGAGAGTGAGTGAGAGCAACAGACAGCAAGATAGAGAGAAAGTGAGAAAGAGAGTGAGAAAGGGGGGAGAGAAAGAGATAGCAAGAGAGAGAACAAGAGAGAGAAAGAGCGTGAGAAAGAAAACAAGAAAGAGTGAGAGAGAGAGAAAGCAAAAGAGACAGAAAGAAAACAAGAGAGAGAAAGTGAGAAGAAGAGAGAGAAAGAGGGGGAGAGAGAGAGAAAGAGAGAGGGGGGGAGAGAGAGAAAGAGAGGGAGAGGGAGAAAGAGAGAGGGAGAGGGGGGAGAGATAGCAAGAGAGGGAGAGAGGGAAAGGGGGAGAGAGGGGGGAGAGAAAGAGAGAGGGAGAGAGAGAGGAGATAAAGGAAGAGAGAGAGAAAGGAAGAGAAAGAAAGAAAGAGGGATAGAAAGAGAGAGAGAGTGAGAGATGCTCAGTGAGCCTTTCTTTGAAGTTGCCTTTCTTTCTTTCTCTTTCTTGCTTTCTTTCTTGCTCTTTTTCTTTCTCTCTTTTACCTTCCCTTCCTCTATTTCTTCTTTTCTTTCTCCTTCCTACCTTCTTCCCTTACTCTCCCCTTTCATAAGTTTCCTTGCTTCCTTCCTCTGTTCCTGTCCCTTCCCCCTTTCTTTCTTTCTTTCTTTCTTTCTTTCTTTCCTTCCTTTCCTCCCTCCATTTCTTGCTTTCCTTTTCCTTCCTCCCTTCTTTCCTCCCTCATTCCCTTCTTTCACTCCTTCCTCTCTTACTCTCCCCTTTCACACCTTTCCTTGCTTCCTTTGCACCCTTCTTTTGTTCCTGTCCCTTCCCTCTTTCCTTCCTTCCTTCCCACCCTCCGTCCATTCATTCACCCATTCCTCTCTTGATCGCCCCTTTTACGGCGCCGCTGACAGCTAGCTCCCCCCCCCCCACCGGGCCATGGTAAACTGGTCTAGCTTAAAGCCGGTCCCTGGTGCAAAAAAGGTTGGGGACCTCTGCTGTAAAGGATGTAAAGTCTATAGAAGGTTGCCAAAATAATGGCAAGCATTCAAAGTTCCAGAAGCTGTTTATCAGGCAACATGACTTGAAGTAAATTAAAATAAAATAAAATCTGGTGAAAGTTGGATTGTGTGGAATGAAGTCGATATTTGTGCCATGGGTATACAAAGTTATATTTTTAGATGGGCATGGGGGAAAACACCTACAGGTTGAGTTACCGTATATCAGGTGCAGAAGTGATACTGAGTTATACCAGACATTTTTGCAATCTTTTGCAGAAAGACAAAACAAGTGACTAGATTTAAATTTAAATAAGTTAAAATCAAAACCAGGGGTGTGATATGTGGTCATGAATCTAATCATTGTTGTTTATAAGCTATTTATAAACAGCTTGTAAATCACACTAATTGGGATCAGAAATCAAGTTTAGTATAATAATGCAATTTTGAAAAAAGGACACTGCTAAAGCTGAAAACTTGAAATTCTGCTGATAAAGACATCAGTTTTTAAGGATGCACATAAGTTCTCCCTTGAACTGACTTTAATTCCTGGTGACTACATAGAGCAGTTTATATCTCCTGCCTGACGAAATGTAATCTCATTAACACAATGAAAATCATGATCACTTGGATTACATTTCCCAATTCAGATATAGGGTCTTTATACATTTATCATTTTTTAAATTATTAATAGTTTTATTTACAAGAATATATACAATAAACACAGCAACAATACAAATAGCAATACAGTGGTACCTCAAGATACGAACCTAATTGGTTCCAGGGGGAGGTTTGTAAGACGAAAGGTTCATAAGACGAAACATTGTTTCCCATAGGAAACAATGTAAAGTCAATTAATCCGTGCAACAACAAAAAAAAACCTGCAAAAAAACGCTGCCGCCAAGCTGTCACCTTTTAAAACAGCCGGGGGGCTTCCCAGCAGCCTCCCGAACCCGGAAGTTTGGCAAAATTTTGGGGTTCGGGAGGCTGCTGGGAAGCCCCGCAGCCCGGCTGTCACCTTTTAAAACAGCCTCCTGAACCCGAACGCCAAACCCCAACGCCAAACCCTCCACGCACTTCGCCCTGAATGCCTCCTGGCTCAAGCCGGCGGCAGCAGACTGCCTTTGGGTTTTTGGCTCAGGGGAGGGAGCAGGAGGACCTTCCTAACTCCCTCCTCCCCGAGCCAAAAACCCAAAGGCCAGCAGAAAAGGGGCGGGGAGCCGGGCAAGAGCGATCTTCTGCCGGCCATGGGCGAAGGGCGGGGAAGCCTCTTGCACCAGCTGCTACAGCCGCCGGCTTTCCCGCCCTTCGCCCATGGCCGGCAGAAGTCACTCCGCTCGGTCGGTGGCTCCGGAGAGGCAGGAGCTGGGCGCTGGCCTGCCTTTTCTCCCCCGCCGCCGCCGCCTGCTTCTCTCTTTCTCCTTCCCCGCGCCGCTGCTCCGCTCGATCGGCAGCTCCAGAGAGGCAGGAGCCGGGCGCTGGCCTGCCTTTTGTCCCCCGCCGCTGCTGCCCGCTGGCTGCGAGTGCTCTGCCAGGTGGCCAGGAGGCATTCAGGGCGAAGTGCATGGAGGAATGGGAAGCTGAAGCCACCGGCGTTTGAGCTTCCCATTCCTCCATGCCCTGAATGCCTCCTGGCTCAAGCGGGCGGCAGCAGACCGCCTTTGGGTTTTCGGCTCGGGACAGGAGCAGTGAAGTGACGTGGAGGGATGGAAAGCTGAAACCACCCGGTTTCAGCTTCCCATTCCTCCACGTCACTTCGCCGCTCCTGTCCTGGCTAAACCGTGCGGCAACAGACAGGCTTTGGGTTTTTGGCTCGGGGGGGGGGAGAAGTAGGACCTTCCTGACTCCCTCCCCCCAGCGCCGGACCTCCTGCCCTCCCTCCCAGCCAAAAACCCAAAGCGGCCTCCCGAACCCGAACTTTCGCTGAGAAGCCCCGCCTCCCGGCTGTCACCTTTTAAAACAGCCGGGGGCTTCTCGGCGCCCTCCCGAATGCCAAACCCGGAAGTTCAGGTTTGGCGTTCGGGTTCGGGAGGCCACTGGGAAGCCCCCCGGCTGTTTTAAAAGGTGACAGCCGGGCGGTGGGGCTTCCCAGCGGCCTCCCGAACCCGAACGTTTTCCATCTTACAAACCCGCCGCCACGAAGCCCCGCCCCCTGGCTGTCACCTTTTAAAACAGCCGGGGGGCTTCTCGGCAGCCTCCCGAACACCGAACCCGGAAGTTCGGGTTTGGCGTTCGGGTTCAGGAGGATGCTGAGAAGCCCCCCGGCTGTTTCCAAAAGCAACAGCCGGGCGGCGGGGCTTCTCGGAGGAGGCGGCGGGTTCGTAAGACGGAAAACGCTCGTAAGAAGAGGCAAAAAAATTCTGAACCCCAGGTTCGTATCTCGGGTTGTTCGTATGGCGGGGCGTTCGTATCATGAGGTACCACTGTACATTTAACATTAAAGTGAACATTTTATCACAATGGAAAGCGATTTGATTTCTAAGTATGGTCGGGTATATTCTTTTCTAGTAAGAAAAGAAAAGAAGAAAACTAGAACATCCTTTTCCAAGATGACATCATTCATTCATGCTAGATTACATTTCCATCATCCTTTAGGTGAGGATGATGGGGGTTGCAGTGCATCTAGGAAAATCTGGCATAGAAGACATTTCCAAGCATTGAGATGCTTTCCATTATGAAAATATTAAGAGCAACAGAATGCCCTGCATTCAAATTCACAATGCAGTGTTCAAAACTCTGATACAGAAAGCTGTTGAATTTTGCTGATATTCTGTCTGGCTTGCTTCATATTATATCACAAATCACCACAATATTTGTTTGTTTGTTTGTTTGTTTGTTTGTTTGTTTGTTCGTTCGTTCGTTCGTTCATTCATTGGATTTCTAAGCCACCCAACTCCTTGCAGGGTTTTTACTAAGTAGGACATCTAGAAAAGATTGGCATTGTTCTTTACCTGGCACTGCCAGGGTCCACTTTTAGCCAGGAGCCATGTGCACAAATGGATGTAGGTACTGAGCAAAACCCTACTGCAAAAGGAAGATGGCTAATTGCCTGCAAGAAGAAGAGGAATATGATAAATCTTTAATTGAAAACAGTTACACGTGCAAGAAACAAATTCATTATCCTGCATGATATAAGCTCCCAATTAAATATTAAATACATTTTCTTTTTCTCTCCTATCCTTTGTCATACAATTTTGTGTAGAATGAAATTAACAGTCTTGTGAACAGTCATTAATATTTTGCTCCTTGTGAACTAGATCAGATTGCATTGATTTTTTTAGTACTACCTTAATTACTCCCAGATGTTCAGCAAATGACATCAATGGCTGACATTGGTTTTCCCAGTCTGGATAGGAACCATAGAAGAGAAAATCATACATATTCAGTGGACACTGGATTAGGAAAGGCCAAAGCTGTGTTGCTAAATCCAACCATAATGGTTTATAAATTAGGATTTGTGGTTTAATACAGTGATGGCTTGCTCCCGGTTTAGACCAGTTCTTAGAATCGGTAGCACTGGCGGCAGGAGGCTCCATCCACTTGCCCTGGACACTTCTGCACATGCACGGAAGCATCATGCACACTCACGTGTGCACAAACCTGTGGCAAAATTATTTACAACCCACCACTGACTTAATATACTGGGCAAATGCAGCAATTATGACTTATTCAATAAAGCATGGCTAAAACAACCCCTGACTTAGCATGTATCTGAGCTGAATTCCCATATGGATATGCAAGTGAATAAGAGTCCATTCCCTGATCCCCATATGCCCAAATAATTCATATACAGTAATACCCCGGTTATTGCGTCCCCGACCATTGCGAACAGGGTAATTTGCGATTTTTCAACCCGGAAGTCAAAACACCATCTGCGCATGTGTGCCCTTTTTTTCTATGGGCAAGCATGCGTAGATGGCGCCCGGCAGATCAGCTGCTGGGCGGCTTCCCTGGGTCTTCCCCCTCTTGCTGGCGGGAGGGCGAGCAGCGGGCATCAGCAAGGAGTTTCCCCACTGCCCACGCAAACTCCTCGCTGCCGCCCACCCTTCGCCCGCCCACGCCGTTCATTCTCGCCGCTTTCGAGCTGAGTCCTGAAGCGAATTCGCTCCGGGACTCAGCTCGAAAGCGGCGTCAGCCAGCGCGGAGAAGCCGTTCGCTGGCGCTGGCTGTCGGCGCTTTTGAGCTGAGTCCTGGAGCGAATTCGCTCCGGGACTCAGCTCGAAAGCGGTGACAGCCAGCGCGGAGAAGCCGTTCGCTGGCGCTGGCTGTCGGCGCTTTTGAGCTGAGTCCCTGAGCGAATTCGCTCCGGGACTCAGCTCGAAAGCGGCGACAGCCAGCGCGGAGAAGCTGTTCGCTGGCGCTGGCTGTCGGCGCTTTTGAGCTGAGTCCCGGAGCGAATTCGCTCCGGGACTCAGCTCGAAAGCGCCGACAGCCAGCGCGGAGAAGCCGTTCGCTGGCGCTGGCTGTCGGCGCTTTTGAGCTGAGTCCCTGAGCGAATTCGCTCCGGGACTCAGCTCGAAAGCGCCGACAGCCAGCGCGGACAAGCCGTTCGCTGGCGCTGGCTGTCGGCGCTTTTGAGCTGAGTCCCGGAGCGAATTCGCTCCGGGACTCAGCTCGAAAGCGCCGACAGCCAGCGCGGAGAAGCCGTTCGCTGGCGCTGGCTGTCGGCGCTTTTGAGCTGAATTCGCTCCGGGACTCAGCTCAAAAGCGCCGACAGCCAGCGCCAGCGAATGGCTTCTCCGCGCTGGCTGTCGGCGCTTTTGAGCTGAGTCCCGGAGCGAATTCGCTCCGGGACTCAGCTCGAAAGCGGCGACAGCCAGCACGGCGCGGCTGTTTTAAAATGTCGCCGCCGGCATGGGGGGCTTGCCAGCACCCCCCGGACCCCCAACCCGGGTTTTGGGGGCTGCTAGGAAGCCCCCCATGCCGGCGGCGACATTTTAAAACAGCCGCGCCGCCCCCAATCTTCGGCTCCTCGCTAGCGCTGCGGGAGTAAAAACACCATCTGCACATGCGCAGATGGTGTTTTTACTTCCGCAGCGCTACTTCGCGAAAACCCGCTCGTTGCGGGGGGTCCTGGAACGGAACCCTCGCAACGAGCGGGGGATCACTGTATATAATTTATAAAGCAAAAATGCTTCGGTCCTATATCGTGCCAAACATATTTTTATTTGAAACTATGCCTGATTTGATAAACAATATTGCTTGGGTTCACAGACAAAGACATAAACTGGTTTCTATGTCATGCAAAGTCAAAACAAAACAAACTATCTGACAACTTACAAAAGAGAAAAAGGGGGAAAAAATGAATCCAGGAAACTACAGATCTATCAGCCTTACCAAATACTGGGGAAGATTCTCAAAGACATAATCAAGCAACAAATCCATGACCATGTAGAGCAAACAAAGTCATAACCAAAAACCAACATGTGTTTGTCAAGAAGAGATATGCCAGACAAATGTTATTGAACTCTTTGACAAAATGACAAAATTAGTGGACCAGCAAAATGCTGTGGATAAATTTTACCTGGACTTCAGTAAGGCATTTGATAAAGTAGACTGATTTTTTTCAGGGCATTATAAAACCCTGGATGAGAATAAATGAATCATAAAATATATTTATTCGGCTGATAGAACACTTTTTGTGGACGTAGATTAAAAACAGAGAAATGAAAAACGATGCAGCCACTGATCATTTGCACAAAATAAACATGATAGACAGGCAAGATATTCCTCGAAAGTCCTTTTTATTTAAACTCTACTAAGAAATTAGCATCTTTCTAAAGAAGTAATACTTGTTTGCATTCACTGAATTCTGGAAATAGAAGAGCCTAACCTTTTGATTATTATTACTTGTAATCAGAGCAATTGCCACTAGAGGATGTCCTAAGCTGCAAAATCAAGTCAAACTTTTTCTCTAGGGAAGATCAGAAAAATGAGTCTTCCTCTTATCTCTAATGCAAGATGTGTATCATCCAGGTTGTGACAGATTTCTTCAGCCTTTTAGCAGGGGGAAATATTGCGGAAGTGCATTTCTAGTCATATTGTGTGGGAATAGTATTATTTTCATGTTTCCAAGAGGTCAACTTGCTTGTTTAAATCTGATTAGCATGCTCTCCCTGTCAAGCAGATTGACCAGTTCAACTTGCTATTATAAATGATACGCAGGAACAAGATCTATAATTCTTCTTATCTCCCTCCCATTCATTACTAGTCAAGGCAGCTGGCTGTGACCACCAAAAGGAATTTGACTCTTTCTCTTTCTTTCTCTGCCCTACATTCTAGAGCATCTTGAATCTCCAAAAACCTACGCTAGGGTCCTCTTCGCAGACTTTAGTTCAGCATTCAACACCATCATACTTGACATTTTTTTAGGTAAACTAAATCAATTAGTGATACCTGAACACACTTGTAAGTGGATCACAAGCTTCCTACCAAATAGGAAGCAGTTAGTTGAAGCTAGGCAAAATTACATCAGATACCTGTATAATTAGCACAGCCGCCCCGCCCCCCCAAGGCTGTGTATTCTCACCACTTCTCTTCTCTTTATATACCAATGACTGCATCTCAAATGATCCATCTGTGAAATTACTGAAGTTTGCGGGCAATACATCAGTGATTGGTCTCATTAGAGACAACGATGAAACCGCATAGAGACAGGAGGTTGAACAACTAAGCTCAAGGTGTGATTGCAACAATCTAGAACTGAACACACTGAAAATTGTAGAAATGGTGGTAGACTTTAGGAGAAGCCATTCCATCCTACCACCTCTCACAATATTAGATAACAGAGTATCAACAGCAGATACTCAAATTTCTAGGTTCTATCATATCTGAAGACCTAAAATGGTCATCTAACTTCAATAACGTCATCAAAAAGGCACAACGAAAAATGTTCTTTCCGCGTCAACTTAGGAAGCTCAAACTGCTCAAGGAGCTGCTGGTACAGTTCTACAGAAAAATCATTGAGTCTGTCATCTGCACCTCTATAACTGTCTGGTTTGGTTCTGCAAACCAACAAGACTGACACAGACTTCAGAACTGCAGAAAAAACAATTGCTGCCAACCTGCCTTCCATTGAGGACCTGTATACTGCACGAGTCAAAAAGAGGGCTGTGAAAATATCTACAGACACCTCACACCCTGGACACAAACAGCTTCAACTCCTACCCTCAAAGCGACACTATGGAATACTGCACACCAGAGCAACTAGACACAAGAACAGATTTTTTCCCAATGCCATCACTCTGCTAAACAAATATTTCCCTCAACAGTGTAAACTATTTACTAAGTCTGCACTACTATTAATCTTCCCATCGTTCCCATCACCTATTTCCTCCCACAAATGACTGTATGATTGTAACTTTGTTGCTTGTATCATTACAATTTATATTGACTGGTTCCTAATATGATTGGAATTCTTATTTGTATCTGGACTATCACTACGGGTTGTACCTCATAAATCTTGACAAATCTATATTTTCTTTTATGTACACTGAGACCATATGCACCAAAGACAAATTCCTTGTGTATCCAATCACACTTGGCCAATAAAATTCTATTCTATTCTATTCTATTCTATACACTTGATTTATGATTGTTTGCATTCTTATGACCCTTGCAGAATCCCTATAGTCAGATGATAAAAGTTCAGATACTGATCAATATATATGTGACAGTTGTAGGGGCCAGGAGTCTCCTTTTGCAACCTTCTGATAAGAAAAGTCAATGGGGCAAAAGGGGGCAAAATTCAATTAACAAAGTGCTAACGATCTGCCCAGCTCTTCTTAGCTTGTTTTCATTGCTACTCCATCTGAAGATTTTATAATAAGGTGCTGAAGCTGACTGGACTAAGGACACTAGCCAAATAAATATCTGGTAAATAGATTTTGTCCCGTCCCCCCCCCCAAATGAAGGTGCGTCTTATACTCTGGCGCATCTTATACCCCAAAAAATATGGTTTATGTCAGTGTTTTTCAACCAGTGTGCCGTGGCACACTAGTGTGCCACGAGACATGGTCAGGTGTGCCGCAAAACTCAGGGAGAGAAAGAAAGGAAGAGAGAGAGAAAGAAAGCAAGAGAGAGAGAGAGAAAGAGAACAAGAGAGAGAGAGAAAGAGAGAAAGAGAACAAGAAAAAGAAAGCAAGAGAAAAAGAGAGAGAGCAAGAGAGAGAAAGAGAAAGAGGGAGGGAAGAAGATAGAGAGAAAGACATAGAGGGAGGTAGGGAGGGAGAGAGTAAGAGAGCAAAAAAGAGAGGAAGGAAGGAAGAGAAAGAAAGAGGGATGGAGAGAGAGAGAAAGAAAGATGAAGGAAGGAAGGAAGAGGGAGGGAGAGAGAAATAGAGCAAAAGGGAGGAAGAGAGAGAGAGAATTTTTTTGTCCAAACTTTTTTTAGCTGCCCCCCCCCCCCCCCCCGCTCAATGTGCCCCAGGGTTTCGTAAATGTAAAAAATGTGCCGCGGCTCAAGAAAGGTTGAAAATCACTGGTTTATGTCACTGTGTGGGGGGGGGCAGCATCTGGATTTTAGAGATGCTTAGGTGGAGTATGGCCAAAAAAGGTTTGGAACCACTGGTTTAAATCTTCTAAAGACCCTTTTACACTTTACACCATTTCTAAACATGTGGCTTCCTTTTCCCCAAAAGTACCCAAACTATTTAGTTATGATTCTGCAAGTTTATCATGATGCTCAGTTTTGTCCCACAAAGTTTTGGTGTTTCAATGTTATAAATTTTTTTTTGTAAATTAAGGATTTCGTGAACCACATTATATTGCATTAATATGAGCAGGAAGGAAAGTCCTTACTTTACTTAGGTGATCAATTTGGGGTGGGGAGGAGGTGTCAACAGTTGTATTTGCCCTTTTTTGCAGTAAGCCCAGGGCCATACTGCTAAAGTTATTGAGGCCAGGTCAAAAAACCTAATTTGTTTAATGTAAATTTAATTAGCCTAGTTAGCTTTAAGCATCTATTTGATCTTGGTTGATCTCAGAAAATTGAATGAGGTCAGATATGGATAAGACTGAGAGATGATTAAGAAACACACTGTACAAAAGTACAAAAAAGAAATTTATTATTTAATAATACATGTATTGGTTGCGGCGCGAATTGCATTTGCGCAGAAATTGAAAGAAAAGACAATACCAAAAGATGTTGAAGTATTTAAAAAAATTATAGAATGTGCAGAATTAGATATGATGACAAAACGTTTGAATAATCAAACTGAAACAGAATTTTATAAAATATGGGATAAAGTATATGATTGGTGGAATTTTAAAAATAATATTAAAAATTAAATAAATAAGAATATATAATTATTTAAAGAATTATAAGATAGAGTGAAATAGTTTATAGTATAAAGTTAGAAGTGTTATTTTTTTTCTACATTATTACTATTTTGTCTTTTTTGAATAAGTATACAATATTTTATAGATAAAGAAATTTAATTAATAGGCTTAATATTAAAAACATAGAGTTAAATTTAATAAAAATGTAATGTACATGTGTGGTATTTCTGTATTGATCTGATAACAGTTAGGGTTTTTATATTTTTGTATTAGTTAGACTTCTATGACAAGCGGAGCAATGGTAGCTCCTTAAATGTTTAATGTTGTTTGTCTTTGTTTGTCTTTTTGAAAAACAATAAAAATATTTAAAAGAAAAAAAGAAACACACTGCTGTAGTTTAGAGCAGTGTTTTTCAACCAGTGTGCCTTGGCACACTAGTGTGTCATGAGACATGGTCAGGTGTGCCGCGAAGAAGGAAGCTCAGGTTCCGGTCTCGCAACTTTTTGCTGAGAGAGAGAGTGAGAGTGAGAGAGAGAGAAAGAAAGAGAGAGAGAAAGAGAGGAAAAGCGAGAGAGAGAAAGCAAGAGAGAGAGAAAGAGAAAAGGAGAGGAAGGGAGAGTGAGAGAGAGAAATGAGCAAAAAGGGGAGGAAAAAAGAGAAGTGAGAAAATGATTGAGACAGAGAATGAGAGGAAAGAGAGAGAAACAAAAGAGAGAGAGAGAGAGAGAAGTGACTCTTGATTTAAAGCATATGATAAAAAGCACCCAAAGAATAAGAGAAAAACCCCAGCCCTCACCTGTTTTTGGAATTGGTTCAAGAGTGTGTGTATACACACACACACACACACACAAGGGTGGGGAGGAGACAGGGATGGAAAAAGAGAGGAGAGTGTCTTAGGGTGTCATTTTGTGTCATTTTGGTTGGTGGTGTGCCCCAGGATTTTGTAAATGTGAAAAATGTGCCGCGGCTCAAAAAAGGTTGAAAATCACTGGTTTAGAGTAAGAAGTTGTGGAGAGGGCGGGGAGCAGAATCCTAAAAGAAAGCAAAGGTCAACTTGTTTTTGTGAATAGCCACCAAGCTCAACCTGAATGAGATTTTCTTGAAAATTTAATAAAGTTCCATTCTATGTTTGCTAAATATTTAATATATATTTTCTTTTAAATTATACAACAATTCCAATTTGGAGTAACTTCAGATAAAAAATGAAAGATCAGACCCTAGGTTTTGCAGGACCTGAGATTCAGGCCATGCAAACTTGGCACAGGGTTAAAAACTGAAGTCCAACACTGCTCAACGTTAAAAGATGGTTCTTTGTCAGTTATAATAAGCCATTCTCAAATCCCGTCTTAAGCTACAAACAGATTGTAAAATGCAGGCCAGTGTCTATATAGCAGATCTGGTACATCAAGCAAATTTCTTTGCTAACCCGGTGCTTTTATCCACACATATTTCTTTCTAGCCCAATCATTACTCCATCCCAAAAAGCTAAGCAGTGAGTAGACAGAAGCTACTGTTGCCCTTGTTCTCTGCATTTTGATTCCTGTTTACTACCAAAAGAGAGAGAATAGATAATGATAGACAGGAAGTATTGAAAGGGGATCAAAGGGCTCTGTCAGGCATTCTCCTTGAGGCCAAAACTTCATCAGGTATTTATTAGTGGTCTCTAGTACTCGCTGTGGTACTCTGGGCATTAATCAGTCTTTTCAGACCTGTTGTTTTTTTCCTCTGAATAGCAGAGTATAAAACAGTTGGCAGCATGTCTCCAGGGCAAGATGTGTGTCAAGCAAATTAGGCACTGCATTGATTTTTACTTGTTTTTGAAGTAGTTGCTACATATGATTTATATTTTAGGACAATGCAAAAATATTTTTCTTTAGAAAGGCCTTCATTGGATAAGCAATTTTAATATGTTTTGATATCTTTAGTATTAAAAATGTTTAAGTACAGTGGTACCTCTACTTACGAACTTAATTCGTTCTGTGACCAGGTTCTTAAGTAGAAAAGTTTGTAAGAAAAAGCAATTTTTCCCATAGTAATCAATGTAAAAGCAAATAATGTGTGCGATTGGGGAAACCACAGGGAGGGTGGAGGCCTCTCCCCGCCTTTTCGGGCCCTGTTTCCTCCCAGGAGATTCCTAGAGAGGCCCCACGGAGGCTTCTCCCTGCCTTTTCCAGTTACAGTTTCGGAGGCTCGAAACTGCCTTTTCCAGTTACAGTTTCGGAGGCCCTGTTTCCTCCCAGGAGATTCCTAGAGAGGCCCCACAGAGGCTTCTCCCTGCCTTTTCCAGTTACAGTTTCGGAGGCTCGGGTTTGTAAGTAAAAAATGCTTCTTGAGAAGAGGCCAAAATATCTTGAACACCCGGTTCTTATCTAGAAAAGTTCATACGTAGAGGCATTCTTAGGTAGAGGTACCATTTTATATTGTAATCACATTTAACATGGCTCAGGGCCATACCACTTTCGTAGCTGTCAATGACCGATAAGGGACCAGAGGGTTGGCCTCCTCAAGGTCCCATCAGATAACAATTGCGGTTGATGGGGACACATGCCTTCTCTTTGGTGGCCCTGGCTCCCAGGAACGAGCTACTTCCTGAGATCCATACTGCTCCCACCCTACTGGCATTCTGGAAAGCCTTAAAGACCTGGCTCTGCCAGCAGGCCTGGGGCCATTGAGCAAATGAGACATCTCCTAGATCCGGCCACAAAGGATATGAATGTTTTTATAAGGGTTTTTAAATTGTTCTTTTAAACTGTTTTTAATTGTCCTTGTTGTAAGTAGCCCAGAGTCATTTGGGAGTTGGGCAGCATATAAATTAGATGAAATAAATAAATAAATAAACTCCTTTAACTTCACACTTTAATTAGGGGCTCTAGTGGTCTTCTGTTGATAGTAAGGGAGGGAGGGAGAGCACTTAGTATCTGTCTGACTAGACTAAAATTGCAAACATGGATGCAGATAGGAAACAAGGTGTATTAAATTCACGGTACAGTGATCCCTCGATTTTCGCGGTTTCGATCTTCGCGAAACGGCTATACCACGGTTTTTCAAAAAATAATAATTTAAAAATAGTCCGTGTTTTTTTTTCTATACCACGGTTTTTCCCGCCCGATGACATCATACATCATCACCAAACTTACGTCTGCCATTGCTGATTGGCCAAAATCTCGGCCAATCAGCTTTGCCATCGCAAAAAGTTTGCCCGACAACGCTGATGCACCAAAATCTCAGCCAATCAGCGTTGTCATTGCAAAAATTTTGCCCGACAATGCTGATGGACAGAAATCTCGGCCAATCAGTGGTGTTATCCCAGCGTGCTTTGGAACTTTTGCAACTTGTTAAAACTTGTTGGAAGATGGCTCCTAAACGTTGCACGGGAGCGGAGGCGGCGACGATAAAAAGAGCAGGAAGATGCTGACAATTAAGGAGAAAATTGAACTTCTGGACATGCTAAAAGAGGGACGCTCTTATGCAGATGTTGGTCAGCATTATGGGATCAACAAATCGAGTGTGCGATACATTCGGAAAGATGAAAAGAAGATAAGGCAAACTTCTCTGATAACATTCAACAAGGCTGCAAAAAGAATGGTGACGCCTAGAAACAAACGCCTTATGAAAATGGAAGCTGCTTTGTCCATGTGGGTACAAGACTGCCGTAAAAAGAGCATTGCTTTGGATACAAACACCATATGGACAAAGGCACAGCAACTCTACACCCGTCTTGCAAACACAGAAGGAGGCGATGCAGATGAGGGAAACGCAGGTGAGGGCTGGGGTTTTTTATTCTGTCATTATTTAAGTGCTTTTACCATACAGTACTGTATGCTTTCATTCAAGAGTCACTTCTCTCTCCCTTTCCTGTCATTCTCTGCAGATGAAGGTGCTGGTGAAGGTGCTGATGACTCTGAAGACCCCCAGCCATCAGCATCTACTGCTTCTTCGGCCCCATCCACATTCACAGCAAGCAAAGGGTGGTTCGATAAATTTCAATGGCGCTATGGCCTGAGGAGTGTGTCATTGCACGGAGAAGCTGCCTCCACGGAAAATCGATTTTCGCGGGAGGTCTTGGAATGTAACCCCCGCGAAAATTGAGGGAACACTGTATTTCCTTACAAGTAAGCATTTATAAAATTAACTTTCTTATTTCCAGTGAACATGTGAATATTTCCAGCTTCTTTAAATTGCAGGTCATTTTCTTCCTTTATTAATGGAAAACAAGCAATAATCATGTACATTTAAATTAAGATAAGATAATTTTATTGCAATTTTTTTCTACTGTGAGCACTTTTCAAAGGTAGCCCCGTGTAGAGAGCATTACAGTAGTCGAACCTCGAGGTGATGAGGGCATGAGTGACTGTGAGCAATGAGTCCCTTTAAAGTCCTTCATGGCATCGGACCAGAATATCTCCGAGACCGCCTTCTGCCGCATGAATCCCAGCGACCGATTAGGTCCCACAGAGTGGGCCTCCTCCGGGTCCCGTCAACTAAACAATGTCGGTTGGCGGGCCCCAGGGGAAGAGCCTTCTCTGTGGCGGCACCGGCTCTCTGGAACCAACTCCCCCCGGAGATCAGAACTGCCCCTACTCTTCCTGCCTTCCGTAAACTCCTCAAAACCCACCTTTGCTGTCAGGCATGGGGAAATTAAACATCTCCCCCTGGGCACGTTTAATTTATACATGGTATGCTTGTGTGTGTGTCTGTTAGTATATGGGGTTTTTTAAATCTTTAAATATTTTAATTAATTGGATTATTTATGATTTGTTTTCACTTGTTGTGAGCTGCCCCGAGTCTTCGGAGAGGGGCGGCATACAAATCCAAATAATAATAATAATAATAAATATAATAATAAAGTACATATCCACCCAAACACATACATAACATTTATTTATTTATTTATTTATTGTATTGATTGATTGATTGATTGATTGATTTCTATGCCACCCTTCTGAGAGCGTACAACATTGTAAATATAAACAATATACGCTCAGAGTGCATTTGGAGTGAGCGGCATATAAATACAATAAATAAATATGTGAGAAATCTAATTATTTTAAAAGGACTGAGTCTACAGAGAGGGGCGGCATACAAATCTAATAAATAAATAAATATACAAAATTAATAAAAATCTAAAACTCCTTATGCAATCATCCACATTCATCCAATTCAATCTTTCATATAGGATGGGGACAATCTCGTGGCTCACGGTCCCCATGCCCGCTGGCAGAGGTAGGCCTTCAGAGCTTTACGAAAGACCAGGAGAGAGGGGGCGGTATATATCTCCAGAGTTCATTCATTCTAATATACATATACATGTGCTATCAGTGAAGGGCTACCAAAATTTTTACTACCACACTGTGGCCGCGACATATACACAGGGGTAGGCTACTGCCCAGATGGGGGGAAACACAGTGGGGTAGCGAAAATGGAGCTCCACCCCTGAGCACCCAATTTGCACTGAAAGATGTTGAAAGAAAATGCAGGGCGTCCTGCATAAGCCATGCCCACAGTGTGGTAGTAAAAATTTTGGTAGCCCTTCACCGATAGCACATGTATATGTATATTAGAATGCATCCCCCCCCATCTGGGCAGTAGTCCACCCCTGTATGTTATATACATACATAAATATCAACATTTCAATATTCATTATTGCCTGAGTTAACAAGAGAAGGCTAGCCTATATTCTATATGGATACCTTTAGCCTAAGCTAAAATCCGCCATCCAATCCAGATGCGTAACCATCCTCCTTTTGTGTTTGGAATTCACCAAACCCACTACCTTAACCTTTCTAGCAGGCAAATGAACTGAATAAACAAATTCTCACAGCCAATCCACACTCAGTAAAAGACCTTGGAATACTAATATCAAATGACCTAAGTGCTAAAGTCCACTGCAACAATATCGCCAAAAAGGCTTCCAGAGTTGTTAACCTGATCCTACGTAACTTCTGCTCCAGCAATCTCACACTACTGACAAGAGCCTACAAAACTTACACCAGACCCATTCTCGAATACAGCTCATCTGTCTGGAACCCATACCACATCTCGGACATCAATACCCTCGAAAACGTCCAAAGATATTTCACCAGAAGAGCCCTTCACTCCTCCACTCGAAACAGAATACCCTACGAAAATAGACTAACTATCCTGGGTCTAGAAAGTTTAGAACTACGGCGCCTAAAACACAATTTAAGTATTGCCCACAAGATCATATGCTGCAACGTCCTTCCGGTCAATGATTACTTCAGCTTCAACCGCAACAACACAAGAGCACGCAACAGATTCAAACTTAATATTAATCGCTCTAAACTTGACTGTAAAAACATGGCTTTAACAATCGAGTTGTCGAAGCGTGGAACTCATTACCGGATTCAATAGTGTCAACCCCCAACCCCCAACATTTCTCCCTTATACTATCCACGATTGACCTCTCCAAGTTCCTACGAGGCCAGTAAGGGGCGTACATAAGTACACTGGTGTGCCTAACATCCCCTGTCCAATTGTCTTTCCTTTATCTCATATATATTTTCTTACTCTCATATATTTTCTCTTCTTTTTTACATACTATCTTTATATATATTACTCAATGTCTATTCTCTTCCATATGTATTGTGTATTGGACAAAGAATAAATAAAATAAAATGGATACACATGTAGACATTTACTTTTCCAGGATAACATTTTCTTGTTATTCATCTACAAACCATTAGTACACAGAGAACCTCAAGTGTTTTTTTTTAAGATACCGAGTGTTCCATTAGATAGGCCTGTGCCCATGATGGTAACAATGTAAATTTATCTTTGCATATCCAGTTTATCTTTCCCACAACTCTGTGCATATTCCAGTTCAAAGGACACTTTTTTAAATACTAGGATCAAAAGATTTCTCGCCCGCTTGCCTTCTACTTGCAGTTGTTTAGAAAACAAAGGAACGTTCAGTACCAAAAAGCACCTTCCTACTTTTGTGACTTTAGCTAGCTCTTTAGTTGTTCCTTCTCAGCTGCATATATATTTTTGTGCAATTTCCTCCAGATGCTATTTCCCCCAACATGTTTGATAGCAATATCTTGTTTAATGGCCATCAACCTTGGCTATTACAGCAGAAAGTTTCAAATTCAGTGCGATTCAAATCTTCAGGCAGAACAAAACAATCCCCTGGCTCAAGACAGGCAGGCAAGAATGCAATCTCTTCCTCATGGCCATCACATGAATGCGATTGAAGTGCATTATGGTAATGATTAAGCTGCTTTGCCGTTGCTTGAATGCCAGCTTGTGTATGTGTCAAGGGGAAAAACATAAGGCCAGGTCTTTTCCGTGCCAAGAAATGGAGCAAGGAGAAACAATGTCATGTTCAATCCAAACTGCAGCAGGACAAGAATGATTAAGGGACAGTTAACAAGAATCAGTTGCAGACAAGCAGCCGGAGCTGTAACACCTCCAAGAAGCTGTATATAGCACACACTTAGTAAATGGAAAGTTGCTGTAGCACCTATCAGAGGACTATAATTCCAAAACAGGCTAGAGATAGCAATAGAAAATTTCATTGACCAATAAACAATTTGTTTCTCACGCCATATACAGTGGTACCTCTACTTAAGAACGCCTCTACTTAAGAACTTTTCTAGATAAGAACCGGGTGTGCAAGATTTTTTTGCCTCTTCTTAAAAACCATTTTCTACTTAAAAACCGGAACCCAGGAAAATTTCCCAGGAAATTTCAGAGCGGTACAAAGGCCCGGCCAGTTTCCTGCCATTCCCCCTTTAATCCCGGCCATGTGGGCTGCCAGAGGAGCCTTTTCGTGGTGCTTAAGGAGGCTTTGGCAGTCCAGAGCGAACGAAGCATTTTCCTTTCTCTGGGTGTTTGGACAAGGAATAAACCTCTGCCAACGCCCAGAGAAAATAAACACTCCCTTCGCTCTGGGCAGCTGAGGAGTCACCACAGCAAAGGAAAGGCGCCGGCTACAAAGCAAGCGAGCGAGAGGGGAGCCCTTCCGCATGGGAAGGAAGAGGCAGCACGTGGCAGCAGCAGCAGCAGCCAGTGTATGGGAGGCAGTGTATGGGTGTATTGAAGGCGTGTGCTCCTCCTCACCGCCTCAGAGTCCCTCTTCTGCCTCATACATCCCAGCGACTGGTCAGGGCCCACAGAGTTGGCCTTTTCCAAGTCCTGTCAGCCAGATAATGTCGTCTGGTGGGGCCTAGGGGAAGGGCCTTCTCTGTGGCTACCCTGGCCCTTTGGAATGAGCCCCCACCCTAAGATTCGTACTGCCCCCACTCTCTTTGCCTTCCACAAAGCTTTGAAGACCCACCTCTGCCGGCAGGTCTGGGGCCATTGAAGCTTTGACATCTTACCCTGTCCAATGAATGAAAGAGGGATGTATGATGTGTGAATGTGTTTATTTAGTTTTAATTGTGGGTTTTTTAGTATAGTTTTATTTAAGATTTCTAACATGTTGTAAGCCGCCCTGAGTCTCAGGAGAAAGGCGGCATATAAATTAAAAAAACAAACAAATACCAGACAAACTGCATCAAGGTGTATAAGTAAATTTCCTTGAATCCTGTTTGTTAATTTAAATTTTGTCTCTGTTACAATTTTAACTTATAACACAAAGTTAAAGTGTTTTCACACAAGAAATGTATGAGCTGTGCTACTATATCTTATTTACTTTGGGGTCTATGAAGCACTTCTATTTACATTTGAAAAAGGCAAATAGTACGCTCCTATTTCAGCTCCAGTCGGTTCCAGCATTGTCAAGAATTGTGAAGTTATGAACAAACTTTTGTTTCATTCTAATTACGATGTTCAGTTAAAATGTATTAGAAATTCCAAACGGAAGGTAAACTGAAATCTTCAAGTCCACTATAAATATGACTAGTTATTACTTGGTCCAAGTTTTGCATAATCATTTTTTGTTTATTTTGAAAACGCAATGGTTTTAAGCAGGACAAACAATGGAAGAAAGGCCTACCTTATTGTTACAATGAACACCATCTTGTGAGGTCCTCAAAATTTCAATTGTGGGGAAAACACATTAATTTGTTTTTACAGAAGCCTGGGGAGATTTCGCTTCATATTTGCAAGAATGTCTCTCTGCAGCTATGCAATATAAAGATTTTAAAAACAAAATCAGAAGCTACAGTTCTCATATTTATCATATAAATATATATTCCTGAATTTTAAAGGTCTAAAATGAGATCTCTTTTTATTGCAAATATGTACAGCAGTTTTCTATTGCTTCTGAAAAGATGGACCGAGTTGATTAATGATGAAACTTACTATTTTTATTTAAAAAAACTGGACTTTATGGACTTTTTGTTGCTAACAGATAAAATGAACTGAAGGTTTCTGGATTTACTGATTAATAAGAGCAGAATATAAGGGAACTATGTTATGTAATTTTGAAGGGTAGAAATTAAATATGTTTATAACTGCTGTGAAGATCAGAGGTTGCTTGCTTGATCTATCTTTCTTTTGCTTTTTTCTATTTATTTTATTGCTTTTTTTCTCTTTTCATTAACCTTGTTTTAAAAAACTTCATTAAAATATAAGAAAGTTTAGAGTTAGGGTTACATACATAACGGTGTCACCAGCCATATACTGTAGTGAGCAAAAAAAACCCAGAAACTTTGCTTTATATTGAATCCACAAACAATGCCACTAGAAATTATTTTTCAAATAGAATATTTTCCATGAAAACTGGATGCTGTGATATGCTTAGGTATTGCACAATAACAATGCTACATACAACTACAAAAAAGAGAAGTGTAGAAAGGGGTTTTCATATCTACAAATTTCCACAAGAAGGCTTGTTTAAATCATGCAGTCAAATCTTTTTTCCCCTAACTGCAGCTGATGAGATAAAATACACTATCTGAAACAACTTGACACTAGGAAGATTCTTTATAGGGTCACAACCGAACAGAACCACTGGAAAGTCAGCTGCTTTATCTCCCAAGTATAAAGCTTAAAAGAACAGTGTGACCTGGCTATCACTTTCTGCAAGAGAATTGGCTTTAGATATTTTAGGGGCATGCCATTACTTACATGTACCAAAATAAGGAACAATGCTATGTGATAAGATTGGTCAAGGGCAGAAGGGGCTGAATGTCAGATGAGGACAGCTATCAGGCTTAAAATAGGAACATGTTTATTGCAACTTGTACTTAGAAAAAGTCTCTGAAGAAGACAATAGAGAAAAGAAGAAAATGACCAACTGAAAGTGAATGGACTGTTGTAGTGGCAATAAATGTACTGCTCTAAGACCTAAAAGACCAGATTAAGGACAGATCATGATAGAGAAAATTTGCTTATGTGGTTACAAAGAGTTGACAACTTGATGGCACACCATCTGTTTAAGAAGAATTGAGAAACACCAAATTGTATGAGAGCCTGTTTCAAACTAAGCTTTCTTCCTAGTGGTGTTATGCATACAGTACAGTATATCCATAGAATTAATTTGACAACTACTGTATTTTTCAGAGCATAAAATGCACCTTAGTTTGGGGGAGGAAAATAGGGAGGGGGAAATCTACCTACCAGACATTCATCTGGCTAGGGTCCTTAGTCTGTTCAGTTTCAGCACATTATTTTATCCCCTGGTTAGGGCTGAAAAAGCCTTCTTCAGAGGGAGTAGGAATGGAAACAAGCCTGCAAAGACTTAGGGCTGGAAAAATCCTTTGGAGGCAATAGGAAGCCAGGAAGATTGTTAGCACCTAGTTAGGGCTGGTGGGGAAAAAAGCTTTGAAAAAGTTACATTCTGGACATAAGATCCACCCAAATTTTTAGCCTCTTTTAGGGAGGAAAAAGATGTGTCTTATACTCTGAAATCAAATACGGTATATGAAAAATGTTTGCCAATGCTTTGATTTCCCAGCCTATAGTCTCTTTCCAAGTGCTAGCCAGCTGTAATGCTTTATGGTTTCTTAGACAAGGTCAGTCAGATGCTGTCCTCTATTGAGATAATTTGTCCTAACTGGAATTTTGTGATTATGTAGCTATGCGATGATGATGGAATTTATTTTTCTGGCAACCATAATTTTAATCAACCATGCTGCAAAACCACTATAGAGGAAGTGAGTTAAATTAAGTAGCACTGTTTTCTTTCTATTCCCAACAGACTATTCTCGGTCTTCAAAACAATCTAAGAACCACATTTGTAAGTAAAAAGGGGGGAAGGGAAGAGGTAACAGAACACGTTTATGTACTACAACACTAAGCAGTAAATCTGCTTAACAGCGGGCAGTCTTTTCTTTAAGCTCCAGCCAAAGAAAGAGATACATGGCTGCTTCGTTAGTACAGAATGGTTCCTGACACCATCCCTATTCAACAAAGTGTGCAGAATTGTTTAAACAAGTCAGTAATAGCATTTGTTGAGCCTAATGCTATACAATCTTAAAATGGTGCATCTATATGCCTTCTTTTTAAAAAATAAAATGATGTGAGGCAGAACTTTCCATCCACCCAGTTATCCTCCCGCTGCATGAAATGAGATTATATGGATTCTTTCCAGCCTGGGTTGAGCCTGGGCGTGGATGAGATAATGCATTAACCACCCTGGTGGATGACTAGCAGCAGGATTTACACAAGGGAATATGCCATTTTTGGCCCACGTTCCTGTCTCAGTGGAGGTCAATACCATTTATTCTACTCATGGTATCTTTTAAGGATTGTAGCTCTGTGTTGCAATTTCACTCTTTTCTGAGTGGACATTCCCTGTTGGCGGAAGAGAAATCTAATGTAGCATGCCTTAAGGCTTAGGCCCTCTACCACATTCTTTTAAAATGTACCGAGGAACTTAAAGTACTTAGTAAGGATAATTGCACATTACAGGCAGTTGAAATGGCACAGGTCTTGACCCTGCGCCTGGAGTTTGTGTGACAGCAGAGGACAGAAATGACAGGATGATTCCCAGCAAGAGAGGAAGATACTGTTCAAAAGCTTTGGATATCCAAGTTGTTCTCAATAGGATTCCCTTGCAATTAGGTTCTGCCAGATCTTAGGTGGAAGCTGTGATCAGGAGGGCCTTTCCCACCTTCAACTAGCACTCCAGTTTTGCTAGACCAAGATATTCTAGCAACCGCAATTGATAGTTCACTCACATATAGATGACTGCAATTTGCTCTATGTGGGCTGTATTTGAAGACAATTTAAGGGAGACTATGATGGTTGCTGTCCTTGGCTGTCACTATATTATTTGACTGGCTTTTCTTTTTTACGGATTAGTTTTGCCAGCCACTTAGTCACTATTTGAAAGATGAACAGCCGCAGAAAATGATTGGGGAGATAGAAAGCTACAGCAGGTACCAAAAGTAGCTGACTGCTTAATGACCAGTCAGAATCAATATGGTAGAATAACATTGATATGGTACAAAACACAAGGCTTGATAGTAGATTTCTGGCTCCATTTCAGGCTTAATTTCTCTCCTACAAGCTCTTTAGGATTTGAGTGTATGCTACTATTGGGACTGTCCTCTTCCAGTGTATCTGTCTACTCACTTTGCATTAGCCAAAAGTAGAGCAAATCCCCCAACCCCAAGATATTAAGGACAACCCAAATCTCGGTTGTAGCCCCCTTCATCTGGAATAGCTTCCTACCATCTAAAGTTAACATATTCCCATCTCTGCTAAAAGTCCAGAAAGCTGTGAAGTGTTTTTTTCAAAATGCCATTCAAATAGCCCATGTTATTTTACTGGAGACAACTGGTTAGGTTTAGAAATATTTTAGCAGCATACAGCTGTATATTTTAAGTAAAATATTTACATATGTATGCAATCAATAGTCAATAAATCAATCCTGGTTTTTAACATTTTAGGGAAGAATGGATCAGGAATGATAGCTTCAAGAATAGCCTAAGATGAAAATCAAGTCAGCAGTTTCTATGATATTTGCTTGAAAATGCATTTGTGCCGACAGGCCACTGGAATTTTACATCTACCCTGGCCTATGAGTGAAGAATGATAGGATGAATGTGGATGATTGGTTTTTAAATATATAGGGGTTTTAGAATACAACTTAAGTTAGATTTCTATGTGCTTTTACTATTGAGATTTTTAAAAGTATTTTTAATATTAGATTTCATGTTCTTTTATTTGTTTGCTGTGAGCTGCCGAGTCCCAGAAGGGTGGCATAGAAATCTGATAGACAGACAGACGGACGGACAGACAGACAGAGGAAGGTAGATTTGCTTTGAAACCTAATAATTCATGTCCCATTGGTAAAAAGAAATCCTTGATGCAAGCTTTAAGTTGGAATTCATCTTTTTTAATGGAACTTAAAAGCACAAACATTTTATTCAGGATGTATTTTCTATTTTCAGCTCTGGTTATGTTAGTTGCAGAATGCTGTTTTGTACCATTATTCTGTAGACAAATGAAATAACATAGACTAGTCCCTTGGCTTCACCACTGTAACAATTGTGTGAGAAGAAGAGAAAATGCTACAATCCATTTTACAGTAAGGATTTGGTGTTGGTGGGAAAATAATAAGAGTATGCGACAAGAACATTTGAAAGGGTTTAGAATAGGCAGCATTAAATCCCTTAACAATGGTTTCATTTGTGCAGTTGCAGTATCTGTGTACTAAGCATTGATGGCCTGGCCTCTCTTGTATGTTTTACTAACAGTAAATAAGATCAGTGGACTTTTCTGTTACCTTGTATATTCTGAGTTTCTCTAGGATAACAAGAATTATCTAGACAATTCCAAGGCACTGCTTTGTGGGACTCTGTCAAACATCAAGTCAGCACTTATTTAGTAAGTTGAAGAATCACTTGAGACACTGATATCTAACCACAGAATGAAGGAAATCAGCTGGGAGTACAACCTTTACCATTTCCCAAAGATTGTATTTATTTACTTCCAGTTTGCCCTATGTGCTGTTTGTGCAGCTTTTTTTGCAACTCCGGGGCTTTAGGAAACTCTCTGGAACGCTCTGGAGTGCAAAAAAACCAGCACAACAGAAATGCATTTTCCCAACTTCCAGTTTGCTGTTGGGCAATATTTTTGCCTCCGGGGCTTCAGGGAAGCTTCAGGGAAGTGTCCGGACGGCGAAACATCCTTTCCCAAGCCTGAATATCAGCTGGCCAGCACTTGCATGCACACTGGAGCTAACAAAGGGCCATGTCTCGCATGCCCTCCGATGTGGCGCCACGTGGCACCTTTGGCTCGTGTGCCATAGGTTCGCCATGGCGAATATATGATATCAGTGATTGTGAGCAACTGAACTTCCAAAATTTTGACACCAGCAATGGTAGGTTCTTGGGGTTTTCAGAAAACTTTAACATCTCTTCTCATTTGTTAATGACAGTGATGATGGTGATTAATACCACTATTGATTTTACATGGTTGTAAAAATTATTCTATTATATTTTATTAAATATATTACACCACCATTGGGTTCAAAATAATTTCCTTGTTTTACTCCCCTAAAATCTAGGTGCGTCTTATACTCCAGTGCATCTTATAGTCCAATGTAGTAATCCAGTACATTTTAAGAATATTTCACCTGCAGACAATTAAAATAAATTATTCATATTTTATACTTTTATTCACCTGTAACTATTACCAGAAAAACTCTGTTACCTGCTAAATGCTATGGTATTAAGATAATGGCAGCACATACTCTTTTATCCTACTTAAATCTTGACAACTGAATCTTTTGAGAACTTATTTAATTATTTTCTATATCGAGATTTATTATTCCTTTCAGTGATACTGAAAGTGATATACAGTAGTCCCTTGCTATACCGCGCTTCACCTACTGCGGCTTCACTTCATCGCGGGGTTTCAAGAAATATTAATGAGAAAAATCATTCGCGGATCTTCGCTGGTTTGAGGGTTTCTGAGGAAATCAGTCGGCAGATTTAAACAGCCCGCAGAACTCGATCGGCCGGTTTTTCAAAAAATATATATCTAAAATTGTAAATACTGTATTTAAATACTGTATCTAAAATAAATACTGTGTGGGAAGGGTTTATAAACACTTAAAACAATGAAAACTTACCAAACAATTACAATATAAATACTTAAATAAGTACTATCAGTCGATAAATTCCCCATCGCGGATTTCACCTATCACGGTCGGGTCTGGAACATAACACCAGCGATAGGTGAGGTCTTACTGTATTTAAAGTGATACATTTAAAACAAAAAGAATTTCAGCCTGCTGCCTGAAATACAATATCATCTACTGTATTATATCTAAACCCCTGCCCCCATCAAATTTAATGTGTTTCCAGGATGGCTATAATAATTTTTTAATTCACCAAGTAAAATAAAGTCCGGAGACCAAGTATATCATCAAGGCTATTTACAAGAATATGGGTCAAACTAGAAGTTTTTCAATGTTAGTTTATTGCAAACTGAATCAGTTATGCATTCTTGACACGTCGACGAGTTTAATTAAACATGAGACACAAGGTTTTGTAATGTCACATTTTAACAGAGGACAATAACATATATATGAAAATATTCTATTGAATTTACAAACTTAGAAATATGAAAACAGCCTGATAGGCTTCTTTTGCATTTCATTTTGGATATTTAAAAAATCCTAATAAACTCAGCAGCCAAGACAACAAAATATTTCACAGTGTATTTTTAATACTGTCAAGGGACTTACACAAACTTTGTTCATTAAAGGCAACTTTACTTGTCAGATTCTTCATATTTTGGGAGATGGACAGAAAATATGAAATCCATTTTGTTCCACTTTATTTACATAAACTTTTACCTTTGGAGAAGTTAATGGTTAATTCCATGCAGACTGTTGCATGAAGCAGATTTGAATTTCGGCAAATAGGAGGCATAACAAAGCAAGTGTCTCATGGAAAAGTAATTTATTTTTAATTTGGTTTATACAAAATAAATGTGCATTACTCATGAAGAAACATTAGGGATCAAACTTGTTAAATCATATTTCAATCTACTAATTTCAGTTAGTGAAAAGGGAGTAGAGTATCATGTTATGATTAGTACTTATGGTGTTTTTTATGGGGAGTGAAAATTTCTTAAGAGATAGTATTACTCATTATTTATTTCCAGAACTACCAAGAACTACCCTGCATACGCCTTGTGCATTTTATGGCTGTTGTTGCTTTACACTCTAGCTAGCTTCAATACAGTTGAGTAACTCTATCACATATCATCTTACATACTAGAAGGATATTTCTAGATCTCATAGGTACTGCATTTACATCATCTTGTTCTAATGTAAGAACATATGGGAATGTGATAAAATGCCTGTTTTGGGGATTCTTAAATGAACATCACTGGCCACACATTCTGCGAAGAGAATTGGAAATATATTAGTTTGCACAGCCACATGAACATAATATTGTCCATAACCTGGAATTTCTACATTCTTGGAATATTGCTAAATCAATATATACAAATGTATACGAAATAATGCTTTGTGTAATGTTATTCAAAGCCAATACCTGAAAAATTGAATAGAACCTGCATTCACTTTAAAAGCTTTTGAAGAGCAACCTCCAAATGAGAGGTCAGACACCATTGTATGATTAGCTATTTGTCTCTCTGTATTAAAACATCTTAAGGAATAATAAAACTACAGTAATTGCAGTTTGATTTATATCGGATTATATTCAAGTTTTTAAAACAAATATGCTATAAATCATACAATTGAATCTTAAATTGAATAAGCATGCAATATATTATTAATTACTAGTGACATTATTAATTACTAGTATTTCTATGCACTACCTTGTCCTGGCAGTTTAATCCCTATTTTTCTTGTCATGCTTTAGAACAATAGAACACAGATTTTGCTAGTTTTTGTCCACTGTCTAAGGAGTAACAAATGAAATTCAGTAGTGTAGGACAATCAAGAGCATATCATACTATTACATGTATAATTCAGAAATGAAATTTTACTTGTCATATATTCCCCATTAGACTACTGAAATATTAAATATTTTGCCTTGTTAAAAGTAGGATTCTAGCAGCGTACTGTTTTTCACTCCAGTAGTGACATCAAACACTACATTCACTGGAACAAGCACCAGTTTGCAAGTGAAAGGATCAAAAATCAGCTTTCAGGAAATAAAGTAATTATTTATATTATGACATTTATAGAATAATATTTTACCTGGCAAATAGATCATTTAAACCAATCATCTCCCAGACTTGCTCCCATATATTTTTAATTACTATATGCATAACTGAACCAGTCACATTTAATGAGTGAATTATGCAAACATAGTTTACATAATCTAAACTTTTGATTGTTTTTCTGCAGGTCTGGCTTGTGACCAGAAAGCTATTTTCCACCTGTCCTTGAAGTGTGATATTTTTCAATACAAGAAACACAAGTTTCTACTTTGTACAAAGTTTAAAAAACCCACAGTTGAGCAGCTATATATCATATTAAAATATAATCCACTCAAAGTAAGTCAACATGAAAAGCATGAAAGACTGAATATTTTATCTATCCTGATTAAAGATTAATAAAATGTTCTGTTCTAGCATTATAGCTATATTAAGACAATATTTTCTTGGTACTTATACTATAGAAAATAAGGAGAAATATTGCCCCATCCCACCAAGAATAGTAACCAATCAACCGAGAAGTATTTTTTTAAAAAGCTACAGCATAAAATAAAAAAAAACATATCCCTTTGGAAGTAGCATAATTGATAAGTGAAAGTTAGATATCAGTATTCATGGCAATAGTGCAAATTTATCATTAACTAAATGCAAGCAATATTGATTTCAATGAAGCTTACTTCTAAGTAAGCATGTTTGGCAATATTCCTAGAATTTCTTAAGCTTCAGCAGTTAATGAAAATACTGTATCTTTAGCTTTGTTCAATAATTGCATGTGCTGTCCTCTTACACTGATCCCAGTTTCAATTCAGGATAATGGTACTTTTTCAAAGCATATAAAAAACCAAAAAGTAATGGTAATTAAAAAGCAATTTCCTCTCCAGAGAAAGTCAAGTGAAGACGGTATGAAAATGTTCACATATTTTATTCAAAGAAGCCCAATAAGTTGGGTAAAGTTTTAGAACTTATTAGAAATGCAAGCAAATTTAGCTTGAATCTGGTAACCAGAAACATTAGATATGATACAGTGTTGTGTTTTTTTAAAGGATCCACCAGCCTTTTTAAAATTTGTTTATGCAAGAAATTTGTACACCTATCTTTGAGACTGGCAATAAGGAGCATAGGAAATGGTTTTTGCTTACCACTCAACTTTGATCCCTACTAATAAAGCAAGTCCGGTATCTTTTATGAATATTGCCTAGGGAGACAAAATAAAAAACCCATAACAAAATACAGAACAGTGTTAAGGCTTTGCTAAGATAGCCTAGACATGGAAGCTCCAAGGCACATATTAGTACATTCACATTGCTGATAAGAAAGAAGCGGAGTATACATTCCCACCTACCCCCAAAAAAACCCTACTAAAATGCTAGCACTGCCCCACTGACCTGTTACTTTGTCAGGTGTTGATAAAAATACTACTGCAGTATCAGGTTTTCTATTTTTAAAAAAGCCTGATTTATATCATTTTCCACCACTGTTCATTAAGACCAGCAGTTCCCTCGAATATGTCAGTATTTTTTTAATTGTTACAAAACCTTCAGGATTTATGAGTCTCTCACACACGACTGTCTTCTTTTATACCACCTTCTGTGGTTTTTGGAGGTAGATTAATCCCTTTGTTGGACTCCTTTTGTTTTTCATCAATATTGGTTTCTTCTTCTTTTCCTTCAGCAATTTTCTTATCTGCCGCCTTCTGCTCTTTTGCCACTAGCCGGTAATTGATGCCCATCCCAATAAAGAGGAAGGTCCCAGCGAAAATAAGGATGATGCCACATGCCCAATAAGTGTATTTGTAGTCACCATATATATCATTAAGTTTACCTAAAAGGCAAAAGTGGATGAGGGAGGAAAATAAGTTATAAGGCTATTTTGTAATAGTTGATTGATAATAAATGACTTCAGCCAAACACAGAAAGGTTTTTGTGTTACCTTTCATATTCTCTGAAAAATGGCTAGAAAATCATAAATTCTGCCAGGATATGTAAACTTATGAGCACAACTATATAATATGTGACTGCAACTATTCATTCATTCATTCATTCATTCATTCATTCATTCTATTTTTATGCTGCCCTTCTCCTTAGACTCAGGGAGGCTTATAACATGTTAGTAATAGCACTTTTTAACAAAGCCAGCATATTGCCCCCACAATCCGGGTCCTCATTTTACCCACCTCGGAAGGCTGGAAGGCTGAGTCAACCTTGAGCCAGTGATGAGAATTGAACCTCTGACATACAGATTTACAGTCAGCTTCAGTAGCCTGCAGTACAGCACTCTATCTGCTGCGCCACCCCGGCTCCTTATCTATCTTAACTATCCTAACATCCAGAGGCTTATAACTCAAGAGTTTAAGAAATCCTAGTCTGAATGAATAAATTTATAAATCACTGATAAATGATGGCACTAGCAACTACATCAAATACATATGGATAAAACTTCAGGAAAATCTATACCACCTATATGCTTAAATCACAGGCCGCAAAACATAGAAGCCCCAGCTCTAACGCTGCCCCCCCCACACACTCTTCTTACTACTCTTTTCTTACCCTATTTTTCTATTCGTCCTCCTCTTGTATTTCCTTCCCTTCTTTCTCAATCCCTTTCCCTTTCTTTCCCTCTCCTTCCCCAATCACACATGCTATATAAGTAAACTATAATTGCTAGAATGTACATTATATATATTCCCTTTATTTTTCTGTACCCTGTTTTTAATGTATATAACCAATAAATATATTTTAAATATTAAAAAAAATTAAAATCCTAGTCTAAAGTATGATTATAAGCTGAATCCTTGTGGTTTTATCTATGGCAACATAAATTATTTTTCTCCTACTTAGGTCAGATTCATAGGTCATCAAAATGCCAATACAGTCTCTTTCCTCCCCATCCCAAGGGTTAAATACATATTTTACCTAAAAGAGGTGGTCCCAAAAGAACTGGGCAACATTCCACGATAGTCACCAAACCAACGGCACTGGAGAATCGCTGAGCCCCAACTAAGTCCATCAGTGTTTCAAACAAGACAGAGCTCATCCAGCCAAAAGCAAATCCAAAAAATCCAGCGTATATACAAAAGCCAATATAGGTAGTAAATACAGGAGCCAAAAGATGGCATGCTCCATTGCAGATGATAGACACAGAAAAAAAATATTGGATTCTAGGTCTAATCCACTTGGTGTTTGCCACCAAACCCATGGATGGTCTGGCAAACATGTCTACAAAAGCCAGAATAGATAACAGGAAAGCTGAAGCTTCATTAGAGAAATGCTTGCTCTTTCCATAGTTGCTGAGAAACACTAATGGTGTGAATAGTCCAAAAAACATGCACACATTGCCAAACAGGTAAATCAAGAAGCCACGATGTGTGAAAAGTGAGAAATCCAAAAACTTGTTAATTGTTTGGAAGGCTGTGGTCTTTTGCTTTTTATTTTTGCCAGCAATAAGATCTGTATTAACATCTCCTTCTTTTCTTGTCACTTTGCCAATCTCCTGCAATGCTTCCTTGTCAATTTCTTTTTTCGCTTGATCAGGCTTAGGTCCTATTGGTCTCATCAATGACCCAGCCACGCAGCAGTTGAACAAAAGGCCTCCAAGAATTAAGAAGCTCCCTCTCCATCCAAAAACACCGTAGAAATATTGGTTCATAGGTGCAAGCGTACACAGGAATACAGGGCTACCAGCCATGGCTAATCCATTAGCCAAAGGACGCTTCTTATAGAAATACTTGCCAATCATGGTCAAAGCTGGGTTTAAATTAAATGCAAGACCCAGACCTGGAGATAAAAATATAGTTATATTAAAATTATTAACACATACAAATGCAGCCCTTACAAATCCTGTGTTCTAAAATCAGTTTATATTCTTGTAGATACTGTGGCATGCACACTATATACATTATATTAAGTTATTAAATGATAGAAAGTAATACAACTCCCTTAAAACATTCAAAAGACTTTGGAATAAAGAATGCAAAACACACACGCTAAATATTTCGTGATATTTCAATGGCATCTGAAATACTTATAAAAACAAGTTCAAAGCCAGAAAGCCAGAAATAAATCGATGCAGGTAGTCCTTGACTTACAACAAGTGATATTAATAGACTCAGGAGAATGGATTTATTTAGTGATGTAATTTGCTTAGTGGCCACAGTGCCTCACTTTATGACCATCATAAAAACAGTTATAAAATAGAGTTATATGCTTATAAGCTCAAGAGTTTTTGATCCTGGAAAGAAGTACAGTGGTACCTCGAGATACGAGTTTAATTCGTTCCGGACCTGGGCTCTTAAGTCGAGCAGCTCTTATCTCGAACGACTTTTCCCCATAGGAATTAATGTAAATAATTTTAATTGGTTCCAGCCCTCAAAAAACTCACAAAGTTAGTCTAAATTATGCAGAAAGACATGTTTTTAATGAAGAAATGTACATGTACATATAAATGAATAATGAAGTTTCTTTCACTTAACTTGTAAACTTTCTTAAACTTTTAAATTTACATATGTTCAACTTCTCTGCCACCCAATCCTGTAGGACAGAGGTCCCCAACCCTTTTTGCACCAGGGACCGGCTTTAAGCGATCAAGAGAGGAATGGGTGAATGAATGGACGGAGGGTGGGAAGGAAGGAAGGAAAGAGGGAAGGGACAGGAACAGAGGAAGGAAGCAAGGAAACTTATGAAAGGGGAGAGTAAGAGAGGAATGAGTGAAGGGAGGGAGGGAGGGAAGAAGGTGGGAAGGAGAAAGAAAAGAAGAAATAGAGGAAGGGAAGGTAAAAGAGAGAAAGAAAAAGAGCAAGAAAGAAAGAAAGAAAGAAAGGGGGAAGGGACAGGAACAGAGGAAGGAAGCAAGGAAACTTATGAAAGGGGAGAGTAAGAGAGGAATGAGTGAAAGGAGGGAGGGAGGGAAGAAGGTGGGAAGGAGAAAGAAAAGAAGAAATAGAGGAAGGGAAGGTAAAAGAGAGAAAGAAAAAGAGCAAGAAAGAAAGAAAGAAAGAAAGAAAGGGGGAAGGGACAGGAACAGAGGAAGAAAGCAAGGAAACTTATGAAAGGGGAGAGTAAGAGAGGAATGAGTGAAAGGAGGGAGGGAGGGAAGAAGGTGGGAAGGAGAAAGAAAAGAAGAAATAGAGGAAGGGAAGGTAAAAGAGAGAAAGAAAAAGAGCAAGAAAGAAAGCTGCAAGCACTCCCCCGAGCCCCCCAGGCCGGCTGCAACCTTTTAAAACACGCGCGCCGCTTAGCAGCTGTCTCCTGAAGCCGAACGCGGAAGTTAGCGTTTGGCTTCAGGAGACAGCTCCTTGGCGCTTGTATCTCGAATTTGGGCTTGTAAGTAGAACAAAAATATCTCTCCCCTCCCAGCTCTTATCTCGAGTTGCTCTTAAGTAGAGCAGCTCTTATGTCGGGGTTCCACTGTACAGTGATACCTTGTCTTACGAACATAATTGGTTCCGGGACAAGGTTCGTAAGGTGAAAAGTTCATAAGACGAAACAATGGAAAAGCAATTAATGTGTGCAAGCCCAAAATTCACCCCTTTTGCCAGCCAAAGCGCCCGTTTTTGCGCTGCTGGGATTCCCCTGAGGCTCCCCTCCATGGAAAACCCCACCTCCGGACTTCCGTGTTTTTGCGATGCTGCAGGGGAATCCCAGTAGGGGAATTTTAGCATCACAAAAACGGGCGCTTCGCTGGCAACGGAAGTCCTGAGGTGGACTTTCTCAGTGAGGGAAGCTTCAGTGAAATTGTAGCATTGCAAAAACACCGACATCCTTGAAACCCCACTTCCGGACTTCAGTGTTTTTGCGACGCTGCGATTTTGCTGAGGCTTCCCTCGCTGGGAAACCCCACCTCCGGACTTCTGTTGCCAGTGAAGTGCCTGTTTTTGCGATGCTGGGAATCCCCTGCTGGGATTCCCCTGCAGCATCGCAAAAACATGGAAGTCCGGAGGTGGGGTTTCCCATAGAGGGGAGCCTCAGGGGAATCATAGCAGTGCAAAAACGGGCACTTCGCTGGCAACGGAAGGTCCAGAGGTGGGGTTTCCCAATGAGGGGAGCCTTCGCCTGGCAATGGAAATCCGGAGGCGGGGCATCCTAGTGGTAGCGGTGGGTTCGTAAGGTGAAAATAGTTCGGAAGAAGAGGCAAAAAAATCTTAAATCCCGGGTTCGTATCTCAAAAAGTTTGTATAACGAGGGGTTCGTAAGACGAGGTATCACTGTATTAGCCTTTACTTAACATTTCAGATTAGTGAAGAATTACATTCCTGCTCTCTAAAAAACCTTATCTACATTTATATCTCAGAAAAGTATACAGTTACATATATTTACATTTTATAGACAGATTCACTTACCACCCACAACACCAATAGAGAAGTACAACTCTTCCACAGTATTACAGAAAGAGGCACCAATCAGACCACTGCCAGCCAGTAAGCCCCCAGCAATCACGACTGGACGGCTGCCATATTTGTTCACCAGAATGCTGCTGATTGGGCCTAGAAGAAATAATTATTTAGGCAATAGGGCACATCAATGCATTTCTCAATCTTTAGCGTAATATGTAAAAGGTAAAACAAGACATCTGAAGACTATGAACACTATAGTTTATAAGAAACAGAGAGCAAATTGCAAATTTAGGTATTTCCATTTAAAGCCCCTAAAAGCCCCTAAAAGCTCCTAAGATTATATCATAGCTTGTCTTCTGGTTAATCCAAATTTAAAAGTGGATGGTTTGACCTAAAGAGAAATAATAATACATTTGAAAAGGTATGGGTGTAGCGTGGGAGCGGGTTGCAAATGATTCTGATTTCCTTATATTTGAATATTTTGGTAAAACATTTGTATCTTTGTTAACTCTCTTAGAAGAGGTACCATACTTTTTGGAGTATAAGATGCACCTTAGTTTTGGGGTAGGAAAATGGGGGGGGGGGTCTGTCTATTAGGTATTCATCTGGCTAGCATCCTTACACTGATCAGCTTTCAGCACATTATTTTATCTCCTGGTTAGGGCTTAAAAAAACCTTATTGGAGAGATTAACAATGAAAGAGCCAGCAAGCTGGGAAGACCATTTAGCACCTCATTAGGACTGGAAAGAAGCTTATTTGGAGCAAGTAGAGTAATGAAAAAAAGCCTGCAAAGACTTAGGGCTGAAAGACATTATTCGGAGAGAGAATAACAATGAAAAAGCCTGCAAGGTAAGAACTGGGAAGATCGTTAGCACCTCATTAAGATTGGGGAAAAAGCTTTGAAAAAGCTACATTCAGAGTATAAGATACATCCTGTCAGTGCCATGTACTGTATTAGTTGAGTTTTCAATATATGGAGATAAAATAGCATTGTATGTTAGGAGAAAATAGTAGTAAGAACTAGGTAGCAATTATGAGCCAGGCTGCAATTTAGCCATATAAGGGAGACATGTGCTGCTCTCTGTTACATTCTGTGGTTACATTCTGTTGTGTTGAGCTTTGTTGCATTGCGTCTGTTCTGCTGCCTTATCTTGTAATGTTGATTACTAGTGCATATATGCTGGTTAGTATTAAATAAGAGCCGTGTGAAGAATATGTTATACTGCTGTGCACCAAGTTATAAAGATAAATAAGAGCTACGTGCAATATACTGTGTAGAAAATACTATACTCTATATACTGTTGTAAAGGTATTTGCTGTAAAATAAGAGAATATATGTAATAGTATATGTACCCGCTGTGTGCAAATGAGAGAATATATGTAATACTACATGTACCTATTGTGTGCAAATAAGAGATGTATTATGGACTGTATTATAATTACTGTGTAATATTATGGAGATATTGTATATCTTGTAAATAATACCTTTACATATATTGGTCTGTATTATTGACTGAACAACCACCACTGTCACATGTACTCTTGTTCAAATACAGTATTTCTATCATTAGGTCTAGGTCCAGTGTGGAATGCTGACATATGCAAAATTTTCAGCCACTTTTAGGGAGGAAAAAGGTGCATTTTATACTCCAAAAAATACAGTAATTACAACCGATGGGTAAAATAAAAAAAAGAACATTCCAAACTATATTCTAGTTTAACCTAAGCTATGTTTTATCAGTTGCACAATGAATATGCACTACTGTGTTAATATAACAATACTTAAGGACCAAGGTTGGGGATGGAAGGAGAACCAGTTGAAAATATGCAAGCAAAAAAAACACAATCAAAATCTTTGATCATTTAACTTTTAAATTTCTCCTGGTTTGTTAACATTTAAAATTAAATTTTGCAAATCTATCTATAAAAGTATATGATTGTTTCTGTTTACAAATTATTTCTTAATGTATTGTGAATATTCCTGCTTTGCCATAATTTGTTTAGCACACCCATCTTATTAGGACTGAGGAGCTTTGGTAGGTCTCACTTAGCTGGACTATGCAGTCTCATCTGGAATACTAACTGTCACGGAAACACAGCACAACTGGTAAAGGGAGCTGCTTCTCTTCTGCAGTACAATGCATGTTTGTAGGGAGCCCAGGGATTGACCAATACATGAGAAAAAGTACACAACTTAGCTCTGAGAGAGATATTGTATTTGTTTACCAGGACATCACATATGGAAGGCAGATGTTTGTAATTTGGAACTAGAGACAGGACAGATATAACTTCCAATTGAACAGATGTTACATCTGTACAACCACCAACAATAAAGGGTAATGGCTGACTGTTTAACAACTAGATTGTTTAAGCATATTGCTAAGATCAGATATGGTTGCTAAAGTGTTTAACAATGGCAGTATTTATTTATTAACAAAGGTATGGATAGTACTCAACTTACAATTCACTTAGTGATCAAAGTTACAACAGCACTGAAAAAAAGGGACTCATGGCCATTGCAGCAGCCCCATAGTCATATGATTTACATTCAGATGCTTGACAATTGACCCAGGTTTATGACGGTTGCAGTGTTCCTGGGTCATGTGACCATCTTTTGCAACCTTCTCACAAGCAAAGTCAATGGGGAAACCAGATTCATTTAACAACTGGGTTACTAATTTAATTAACTGCAGTGATTCACTTAACAAATGTGGTAAGAAAAGTTGTAAAAAGGGGCAAAACTCACTAAACAAATTTCTCACATTTTGGGCTCAATTGGGGTTGTACGTTAAGTCACATAACTCAAAATGACAATGACAAGACTGTTAGAATTCATGTGCTTGTTGCCATCATGAATGAGGAAAATATGCGGATTGCCTCAACAGTTGAATAAGAACAAAGACTGTTGTCTTCCAAAGAAAAATTTCATATGTAATGCAGCATAGTTCCATGCAAAATAAAAGCTGGCTGTTCACCATATTTCAGCAACAGTGAAGCCAAAAGTATTCAGGCCTGTTTTGAAAGAGTTATGTCTATTTAGTTTTTAAATTGCCTCAATTCCTGTAAATAAATAGGACAAAAACAATTATAAAAATAGATAAGTAAATGTAAATTTTAATGGTCCATTTCCATGTGCAAAGCATGATTGTACAGAAAGGTTTTGTACATCCTCAATTTCCTTTAGCTCCTGGCTAAAACTTTATTATTAATTTATTATTCATTCAATTTAAATCACTAAAAATAAGTAATGAAACAATGGCCCAGAGGTTCAACACACCTTGAACATTATCAAAAACACAGATTTAATTTTAGATAACTTTAATGATTCTCACATTAGTATAAAAGAGGAAAAAATTAAGAGTATATATTACCTTAAGTAGTTATAGAACACTTTTTAGCAAAAATGATACAAATATATAGATAACATATACTTCCACTCTAGTTACAAAAAGCATGTATAAATAAGCATGTGATTATTACAGACCATATTTCCTAGTACCAAAATTATTTTTAAACTGTTATTTAAACTTGTTTACTTATTTACTATGTATGCCTATTAGCAAAGCAGAGCATTTATTTTCTAGGCAAATCACCTAGAACATCATGTCAAAAAGCAAACTTTAGTCTTGCCCACCATGCAACCCATCAAGCAGTACGAGTCCTGTTGTTGTTTTTTAAGAAGCAAATTTGGAGCCACACTCCCTCGTTCTAGCACTTCTGTTCTGTTAGCCAAGGAATGGCTGATTGATATACATTTTTGAGGCCCATAATGATTTACAATTTATTAATGGTTATTGAATGGTTATTATCGGTGGTTACTGAAACGGATGTCCATGTGCCGCCTCTATGTTGGTTGAGGCAGACAGGATTCCCTTAGTACCATTTGTTGGGGGTCAAGGGAAAAGGAGGGTTTTGCCTTCTCTTTCTGCTCAAGATCCTCATGTACAATTGGTGGGCCACTGTGTGACACAGAATGCTAGACTCGATGGGCTTTGGTCTCAGCATGGCTCTTATGTTCTTATGTTAATGTGGTCCTTTCCCTCTACAGGCCTGCTGTATAGACTACAAATTAATAATAATAATAATAATAATAATAATAATAATAATAATAATAATAATAATTCCTTGGAAATGTATTATTTATATTTCCTCAAACTAAATAGATTGGCCTTTTTAGAAATACTATATAGCCATGAGGGTAAATCTATGACATGTGTGACACAGGTGGCACACAGAGCTGTATCTTCCGTGAGCCCCAGCATGCATGTGGGCGCTGGCCAGCTGATTTTTGGCTCGTGGAGGTATTTTCAGCTTCTGGAGGGCCTCCAGGTAGGCATGGAAGGCCATTTTCACCCTAACCAGGCTTCAGGGAAGCCTCTGGAGAGTGAAAACCAACCCCCACAGGCCCATCGGAAGTCAGGAAATAGGGAAAAGCAGGGAGTTCATACACATGAATGCACAGGGGGCAGAGCACATAGGGGGGCAATAAATTATGGATGTGAGGATGCATGTGTGTGTGATAGCACATGTGCATGTGCTTTTGGCATCTGGGGGAAAAAGGTTTGCCATCACTGCTATGTAGGTATATACCATATTACAGGAATATTTAAATTTACCTACAGCTGTATTAATAACATTTCCCTCCAATTAAAGCATGACGTTACAGTAGTCCCTCACCTATCGCTGGTGTTACGTTCCAGACCTAGCCGCAATAGGTGAAATCCGCGATGGGGAATTTATCGACTGATAGTACTTATTTAAGTATTTATATTGTAATTGTTTGGTAAGTTTTCATTGTTTTAAGTGTTTATAAACCCTTCCCACACAGTATTTATTTTAGATACAGTATTTCAATACAGTATTTACAATTTTAGATATATTTTTTTAAAAAAAAAAACCCTGCCGATCGAGTTCGGCAGGCTGTTTAAATCTGCCAATCGACTTCCTCAGAAACCCGCGATGAAGTGAAGCCGCAGTAGGTGAAGCGCGGTATAGCGAGGGACTACTGTATTCTTGAAACTGCACAATAAAAATGCCATTCATTTGGTTTGCAAACTTACCTCCTGCGTACATAACTGCCAACATAGTAGAAGAGATCCAGGAAACCTTGCTGCTTGATGCATCAAAGATTATTTCAATCTCCTTAAAAAATACTGTAATGGACTTGGGGAATGCATACGAAAATCCAATAGAAATAAAGGCACCAATAACCACAACCCAACCCCATCCTCCTTCAGGTGGGGTATATCCTACTGGGCCTCCAATTGCTGGTGGCATCTTGACTGAAGTAACAGGTATTTAAAGATCTACAAAGAAAAATGACAGTATTTCTTTCAGAAAATATGACAATAAGAATTAGGGAAACACTGTTAAGACCATACTGTTAAGACTACAGTGGTACCTCGAGATACGAGTTTAATTCGTTCCGGACCTGGGCTCTTAAGTCGAGCAGCTCTTATCTCGAACGACTTTTCCCCATAGGAATTAATGTAAATAATTTTAATTGGTTCCAGCCCTCAAAAAACTCACAAAGTTAGTCTAAATTATGCAGAAAGACATGTTTTTAATGAAGAAATGTACATGTACATATAAATGAATAATGAAGTTTCTTTCACTTAACTTGTAAACTTTCTTAAACTTTTAAATTTACATATGTTCAACTTCTCTGCCACCCAATCCTGTAGGACAGAGGTCCCCAACCCTTTTTGCACCAGGGACCGGCTTTAAGCGATCAAGAGAGGAATGGGTGAATGAATGGACGGAGGGTGGGAAGGAAGGAAGGAAAGAGGGAAGGGACAGGAACAGAGGAAGGAAGCAAGGAAACTTATGAAAGGGGAGAGTAAGAGAGGAATGAGTGAAGGGAGGGAGGAAGGGAAGAAGGTGGGAAGGAGAAAGAAAAGAAGAAATAGAGGAAGGGAAGGTAAAAGAGAAAGAAAAAGAGCAAGAAAGAAAGAAAGGAAGAAAGACAGGGGGAAGGGACAGGAACAGAGGAAGGAAGCAAGGAAACTTATGAAAGGGGAGAGTAAGAGAGGAATGAGTGAAGGGAGGGAGGAAGGGAAGAAGGTGGGAAGGAGAAAGAAAAGAAGAAATAGAGGAAGGGAAGGTAAAAGAGAAAGAAAAAGAGCAAGAAAGAAAGAAAGGAAGAAAGACAGGGGGAAGGGACAGGAACAGAGGAAGGAAGCAAGGAAACTTATGAAAGGGGAGAGTAAGAGAGGAATGAGTGAAGGGAGGGAGGGAGGGAAGAAGGTGGGAAGGAGAAAGAAAAGAAGAAATAGAGGAAGGGAAGGTAAAAGAGAGAAAGAAAAAGAGCAAGAAAGAAAGCTGCAAGCACCCCCCCGAGCCCCCCAGGCCGGCTGCAACCTTTTAAAACACGCGCGCCGCTTCGCAGCTGTCTCCTGAAGCCGAACGCGGAAGTTAGCGTTTGGCTTCAGGAGACAGCTCCTTGGCGCTTGTATCTCGAATTTGGGCTTGTAAGTAGAACAAAAATATCTCTCCCCTCCCAGCTCTTATCTCGAGTTGCTCTTAAGTAGAGCAGCTCTTATGTCGGGGTTCCACTGTATATGTATCATAAAGTTTAAGACAAGACTGGGATATAAAGTTATAAGAGCAAGTAAGATTAATTCCTCCTGGGCTTACAAATTTCATTTACCTCCTCTTTTTTAGCAGTTAAAAATATTTAGTGTTGTCCCAACTCTAAAGAATATTTAGTGTTCTTCCAACTTGGTCTGTTTCTATCAACAGCATAGTCAAAGTTCAGAAAATAAGTTGAGATACAAAGGATTAGATAATTGAACTTAACCTTTCTCAATGCCAAATTGAGGAGGAAGGGATGAAAGAAGACAGAAAGAAAGAAAAATAAAGAAAGAAGAGGGAAGGGAGAGAAGAAAGAATGAAAGACTTATGACGACAATTGAGCGTTGTTAAATGAGTTTCACCATTTTACAAGTTGGCCACACCCACTCAGTCACCTGACCAAGTCACACCCACCTGAGGGAGCGGGGATGGGGTGGCGAGGATGATTTTGTAGCACCAGGGGGGGGGTGTGGACTGAAAACATTTGGGGACCACTGCTTTAAGGGAAGCTTGAATTGAATTCCCTTGTTAAAGTCCATCAGGGGAAAACTGAAAACTTTGCAGGCCTTAGTTTCACATATTGTACTTTTCAGACAAAGCAGTTTTTTAAAAAAAAAAAGCTATTAAGAGTTTCTGGCATGCATACATACATACATACATACATACATACATACTTTTACTTAGGTATGATACAAAGACAAAACAAACAAACATTGGATGCAAAATGTCAAAGAATCAAAATACAAAACTATAAAATTTACAACCCAGTTATAACTTAAAAGGAATATTGGTTTAAAAAAATGGTAAGATAGCAAAACTATATAGCAACAACTGTTGCAAGTGTCATGAAACATAAGAAACATTCTATCACATGTACTGGACATGTAAAAAACAAAAAGTCAAAAATACTGAAAAGACATAAATAAATAATGCAGAAATGCAAAACTCTTGGAAATGAAATAAAATCAAACCACAAACCACACTGCTCAAAAATAAATAAAATAAAAAATAAAGGGAACACTTAAACAACACAATATAACACCAAGTAAATCAAACTTCTGTGAAATCAAACTGCCCACTTAGGAAGCAACACTGATTGACAATCAATTTCACATGCTATTGTGCACATTCAACTTTGTACAGAACAAAGAACAAAGTATGCAGTGAGAATATTTCATTCATTCAGATCTAGGATGTTTTTTTTAGCTCTGTGTGTGTGTGTGTGTGTGTGTGTGTGTGTGTGTGTGTGTGTGAAGGTCTTGTAAGTTTCAGAGATTCCTGGCGACGTTTCGACGAGTTCCCACTCGTCATATTCAGGCTGGTGCTTTTGGCTTTGTGTTAGGGTGAATAAAGTGTGATCTGAGCTGCCTTCCCTCTATAAATAATGGTGGGTGGGTATGGAGTGTTGGCTCAGCTGCTGCAAGCTGTGTTGAAACTTCCTGGTTAGTTGGTGGGGTAACACCTTGAGTAATTGATGCAATTGATGTATGCTGATTAGTTGATGTTTGCGGATTAGGGATGATATCCTGAGTACAGTGTTCCCTCGATTTTTGCGGGTTCGAACTTCGCAAAAAGCCTATACCACGGCTTTTCAAAAATATTAATTAAAAAATACTTTGCAGGTTTTTCACCTTATACCACGGTTTTTCCTGCCCGATGATGTCATATATCATCACCAAACTTTGGTCCACCTTTAATAAATATTTTTTTGAATAAACTTTAATAAAGAAACATGGTGAGTAATAATCTAAATGGTTGCTAAGGGAATGGGAAATTGCAATTTGGGGGTTTAAAGTGTTAAGGGATGGCTTGTGATACTGATCATAGCCAAAAATAGTGTATTTACTTCCGCATCTCTACTTCGCGGAAATTCAACTTTCGCGGGCGGTTTCGGAACGCATCCCCCACGAAAATCGAGGGAACACTGTAGTTGGAGCCTGCAGTTTAGAAACTTTGCCAGGAATCTCTGAAACTTACACTGGAAGTAACCTGAATATGCCAAGACCTTTATACCTGTACCCGTGAAAATCTACGAAAACATATTATATATGTATGCATGTGCGTGTGTACATCCGTCCGTCCGTACATACATACACATACATACATTGGTGCCTCTACCTAAGAATGCCTCTACTTAAGAAATTTTCTAGATAAGAACCAGGTGTTCAAGATTTTTTTGCCTCTTAAGAACCATTTTCTACTTAGGAACCCGAGCCTGGAAAAATTTCCCAGGAAATTTGAGAGCGGCACGAAGGCCCGGCCAGTTTCCTGCCATTTCGCCTGGGTTTCTCTCTCTGGCGCAGTGTATGGGAGGCAGCCTCGCGCCGAGTGTATGGGAGGCGCGTGCACTTCCTCGCCGCCTTAGAATCCCTCTTTTTTTTAAGCCTTAAAGTTTTGGATGTTTTTGATTCCCCTCCCCTTCTTCCTTCGGCAGTGATTGTCCTCCTCTTCTTCCTCCTCCTCTCACCCAAATTCCGAGCTTTTATTTCTTTCCCAATGGGTTTGCATGCAATATTCACTTTTACATTGATTCCTATGGGAAAAATTGCTTCTACTTACAAACTTTTCTACTTAAGAACCTGGTCACAGAACGAATTAAGTTCTTAAGTAGAGGTACCACTGTATACACACACACACACACACACACATATATATATTCATGTCAGAAACCAGCTGACAACTTCAGAAATATTTCTGTTGTCAGCAAACAATTTTGCAGAGGAAAAGATTTGTCCCAAAATTTAAAAAGTGGACTTAATGAACAAAATCTGTCGGGGAGAAATGTAACAAATCCATAAATTACCACAAAAGCGTACACACTATTTTCTTTAGGATGGGATGTGAATACTGAATTTAGGCTCACAAGACTACTATATATAAATATATTTTCCTCACAACTTATTTTCTGCTAAGGGATATCCCATTTTATTTTATTTTTCTGCTTAAAACCATCATTTAATGCATAACTGTCATACCCAAACCAAACCACACTAATATTGACATTTATAGGCAGGTACAAATTGAGAAAATGCTTTGTTTTGGATCTATAACAAAACCATTGGATCTTGGAAGTTCTGCTGAGTCAGACACAGATTAACTGGAACACTTCAATTATTCCAGGTTTCAGGGGAAACAACAGATGTACTGTAATACAGATTCAGCTGTACTTATAAAAATACAGGATATCAACCATAAAATCATATTCAAATTCTATAGAAACAAAATAACCTTCAAAGGGGTGTCAGTGTAGGTGCGTGTATGTGTGCGCCTGTATCTTCTAAGAAGTATTTAATATTGATATATTGTGTAAATATTGCAGCTATTGCAACTCTATATTGAAATAAATGCTATCAGATTTTATAAAGCAAAGCTAAATACGTTAGCAGGGATGTCAAACTGGTGGCCTGCAGCCAGATATGTCACATGCAGGTCATGGCCCCACCAGCTCTGCAAAGGGGAAAACATTGTGATATCTCACGTGATACCAATGTAATGTGGAGAATTTGACACCTGGACAGACACATATTTCTAGCACTGGGATTTTTGAGACTGGGAAAAAAGTTTTAAAGAAGACTCTTTACAATAGGGGCCCTCAATCTTTTTAAACAGAGGGCCAATTCACGGTCCTTCAGACTATTGGTGGGCTGGACCAGCTGGGTGGGCATGGCTAGATGGGCATGTGACTGAGTGGACATGGCTAGGAGGGTGTGGTCAATTCAACAGTCCATTAAACAACGCAAACAAATTCAACTTTAATCTGGTTTGCTCTTGGGGATGTTTTATTTGCTTTTGTTTGCATGTTGCCTTTTTAGTTGACTTTTCTTTTTATTAGATCATATTTTTGCAATTGTTTAGGAGTCTAGTGGTCCACTTCAGTAAACTCACTTTTGCAGCAATTCTTCCCAGCTCCAAGGAGTTTGAGAAATCTCTCTCTTTTTCTCTCTCCCTCTCCCCCCCCCCACTGTTTGTGTGGGTGTTTATGTGGGTGTTTATCATGCTGCTGGAGGCAGGGAGGTGAAAATGGGCCATTTGTGCCAATTTTTTGGCCTCCTGGGGCATCTTGTGCCCCATTTTACACCTCCCCTGCCTCCAGCAGCATTCTGCAGGCCAAAACCAGGCACGAATGGGTCACGTTTTGGCCCCAAAGGTCTGTTTTCACCCATTTTTTTGCCTGAGGCATCTGTGAACTCCATTTTTTACCTCTCTCGCCTCCAGAACATCTCTGCAAGCCAAAATTATTGGCCTTACCTTTCAATTCCAGCCTGCAGGCCTTGCGAAGGTAAGTTCTGCACTCAGCAGAGGGGAGGGGAAGGCAATGTGGGCAGGGCCGCCTTGTGGTTGTTTGCAGACTGGATTAATGACTTTAAGTAGGCCACATGCAGCCCATAGCACGTAGTTTGATGACCCATGCTTTACTATAAAAGGATGAGAACGCTTGCTCTCTCTGCCTTCTTCAGTTTACAATCAGCCACCCTGTGGTCATCACCAGATATAAACTATCATTATTGTTACAATAAACATGTAAAATCAGTGCAGCAGCTGCACAATGTAAGAACGGTACATTTCATTCTCCACTACATTTTAGCTGAAATAAAATCCTCCCACTTAGGAATACTTCCTAAAAAGGTAATCTGGATTTTGGAAGGTCACATAAGCAGCATCATAATTTGATTTACTTAATGTTCAGATGTTTCATATCAAATTGTATGATAAAAAGTTTCTTTCCCAACAGTGGAGTTACATAGAAATTGGTAATTTATTTAATGTGAATATAGTGGTGATCTATATTCTCTTCCTAACAGTGATCTGTCTGTTAGGAATATTTCTTGCTTTCCCTATTAGTCATGAGGTTTCTGCATTACTTAGAAATAATCATTTTGAATTTCTGTATCCCAATTACAATTCGTTCTTCAGATGAAGATGCTGGTTTTGTCTCTGCTGATTTTTAATCATTCTGATCATGGACAAAACAATGAGACAAGACAGCCACGACCAAATTCTGCAAATTCAGTAAAAAGAAAATAATTCCAGAGGAAACACACTGATGTGACGTGTATCCGTGATTTGGCTTTTGAGTTCTGGAATTTACAGCAATACAGCACTCTCTCTCTAAGAGCCAGATAAAATTAGAATATCAGAAATTGTGCAAACTGTGCACAAACTATGCAAACTGCTATAAAACATATCAAGATTAGCTCTTGAAGCAATCAATTTAAATTTAAATTAGATGACTACATATATTTTATACCAGACATATTTTTTCCTATCTTACTGCTTAACTTTGGGGGGGAAATTCTATTCTTTTCAAATATAAAATGAAAAAGAAAGGCCTAAATATAATCAGGCTGACACATATACAAAGTTGCTTCAAAGTCGATTGTGCAATTTCCACGTGACTGGAAAACACTGCTGCTACACGTCAGACATGCTTGGCAGTTGAATTTACACTTGTCAGCTATGTGTAATAAACATGCTATACATATACATTATATTTATAGTAATTAACAGTGATTAATCAAACTGATACAGCAAAAATCCTATTCCTTACTAGACTGAAAATTAGTTTCCAGGGACAAGATATTGGCAGAGAAAGAAGATGGCTAGATGAATTCTATTCAGAGAAAGAGAAATATATAATCTGGTGGCAGCCTGACAGCACTTAATCCAAGTGTTAACAAGAAAGCATGGTTACATTTATTCCTGGTAGTAAACCATAATTTAATTCAATGTGGAGGAACTATAACAAATTTTGGCACTTACATATTTTACCCTTTCTCATCTTAGCTAAGAATAGTTGGAATAATTTTGCTTCTGCTTAAACCTGGTTTCTCTTTATAGTCTAGTCTGAATAAATTCTCATTAATATTACAATGACAACTTTAAAATAAACAAGCCTTAACATATGAGTGGATAAATGTAACTTGCATGCAGAACAAGCTTGTGATTTTTTAAATTTTTGGCTTATACAATGTGACATAGTCTAGTATGTTTAGATTGCATTAAACTATAGCTTATTTTAAACAATTGAGCCATTTTCAATAATTCCTCAAGATGCAGAAATTTGCAGCATCACAAAAACTCTTGTTAATATAGTTTCTCCATCCTGAAAATAAGCCCTAACACATTTTTACACATGTGCCTAATATAAGCTCTAAGCCTCAAAATTAGCCCTATTTAGGAGCCTGTGCAGTCGGCCGCCCACCCATTCTGTCTGGTTGCTCGCAGTGCTGCGTCTGCACATGCTCCGTACCAGCTTAACTCAGGGTCCCCGCAGCCACGTCATCCATGTCCCAACAACTTGCCTCCCAGTGGCAACAGCAGCCCTGTACAGGAGGAGCCACTGTGGCTGCCCCCCCATTTCTTCTGCTCCCTCCCAGTCACAATGGAGAAGGAGGCTGTCGGGTTGTGGATGGCCTGACTGTGGGGCCCTGAAGTAAGCCAGTGCAGGGCGTGTGAGGCAGCTCCACCACCACCCGTCACTGCAGTAACGTATCGCTTGGCCTCCTTCACCATTGCAATCATGAGCAAGCAGAAGAAGTCTCCTGTACATGGGGGGGGGGGGCACTCCCTGAAAATAAGCCCTAGTGCTAATAATAATAATGATAACAATAACAATAACAACAATAATAATAAATATATTAGATTTGTATGCTGCCCCTCTCCGAAGACTCAGAGCGGTGTCCAAAAGAAAATAAGACTTGGTCTTATTTTCAGAGAAACACTGGTAATGATAGTCTAAAAATTTGGCTGACAGTATAACAAACCATTAAAAAAATAATACTTGGTATCTGACTCTCAGTGACTATGGACTGTTTGTTGTAGCATTTAATGTTTTTTAAAATGACAGATTCAAATCTTACAAATTTAAACAAAAATAATCATGCAGCAAATTTACATTGTGTAATTGTCTACTTTTTATTGCTATCTGTTTAACACTTAGGCATAAAACAGAATCAGAGACAAGTTCATTCCCCAGCACTTCTTTCCTGGCACTGTATTATTCCGGGGTGCATAATTCCACAAAATCTCTCCTATTCATGCCATGACTCTTCAGAAGGAATGCCAAGAAGTGATTTGCGTCCCAGGTCTGCTCTTCCCTCAACTTTACCTAATCAGAAAGATTAAGGCTGAACAAAACAACCATACCTCCCTTTTAGTTTGGAAATCTGATTTCATACATGCCAGGAGCAAACTAACCAAAGACAAGTGTTTGATAAGATTATCATAAGAGGTAGCAATAGGAAATGCAAAGTTAATGCTGCACTTCAACTTAGAGGACACCAATTGAGTGAACTTTTTTTTCCAAAATGTAAGTGTAAATCAAAAGGCAGAATATTAACATATTATCAGTATATTCTCTAGTTTCCTTTTGAAGTCTTTTAGTACAGGCAGTCAACAATAAGGCTTATTATTTAGTGACCATTTGAAGTTATGGCAGACTGTGAAGCTAACAAATCAGTACTCCTGCAGCAGGTCTGAATTGTTTCTAATCTCCAAAAAGCAACTGCCTAATGCAGCCTCAATAATACATGTTATACAATATAAGCTGTACTAGACCACTCGCTCAGTGAGCATTCAAAGGTTATAATGGTATTAAATAAGTGGGACTTACTGATTTGAGAAACTGTGGCTACTGTAGCATCTCTGCTGTCATTATGATTCTGGGACTTGGAAATCAATTTATAATTACAATGGTTGCAGTGTCCCAGTTATGGGATTGCTATTTGTGACCTTCTCTACTGGCTTTCCACAGGCCAAGCCAATGGAAATCCAGCAGGTGTGGAAAGTTACCCCCACTGCTTTTCTGCCGTTTGCCCAATACTTATCTATGGTACCCATCTCTCACATACAGCCCGGTTTGCTTGGGAATTCCATCTCTTAACACATAGCAGTCACATGAGATGTTATCTGAAGGAACTAAGACTGCTGATTTTTTTTGTTGCTAAGCAATGCAGTCATATGATATTGTGCTTCTTACATACACTGCTTGGTGATGGAAATGATGATGCCAATTCACATCATAATCTGAGGACAATCTGCATAGGGTAGACTACCTGCTGGCAATACCACATTTCTGCTTTTATACCAAAGACATGTAGAGAAATGCCAGATGTTGGTTAAATGGTCTCTGACATTGAATATGGATCCAATGCACTGGAATTGCTCTATAGGTAGTCCTCAACTTACAATAGTTCATTTAGTGACTGTTTAAAGTTACAGTGGCAGTGAAAAAAGTGACTTATGGCCATTTTTCAGACTTATGACCATTGCAGCATCCCCATGGTCATATGATCACAATTCAGATGCTTGGCAACTGATTCATTTTTATGATGGTTGCAGTGTACCAGAATCATGTGATCACCTTCTGCAACCTTGTGACAAGCAACACCAATGGAGAAAGCAGATTCACCTAACAACTGTGTTTGATAAGACTGTGTTATTATCTTAACACCCGCAGTAATTCACTTAACTATACCAAGAAAGATTGTAAAATGGGGCAAAACTAACTTAACAATTGTCTCACTTGGCAACAGAATTGTTGAGCTCAATTGTGATCCTAAGTCGACATTGGCAACCTGGGTTAGCTTGCCAATATAGCTATAATAACTATAATAACTCATGCCCTCATCACCTCGAGGCTCGACTACTGTAATGCTCTCTACATGGGGCTACCTTTGAAAAGTGTTCGGAAACTTCAGATCGTGCAGAATGCAGCTGCGAGAGCTATCATGGGCTTTCCTAAATTTGCCCATGTCACACCAACACTCCGCAGTCTGCATTGGTTGCCGATCAGTTTCCGGTCACAATTCAAAGTGTTGGTTATGACCTATAAAGCCCTTCATGGCACCGGACCAGAATATCTCCGGGACCGCCTTCTGCCGCACGAATCCCAGCGACCAGTTAGGTCCCACAGAGTTGGCCTTCTCCGGGTCCCGTCAACTAAACAATGTCGTTTGGCGGGACCCAGGAGAAGAGCCTTCTCTGTGGCGGCCCCGACCCTTTGGAATCAACTCCCCCCAGATATCAGAGTTGCCCCCACCCTCCTAGCCTTTCGTAAGCTCCTTGAAACCCACCTCTGTCGTCAGGCATGGGGGAATTGACATGTTCCCTTCCCCCTAGGCTTACAAAATTTATGTATGGTATGCTAGTGTGTATGATTGGTTTTAACTCGTGGTGTTTTAAAATTAATTTAAATATTGGATTTGTTTACATTGTATGGCGATTGCTGTGAGCCGCCCCGAGTCTGCGGAGAGGGGCGGCATACAAATCTGATTAATAAATAAAAATAAATATAAAAATAGCATAATATTCTGAGACAGGATGTTTTGGAAAATGCCATGGCTGTCACCTTCACAGAATACACAATTTGAATTACCTGTGTATTAAGCAGCTTATCTTGCTCATCACCTTGGATAGTGTTGGAAGATGTGGCTGCACAAAAGAGCAATCCTTTCAACCAGCGTCAAAAAGAATTGCTCCTCATTGCTATAACTGTCTTGAAATTAGAAAAGAAAAAGACTTCACTTGCCTGTTAAACTCTAAGAAAATTACTGAATGTGTGAAGCACTGTAACTGAAGCAGATACTGGTGACTTGAGCAGTTTGCTGCTGTGGTCAGGAAATAAAATGTACACATTTTACCAATATGGATAGGTTTTTTTCCCTCCTGTGTTTGGTCTCCTTCTGAAAGCTCTTTGAACTGCCCTAATGATTTATACAGGAATTTGTTACAACACTGTCTGTCTTGCAAGTCTACACTCTGACAGTGTTTTCCAGGCTAGTCATACTGTCCTAATTTCCAGATAGATGACAGGCAGAACTGACTTGGAACAGGGCCATGCTCCTTGCCTAAACCTGATTTGGAAATAAGCTGTATACCCCATTAGACTAGGTTCTGTGCTCATATGATCCCTGAGTGGCACTGTTTGTTCCAAACTGTCTATGCCAACTGTCTATGCAGATATTGAATGACCTTGCTTTGAATTGTCTGTTATTGATAGAACTACTATAGCATATTCTGTGGTGGAACTATCCTTAAATGCATGAGTTCAGTGCTATGATCATCATATCCTAGAATCAATCCCAAAGCATAGTCTCCAAAAAAACCAAATCTGACAACGAAGGAAGTGGTAAAAAGGAAAGGGCATTCAGATACCAATGTAAGATCAGTGATTAAGGGCTCAAATGCCTATAGTCTAAATTAGTGATGGCGAACCTTTTTTCCTTGGGTGCCGAATGAGCCTGCGTGCATGCTATCGCGCGCATGTGTAAGTGCCCACACCCATAATTCAATGCCAGGGGAGGGCAAAAACAGCTTTCCCCGCCCCTCTAGACGCCCTCTGGAGGCCAAGCACGACCTGTTTTCCCAACTTCTGGTAGGCCCAGTAGGCTCATGTTTCGCCCTTCCCAGGCTCCAAAGGTTTCCCTGGAGCCGAGGGAGGGAGAAAAAAAACCCGCTCCCATCCCCCCAGAGGCTCTCTGGAAGCCAAAAATGCCCTCCAGAGCCTCTATGCACGTTGGAGCTGAGCTAGGACAATGGCACACATGCCAGCAGATATGACTCCACGTGCCACCTGTGGCACCCATGCCATAGATTTGCCATCACTGCTCTAAATGCTCAAAGTACAAGGAACAAATAGATAGAACTTGAAGTCTAGGTATGGACTGAGGGCAGATATAATATTGTTACTATTACTGAACCTTGGTGGCATGGAACCCATGACTGAAACTAAAGAAAAATAGACCTAGGAAACTATAGATCTGTGATGATGAACCTATGGCATGCATGGCACATGTGGCACGCAGCGCCCTCTGTGGGCACGTGAGCCATCACCCTAGTGATGGCTCACGTATGGCACATATGCGCACCTCTCCCACCAGCGTAAGGTCTCTGCCACATTTGCATGCAGGATGGGGCTCACACACATGGGGGGCATGGGGGGTGAGGGCACACATAGAGAGGCACATGTGGGGGGCTATGTGCGCATGCACAAATGGGGCACATGCATAGGGTTGTGTGCGCATGTGCAGGGGAAAGGGTGCATGTGGGGCATACACGCATGTGCGGGGAGGTGGGGTGCCACACACCCATTACATTTTGAGGGTTATTTGGCATTCACACATGCTTTGGGCACTCAGTCCAGAAAAGGCAAGCCATCACTGCTATAATCATCTTGACATCAATATCTGGGAAAATCCTGGAAAAGGCAATCAAGCAGCAGATTTGTGAGCCCCTAGAAATGAACAAGGTGATTAATAGAAAGAAGTTAGTAGGGTTTTGTTAAGAAAAGGACATGCTAAACAAATTTATTGCCTTCTTTGATAAAGTGACTAAATTAGTAGACCAATGAAATGCTGTAAATATATTATAGATTCCAGTAATGCATTTGATAGCCTACTTTGGGGAAAGATGTGGGACACACAGAACTATTTACCAGATGGATATCCAATTGGCCTTGGACAGGTTTGGTTGGACTAAAAACTCTTCAAGGTCCCTTACAGCCCTATGACTATATAAATTTCAATAAGAATATCCAGATCAATTTTATTATGAGCTCTTTAAGATAGAGTCACTTTGAAAGTTTTGAACCTCTTCCTGCCAGGATTTCTGAAACTCAGATTGCTGCTTTTTACTACATAAGTCACTAGCAAATTCTTATTGGTTGATTGTTTATATCTAAGAGCTCCCTGTATTTCTTTCTTGGCCTCCTCACAAACTCTCACATTGGAACAGCTTTTCCCCCCACTATTAATGGTGATGTTTCATGTAAATTTAACTTTGATGTCACCTGCCCATTCCTGGCTAAAGGTTTCTCTCACACATGCGTGCTAGTTGTTCCCGATTCTAGGGGCGGTGCTCATCTCCATTTCAAAGCTGAAGAGCCAGCGCTGTCCGAAGATGTCTCCATGGTCACATGGCTCACATAACTAAACAGCAAAGGCGCACGGAACACTTCCCAACAAACATGGTCCCTATTTTTCTACTTGCATTTCTTACGTGCTTTCGAACTGCTAGGCTGGCAGAAGCTGGGAAAAGTAACAGAAGGTCACCCCATTACGCAGCACTAACGATTCTAACTGTGAACTGCTGACCTTTCAATCAACAAGCTCAATGTCTTAGCCACTGAGCCACATACAAAAAAGCATCCCTGAGAACATTGAACCATTAAGTTGAGGTTGTTTCAGGTTGTTTTGAGGTTCTTCAGATTGAAGAAAGAAAGGAGACTGGAGAAATCTTAGCTCCATTCTTCTATAATTATATCTCTAGTGCAGTGTTTCCCAACCTTGGCAACTTGAAGATATCTGGACTTCAACTCCCAGAATTCCCCAGCCAGCATTCTCTGCCTGGGGAATTCTGGGAGTTGAAGTCCAAATATCTTCAAGTTGCCAAGGTTGGGAAACACTGCTCTAGTGATCAGGAAAAATCCCAGTAGGATACAAATTAATAGGTTGCAATTTCTCATTTCTGGGTAAAATGAGGGAACATTTTGGAGCTGGAATGTCTATAACTAGGTTACCACTAAACGGATTAAAAAGTGGGGGCGGGGGGCAAGTATATTGTCCTAAGCCCCTCATAAGTCAGGGCCCATTTTCATTTCAAATAGTAATCAATGTATTCATTTTTTGTCATGATATAAGGAGGGAAGAGTTGTTTTGTGAGCAGTGTTTTTTTAATTAAGTATTTAAAAACATTTAAATATTTTATTTAATTATTTATTTAAAGTATTTATTGGTTATTTCCTAAGCAATACTAGTATATTTCGATTGTGTCATGCATTGTTACTAGATCCTCTGAAAGGAATATTGCATAAATGAATGAGAATGAAGAGAATAAACCAGCAAACTTAAATCCTTTAACCTTATTCCAGTTCAGCAGTCCAAGAGTTACAAAGAATTTGTGTTAGAAGACGTCTATTTTTTCTTACAAAGGATTTAAGGATATAAATAGACTCATTTTGTTTTATCTCAAGCTATAAAATCCAATGGAGTCAATTTAATGTCCAAATTGGTTAGACAGCTTAATGGTAGGAATTGCACTACAACATTACACTAAATGTTTAAAATATACCAATTCAGCTCTATCAGACCTACTGCAAACCATATATTTTTCAATAACAAATTTACCTACCTATTGAAAGAGTTTTTCTATTAACAAATTAATTACCAAGTTCTGCTACCCAAAACTAGTTTATACCAAAGGTCAGAATTCTTAAAATGTCTTTTATCAGTCCATGTGCACTCTCCAAATGGAACCCGCTTTCTATTAAATACTAAAACACACACACACATTCAGGACTTCTGATAATTGGATCAGTAATAAAAAGCTGGAAAGTAAGTAATACTTTTTATTTAAGCACTTAAAGAAAATTCTTAATAAGAACAAATGCCAACACACACAAAAAATGCCAACACAAAAAAAATGAAACAAACAAATTAAACTTATTTCTACCAGGATTTTCTCTCCAATCCTATGTATTTCCATCTTACATTTTCCCCATCCAGATATAGATCCTTTACATTTCCAGTTAAATTCTATTTTATTCATTTCTGCACACTATTCAAGTCTGCCTTCAAGGTTTTAAGTCTCTTCTCTAGGTAGCAACTTTTCCACTTTAGTGTGTAACCAAAAAATGTGTAAACATCCCTTCAACAACATTTAGGCAATTGGGACAAGCAATTGGGAATTCATGAGTTGAGCAAAGATATACACTGCTCAAAAACATAAAGGGAACACTCAAATAACACATCCTAGATCTGAATGAATGAAATATTCTCATTGAATGTTTTGCTCTGTACAAAGTTGAATGTGCTGACAACAAAATGAAATTGATTGTCAATCAGTGTTGCTTCCTAAGTGTATAGTTAGATTTCACAGAAGTTTGATTTACTTGGAGTTATATTCTGTTGTTCAAGCGTTTCCTTTATTATTATTTTTTGAACAGTATATACAGTGATCCCCCGGTTATTGTGTTCCCGACCATTGCGAACAGGCTAATTTGCGATTTTTCAACCCGGAAGTCAAAACACCATCTGCGCATGCGTGCCCTTTTTTCTATGGGCACGCATGCGTAGATGGCGCCGGGCAGATCAGCTGCTGGGCGGCTTCCCTGGGTCTTCCCCCTCTTGCTGGCGGGAGGGCGAAGCCCCCCCAGCACCCGCTCGCCCGCCGTTCGCCCGGCCACCCGCCGTTCGCCGCTCGCCCGCCCTTCGCCCGGCCACCCGCCATTTGCCCGCCCTTCGCCGCTCGCCCGCCCTTCGCCCTTCGCCCGGGAAGTTCACCAGGAGTCAGCGGAGAAGCCGCGCGCCTGTTTTAAAACGATCGGAGCCGGCCTGGGGGGGCTTTCCAGCAACCCCCGAGCCCCCAACCCGGGCTCGGGGGTTGCTGGAAAGCCCCCCCAGGCCGGCTGCGACGTTTTAAAACATGCGCGCCGCTTCGCAGCTGTCTCCTGAAGCCGAACGCTAACTTCCGCGTTCGGCTTCAGGAGACAGCTGCGAAGCGGCGCGCGTGTTTTAAAACGTCGCAGCCGGCCTGGGGGGCTCGGGGGCTTGCTGGAAAGCCCCCCCAGGCCGGCTCCGATCGTTTTAAAACAGGTGCGCGGCTTCTCCGCTGACTCCTGGCGAACTTCCCCGCTTTAGGAGTCAGCGGAGAAGCGGCGCACCTGTTTTAAAACGATTGGAGCCGGCCTGGGGGGGCTTTCCAGCAACCCCCGAGCCCCCAACCTGGGCTCGGGGGTTGCTGGAAAGCCCCCCCAGGCCGGCTCCGATCGTTTTAAAACAGGTGCGCCGCTTCTCCGCTGACTCCTAAAGCAGGGAAGTTCGCCAGGAGTCAGCGGAGAAGCCTCGCTGCTGCGGCGGAAGTAAAAACACCATCTGCACATGCGCAGATGGTGTTTTTACTTCCGCAGCGCTACTTCGCGAAAACCCGCTCATTGCGGGGGGTCCTGGAACGGAACCCTCGCAATGATCGGGGGATCACTGTATAGGCAGAAGTTACATAGCTATGGCCAACTCTCAGCATTTTCAATTTCCAATTAGTCTTTCATTTTCTGAAAATATTGAGTCCATTTATCTAAAAACCATTTAGTTTGGGGGAAGCTGCTTTAACAGTAACAGCAGGATCTAATGAATGAAATATGTTAAAGTGTAAACATGCAGTCTGTTTGAAGCAGCAAACAAACTCTTTGGCCACAATATAAAGAATGTTGAAGTCACATGAATTAATTCTCTCACACTACCAAAATTACTGTAACAGCCCAAGCTATATCAAAAGTTAGTTAATTAAAATATGATAAAGAGAGTCAGTCTGGTCTGGTGGTTGAGGAACCAGGCTAAAAGGCCAGAGACTGTAAGTTCTAGTTCCACTTTAGCCAAGAAAGCCAGCTGGGCTCACCATGGACAATCACTCTCTCTCAGCCCAAATCACCTCACAGGGAGGTTGTTGTAGGGAAAACAGGAGAAGGACATTTTGCTGAATAGGTTCCCTGCCTTGATTTATTGTAAAAAAATAATAAAGGTGAAATGGCTTTTTTGAAATGACCTTCATATTATATTAGCACACTTTGATGCTAAGGAGTGGATGTTCTACTCCCCCCTCCCCACCTGAAAAGGACTCTTTTTCCAACTGCCAGTTGCCTTCTATTAACACGCTCTGATTCTAAGGAGTTACACATTCTAAATAAATTTTCAAGCCTTCACTGTCAAGTTATCAAGCCCGATCTAGCTACTAGTATTAAATACATCAATACATCAACTGATATTGTACATTTGGAATTTATCTAAATCAAATATGTACTGGTTTAAATAATAACAGTATGGGATGTAATAGAGAATATGTATGTGGGGGGGGAGGAATAATGTATTGTAACAGAATTTTTTTAAAAAAAGTTTAAAACAGAGTATTAATAAAAACACTAATCATTTACAGCCTGATAGACATCTCAGAGTAAGATTGTTTTGACCTTGCAAAAGCCAGGAGAGTGAGAGCTGCATATTTTCATGAAGATAAAATTCTGTGTGCATTTTGCTTTATTTTAAAAACAAAATTATTTTAAAGCTTGTGTATTTGTATGAAAAATACACATGAGTGTTAAAACTTATCATTTTGCTGTTTAATGATTAAAATAAGATAGAATCATTCAGTGCTATCTCTTAAACTGTTTCTACCTATCTGCTATAGTGATTGCATAGCTTGGCTTTAATTAGAACTGACAGTTTATCTCTCAAGTAGCAGAATCAGCATACAGCATTCACATTCTATTCTTTCAGACAAATGTCCTGTAGTTTACAGATAAGATAGAAGAATATCAACATATGTTTAACAAAAAAAGTCTAAATTCTAATAGTTCAAATTGAACACTGGTTCAGTTCATTATTTAACATTGGTTGCCAGTTCCAGGATTATTTATTCTTGGATATCCTAGAAATCAACCATTTAATTAGTCATTCATTTTGGTTTTAAAACACTTTGAAATTAGGCTTTCCAATCAGGAAAATTGGTCTTTTTTGTGGAAGTAAAATGCACAAAATGATATTTTGTCTGGAATTCAGAACATTAGCAAATTAGTAGACCATCATCTAAATACAGTACTTACTACATTGTAGGATATAGCCTAAATATTGTCAGCAATACAGTATGACAGTATTGGGTTGCTAGCCAGTACGGGCCACACTGCATACTGATAGCGACAAAAGAGCTGTGTGTGCACTTCTATGTTGCCGGCGTGTGCGCACACCCCAGGATTTTGCTTCTGCACAAGCGCAGGAAGTAAAATCTTGTTGGGGCACGTGTACGCCAGCAACGCAGAGCTGTGCACACATCCTACTAGTTGCGGTGGTAAGTAGCAATCCCCGCCTGCAATATGAGTATACTTAAATAAAATATTATGGATGGAAATAGAAAGTAGGCAAATATATAAAAAAGGATTTTAATAGAAGGATTCAATGTTTTGTCAAGCCTGTACTGCAAAATAACTTATGAAACTTGGAATCTGCTCACTTAATATGACTCTGTGATCTAGTCTTGCGCTATTACTTATTCAAAAATATTCTTTACAACTCTCAAAACAAATTAGCTATGAAACATGAGATTGAGGAAGAGGAAATAAGTAGGACAGAGGTTTACAGCACAGAAATCTTGAGCAGGATTATAAGGAATTTTTAGAATACAGGTTCTGATTATCAGAATACAGGTCCCTACTCTGAGCTCAGGGTAAATTTGAATGCAAGAAGACAACAAAATTCAATGTGTTTAAGTACTTAAGTTTAATCATTCAGTGCATCCTTTGCACATTGGCTCAAAAATAAGAGCACAACAGCAGGCCAAGTAGAAGTGAATGGGGAAGGAAATTGTTCTTTCTTCACTGTCCCAACATCTTTTCTAATGTATTGGCACTGCAAAGGAACTGTTCAAATCAAGCTCTTACATTTCCTGGACTGTCTTTCTGATACAAATAATTATTATAGTATTCTTCTACAATAGTGCAAATTATAAAAGACCCAAGTAGCTTTTTGAAATGATTCTCAAAATATCAATTGCCAAATGTATTTGTAATGTTTGGGAGAAAAGTTACCAGAAGAAAAGCAGCATGACAGTTAATGTCTTGTTCTTTTTTCAGCCCTTGCACTCCCACTAGCCAAAAAAATGATAAATATTAATGTATCTCCAACATGCTAAGTTCTGTACACATTGTCTGTGTTTGGGAGTATACTTCCTGATCTTTTTTTCTTCAGAAAAGGAGGCATCTTAATATAGAGCAATGAACATTCCCTTATAAGCCTGATGCAAATTCTTACTTTCTGTTACTACTCTCTTATGCCTGATCACTATATTAAAGTTTTCTAGCAATGTTTTACATAGAGCAGGGGTCCCCAACTCCTGATCCGTAGACTAACACCAGGCCGCAGCATGCCAGCAACCAGGCCATGCAAACAAGCAAAGCCCCATTTGCAGAATTCAGGCAGCGGGCACAACCACACCCATTCTAGTTTGTGGAAAAACCCTTCTCCACACAACTGATCCCTGATGCCCAAAAAGTTGGGGGCCACTGGCATAGTGAAATATTTGCTTCCACTAAGGCACAGCTATCACAACTAAACTATTACAGGTAGTCCTTGGTTTACAACAGTTCATTTAGTAATCATTTGAAGTTACAACGGCACTAAAAAGTGACTTATGACCATTTTATGATCGTTGCACCATCCCCATGACCACATAATTTACATTCGGTTGCTTGACAACTGGTTCATATTTATGATGGCTGCCATGTCCCAGGGATCATCTGATATTTTTTATGACCTTCTGACAAGCAAATTCAATGGGAAAGCCAGATTCACTTAACAACTATGTCATTGATTTAACAATTGCAGTGATTTGTTTAACAAATATTGCAAGGAAAGTCCTAAAATGGGGCAAAACTCACTTAACAAATTTCTCATTTAGTAACATAAATTCTTGGTTGTAAGTCAAATAATATAAACTTTTGCAGTATAACTGCAGAAATGCAGCATTACAATAGGGGAATATAAAATTAAAACAATGACTCTGAGATGGAAACTGTGAATGTACAGAAAATATGCAGTGATTCCCCCCCCCCCCCGAGGCAATATGGAACAAACTGAGAAACTATATGACAAAAAACTTTGAAGTCAACATTTTTTTAAAATCATAAACTTCAAATAGCTTTGCCAAATATTGCAAAATAATTGCTGTGGTATTAAAGTTTTCATGCCATTTCCAACAATTATGCAAATAAATTATAAATAATTTTGTTTGAATACCTGCTGATATTTTGCATACAAAAGCAAGTACAGTATACACATCCTTAAAGATGATTCAAAAATCCAAAGTAACATGCAATTTAGATTCAATCATATCTTAGTTAGCTTGAATGAGCGTGCCTCATTACTAAAAGCTATATCTGATTTGCATATACTGTGTAAAAGGGCAGTCCCAATATACATATTTACATTACTCTTCTTTAAAGCAAATTGGTAGCTGACGATTTCATAGATTTATAAGTAGCTTGTCCATTCTTTTTCCATTCTTTTTTTTACTTCCAAATTTAAACTACAGCCTTTGGATTTTCTGATGGTTTCCCAGCCAAGAAGTAGCATAGTGGGCTAAGCTAGGAGACTACTTAGACTTCTATTATCAGTCAAAACTGGCTACAAATTGCTATGCAACTGGGCCTTTACAAGTAAACAAGTTCTGTTAAAATGTAGTTTTACATAAATCATCGAAATAAATGCAAAAAAAGTACTGGACTGGACTCTAGCTGTAATAAAAACTGAAACATTTCTTGGCAGAGGCACATTTGTAGCCACAAAGTTATAAACAGTACAGGGAACATAAATGAAAACTAAGTAAAGTAAAGCTGTTTTTTTTCTTTACCAGTTTTATAATTTCTCCTCAAAATATTGTCCATATTAGATAAATGACACTAAATAATGTGACCTAATGGTATAGCTATCACAAAAATGCCAGATTGAAGGATTATGCAGTTTTAATACATAGGTATTTTCATATTGGAAAACTTTATTTCCTATCTATCATATTTGTATACTTTTTTAAAAAAATACTGAAGATCTAAATACAAGACCTTTTGTCCTAGAATACAATCTTTAATGACTATTATTCTAAAGAGTATCAAAATTTAACCAGAGAAAAAGCAAACTGTATTCATTGTTAATCCCAGCAATTTTTTCCATTAACACTTCATAATTCATTCTATTTGTAACTGATCAGTTATTTTTATATAACTAGATTGTAGCCACAACCAAGTCACACATGATAAATGATGGTTCTAAAAATAAATAAAGTTGTTAGATAATCATCATAGCATAAATGTGCACACCTGCATTAATAATACACACCAATAATTCACAGAAACTTTATTTTCCTCTTCTGAGTAAGACAAGGAAGAATGATAAAATTGGAAATCCAATTTAATACTTAAAGATGAAAGTTGCCATACTATTGCAAATTTATTCTTTGATACCTTGCTAAAAACATTTCAGAAAACAGTAACATGGAAATCATTTAACTACATAGTAGTTTCATTATATAGAACTGAGACTTACATAGACCGGGGATTAGGCAAATTATCTTTTCTGGAAATCTATTTCAGTGCTTGCAATTCAAATATTAGTTTGTTGCAATGCACTCAGAACTGTAACTGAAAGTTTTAATTTAAAAAAAATCTGAATGCTTAGAACGAAACATTATAATATAATTGTCTCTACACTTAAATTTGTTTCAGCATCTCCTATATCAGCACCCTTTAAAGCTAGTTGTTAAAAAAGACACTGTAAAAACTAAGTTCTTTCTCTTCCCCTTCCCCCCATCCATTTTGTAATACCTATGTCCTTCCTCAAGAAAAAGGCATAGATTTACTGATATAAAATTTGTGGGGAGGTTTCTTTCAAAATTACACAGAATGATTTCAAAAAAGCAATGTTCATATCCAATTTTGTGAACTATTCTCGTGCCTATTAAAAATTTCATTCACTCCTTATCCCCAAGTACCATTATACCTCTACATTCCACACTATGTAAACACTGGCTAGACTTTAGTGCTCTGGACACACACTGCTTCATCAGCCAGATGGATACATTACTTCCATTTGTCTCCCATTACCTTAATGTTAGTATGATGACAGCAGCTGGTTTTAAGCAAATTTCCGAAAGCCCTTTATAAGAATGAATGTCTGCATTATCCATAAAACGTCTCTAAGGGATGCATTTGGAAGAATGGGATCCTAGAACATTTCAGAACAATACACTAACACAAAACAATTCCAGTGTAAAGAAAAACTGCCAAATCATCCGGCACCTTTATATAGGAAATGAATTACAGTATTTAGATACTGAGAGGCACACATGCAAGCAAGGGAATCCGCGGACCCTGTAACTTTAAGCGGCTTGGGGGAAAAAAACCTCGAGGCTCGTGCATGGACGAACCGAACCCACACAAGCCGAAGCTTTTTTTTTCAAATGAGCATTCGGTCACCCCATAGATCCAAACCCTCCTTCCTCCGTCTCCCAACATATACCGCATTTAAAAACAGAAGATGGATCCGATCTTCCCCAGCCCTCCCCCACCACCCGTATTACAATTAGGATCATTATTAGGCTATTATGGCCCAATAACAACCCAAATACCCAGCCGTTAAAGAGCATCTCACGATCATCTTTAAAGGAATGAGTCCAACCGGCCCCCTCGTGGCACGATGGCCGCCCATCCCGGGGCCTCCGCGTTGTGTGACCTTATTAGTAAATCGCCGGGAAAACGGCGATTTGCTTCATTTAAACGGCGGCGAAGGGCCCCCGAAATGCCCCTCCTCACAGCCCTTGCTGGCATCCCCCCCTCCTTTTTCCGGCATCCCCCGTCCCCTTATTTCTCCATCACCCTCCATCTGCCCTTCATTGTTCTACTCTCCGGGGCTCCCCCGCACCCTCCAAGAGAAATCCCCACCGCCTTTGAGGCTTCCTTCTGGTCTTCTGCCGCCACGTGGAAGCGAGCAGGCTCCTCCAGGGAAATCAATGAGGAGAATCGGGGGGGGGGGGGGATCTCTCCCGGCAGACCGGTCAGTCCGCCAGGCCGGCCGGCTTAAGCCAGCCTAGCCAAGGCAAACCGAGCCATTACCTGTTGCGCGCAGCCACCCAGACATGCGACGCTCCTTTTCCCCCCCGTAGGCGCCCACCAGCCCTCAGGCGCTCCCGCCTCCTCACGCACTATAACGGGCCAAACAGGGCGGAGCTTAGCCGTTAAAGGGGCGGGCTTTGTTAGTCCCGGAGACAGAGAAAGGGTGACGGGAGCAACCGCTTCTCCTCAGCCGCCCGCCGCCCCCCTCCCCCTTTGCCTCAGTGGGTTCAGTTCCCACTGGAGAGAAGCGCCTCAGAGGAGAGGCGGGAAATGAGCACTTCAAGAGGCCCTGAAGGACGACGCTTTCCGCACGTAGCTCCGGGGGGTGAGGGGGGGCGCGAGAGGATTTGGAGAGCCTCTTTGGTCAGAAGCAGAGAGCCAAGCTGCCTAAAAAAAGAGCGGGAGGGGGGGCGCCTCCCTATTTTCTTTCCCCGCGTCACTATCAGCAGCACCCAAGGGCAAATATCCTTCCAAGTTACTTTTGCACATGTCCCGTGCTTCATTAAAAGAGCTGATCTCCGCCTCAACGCTTAACGCAGCGTTTTATGGTGTTTTTTCCCCTCAGAATCACCTTTAGCACTCAAAAACAGGTCGCGGGCAATAGCCTGACTCAGAATAAACTGCCACTCCTTGACCTTTACAACTTGGCAAAAGAGTTTCCTTCGAATTAAGAGGCATTTATTCTTGCTACGCAAAGATAAAACCTTGAGGAGGGGAAAACACTCTTGGTTTGACCTTGCGGTCGTTGTAGACCTGCCTGCATAAAAAAATCCACTTTCTTATTAAGAAAACAGGAACAACATTCCCAAATTTTATTTCTGGGGACTAAAACCTATAGCGCAGAGTGGTGTTTACCTCTGTAGTAAGCGTGTTTATGACTACTATTAGCACGGGGGATAGTAGTTGTATAGGTATGAAATTTGGTGCTTTTAATTGTGCATTTTATTTATTTATTTATTTATTTATTTATTTATTTATTTATTTATTTATTTATTTATTTATTTATTTATTTATTTATTTATTTATTTATTTATTTATTTATTAGTTGGACTTGTATGCCGCCCCTCTCCGAAGACTCGGGGCGGCTCACAACAAGTAAAAACAGTCACAACAATCCAATTAATTAAAATGTTTAACGATTTAAGAGAAACCCCATGTAATAGCAAACGCACACACAAGCATACCATGCATAAATTAACGTGCCCAGGGGAGATGTTTAGTTTCCCCATGCCTGACGGCAAAGGTGGGTCTTAAGGAGTTTTCGGAAGGCAAGAAGAGTAGGGGCAGTTCTAATCATTTTTCATTTAAGTCTATTGTCTAAAAACAAAATTTACAAAGATCACTTCAGCGTGCCTGAATATAGATGACGTTGTGTTTAACACCTGGTGATTTCAGCAACAGTCAATGTATTTTTAGTAACAGGAAGAGGTTTCCCTAACTGTAGTTTCTTTGGTCTCAGAAAAACGAATCAAATGAACAACCTGTTTTGCTACTCTGATCTCTTTCCAACTATGTGGCTTGTGGTCCTTTACCTCAAGGGTGTCAGAGACTCCCCTTCGCTAAACCAGGGGTGGCCATGACTAGCATGTGACATATCTGAGCTGTGAGTTTGACATCCCTGTATAGAGGTAGAGGTATGTTTGTTTGCATTCTATTGTTCTCATGCCAACTACATTGTTTATAGTTTTATCAACAGCAACAACTCTATTGTGGCAAAATTAGTAACATTGACTGCCTGCCTGTCCACCCTGTTGTTCTGAGCTTGGCAATTTGGTTGCAAACTTTATGTCACTATTTGAAGAGACATTGTCAGTTTTCGAATTATGTTCATTTCTTTTCCTTGTGCACACTGAGAGCATATGCACCAAGACAAAGTCCTCTTGTGGCTAATCACACTTGGCCAATAAAGAATTCTATTCTACTCTATTCTATCTGTCTATCTACTCTATCTCTAATCAGTAACATATTTCATATTTCTTACCATCGATCTCCCTCACGGAAGGGCTCTGGACAGTAAATATAATCAATAAAATTAATATTAAAATCATAATTTAAGAATAAAAAGTTATAAAGTTATAAAAATAACATAAAAATTCAAATGGTGAAAGATTCCATCATGGGGGAAGGGGTAGCATTTAATACAAATGGAAAGAGTCACATTGGGCCAGTTGTGTTGGCCTTAGTTTTCTCCATACAAAGCACACAAGCAAGTTTTGACCACTTTGGAGAAGATCAACAGATTAAGGGCTTTCGTCATCTCTGGAGCCAGAGCAGGCAGTAGTAGAGAAGGTTCTCTTTTTAGACCCCCACATATACTAGACAGGGTCTGCAGTATACCTTCCCTGCCTGAACAAGTGGGATAGGCTTCTGTGATGGGGTGAAGCCAGTTCCATAGGTAGCCTGGTGCTATGCCATATAAGACTTTATAGATGATGTCTAACACCTATAAATTGGACCTGGATGGATGCAAAACTATCACCCACACAGCTCACAGAGCAAAGGTATTATATGTGCCCTCATTTGGGCACCAATGTGGCTTGCGCAGCTACTTCTACATACTTTTCAAGGATAGACTCATGTAGGATGCATGTCAACTGATGGAACAGCCTACGCTGGCAGGCCATTCCACTGGTTGATCGCTCTTACCATACAAAAGTTCTTCCTTATTTCCAGGTTGAATCTCTCCTTGGTCAATTTCTATCCGTTGGTCCTGGTCCGGCCCTCTGGTGCCCTAGAAAATAGTGTGACCCTCTTCTTTGTGGTAATCCCCCAAATATCTGTATACTAATATCATATCCTCTCTGGCCATCCTTTTTGCTAGACTATCCATGCCCAGTTCCAGCAACCTTAATGCAGCATGTTATGGAAGCTATCAGCCTATGGCACTTCTGAGGTGTTATGGAAGGCCATGATGCTTCAATAGTGGCCTTTAGCTCTTCTTCACTGTTCGGTCTCATGTCTCTCATCTTTCTTTAGGCAATGCCCTATAGATTCTCTGGTGGGTTCAGGTCAGGCAAGTTTGCTGGCCAATCAAGCCCAGAAACCCCATGATCATTGAACCAAGTTCATTCTCATTTTATCAGATGTTTTAATGTGCTAATTATATATAGTGTGTATATTCTCTATATCCATATCTATAAAGAGTGACAGACAGAAAAACTCGATAAAGGGTTCCCATGGATTAATAGGCTGCTACTTATAATTCAGTTTATGATATTTATATCATATGCATAATTGCACTACTGGATATCTTTCAGCTACTTTGACACTTCAAATATTGCACAATTGGATGGAAGCCTCACTGAAGTCTCATAGTTATTCATAAAGTTACTATCCAGTGAACGTTTCTTTGCATCCTTGAAATGTTAAGCATTTATGTTCAAATAATCTATTTTCAAGCTCAGGAACAGTAAGAAGTTTAAGTATTCTTAAGTATATTATTAAAAAGAAAAAAACAGAGGCACCCTTCAATATAACCTACCTCCTACTGTGTATAGAAAAGAGTGGTAATGTTTCAGACCTACATGCCTTATTATCAAAGCCTGAGAAATATAAGAGCAGCAAAGTGCAGAGTATCAAAGTAACACTAAGTCTTTATCTGCCTAATTATGATCTCCTGAATAACTATAACTGGCTGAGTTCTTACAATATTTACCTAAAGAATAAACACAAATATTGGCAATTATAGTTAGCTGTGAAGTCAGTAAATAAGAATCCAAGTATAAAATGTATTTTTAAGATCCATTAAAGGATTGTCAAAAGGATCTTTGCCATATGCTTTTCTCTAAATTAATTAATTAAAAGAATATTTTTTTAGTTCACCTGTCATTGTAACCTGAAATTAGATATGACATATTCAGTTTTCTTTTTCCAGGAACAAATGTTTAATATCTAGTGATTTGTTCTAGCTAGAAAGATGAAACAAAGCAGTTAAGTTGTGACAATAAACAGATCTCCTGTCAGATCAAAGGGAAAAATCATTTCTACAGTAGGACTGAACACTCCAAGTACGCTTGATAAATGTTAAGGCACTTAATGATGCTGAGAACAAACCCCAAACCTTATGCATTGGACAATATAAGAACATAAGAAGAACCATGCTGAATCAGGCCAAAGCCCATCGAGTCCAGCATTCTGTGTCACACAGTGGCCCACCAATTGTACATGGGGATCTTAAGCAGAAAGAGAAGTCAAAACCCTCCCTTTCCCTTGAACCCCAACAAATGGTACTCAAGAGAATCCTGCCTGTCTCAATCAACATAGAGGTGGCCTTTATCATAGTGGCAATATCATAATTCCTATCCATGAATTTATTGTGCTTTTCAGCTAATATTCTCTTTTGGGACTACGTGAGCATCTTTTTTGGCAAGATTTTTGAAAGTGGTTTACCACTGCCTCCTTTCTAGGCCTGAAAGAGATAACTGGCCCAAAGTTAGTCAGCTTGCTTCATGCCTAAGGCAGGATTTGCACTTTTCTGCTTTCTAGCCTTGTGCCTTACTACAACAACTACTACTACACTACTAAACCAAACTGGCTCTCAATCCATTGATTATAGCTATTTTATTCTTAAAATAAAAGTAAATGTAGACTTTAAATGTGATAATGCCATGAACCAGTATATTTTTTGGAGCTTTCTCCTCACTTCACATAAGATACTGTTGTCTATATTTCAGGAAAAAGCAAACCTAAATAACAGAAACACAGATGGTCTTTGTTTAATGGCCATTTGTTCAGTGATCATGCAAACTTACTACAGCACTGAACAAGTGATAGTTATAACCAGACCTCATACTTCGGATATTGCAGCTTCCCGAAGTCACACCATTGCAATTTTCAACTTTTTGTGCCAGATTCCCATAATCAATGCCAATGGGGAAACTCACAGGAAGTTGTGCCACATTGTTTTTCAACTTAACATCTACTTCACTTTCATGAAGGAGTTTTAGACTCAATAAGCAAGGATCACTTTGTACATTTAGAAAACAGTTGAACATAAACCCAAAATATTATTATTCAAATAAACATTAAATCTTTTACAGAATTATTTAAGATACCCATAAAACTTTAGCAGTAACCGAGTTGTCGAAGCGTGGAACTCCTTACTGGACTCCATAGTGTCATCCCCAAACCCCCAACACTTTACCCTTAGATTATCTACGGTTGACCTATCCAGATTCCTAAGAGGTCAGTAAGGGACGAATACAAGTGCACTAGAGTGCCTTCCATCCCCTGTCCTATTGCTCTCCTATATCTCCTATACCTTTCTTCTATTCCTATATCTCTTCTATTCTTTCATTGATATGTTCTATTACTATACAGTGGTACCTCATGATACGAACCCCTCGTCTTACGAACAACCTGAGATACGAACCCGGGGTTCAGAAAATTTTTGCCTCTTCTTATGAACTTTTTTCTTCTTACGAACCCCCCGCCGCCGCCGCCCGCCGAGAAGCCCCGCCGCCTGGCTGTCGCTTTTTGAAACAGCTGGGGGGCTTCCCAGCAGCCTCCTGAACCCGAACGCCAAACCCGAACTTCCAGGTTCGGCGTTCGGGTTCAGGAGGCTGCTGTTTTAGAAGACAACAGCCGGGCTGCGGGGCTTCTCAATGGCCTCCCGAACCCGAACTTTTGCCGAACTTCCAGGTTCGGGGTTCGGGAGGCCGCCAAGAAGCCCCGCTGCCCGGCTGTCACCTTTTAAAACAGTCAGGGGGCTTCTCAGTGGCCTCCCGAACGCCGAACCCGGAAGTTCAGGTTTGGCGTTCAGGTTCAAGAGGCTGCTGGGAAGCCCCCCGGCTGTTTTAGAAGACGACAGGCAGGCTGCGGAGCTTCTCAGTGGCCTCCCGAACCCGAACTTTTGCCAAACTTCTGGGTTCAGGGTTCTGGAGGTCGCCAAGAAGCCCCACCGCCCGGCTGTCACCTTCTAAAACAGCCGGGGGGCTTCCCAGCAGTCTCCTGAACCCGAACGCCAAACCCGAACTTCTGGGTTCGGCGTTCGGGTTCAGGAGGCTGCTGGGAAGCCCCCCGGCTGTTTTAGAAGACGACAGCCAGGCTGCGGGGTTTCTCAACGGCCTCCCGAACCCAAACTTTTGCTGAACTTCCGGGTTCGGGGTTCGGGAGGCCGCCAAGAAGCCCCGCCGCCCAGCTGTCACCTTTTAAAACAGCCGGGGGGCTTTTCGGCGGCCTCCCGAACGCTGAACCCGGAAGTTCGGGTTTGGCGTTCAGTGTTGGGGAGGCTGCTGGGAAGCCCCCCGGCTGTTTCAAAAGGTGACAGCCGGGCGGCGGCGGTTTTTTTGCGGGTTTTTTTTGTTGTTGTTGCACGGATTAATTGACTTTACATTGTTTCCTATGGGAAACAATGTTTCGTCTTACGAACTTTTCGTCTTACAAACCTCCCCCTGGAACCAATTAGGTTCGTAAGACGAGGTATTACTGTATTTTCTTTTCTATTATTTCTTAGATATATTTTACTATGAGTATCTCCTCTATAACCTTCATCATGTACCGTATTTTTCGCTCCATAAGACGCAGTTTTTTTCCTCCCAAAGTAGGAAGAAAAATCAGCCCCGTCTTATGGAGCGAAGATGCAGGCAGGGAGGGGGGGGGAGGCTGCAAACTCGGAAGCGCCATCCGACTGGCTGGCTAGCTGCTGCCTGGCCCCCTCCCTCCCGGAGGAGGGTCTCCCTCCGCCCCACCAGCGGCGCTCCCCCCGCCAGCCAGCCAGCCAAGCCCCGCGCCCGCCAGAACCGGCTCCTCGCTCTCCCCCCGCCGCCCGCCGCATTTGCAGGAGGTGGGGAGGGTCGGGCGGCCCGCCAAGGCCAGGAGGGACGCCGCTGCCCCCCTTCCCTCTCTCCGCCCACCGCTGCGCCTCCTTGACGCCAAGAGGAAATGCCGGCAAAGGTTTTTCTCAGCGGAGGTCTTCAATGTCGAGGGCGCACGGGCGGTTGCGCGCGCTCCCTATCTCCCTGCTAGCCCACTCGGAATATTCAAAATAAGAAAAGCCTTTGCCGGCAAAGGTTTTTCTTATTTTGAATATTCCGAGTGGGCTAGCAGGGAGATAGGGAGCGCGCGCAACCGCCCGAGCGCCCCCGACATTGAATATCACCTTCGCCGGCCCCGCCTCTCCTGCAACCCCCTTGCTGGGAGCCCGGGACGAAAGTGCTCTCGGCAAAGGTGAGACAGGCAGGGCGTGCGCGCGTCACCGCTGAGAAGAATGGAGAGAGAACGAGAGTGAGTGAGAGCAACAGACAGCAAGATAGAGAGAAAGTGAGAAAGAGAGAGTGAGAGAAAGGGGGGAGAGAAAGAGATAGCAAGAGAGAGAGAACAAGAGAAAGAAAAAAGAGAGAAAGAGTGAGAGAGAGAGAAAGCAAAAGAGACAGAAAGAAAACAAGAGAAAGTGAGAAGAAGAGAGAGAAAGAGGGGGGGAGAGAGAGAAAGAGAGAGGGGGAGAGAGAGAAAGAGAGGGAGAGGGAGAAAGAGAGAGGGAAAGGGGGAGAGGGGGGAGAGAAAGAGAGAGGGAGAGGGGGGAGAGATAGCAAGAGAGGGAGAGAGAGAAAGAGAGGGAAAGGGGGAGAGAAAGAGAGAGGGAGGGAGAGAGAGGAGATAAAGGAAGAGGAGAGAGAGAAAGGAAGAGAAAGAAAGAGGGATAGAAAGAGAGAAAGAGTGAGAGATGCTCAGTGAGCCTTTCTTTGAAGTTGCCTTTCTTTCTTTCTTTCTTTCTTTCTCTCTTTTTTTCTTTTTCTCTCTTGCTCTCTTGCTCTTTCATTCTTTTTTCTTTCTCTTGCTTTCTTTCTTTCTCTTGCTTTCTCTCCTTCCTTCCCTCCTTCCATTTCTTTCATTCCCCCTCTCTATTTTTATTTCTCTTTCATTTTCTTTCTTTCTCTCTTTCTTGCTTTCTTTCTTGCTCTTTTTCTTTCTCTCTTTTACCTTCCCTTTCTCTATTTCTTCTTTTCTTTCTCCTTCCTACCTTCTTCCCTCCCTCCCTCCCTTCAGTCCTTCCTCTCTTACTCTCCCCTTTCATAAGTTTCCTTGCTTCCTTCCTCTGTTCCTGTCCCTTCCCCCTTTCTTTCTTTCTTTCTTTCTTTCTTTCTTTCTTTCCTTCCTTCCTTCCTTCCTTTCCTCCCTCCATTTCTTGCTTTCCTTTTCCTTCCTCCCTTCTTTCCTCCCTCACTCCCTTCTTTCATTCCTTCCTCTCTTCCTCTCCCCTTTTTGGCTCAAAATATTTTTTTTCTATTTTCCTCCTCTAAAATCTAGGTGCGTCTTATCAGCAGGTGCGTCTTATAGAGCGAAAAATACGGTATTTTACTATGTGTATATATATACCCACTAAAACCCTCATTGTGTATTGGACAAAATAAATAAATAAATAAAAATAAATAAATAAATAAACCAGGACTTTTTCTTGTTCCTGTCATTTGTCAGCAAAAATTATCTCCCCCACTCCCCAAATAGTAATTTGGACAAGATGACTTTATTCAGTCAAAAAAATAGAAATCAATGTTCACACCATTTGCATTGTTCTTTTTGTAAGCCGCCCCGAGTCTCCAGAGGGGGACAGCATATAAATTTAAATAAATACATACATACATACATACATACATACATACATACATACATACTTACATACATACATACATACATACATTTCAAACTCTGGAACTGCTATATAGGGAAAACATTCCAAGAAATGATACCAAGTAATAAATTTGAGCATTGATTAAAAGCAGATTGAAATTGATGACACTATCCCACACATTAGGAAATAGCCATCTAAAAATTAAATAAGCTAGTTTGGGAGCTAGCCAAATTATTAGAGTTGGAAGATACTTATTATTAGAGTTGGAAGGCACCTTACAGGTCATCTAGTCCAACCCCCTGCTCAAGCAGGAGACCCTACATCATCCTTGACAGATGGTAGTCCAATCTCTTTGAAAGTGTGGAGTGTTGGGGCGTTCACAAACTCCACTGGCAATTTTTATTTATTACATTTTTATTTATTACATTCAGTTAATGTAATAAAGCTCTAAAATGAATTCATTTTACATGAAGAATTCAGAAATCCAAAATTAGAAGAAAAAAATATTCCTTTAAATAAGCACCAAGCTTTTATTTGCTGTTAATGCTCATCACATCCTGCCCAACTGCAATTTGAATTAGTCAAATTATATCCAAGAGCCAGAGGCTTTTCCTATTGTGTATTCTTCATTCTATCAGTTTCACAAAGATTTGTTTGTTCAAGAGGAAACCAATCATTACAAAGATCTTATCACAAATGACTCTTAACTGAAAGTATCAACATACTTGTGTCTCCAGGTTTATTTGTTTTTTTCATCATCTACCTTTACACCATTACTTGTTAGTTAGACCCAAAGAAGGATTTTTACTGCTTTCATGCTGACAAGACTTAATACCTATGGGACAGTTAATTAATCATTGACATTTGTTTCATATACAGTATTGTAATTTGACAAGTAAAATACAGGTTGAAAGAAAAATCTGTATGAGAAACAGCAAGTTCAACCAGCTTTAAAGGAATTCATTTGAAGTAAGTATGCCTCATTTTAATTTTTTTATTTAATTTTTATTTCTGCATGCCTTTGCAAGAGGACACCAGAGGATTGGAATATAAATTAAGTTGTGAAATTTCTTTATGGAGCTATAGCTAAATGGGAATGAAAAGTTTTCCCTCACTCTGTCAAAGACCTTGGAGTACTGATATTAAATGATCAAGATGCCAAAGCCCACTGCAACAACATTGCCAAAAAGGCATATCCAGTAATATTATACTACTAACAGAAGCATACAAAACATTCACCAGACCAATCCTTGAATACAGCTCATCTGTCTGGAACCCACACTTCATATTGGACATAAATACAATAGACCTGTGTTTTTCAACCAGGGGTCTGCGGAACCGAAGGCTTCCACAAGGGCCAGCCAGGGGTTTCACGACTTAAGAAAAAAAATGATTAAAAAAATTAGGGCAAAATTGATCAGGACCTTATCATGCTTAACCTGCAGCATGCTATGCATGCATACTATGTATTTATTAGTTGTACTTGTTTACCTTCATACTATTTCCGTTTCTGTTGTTAGACGGTACGGTTTGTACGCATTAATTTTCAATATAGTTTAAATGTATTTTTACAGCTAACATGGACCAATTTATTAAAAAATGAAAGTTAGATGTTAGCTGACGTTACTGAGCAATCACCTGACATTGCATCCGAATCCACAGAGCCGACGTTTCAAAAAATTGATGCCATAGATTCTCATCGTAAGATTCATCAGTACAGTAACAATTATTTAGCTATGGGATTCATTCATTATTTAGCTATGGGATTCACTTGGACAGGAGACCCAGACTGTCCATTGCCTCTTTGCATTGTTTGTGGGGAACAGCTTGCTAACAGTGCCATAGTGCCAGCCATGAGCAACATCAAACACAAGAAATGAGAATGCCTTTTCTCTATCGAGGAAGAACTTCACGTCTGTCTATCTAAAATTTGACCAACCATACAGCTGCTGTGCAGAAGGCACCAAGCACAATGTTCAACTGAACATTTTTCCGTACTCGACCTACTCCTGTAAGACTTGTAAATACTGTTGATTAATGGTAGCTAGCATGGTCAAAATGGTCTCCAACAGTCCAACTCACCTATGAACATTTTTAGATTGAAAAAAATTAGGGGCTCGCCTTGAAGGAACATAAACGGTACCGGTACATGTACAGCTTCCGCCAGAAATCTGACAACACCAAAGGGTTCCACTGAAGAAAAAAGGTTGAAACACTGCAATAGACCATGTCCAGAGATACTTTACAAGAAGAGTTCTCCACTCCTTGCTAGCAACAAAATAACCTTACACAACCAGAGTTGAAATTCTGGCCTTAGAAAGTTTAGAACTACGTCACTTTTGATGTGACCTAAGCATAACTCATAAAATTATCTGCTATAACATCTTTCCTGCCAATGACTACTTCAGCTTCAACCACAACAATGCACAAGCACACAACAGATACAAACTCAAAATGAACTGTTCCAAACTCAACTACAGAAAATAACAGCTTCACCAACAAAGTGGTTAATGCCTGGAACTCACTACCTGACTCTGTAGTTTCTTCCCCAAATCCCAAAAACCTTACTCTTAGACTGTCTACGGTTGATCTCACTCCTAAGGGGCCAGTAAGGAATGTGCATAAGTGCACCAAAATATCTACCATCCCTATCCAAACCTTCTCTTATATTGGGTACCCACATTATGTATATAAATGAGCCGAGGTGGCGCAGTGGGTAGAGTGCAGTATTGCAGGCCACTAAAGCTGACTGCTAGATATGCAGGTCAGCAGTCATAGTTCCCTCTAAGCTGAGCAGTGAGCAATCGCTCACTTAAAAATCATCATCAACTCAGAGTTTTCCAAACCTGCCCAGAAGCCGAGAGGGAAAGAGTGAGAGGGAAGGAGAGAGAGAGGAAGAGAGAGAAACAGATAGAAAAAAGAGAGGAAGGAAAAGAGAAAGAAAAAGAATGGGAGTAAGGAAGAGAGAAAGAAAAGCAAAATCTAGTTTGAAACTAGCTCAACTATTTAAGTGGCATTTTGATATTGATAGAGTTGCCCTATTATGAGCTCACTGTTATAGACACACAGTACAGTATTTTATTTTGAAATTCTCTGAGGCAAAACAGGGTGGGGGTTTTGTTTGTTTGTTTGTTTATTTATTTATTTATTATTTCTGTGCCGCCCAGTCCCGAAGGGACTGCCGCTCAGACACTATACTTTTCCGCCCACCCCCCAAAAAATTAGAGGGAACACTGTCAGCAGTCCAAATCTCTGACCCAGATTGTGGGGCAGTACGCTGGCTCTGTTAAAAAGTGCTATTATTGACATGTTATAAGCCGCCCTAAGTCTAAGGAGAAGGGTGGTATAAAAAAAAATCAAATAAATAATATTATATGTATATCACCAAAAACATACTTGACTAAATAAATAAAAACTGCTAATGGGCAAAGAAGTGCTCTCCTCTCAGATATGGTTTTATATTAATGCATCAATAAAACTGAAAAACTGGAAATGGCACCCATTAAATGTCTATTTTTTAAAAGATATATGGATTGTTATTAAATTACTAAACTGAATAGTATGCTGAGATAGTATGAATATATAAAATGTATGTTTACCCTTTAACATATTTATTAATAAGAAAATGCTCTAATTAAAGGAACTCTAAGGAGTTTTTTTTTAATTGTTCCATCTATGGCTTTGCTGAATATGCATTTTCTTTGTAATTTATTGTATTGTGGCTTGGGAAACAATGAAGTTTATTATAGGCTTGGGAAACAATGAAGTTTATAAATTTTATGTGACTTCAGTGTGCTATTAGTTCTCCTTGCCTTAGCTATATACAGTAGGTACAAAGATTTCACTGGGACATATATCATCATTCAAGCTCTAATTTATGACAGGAATTAATCTACTTTTGTTATAATCTTGTGTTTGGAGAAAATGTGTTTAACAGATAAATTAACTATTCTAAACATAACCTTTTTGTCATACTGTAGGTTTATACTATCAAGAATATGAACGGGATTACCATTCAATAACTACCTATGAATTTGCCCTTATTGAAACTTCAAATTACAATATTACTTAATATTTTTTAATAGGAAAGTGAACACAATAACAAGGGGGCACAATCTGAGGTTAGTTGGGGGAAAGATTAGAAGTAACGTGAGAAAATATTATTTTACTGAAAGAGTAGCAGATGCTTGGAACAAACTTCCAGCAGACGTGGTTGGTAAATCCACAGTAATTGAATTTAAACATGCCTGGGATAAACATATATCCATCCTAAGATAAAATACAGGAAATAGTATGTGGGCAGACTAGATAGACAATGAGGTCTTTTTCTGCCGTCATAATATAGAAGAGCTATATTAATTGTTATAGGAATGGTTCTTTACTGTGGAATAAATTAATTTATAATATGTCTGGCATATGCTTTTTATATACTAATAAACCAATTTAGAAGAGCTATATTAATTATTTCAAAGATAACGAGTCCTATTTTATATTAAACTACTCTGACCGTGATTTTTCAAGCAGTTTTGTTGTTAAAAATCCTGATTTGTAAATGATAGTTTTCCTACTTGTTCCAAGGTTACAATAATTGGTACTCTGCCTTCTTCCTTTACTTATGTTTACAAAGGAAATGGCCACTTGAGTAACTGTGATTTTGCCAACTTTATCTCCCCCCCCCCAGAGTGCATTTTGTTTGATTTCTTTTTGTTTGCTTCCTTTTTTCTTTCTTTCTTACCTACAACAGCAAGTATGTGATGTGACAAAACGCTACATGTGGCTTTCATTGACATTGTTTCTACGGAAACAAGGAAAAGCCCTATGGATGTTGTGAATCCATGAACTGAAGCCACTACTGTGAATATGATTCAAGGATATTTCAACAAGATTTTCTCCATGAGATTACTTGAAGAGTTCCAAAGATATGAAAACATTACATGGGATTGGTGTTTAATATTTTGTGTTTAGTTTGAGCTCTGCCCTAAACATAGAGATTTTTGTCAAAGAACACTTAGTGTTTGTTTTTTACATGATTAGTAGCAGAGCTGGGAAAATTAGAGATACAGTTAATAAATAGTAACTAGCTGAGTAAATAACCAATTATGGTACTTAAGAGTCAAGTCAGTTTATTACAGTAAAAGACCAAAGATTGATACTTAAGAATGAATTATTGTTTCTGAGGAACAGAATAGAATAGAATTCTTTATTGGCCAAGTGTGACTGGACACACAAGGAATTTGTCTTTGGTACATAAAAGGGAAAAAGGGAAAAGGGAAAATACATTCATTAATAATCATAAGATACAACACTTAGTTATAGTCATAGGTTACTAATAAGTAATCAAATCATACTAGGAATCAAACAGAACAATATCAATTGTAAAAGTACAAGCAACATGATTATACTTGATTATATCAGTGGAAAATAATAGGAAGGATGATATCGAAGATGCTAAGATGCATCCTTGATTTTTCTAGTAGAAATCACAAAAGAAACTAAACAGTGATATAGAAACAGATTTTGTGCCTCCTATTCAGGTATATTTCAAAATTAGTGTAAATTCATTGAAAGGTCTGCTCAGAAGTGATAGTTTAAAATATTCAGAATGACTTACCTACTCTTTAGTTTGAAAACAAAAAACATCAACCAAATCTAAGAAAAGTGTCCAAATACTTTGCTGTATTCTAGGTCAGTTCTTCAGTGTGATGCTTCTTTTCTTATCCCTGGATTAGAGCATCAACCCTGCTAAGGTAATATTTTCAGAAAAGGAAAAGCATACGTTAGCTGTAAAAAAGTGTCTAACTATTATGCAATTACCTATTATACAGGTAATCTTTTTCTGATTCTGTTCTGAAAATTATTTATCAGGAATAGGAATGGTTCTTTACTGTGGAATCAATTATAATATGTCTAATTATGGCATATGCCTTTTATATAAGTCAATTATGTTTTCCTCCAGTTTTCTAGTAATGTTTGTCATATGGAATGTGGTTGAAATTGTGGGTGTTTAGTGCTTGTTTTTTCCCATAAGTGAAAAAAGTGCCATTCCTCTTGTATGTTATGCCCCTCTAATGAAAAGATTCTTTCATTGTTTAAAGCGATCCATTTTATCTATAAATAGGTTTGTGGTTTGATGGTAAAGCTCAAAATATGTCTATGGCCATACTACCCTAAAAGCGCCCAATCCCATCATTCCTTTTCATTTCAACAGCCCAGGCATTCCAGAGTTACATAGAAACATAGAAGACTGACGACAAAAAAAGACTTCATGGTCCATCTAGTCTGCCCTTATACTATTTTCTGTATTTTATCTTAGGATGGATATATGTTTATCCCAGGCATGTTTAAATTCAGTTACTGTGGATTTACCAACCACGTCTGCTGGAAGTTTGTCCCAAGGATGTACTACTCTTTCAGTAAGATAATATTTTATCATGTTGCTTTTGATCTTTCCCCAAATTAACCTCAGATTGTGTCCCCTTGTTCTTGTATTTACTTTCCTATTAAAAACACTGAAATACTGGAAAACACACACACACCGAACGGTGCTTGGGGTACAGTTAATTAGTATTTGTTTCCAGATAGTCTCCTCTGTGTACCTGGTTTGGTTGAAATAGCTACACATACACACACAAACACACATCCCTAGAGATGCTGGAGATGTCTTACCTCCAAAGTATTTTTGTTTTCAGATAATAAGTCATCTTTCTACCAACTTTGGTTGATATTGCTTGAGACATTGCAGAACAAACCATGGCTTAGTATATTATTATGCATCTTTTTGTGTCAAATAACCAAACTTGTAATTGTTTTTTTTTTAAGTCTAAAATAAAATATTCAAATTCTGTGCTTGTATCTTACTCTGGCTTTGTTAGTCTTTTTAAAAATTATTATTTTCTAGATTACTGTTTTTTATGCATGGTGCCTTTCATGAGCCTAGTTGCATGCATTGCTCTATTACCGGTACTTCTTTTATTTAATTCATTCTTCAGTTTCAGCTGGTAGCAGTTTATTAAACTTTAATAAATAGTTTATTTATTAAACCTGTATGGTATCAATGACTCTGGACATATCACAGGATTGAAACAGATGTGGCCATTCTTGCCTATGTACAGAAATTAATTGAGAACAGTCACAAGCAATGTCAGTGTAATGAGAGACAAACCAGGAATATTAGGCTTGCGGTTTAGATTAGGAAGTTGGGGGAAAACATATCAAAGCCAACCCTTTCCATACGATTATCTTTACTCATCATTTTACCATTATATTTTTGTCTCATAATTTTTTCAAACATTATAATGTCCATCCTCTGTAGAAAAATTCTGTAGGAGATAATAAAATGAAGTAACTGTCTACCGTGGACCTCATCCCATTCCTTATGTGTGCATAAGCACACCAACGTCCTACCATCCTTGTCCTATTGTCCCCATTTATTCGTACCCATTTCCTGTGTTCATATTCATGTTTATGCTTGTTATCTCGTACATGTTTGACAAGCTAAATAAATAACTTCTGCCTGATTTAGTAGCAACAGACTCTCAGATTCAATCTTCCTGTTTATACAGGGTGAGTTCCAAAAGTAATGCAATTATTTTTTTAAAAAGTCATTTATTGAACAGATTTGTACAAACACTTAAAATTCTTCAAAGTACTGTCCTTGGGCCTCTACACAATTTTTCCATGATTGGTATGTGCCCTGGAAGGTGTCTTCAGGGACCTCTCGCAAGGTCTTCGTCACAGCTGATTGGATCTCTTCTATGGACGAAAAAGGGATTCCTTTCAGGGCTGGGAACAAAAAGTTTTGCTGGGACAACGTCAGGACTATAATGTGTGGGGCAGCGTTGGCACCTGGTGTTTGGCCAGGAACTCATGGACTTGTAGCGCATTGTGGCAAGGTGCTTTTTTCATCCATAGAAGAGATCCAATCAGCCGTGACGAAGACTGTGAGAGGTCTCCGAAGATGCCTTCTAGGGTGCGTACCGGTCATGGCAGAGTCGCTGGAAAAAATGTTTAGAGGCCCAAGGACAGTACTGTACTTTGAAGAATCTTAAGTGTTTGTGCAAATCTGTTCAATAAATTACTTTGGAAAAAAAAATTGCATTACTTTTGGAACGCACCCTGTATACTGGTAGAAAAACTCTAGAACATTTCTCCTTATGGTTTTAAGTAGCCATACCTTAAAATAATCCTTTGTAAACAGAAATTAAAGATACACTTTTAACTAACCATTGATTTTCCCCAAGATCTATACAAACCTCAGCTATTGCTTTGTTATGTGCAACAGTACGTGTTTCCGTTTATCTGTTATTTACTATCACTGATAAACAGCTAAGAAGAATTCAAGCAGCTTCACTAGGCAGGAGGTAATTAAGTACTTAACGTCAGCAACAAACAAGTTACTGCAAAAACAAAAGTAGTGCGGAATCATGTAGACAGCTAGAAAATTAATGATATACATTCCAGGCTATTCAACTAATAATGAAGTATTTTAAACACCAATAATTATGGTGACTTAATAGATTCTGTTAGCCTTGTAATAGAGAGAAAAGGAGAATTCCACAGGCTAGTATTTACTGTCTTGAATGCAGCGTATTGTAAATTAAAAGTAAGTTTTTCATTTCTGAGGAAAGGAATACATATCACTATATGTATGTTACTATATATTACTACAGTTGTGGATTTGGTAATTGTAAAAAGAAATTAGTCTGTAATATTCCTCAATTTCCTGTATTTAAGCCTAGTATAATTATGATCAATTAATGCTAAAGATTTTGAAAATTCAGTCATAAAAGAGCATAGTATTCACATCTTTTTATTTGTAATGTCAGCTCAATCTTAGAAGAATAATTCAGCATGCTAACACAATAAGAGAAGTCACTGCAATACTTAACCTTAACTGATACTCTTCCCTTTACCCCTGCCTTATTGGTCTTAATTGCTTTTCGTAGGTTAATTGATTTTCTTATGGTTAAATATTTTATCTTAATTTCACTTTCTGCTACTCTGGGATTGGAAACGATTAATTGTTTGGTAAGACTTGTATGATTTGTGTTTGTATTTTGATGATAGTACTATAGATTAAATACACGAGCACATAACAGGTACAAACTCAAAGTAAACCACTCCAAACTTGATTATAGAAAATATGACTTAAGCAACCAAGTTGTTAATGCACAGAACTCACTACTGGACTCTGTTGTTTCATAACCAAACCCCCAAAACTTTACCCTTTGACTGTCCACTGTTGACTTCACCCGATTCCTAAGAGGTCAGTAAGGGACATGCATAAGTGCACCAGTGTGCCTACCCTCCATGTCCTAAATTTCTCTCCTATTAGTACCAATATCATTTATATAAACAGTGTTATTTCTTTGTATACTACCAATACGAATTTGACAAAGTAAATAAAATAAATAAACTAAAAATGTATTTATTTATTGGACTTATATGCCGCCCCTCTCCATGGACTCGGGGCGGCTTACAACATTTTAATGAAAGATATAATAGATAAAACATTCTAGGCCAATTAATAGGATAATAACTTTAAAAATTTCCTAAAACTAAACATTTAAAATCAAAAAGTCACACACACCTACTCTCACACCATATACATTCACTGGGCAGAGGCTGGGGTCTAATGACCCCAAGCCTGGTGACATAAATGTGTTTTCAAATTCTTACGGAAGACAAGGAGGGTGGGGGCAGTGCGAATCTCTGGGGGGAGTTGATTCCAGAGGGCCGGGGCTCCCACAGAGAAGGCTCTTCTCCGAGGCCCCGCCAGTCAGCATTGTCTTGTTGATGGGACCCTGAGGAGATCAACTCTGTGGGACCTAACCGGATGCTGGGATTTGTACGTCAGAAGGCGGTGTCGGAGATAATCTGGTCCTATGCCATGTAGGGCTTTATAGGTCATAACCAACACTTTGAAATAAAATAGATTAGCATTTAGAAATAGATATTGTATTTTCTTCCCCATTTCTAAAATAAGATTTGGAAATTATTTAAATCTCATTATGAAGAAGATTGAACAGGGCTTAGAATGTATTGTTGTGCTTATCCAATGGTAATAAAGGTAATAGTCTTTCTTTTCATTTCATTATTGAAAAATCACTCAGCAGAGCTTATGTAGCTCAGGGACTTCAACGGCTTTCCCAATAAATGAGATGATGGAGCCTTACAGATTCTACGACATATCTGTAAAATATCTGTAAATACTTGCAATGGAGGCACTTGGGTCTGCATGTCTTGATGCCTTGATGTAAAACCAGATGCCTCCATTGATGAATACATAAAAAGGCCTGTTTGGTCCCCTTTAGCAAGATTAGTTTCAGTTTGAATCTGATGATGTGAATAGGATGGTGCGTGCGGCTACACATTTTCTCATGCCGTACTGTTTCTGGCTGATCTAATCCAGCTCAGAAGGATTATCTGATTGAGCCTGGTATATGAGAAATGAATCCTTATGTGTGCAACAGATGCCCAACATCAAAGCAACTCTATATCTACTCAGTAAATCCACAATGAATCCTGAAATTCTCTTTTTAATAATAATTTTATTAAACATTCAAATAAAAAATAATAGTTGCACAAAAAAAACCTTGAATAAATCCCTCTGTTAAAGTACTAAAGTTTACAGATGATACAACAGTCATTCAAGACAATGTTGAGTCTGCATATAGACTCTTAAGACATATGCTCTTAAAACTATAGAGATGATAGTAGATTATAGAAGAAACATTCCTATTCTAGGACCCTTTACAACATTAGGCAACCCGGTAGCAACAGTACTAAATTCTATTAATTCCAAAGACTTGAAATGGACTACTAACGTTAAAAAGGTACAATAAAGAATGTTTTTTTCTGTATACATTCAGAAAATTCAGATTGCCTAAGGATCTTCTGGTACAGTTCTACAAAGGGATTACTGAATCTGTCATTTGTACCTCAATAACTCTAGTTTCGCAGAGCAAACGAACAGGATGGGTACAGACTTCAATGGAAGGTTAATATTGCAGAAAAAGCAATTGCAACTACCTTCCCTCCATTGTATACTGCACAAACAAGAAAGAGAGTTGAGAAAATATCTTAAGACCCGTCACATCCTGGACATAATCTATTTCAGCTTCTACCCTCAGGATGCTGCTATCGAGCATTGCGTACTAAAACAACTAGACACAACAATAGTTGTGCCTGCTATCATTCTGCTGAATACTTAATTCCCACAGCACTGTCTCATTTGTCATATTTCGCATCTTTCCTACTATCTTCTACTGTTTTTCTCATGATTTATCAATTGTCATTTGTAACGTATGATTTTTGTAACTATAATTTATGATCTATGACCTTGTTACTTGTGGTTTGTACGTACAAAGTGAGCTTATGCACAGGAGACAAATTCCTTGGGTGTCCAATCACACTTGGCCAATAAAGAATGTGATTCTATTCTATTCTATTCTTCTATTCTACCCTACCCTACTCTACCCTACTCTGCTCTACTCTACTCTATTTATACCTCATGCCTTGACAATGGATGACCTCCCCCAGTGGCCTTCTATAGATATTGTTTGTGAGAAATGGATTTTGGAGAAAAAGAGTGAACCAGCACACACTTCCTCACACCCCAATCCTCTGAGTTGATCCAAAAGGATTCCATGGTTGATGGTATCAAAAGTCATTGAAAGGTCAAGTAAGACAAGGATGGATGTGTGACTCCTAATCTTATTCGTCCCAGACATCATCCAAAACTACGACCAATGCCAATTATCTCAAACTTAATCTTCTCTTTTGAAATCTAGTAATACACAGAACTCTTTCTACATTAGTACAGTCAATTCCTTGCATCAGAAGAAGTAGCTCATGAAAGCTCGTACTTTTTCATAAATATTTTTAGTAGTAAAATGTGCAGCCAGACTGTCTCTTCCTGCAATGTCTCTAGAAATTCTTGTGGAAGTTGAAATACTTATTGTTGCTTGCATTTCATGATTTATATCTCAATATAGAACCTGTTACTTGTTTTTTTTAGTTGTCATAATATTTAGTATGTGTGCAATAAACAGGTCATGATGTGTAAGAGATGCAGTAAATTACATTTTTATTTAAAATGTAATTTAAATGCATGCAAGATAAGCACAGAGACCAAATGAAAGAATAGCAAGTAATTATACTATTTATTTATTTATTTATTTATTCATTCATTCATTTATTAGATTTGTATGCCGCCCCAGATTTCCTAGGAAGAGACTCATGCTTACCTGCAATTCATATCAGCATAGAGCAAATCTTTGCACAGAGAAATCTCTCACTCAATTAACTGAGAATTTTTCTATGCATTCATCAAGAGTAAAATCAGCTGGATATGCCACCGAAGTATGTAACTAATCTTGTACACAGTATGAGAGAGATTGTGTGTAGATGTTAAGGATTGCATGCTGGAATCAGGACTTTCCATTTTTGTAACTTTAATTCAGTTATTTGAAAAACTTTTTTAAAAAGACATGTAATGATTTAACAGAATCTGATTTTAGCTCATTTTGATAATTAACATGTGAGAAACCAGAAAAGTTTCAAAATCCTATGAAAGCTGTTCTGTCTGGGTCACTCCGGAAGCTATGACCAACCCAAAAAGATAAGCCAGACACACCGGTAAAAGGCAAAGGCAGTTTATAAAAATCAAGAAAAACACAGGTAACAGAAAATGTCCTTACAAACAGGAACACGCTGGAACTTCAAATATATACACGAAGGCAAAAGTCCATGCAGCAATACAGGATTCTTGCTGCCAAGACGAGGCTGTAGATAGAAGACCTACACCTCCCACGGTTCTTCCAAACTGCTAGGCCACAAGCCAGGAACAGAGAACAAAGCAGGTCACCGCAATTCCAACTGATAACACTCCACATGGCTTCAAGAGCTTGCCTGCCTTTTAAACCCTGCTAACGAGAACCACACCCAAGCCCTGCTGTTCCTAATTCAATGTTGATAATACTTCTTTAATTGCTCCTTTCTTTGATCTGACCGTCTCTGTCGCATGTCAATGACAGCTTGTGCGTCATCACCTAATGACTCCAAGCTACTGGCTGGGGAGAGCCCCCCCCCCCCCGGGGCTCTCGTGCTGTTCTCCTTCCTCCCATTCCTGACTGTCCTCTCCCCTGTCCGACTGCTCAGCCCCCTCCTCTTCGCTGTCCTGCTCCTCCGGGCATTGAGCCAGCAGAGACGCAGCTGGTCCCTGAGCAGCCACAGGCTGAATCACAACAAAAGGTAGGTGAGCATTCTGACCTTTTCTATGAATAAATAAAAATAAAATAGCTTTAGATAAATGAGATGTGTAAATGGGATCTGTAATGTAATGTTTGTATTTACTATATTTATTACAAGAGTTTTATCAACTGTAAGAATAGTAACATGGATTATTTTTCATATTTTCCAATCTGTACTAAATAATTACAGATAAACATAAATAATGTTATTGAAAAATATTGACTGCTTGATTAAAGTACAAAATTATCTGATTATAATGGAAAAATAACCAAAGAATTTCATTACAGGAAATTAAAGGGTGCAGTGCTTTTTATGCAAAAAGTGTACCCGGGGTAACAGAAATCGTAAGGATGAATAATTTCTACTGAGACAGGAAACTTGGTGAATCATCAAGCTTTCCTGTACAATGTGAGAAATAGAAATAAATTTTGCAGAACTGATTTTGCAGCAGGATTCTTGAATCAAGAATTTGTTTTTAAAGTTTCTAGTATGACTTGCTTCAACAAACTCTGGTGCACTTATGTACACCCCTTACTGACCTCTTAGGAACTTGGTGAGGTCAACCATGGATAGTCTAATGGTAAAGTGTTGGGGGTTAGTGGATGATACTACAGAGTCCGGTAGTGAATTCCACACTTTGACAAATCGATTACTAAACTCGTATTTTTTACAGTCAAGTTTGGCGTGGTTATTATTAAGCTTGTATCTGTTGTGGGCTCTTGTGTTGTTGTGGTTGAAGCTGTAGTAATCTTTGACAGGCAGGACGTTGCAGCATATGATCTTGTGGGCAATACTTAGATCATGTTTAAGGCGTCGTAGTTCTAAGCTTTCAAGACCCAGGATTGTAAGTCTAGTTTCGTAGGGTATTCTGCTTCGAGTGGAGGAATGAAGGGCTCTTCTTGTGAAGTATCTTTGAACATTTTCAAGGGTCTTAATGTCTGAGATGCGATATGGGTTCCAAACAGATGAGCTGTATTCGAGGATGGGTCTGGCGAAAGTTTTGTAAGCTCTGGTAAGTAGTGTGAGATTTCCAGAGCAGAAGCTACGTAGGATTAGATTAACAACTCTTGAGGCCTTCTTAGCAATATTGTTGCAGTGGGATTTGGCACTTAGATCTTTAGTTATTAGTATTCCAAGGTCCTTGACCGAGTGGGGATTATCTGTGATAATTTGTTTATTCAGTTTGTATTTGGAGTTTTGATTCTTTTTGCCAATGTGAAGGATAGAGCATTTGCTGGTTGAGATTTGAAGTTGCCATGTGTTTGACCAATCAGAAACAGAGTCTAGGTCTTTTTGGAGAGCAGTTGTGTTATCAGTGGTGTTGAAGAGTTTTACATTGTCTGCAAAGAGAACACAGTTGCTTGTGATGAGATCACAAAGACCATTGATGTAGAGAATGAAGAGTGTTGGTCCCAGAACACTACCTTGGGGAACACCGCTTTTAACAGGTAACAACTAACAAATGATACAGATCACAGATTTGATACAGATTAATTCATGCCACTTGCATGATAATACCATGGACAACATAATATCAGACCTCACTTAAACAGGCTGAATATAGCCTGCTGTAAAACCAGCACTGATTACTTTCATTAGTATTGCTGCCACTATCTATGCTTCTTTCCTCAGTCAGAGATCACAGGTAAAAAATAAAAAAGAGGTGATTTTCAGCAGTAGCATAAAACATAATATAAAGTTTAAATCCATGGCAGTCAATCTCCAGAATTCTGGTCCATTTGAGGCAAATTACCAAATTACAATTTCCAAAATACTTTCAAAATAATGTGTATTGGAAAACAATCATGCTACTATTAGGAAATATTTGGATGGACATTGGATTTAGAAAAATAGTGGATTCAAAGAGTAAGTTTGAAATGGAGATGATAGTTACATTAACACAAAGCGAAGGCTTAACATTATACAATTATAGCAATTGTTGATCTAAGACAGATATCTATCAACTTCCAATAACAAAAGATATACACCGTCCATTACACTATGAAATACTAGATCTCATCAGAAATGTCAGTTTCTATCTCTGACAAAGCCGGACATTTCACTAGTAATATGTTAGAAAATGTTGCACAATTTTGATCTTTTTCTTCTTCCCTCCCCCACTTCTCCAGCATATATGCAAAACCTGTAATCGTAGCAGGAAATTCTGTGAGTATGTGATAGTGTGAAGACATGAAAGTATTTCCATTCCAATGTGGTGAATCATGTTGTACAAATAATGTTTTCTTCTATAGGCTCATTGATATGACATTTTAAATAATTACTATATACTTTGGATCAAATCATTCTGAATAGAGCTACTATACTAGAAACTTGCATATAGAAGTTGCAAGCAAGCAGGAATTAATCTTTTTTAGAGTTTGTCACCACTTACTTTTGATTACATCCCAATTACTTTGCTGTTGAATAACCACCCTAGGCCAGACAGCTTTCTATTATGTCACATGTGGCTAAACCAATGGTTTTCTTCAGCAGCTGTCAAAAGACTATCACTTCTACTTTCAATATTATTTATACTATTTCTTTGGAGAGGAAAACAAAAATATAGAGACTGACGTCTGTAAGTGTTGCAATTCAGAGGCTCCTTCCAGTTTTAATCATAGATATTAACAAATCCCTCTTTTCGTTACTATAATGTAAAAACATTAGGGTTTAATTCACAATAATTTTCCTTTGGCTGTGGAAAATATTATAATCCAAGTGGAGCTTTAGCGAATACCCATCTTATGTTTGTTGCTCATAAAGTAATGAAAGAAAGAAAGAAATGCCTAAGCAGGGGATTGAACCAGGAGACCCCCAAGGTCCCTTCCAATTCTGTTGTTATTGTTATTGTTGTTATTGTTGTTATTGTTATTGCTGTTATTGTTGTCGTTATCATTATCATTATCATTATCAGGCCTATGTGAATGTATTTTTATGAAGCTGTAACAATTCACTTCCACAAACTATCCAGAACTGTAGCTGAAGTTTTCTGCATTAAACTAATATGTATATGATGACTTCAGCATTTCAGTGGTAGCTCATTTCAGTGCATATTTATTTTATTTTTATTTCATTCATTCATTCATTCATTCATTCCTATTTTGTCAAGTACATATTGGTAATATATATATAGATATAGCGTTGTTTATATCCATAAAATGGATACTGATAAGAGGGAACATTAGGACAGGGATGGTAGCCACCAGTGTTCCCTCTAATTTTTTGGGGTGGGTGGGCGGAAAAGTATAGTGTCTGAGCGGCAGTCCCTTCGGGACTGGGCGGCACAGAAATAATAACTAACTAAATAAACAAACAAACAAATAAATAAATAAATAAAAAACCCACCCTGTTTTGCCTCAGAGAATTTCAAAATAAAATACTGTTCTGTGTGTCTATAACAGTGAGCTCATAATAGGGCAACTCTATCAATATCAAAATGCCACTTAAATAGTTGAGCTAGTTTCAAACTAGATTTTGATTTTCTTTCTCGCTTCCTTACTCCCATTCTTTTTTTTCCTCTTTTCCTTCCTCTCTTTTTTCTATCTGTTTCTCTCTCTTCCTCTCTCTCTCCTTCCCTCTCACTCTTTCCCTCTCGGCTTCTGGGCAGGTTTGGAAAATTCTGAGTTGATGATGATTTTTAAGTGAGCGATTGCTCACTGCTCAGCTTAGAGGGAACTATGGTAGCCACACTGGTGCACTTATGCATGCCCCTTAGTGACAAATTGATGATTGTATGAGATTATTGTGAGTAAAAACTGATAAGAGATCAGTGAGAAGATAAATATATGCACTGATGAAGTATTTTCTTGTAGACTGAAGCCAATTTACTCCCTTACATTTGTTAATATCTGGATGCATGTTGATTCACAAGCTTTCATTCATTGTTTCCATGAATGAGCTGTAACAGCTTCAATACAGTATACAGTGATACCTCGTCTTACAAATGCCTCGTCATACAAACTTTTCGAGATACAAACCTGGGGCTTAAGATTTTTTTGCCACTTCTTACAAACTATTTTCACCTTACAAACCCACTGCCGCCGCTGGGATGCCCTGCCTCCAGACTTTGCAGCAAAGCACCCGTTTTTGTGCTGCTGGGATTCCCCTGATTCCAGACTTCCATGTTTTTGTGATGCAAAAACGGGCGCTTCGCTGGCAATGGAAGTCCAGCGGTGGGGTTTCCCAGCATGGGGAGCCTCAGCGAAATTGCAGCATCACAAAAATATGGAAGTCTGGAGATGGGGTTTCGATTACTTTGGTGTTCTTGCGATGCTGTGATTTCAGTGATGCTCCCTTCGCTGGGAAACCCCACCTCTGGACTTCAGTTGCCAGCGAAGCGCTCGTTTTTGCACTGCTGGGATTCCGCTGCAGCATCGCAAAAACACAGAAGTCCAGAGGTGGGGTTTCCCATGGAGGGGAGCCTCAGGGGAATCCCAGCAGTGCAAAAACAGGGTCTTCGGCTGGCAAAAGGGGTGAATTTTGGGCTTGCATGCATTAATCACTTTTCCATTGAATCCTATGGGAAACATTGTTTCCTCTTACAAACCTTTTACCTTAAAAACCTCATCCCGGAACCAATTAAGTTTGTAAGACAAGGTATTACTGTATTTATTATCAACAACATCATGTTTATTATATCACAAATAAAGTAACACTATATAAAATTAACTACAAAGAATGCATAAGCAGTCGGAAAGAAGATTGAAAACTAGATACATAACTTTCAGTGGTGCTAAAACCCATTTTAAATAAGCTACATCCTCTCTACATAATAACAGAAGTGTAGCATATCAAAGAAAATCTTGAGACTGTTTCTCTGTATTATCTATTTTAAATGAATTTATTATCAGCTGTAGAGATTGTTTTTAAAACTCAAAAATGCCTGACATTATAAGCACTCTTTCCTAAAATTGAAATAAAGGCATAGAAACTACTCTATGGTTTGGCTGGATTCCAACCATACCACGTAGCACTTTTACTCCTGTATAATAAAAATCTCATACATTTCTTAAGTAGGATTTGTTGTTGAAATATATTTTCACAACATCTGAAGAATCTTCATGTAATTATTTTTATACCTCAAGGTATAAAAACCACATAACAAAATACCTATGCATGCTAAAGGAAAAGGCAGGGCAAAATCAAGTTAAGAGTTCATCAAAATTGGATTTCCCCACCCCCTCTCAACCATAAGAATTAAAACCGTTTGGTTTGTAAATACCAGAAATTCCAGCATGATCTCCTCAGAAGTCTCATTATCCTTATTATCTCATTATCTTCAATCTCAATTATTACCCTTCAAAATGCCTGTAAATTCCTGATCTTTTTAATAAAATAATTTATTCCTTTCTCTCTTCCATAAACTTCAAAATTAAATTTAGATACAATTTCATTCTACTATGCCTGATTAAATAAAAGCTATACAAAGGAAGAACAGGATTCCAAATGTCCATTTAAAAACATTAACTTACTCAGACTAGTCACAAGAAGCATTTAAATAATTAAGATTCAATTGATAATATTTTCCAAAAGTGAAAACATAGTTCTTAGATATTATTGCAAGGCAAAAATTACCGGTATCTGTTTACTGAGTTGTTTACTCAGAATAACTCCAAAGACAGCTGCCATACATTATTCTGGTGATCATCTCCAAATCAGGAAAGAATCAAAATATGTTAAATAAAGAATGCTGGAAGCTTGTAAAGTGGTCTCTTGGCAAGATATGTAGTGATTTACAATATTTACTAGGCTAAATTCATTTATGATTTTTTTAATCTTAACCTTCTACAGTCTTTTCATATATATATACTGTATATATTTCCTGCTTGTTTGACTGGAGTACTAAATAATGGCAATGCAGTCGAAAAGGTCATGATTAGAACTATTCCAGGTTACAATGGCACTGAAAAAAGTGACTTATGTCCTTTTTTCATACTTACGGATCAGGGGTGGGCTCTACTTAATTTCCCCACTGGTTTGCATCATGATGGAAGTGCAGGTTTTGTGTGCTTATGAATGCTTCAGTCACGTGTACATCACTTCCTGGAAATGACCCCTCTGCACATGCGCAGAAGCTTTGTATGTGTATAGAGGTGGTTTTTTTTACAATCTATGGTGACCAGAGGAGCAGTTCAGGAACATGTGCCACCAGCCTCACTGCCAGTTCGTCGAGTGGTGCCAAATTTCTGCTACCAGTTTTAAAGAATCTGTCCAAGCTGTCAACAACCCACACTGTTACAGAGATTGTAGCATCCCCATGGTGACACAATCAAAATTCAGGAACTTGGTAAATGACTCATATTTATGTTGCCTGCTTTTGTGATATTCTGACAGTAGCAGAATCAATAGGGAGCACAGATGAACTTAACAACCATGTTACTAACTTAACAACTGTAGTGATTCACTTAATAACTGTGACAAGAAAGGTTGTAAAATTGGGCTAAACAGACATTTGGGGATCAATTGTGCTTTTAAGCCGAGGATTATCTGTTATTGAGTTCAAACATATTTAGGATAAATACATGTCTATCAGCCGACAAAAAATTAAAAATAAATTAACAAAAATTAAAAGTAATAATAAAATAATAATAAATAAAACCAATAATTAAAAAACAACCAACAAAGAACAAATTCTGGGCCCAACAGTTTTGTATGTTTTTAATATGTCAATTGTGGCAACAAAGAACATTCATCCAACTTCAAGGCCAAAAAACACAGGGCAAAAAGTTTATTATACGATAGTTTATTATACAATGGGAGTGTTAAGACAAAGTAGTCTAGGATTAACCTACAGTGGCTATAAAAAGGAATTGTACAGGTTGACAAAGGATAATCTAATGTTTCAATGGCTTCTTCCTAGTAATAAAGTTTCTTATCTAGCTATGTTGCTGTGTATCTGAGAGCTTGAAGATGGCTATTAGCCTAGAGTTTGTTCACTTGATCATTCAGGAGATTCTGTTATGATCTTGCCAGTAAGTATGACAGTGGATGACTTAGCACATTTCCACATTAAGGTTTTCCAAAAGCATTCTGGCAACCGTAGGGTGTTTGGTTTGATTTTATTTTTGTAACCTCAAGATGGGTTAAGAATAATAAGGGTTTCATTCTATGTAGTTGCTAAGAAAGGCAGTACTGCATAAACTAACCTTCCTTCCTTCAGTCTGGAAATGAAAATAGAAGTTGGTTATACATGTTTAGAATCCTAATTGGTTTCCTACATCCATTTTCAAAGTAAAGGAATATAAACTAAGGTGCTAATATCAACTAGTCTCTTGATTAGCTCAAAGGTCACCAACTGGTGGTCTGCAGACCACTGATGGTCCATGAGAAAATGTTGGTGATCCACAGCACATCCAGGTGGAGGAGCTGCTCCGGGATGACTAATAGTCAGTCCTGTGACTAGAGCTCTGGAATATGGGAAGGGCCAGGCAGCTCATGGTGGAATTGGAAATCTCTGCTGTAGAGAGAGTTACATGAAGCTTATAACTTTGCAGCACTGCCCTCACCGCTGGAACGAGCTAATGGTTCAAGGAGGGCCGCAGGTGGATTGAAGCAATGGGTATCAGCAATCTGCAACTCATTCTTCCCCTGATGTGGCTTCCTGTTGACTGAACCCACCAATGGCTGGCCCACCTTGGCTCTCTTTCCCACTCACTCCTCGCCTGGCCTGAGAAGAGAAAGATCAGGGATGGAGATTTGCTCCAAATTCCAGAGTGGGAACAAAGCATCCACCACCAACAAAGGCCGAAAGAGCACCCACAAAACCCAGAGAGCGCTGGAGAATGAGAATGAGAGAAAGAGAGAGCCAGGCAGACAAAGAGAGAGAGAGAAAGAGGGGAAGAGAGAAAGATGAGAGAGCGCAAAAAAGACGAGAGAGGGGGAAAAGAGGGAGAGACAAAGAGTGGGAGGAGAGAGAAAGAGGGAGGGGAGTGTGGGGAAAGAGAGAGACAGAGAAATATGAAAGAGACAGAGAGGGAAGAGAAATGAGAGAAGGAGAGGGAGAGAAAGGGGAGAGATGAGAGGGGGGAGAGAAAGAGAAAGAGAAAGAGAAAGGGGGAGAGAGATGTCAGAGAATGAGAGAGATGAGAGAGAAAGACAGAGAGAAGGGGTAGATTGATGAGAGAGAGATGAGAGAGAGAAAGATGGGGGGAGAGAGAAAGAGAAAAATATGTCAGAGAGAGATGAGAGAGAGAGAGGTGGGGGAGAGAGAAACAATGAGAGGGGGAGAGATGAGAGAGATAGACCAGAGAAAGGAAGAGATGGGAAGGGAGAGATGAAAGAGAAAGAAATGAGAGAGAGAGAAAAAGAGGGGTAGAGAGAGAAAGAGAGGGGGAGAGGGGGGGAAAGAATGGCTGAAGGACCCCATCCTATCACAGGTGTTTCAGCAAGCAGCACGCTGGATTTGAATTAGTGGTCCACGGGATTTAAAATTATGAATATACTGGTCCCTGAGATCCAAAAGGTTGGGGAGCCCTGGCTTAGCTTACCAACTGTTATTAGATTTACTGTAGATTTTGTTAATAATATAAAAGTGAGGCTACCAGGCAGCATATCTAACTTAATTTCTAGTTCAGTGATGTATTTTACATCACTGAGAAATTCACTTTGTTCAGAGTTTGAAAACTATAGTGTTTATAAAATTCTATAAAGTACCGTACTTAAATTAAGAAGGGCTAGGACTTGAAATGCATGTCAATATAGAGAATTAAAATATGCTAGATAAAAAAGGCTAAACTACTGGTTTTTCAACAATATGTAGAGACAACTGACGCCAATAGCAAGAGAATAATTTACTTATGCATTGTGTAGAAAACTTAGAATGAGATTCCCCACCCTTTAAGTGACAAAGTAAATACCAATGTCTAACAAAAGACATACCAAATTCCAAGCTGCCCTGAATAGAGAATTGTTAAAGACAGAGATAGGTCTGGAGAGGGGCTATGGACAGGATTATCGGCATGAAAGGTTCATCCAGACTTCATTGCTGAGTAAGAGAGTACAAAGAGCAAACCAGAGACTATTTCACATGGATTTCAAAACACCCACAATGCTTACTGTCATTGTGGATATATCATATGCAGGTGTGTCAGCCCACACGCAACCCCATGTACACATTGAACAGTTAATGATTATAAAAAGTTAAAACAGTCCCAGAAGAATGCAGGTACTAACACATATAGCCAACTATTCTGACAAAAAAATATGAAAATATAAAAATAGAATAGAATAGAATTCTTTATTGGCCAAATGTGATTGGACACACAAGGAATTTGTCTTAGTGCATATGCTCTCAATGTACATAAAAGAAAAAGGTACATTTGTCAAAAATCATGTGGTACAACACTTAATGATTGTCATAGGGGTCAAATAAGAATTGAAGAAACAATCAATATTAATACAAATCTTAGGATACAAGCAAAAAGTTACAGTCATACAGTCATAAGTGGGAGGAAAAGAATGATAGGAATGGTGAGGAAAAAAAACTAGTAGAAATAGAAGTGTTGACAATGTTGAGGAATAATTTTTGAAAAATCCTTCATCACCAGCACACTCTCTAAACTATGGTCGAAAGCAATGGTCATCCCCATCTTCAAAAAAGGAGACCCCTCTCTTGTAGATAACTACAGACCAATATCACTATGCTGCATCTCATGCAAAGTCATGGAGCCAATTATAAACCAATCAATTACCCTCCACCTTTAAACTAATAATCTGCTCTCTAACAAACAATTTGGATTCAGAAATCTGCAACCTACAGCTCCTCCACTGCAATAACATATGTACAACTCATCTTGATCAAGGAAAATCTATAGATGCAATCTTTATTGACTTCTTCAAAGCCTTTGATTCAGTGGTCCACGACAAACTTGTGTCTAGTTGTCTTGGTGTGCAATGCTCTGTAGCGACGTTTTGAGGTTAGGAGTTGAAACAATTTGTGTCCAGGATGTGATGGGTCAGTAAATATTTTCACCACCCTCTTTTTGACTCGTGCAGTATACAGGTCCTCAATGGAAGGCAGGTTGACAGCTATTGTTTTTTCTGCAGTTCTGATTATCCTCTGAAGTCTGTGTCAGTCTTGTTGGATTGCAGAAGTACTAAAATGAGAATAAAATGAGGCATTAGACATAAATATTTAAGATGTATCCAAGGTTTTTATTTATCAATAATTCCATAGGATATTCGGAATTATAGTAAGTTTTTTCATTTCCTAGTTAAACAAATACTCTTGTTTCCTTTTCACCCTTTTATTTCCTTTATTCATTATATGTTTATTTCTTACCAATACTCTCAGTGAAACATCTAATTACTAACATTCATGTTGAATTTAGGAAAGCTAATGGATGAAAGAGCTACTATGTTCTCTCTATTAGAGCTCTCTTTTCTATTCTTGAGAAGACAAAACATTCCACTGTGGCCACACATCTATTCCCTTCCCACAATCAAATTACAACAAACAGGACTGGCTGCACAGGGATTTGCATTTCTATTTATTCCAAGTTAAATTTAAGGCAGATGTAAATCTCTCTCTTTTAAAATAATAATTCTGATGAAAATGAAAAAAAATTTTTTAATAAACTTTGCTTACTTCCAATCTATATAGACTCATTCAAATTTTATAAATCCTTATTTCAGTTATAGTTAAATGTTCATCTTGTACATGGCGGCAAAAATGAAGATAAAGCAATATTTTATAAAGAATTTATGGATAAATTAATGGGCGATCAGAATGGATTGGTCTGCCCACAAAAAGAAAGAATTTCTGAGAAACATAGTAAGGTAACACAAGGAAACTGCCCCAAGGTTTTTTTGATATGATGAACCATTAGAGTGTATAGATATGGTGAATCAAAAGAATATTCTTATGAAAAACAGATTTGTTTTAAGCATTGACACTTTTTAAATAATTTCATTCATTCTTTATACAGTGTCTTCCATCTTACTGATAATACAGCTGGCTTTCAAAATATATAAAAATAAAATAACACATTTTGTTTGAAGAAAAGTTGAGATTCGTTTTCTATTAAATGTAGATGTGCTAATCACCATGTCATCATTGATTGAATCAAAAGTCATGCTCCTGTCCTTCTGCATATCTCTATGCCCTTCCCAGAATTTTTCTTTCTTTCTTTCTTTCTTTCTTTCCTTCCTTCCTTCCTTCCTTTCTTTCTTTCATCAAATTTCTAGGCCACCCTTCTCCAGGGGACTCTGGGCAGATACACTGTTTCCCCGAAAATAAAACATCCCCTGGTAATAAGCCCAATCGGGTTTTTGAATGCATGGCAATAAAGCCAAGCGCTTATTTCAGGGTTCAAAAAAATATAAGATGGGCGTCTTATTTTGGGGAAAACATGGTATGTTTGGGACACCACTACCTAGAATTTTCAGCCAGATTAATCAGAATGATGTCCCAGATTATGAGAAGACCATGACACAGGTGAAACAAGATCACCTGGTTGACTTTTTAAATTCCTGTAGGTTTTATGATTAATTTACATTACACAGGAGGTTTAATTGCTTTAAGATTCTACAGTGTCTTTTATTATATACTGGTCAACAAAATAAAGGGAACACTCAAAGAACACATCCTAGATCTGAATGAATGAAATATTCTCATTGAATACTTTGTTCTGTACAAAGTTGGATGTGCTGACAACAAAATAAAATTGATTGTCAATCAGTTTTGCTTTGTAAGTGGACAGTTTGATTTCACAGAAGTTTGATTTCCTTGGAGTTCATTTAGGAGCCATTCAAAGTTACAACACACTGAAAAAAGTGACTTATGACCATTTTTCATAGCTAAAACCTTTGTAGCATCCCCTTGATTATGGGATCAAAATGCAGATGCTTGGCAACCGGCTCATACGATGAATGACCATTGCTGTGCCCCAAAGTCATGTAATCACCTTTTGCAGCCTTTTGTCAAGCAAAGTAAATAGGGAAGCCAGATCCACAAGTAGGCTGCTCAACTTGTGAATTGCAGTGATTCACTTAACAACTGTAGTAAGAAAGGTCGTAAAATGGGGCAAAACTCACTTAACAAATGTTTCACTTAACCACAGAAATTTTGGGCTCAATTGTGGTCAGTCAAGGACTATCTGTATTACATGATTTTTAAACCCTATTTGGTAAATCATTAAGAGAGCACTTATTATTAGAAATAGAATAACAATATAATAAAATAAAACAGCTAAGCATCAGCTAGGTGATATGAGTGGTGTAGAAATGGGATGAATAAATAATTAATTTAATTAGTTAATTAAGGGATCAGCAAGTATAGAATGCATGACAGACCCCATCAGGTTAATAAATTTTTGCAAACGTTCACATAACAAAATCTTACTGAAATCTTAAGGTTCTGGTGGTCTTACATCAGAATTCAGAAGCCTAGCAATCTTGTATAAAATCTTACCAAAACCTAGAATTTTCAGCTGGAGTAGTCAGTATGATATCCCAGATTATGAGTCCCAGATCATAAAGTTTTTTGTTTTATTTTTTTAAATTGTTTTGAGAACCCAAACAATTGTCTAGTGTGTTGTCCATGCCTGGACAAGTGTGAGACCTAAGGGCTGATTCATTTCATTCCTTCATTGAAAAAATGTTCTTCAACTCCACCCTAGAATGTAAGTAATTCATCTAAGAAGAAAGAAAGCAGAATAGATTCCTCTTGGTTGAGCATTTCACCTGCAGCTTTATTTTTTTCAGAGGTACACATTGTTTGATAAATGGTTTTTAATGAATGTTTTTATGCAGCTTTTAAAAATTGTCTTACTTGTTGGAAGTCGCCCAGAGTCCTTTGGGAGTTGGGCAACATATAAGTAAGACTAATAAATAAATAAATAAATAAACATAGTATCACTTTATGCAATTTTTTTAAGTAAAACATTTAAATCCCAAACTACTTTTCTGTTTACACACCAGTTTCTTAAATTCCTGATTCTTTTGTCAAGGCCGGAGACAGCAGCCTGAATAACACCAATATTGTATCCTCTTTTAAGAAAAAAAAATAGTTTGTTCTTTTAATAATGCATTTGTTGGGAAATGAATTCCTTCCCTATTCTCGATATAGCCAGACAAAACTACCTACTGAGTAGTTGGCTAGCCGTGTGATAGTGTGCTTCTTCAAAAAATGTTTGAATCTTTCATTAGCCACACTGGACTCTCTCCATCTTTCTGTCCTCTTTCTTACTGCTGACTGATCCTCTCATTAACCCAATTAAGAAGATGCTGCTGTCAAGCAACTAAATGGAGAATTTTGCACCAGCCAAAGCCATTGGCAGATCTTGAACTGATGTGGGGAGTTACAAGGAAAGCTTTCATTTCTCCTCACTAACTCAGCACACAGGAATTATAGAGCTGGGAAGTATTTAATGCTGCCTTGTTGGAAGAATAAAATATTCTCCATCCTGTCACTACAGATAAATCCAGAGCTTCACTAGGGAATATTTGGCAGCACAATCTGATATTATCATTGACAGATATACGAGGGTCGCCCAGAAAGCAATGCACCACATTTTTTTTCTCAGCCTACAGTAATGGTATGTGTGTGAAACTTTAGATATACATTATTTTAATTGTCAGGAGTGCATGTGTAAATTTTGCATTTCTTCAGACAGATAGCATAGCTGCAGCAGTGTTTTGAAATGGCATATGTAAGTGAAGTATGTTACAAGCAGCGTGTCATTTAATTAATTTATTTATTTATTAGATTTGTATGCCGCCCCTCTCCTGAGACTCGGAGCGGCTCACAACACAAAACAGTACAAATCCAATGATTAAAACAATTTAAAACCCTTAATATAAAAAGCAATAATACATCTCATATAAACCATGCATAAAATGGAAAACGGTCCAGGGGAATCAATTTCCCCATGCCTGATGACAGAGGTGGGTTTTAAGGAGTTTGCGAAAGGCAAGGAGGGTGGGGGCAATCCTAATCTCCAGGGGGAGTTGATTCCAGAGGGTCGGGACCACCACAGAGAAGGCTCTTCCCCTGGGTCCTGCCAGACAACATTGTTTCATCGACGGGACCTGTAGAAGGCCAACTCTGTGGGACCTAACTGGTCGCTGGGATTTGTGCGGCAGAAGGCGGTCTCGGAGATATTCTGGTCTGATGCCATGAAGGGCTTTATAGGTCATAACCAACACTTTGAATTGTGACCGGAAACTGATCGGCAACCAATGCAGACTGCGGAGTGTTGGTGTAACATGGGCATACCTGGGGAAGCCCATGATTGTTCTCGCATCTGCATTCTGCATGATCTGAAGTTTCCAAACATTTTTCAAAGGTAGAGAGCATTACAGTAGTCGAACATTGAGGTGATGAGGGCATGAGTGACTGTGAGCAGTGACTCCCGGTCCAGGTAGGGCCGCAACTGGTGCACCAGGCGAACCTGGTTTTCTCACTGCAGAGAAAGAAGCTATTGGGAACATTCACAAACATTTGTGTACAGTTTGTGGAGAATCTGCAGTCAACAGAAGTACAGTTAGTCGCGGAATATATTTTGAGGATGACAAAGAGTTAATTCGCACAGTGCCAAAATGGCTTTGTGACCAGAACAAGGAGTGGTACCGACAGGGCATACTTGCCCTTGTGTCTCACTGAAGGAAGGCCATAGAACGGGATGGGGATTATGTGGAAAAATAGGGAAGATTCTATTCCACATAATAGAAGAAACATCATTCTTTCTTGTGTGTAAGTTTCATTGTGTTCAGTAAATAATAGTTGAAGAAAAAATGTGGTGCATTATTTTCTGGGCAATCTTCATACAAAGCCTCTGCACGACCTGTCCCATAGAGTGGGCTTTAAGTCTGCACATACACACACATGTTCTCAAACACAGTCACTGTCTTGTTTTACTGTAGCTACTTCTAAGACATGGACTTAAAGGTAAAGTGAGTTCACGGTGCCATCCAAGGACAGGGAGACAAGCCAAGTCATCTTGCATAACAATGTCAGAGTTATCCTTCCAGTGGCACACATGCACTATCTTACTGACATTGTGGCAAAAAGTTCAAAATCTTACTAGAATATTGTTCCCCCCAATATGTTTTCTGTCCTTATTTTCAGATTTTATTCTGAAAAAAATGATTACAATGGATGAAAAACCTTTTTGTTCATCAAAACACTTCCAGGTTTATTATATGCCAGGGTCTAATACAGTGTTTCCCAACCTTGGCAACTTGAAGACATTTGGACTTCAACTCCCAGAATTCCCCAGCCAGCGAATGCTGGCTGGGGAATTCTGGGAGTTGAAGTCCAGATTTCTTCAAGTTGCCAAGGTTGGGAAACACTGGTCTAATAGACCTCATTTGTGCTTGTCATCATGTATAAATTAAATGCATGGGAAGAAGTAGTACTATATTTAGATGACTTTGCACTCTAGTAATTCATCAGACTTTTCTATATCAAAAAGGAGTTATCAATTAAATAAAATGAAATGTAGTAAATGATATGGAGGTCTGATAAATCTCTTAAATAATAAATAATAAATCTCTTCCTCCCTGTTTTCCCCCTCCCTTTTAAAGTTACATTAATTTTAAATATTTTGAAGCAATAACTTCAAATGTTCCTATTCTCAGAAAGATTTTTTTTCCAGGATGATCTGACCATTCACAAACATTTGTGTGTCTTGGGAAAGAAATTTTAGAGAATACAGTAGTCAAATTATTAATTTCTAAACCCTAGGGGACAAATATTATAGATTTTGATGAAAACAAAGGATTAAAAACTAGTCTTCCAACTTTCTACATGTAGGTGACTGCCTTATTTATTTGTTTGTTTGTTTGTTTGTTTGTTTGTTTGTTTATTTGATTTTTTTTGCCACGCTTTTCCTTAGACTCAGGGCGACTTACAACATGTTAGCAATAGCACTTTTTAACAGAGCCAGTATATTGCCCCCACAATCCGGGTGCTCATTTTACCCACCTCGGAAGGATGGAAGGCTGAGTCAACCTTGAGCGGGTGATGAGATTTGAACTGCTGACCTACAGATCTACAGTCAGCTTCAGTGGCCTGCAGTACAGCACTCTACCTATGCATATCTTTTAAAATATAACTTTAAACACCCTCTGTCTAAATTCAACGTTTTAAACGGTCCAACACAAACCCAATGCTTTGAACAAATCAAAAAATCAAAATGCGATATATTTTAATGCTCTCTCTGTGTATTTTTTTGAATTTTATTGTTTTAATCTCTCTCTTTTCTTCTGTGTTGCCTCACACCACCATATACAAAATATTTTCCCAATCTTTTAATAATAATAATTTATTGGATTTGTATGCCGCCCCTCTCCGTAGACTCGGGGCGGCTAACAACAATAATAAACACAACATGTACAATCCAATAATAAAATAATAAAAACCAACTAAAAAACCCTATTATAAAACCAAACATACACACAAACATACCATGCATAACTTGTAATGGCCTAAGGGGAAGAGCTATCTCAACTCCCCCATGCCTGGCCTACAATTCATATCATCTCCCACTGTCTCTGACCAGCCTCATTGTATCAAGACTAGGAGTCAGCAACCTTAAATAAGAGTCATTTGGACCCATTGGGAGCCACAAAACCTGGGTGGGCATAGCCAGCTTGATGTAATTCACTCTCACCCAGTCACATGACTACCCCAGCCACGCCAACTGAGGTTTTCTGGCTCCCGGTGTATTCTGTGGGAAATGGGTCTCTCTCTTTCTCTGTCTCTCTCTCTCTCACACACCCTCCTCCTCCCCTCCCAGTCACTTCTTGCCTGAGAAGGCGAAGGTGATGGTAGTGGATATTCTAGTGCAGGAATATTGCAGAACAGGAATGAAGTGGCCCTGTACTTGCCTCGTTTTGGCCCTTGTTGGTGCTTCACTTCTCTCAGTCACTTGGGGAGAAGTATGATTTTCTCTCCATCCCAAGACACTGGCTTAGCCCAGCTATGGCTGACGGCGATGCTCTCACCACCTCCATGGCCTGCTCGCTGCTCTTCCAATGCCTTGCACAGCACAGTTAAATTTAGCGTACTTCACAATGGGGGAAACAGAATCCACTGCTGCTCATGGAGCCCATTACAATGCCAAGCATCATCTGCAGCCAAGCTGGGCCAGTGTCTTGGGGCAGAGAGAAAGTCATGCATCTCTCTGAGCAACCAATGTTCCGTGTTGTAATGGGTTCCAGGAGGAGCAGTGGACACTGTCTCCCTCATTGTGAAGCATGATAAATTTAAGTGTGCTACACAAGGCACTGCAAGTGCTGTGAGCAGGCCATGGAGGCGTTGAGAGCACTGGCATCAGCCACAGAAGGGCCAAATCAGTGTCTTGTGGTGGAGAAAAAGTTGCACGATTCTGAGGGACTGAAGTGTACACAGCACCAACAAGGGATGGAAGAAGAAGCAAATACAGGGCCACTTTGCTCTCACTCTGAAATATGGAGCAAGTCTCCATCTGCTGCTGTCACTCTTACTTTCTCAGGTGAGGAGTGATTGGGAGGGGAGGGTGAGGGGAAGGGCCAGCCATTGGTGGGATCCAGTTTGCCAGGGAGCCACAGGAAGGGGCCCAAAAAGCCGCCTGCAGCTCCAGAGCCGCAGGTTGCCGACACCTGATCTAGACAGTCATCTAGAACAGTGTTTCCCAACCTTGGCAACTTGAAGAGATCTGGACTTCAACTCCCAGAATTCCCCAGCCAGCGAACGCTGGCTGGGGAATTCTGGGAGTTGAAGTCCATATCTCTTCAAGTTGCCAAGGTTGGGAAACACTGATCTAGAAGATGCTAATTTAGATAGGGTCTTGTTCTAAACAGATGCAAGTCTAGAAGTTTCAAAAACATGTCAATCAAACATTGTCAAAACATGGCCCAAGTTCAGATTTTGAGAAATGTGTTGATGCAGCATTCATGGGTTTTTCTTCTATTAATTTTAGAGCTGTTATATAGGGTTTTTTTTTTTTGCAATTAAATATAATCAAGACTACATATATAGTATAGTCTGCATATAGTAAAAGGAGAAATCAAGGAGAAATTGAATACTTTTTCAACAAAGATATTGCCTTCTCAAATGGTATCAGGGTAGGAACCATCAAGAATTCTCAGGTGAAGATATTAGTAAGGAACATTGTCAGCCTGAAAAGAGCTGCTACAGACCTCCCACAAAATTCAGGACGGAAATGTGTGCCCAAGGCAGGTATCTTTTTATTTCTTTCATTTCCCATATCTTCCACTAATACCCAGGGAATAATCTAGGATTAGCCATTGGAAAGAGGCCTTGTGAAGATCATCTTATGTGGCATCCCAGTTACAGTGTTCCCTCGATTTTTGCGGGGGATGCGTTCCAAGACCGCCCGCGAAAGTTGAATTTCCGCGAAGTAGAGATGCGGAAGTAAATACACAATTTTGGCTATGGACAGAATCACAAGCCTTTCCTTAACATTTTAAACCCCTAAATTACCATTTCCCATTCCCTTAACAACCATTTACTCACCATTATTACTGGTACGCACCATTGAATAAGACACTTAGTGATCCTGATATTTATAAACATAATTATTTATTTATTTATTTATTTATTTATTTATTTATTTATTTATTTTATTTTATTATTTAGATTTGTATGCCGCCCCTCTCCGCAGGCTTAATAATTATTAACAATAATTATTTTTTTTGTTATTTATTTGCAAAAATTATTAGTTTGGCAATGACGTATGATGTCATCGGGCAGGAAAAACCATGGTATAGAAAAAAACCTGTGAAGTATTTTTTAATTAATATATTTTTAAAACTGTGGTATAGGCTATCCGTGAAGTTTGAACCCGTGAAAATCGAGGGAACACTATATACCAAATGACCTGCCCATCCTGAACAGTCAGAAGGCAATCAGAGATCTGACTTTAAGTAGCTCTGAAAGTAAGTACACCTGAATGGGCAGGGGCTGATTTAGTTAATGTGAATTAGATACTTCTGGCGGAATGTCTAGCACAAGAATACACACAATTCTAGAGGACAGAGCAAAGTCAGTTAGCATTTCTCTTTGAGAGAAATAATTAAAACCTACCAGCAACTGGGTTACATAGACGTAGTCTTTAGGACACTGCTTCTTTGTTGGAAGCAACTCCAAAATCTGGAACTGCATTCTTGGCATTCTTGAATTCATACATCCTGACTTCAAGGCTATAGCTTGACATCAGGACTAGGTGGTGGAATTCCCTGATAGTGGAACTCTGGACTGTTATGGGTCAGTCATGCATTTCTGCGTTCTTCTGATAGCAGATCATTAATGGCTCAAGTTATAAAGTACATTGTGAACTTTGTGTGTTTTCCAAATCTTAAGCACTTTCTGGCTAATTGCTCACCTGATTCCCAGTTAATATGAGGAAGTTTAGGACACGGCAATAAAGGTTTTCTAACATATAATTGCCTGTTGTTGTTTTGTTTACATTGGCTGACACAGGACATACCAAAACTATCAGGATGTATCAGAAACCTGGGTGGAATACTCTAATAGGTCTTTACTGGTACAAAGGCAATCTGATCAGAAATTAAGCTAACCACAGCAAAGGAAAATGTTAATATCCTTCATATTCAGATAACATATACTTTGAAATAAAGATTTCAGAATGGCCTATGTGTATTAAACCCTAATTATCTATAACAAACCGATGTCTCCTTGAAAGCCATGAATCCCCAGGCTGTTCTGAACCATTCACAAAAACATGCATTGATTGATTGTTTGATTGAATTTACTGTATAAGGTTGCCTTTATAAATGATTTATGATGCTGGGTGGCATGCATAAATTTTAAAAACCCCAAAACAATCAGAATCCGATCAACATAAAAACCATTATAGCAAACACAGCAATTGTGCTTCATCCATCACTGTCAATGAAGACCTCAGCATCATTAGTCATGTTAAAATTAAATGTGATGTGCCCAAAGATGACTGGTCAGGCCAGTGCGAGCACAGAACATGTCGGCATATGTCAGGCAAATGTGTAGACATTGCAGTAATTGCACTGATGATTCTAGACTTGCACAATTCATTCTTATGTTGTGCTTCCACCTTACTCTGCAAGTTTGATAGCTCATATGGATGAGGCCATGCTGGGTGAGAACCTTTATGCCAGCATTTCCAGGTGGGCACATCAGGGAGGCTTTTAATACAGTGATACCTCTACTTATGCCAGCTTTTAATTCGTTCCATGACCAGGTTCTTAAGTAGAAAAGTTTGTAAGAAGAAGCAATTTTCCCCATAGGAATCAATGTAAAAACAAATAATACATGCGATTGGGAAAACCACAGAGAGGGTGATTTCCTCCCAGAAGATTCCTAGAGGGGCCTCATGGAGGCTTCTCCCCACTTTTTCTGGCCCTGTTTCCTCTCAGGAGAGTCCTAGAGAGGCCCCGCGGAGGCTTCTCCCCGCCGTTTCCGGCTCTGTTTCCTCCCAGGAAATTCCTAGAGAGGCCCCACAGAGGCTTCTCCCCACCTTTTCCGGCTCTGTTTCCTCCCAGGAGATTCCTAGAGGGGCCTCATGGAGGCTTCTCCCTGCTTTTTCTGGCCCTGTTTCCTCCCAGGAGAGTCCTAGAGAGGCCCCACAGAGGCTTCTCCCTGCCTTTTCCGGCCCTGTTTCCTCCCAGGAGATTCCTAGAGAGGCCCCACAGAGGCTTCTCCCCACCTTTTCTGGCCCTGTTTCCTCTCAGGAGACTCCTAGAAAGACCCCACAGAGGCTTCTCCCCGCCTTTTCCGGCCGTTTCCTCCCAGGAGATTCCTAGAGAGGCCCCACAGAGGCTTCTCCCCACCTTTTCTGGCCCTGTTTCCTCTCAGGAGACTCCTAGAAAGACCCCACAGAGGCTTCTCCCCGCCTTTTCCGGCCGTTTCCTCCCAGGAGATTCCTAGAGAGGCCCCACGGAGGCTTCTCCCTGCCTTTTCTGGTTACAGTTTTGGAGGCTTGGGTTTGTAAGTGGAAAATGGTTCTTGAGAAGAGGCAAAAAAAATCTTGAACACCCAGTTCTTATCTAGAAAGTTTCGTAACTAGAGGCGTTCTTAGGTAGAGGTACCACTGTATATGTTTATAACATTTTTTCTGCCCTCCATGTGAGAGAGTTCCCCAAATAGGAGCTCTTTGGGTATGTGCTTGTCCAGCATAAAGGTGACATGACCTAGCCATCAGGTCTGTGCCTCCATCACCAGTGGGTAGATTGATATCTGACTTGTTCTCTGAATTTCAGTATCTGGTACTTTATCAAGCAATTTGATGTCTAATGTTCTATGAAGACAAGTCATGTGGAAGTGTTTGAGCTGCCTTTATGCGTTTGTTACACAGTCTACATTCATAGGCATACAGAAGTAGCATATTTCTAAAGATCTTCAATTTGGCTGCTGGGCTAATTCCTTGACACTACCACATACTGGATCATAGTCTATCAAAAGAAGAACTTTGCTATTTTACAGTATCGATGGTAATTAGGAGAAGGTGCTGCCATGGTAACTCAACTATAAATCAATATAAAACTAGTGTACAAAATACAGCCATTACGTGCATAGCCAGGGCTGAAAACAAACAGCACTTTCTCCCAGCAGAATAGCCTCAATTACCACTGTGACCTGTGCACAGGGGAAGAATCAGGTCTTCCTAGCTTTGCAAAAGATTAATTGAAGTCTCCTCCAAAGCCTAGGAATTACAACACAAGCACTACAGTGAATCCAGATTCTTCAAGGTAGCAAGGCACTTGGTACACCAACAGCAGCTTATTCCAGCAGGCATTCACAACCAGTCACCTGTAGCACAATGCTATTAATCACTGTCAAGCTCTCACAAGTGATTACAGTAGTCTTTCCTCTTGATACTTGGCATCACTGCAGCTATAGAATTCAGGAATGAATCGCTATTGCTACAGATCACAGTAATAAATGGTGGCTTTTCACATTCTTCCACGACTATATCATTTTTTTCTTCATACAGATTTGATATTTGCCAACAACAATTTAAGTTCAAGGCTCTTCACAGTTTAATCAAGGGATGGAACTAATGGTTCTGCTACAAAGGATCTCCAACAATCTGCAGCCTCTCCAATACAACTCACAATATTTTTTTGTACCTGTCACTACAGTGGTACCTTTACCTAAGAATGCTTCTATTTTTCTAGATAAGAACCAGGTGTTCAAGATTTTTTTGCCTCTTCTCAAGAACCATTTTCCACTTACAAACCCGAGCATCCAAAACTGTAACCAGAAAAGGCAGGGAGAAGCCTCCGTGGGGCTCTCTAGGAATCTCCTGGGAGGAAACAGGGTCTCCACCCTCTCTGTGGTTTACCCAATCACATGCATTATTTGCTTTTACATTGATTCCTATGGGAAAAATTGCTTCTTCTTAGAAACTTTTCTGCTTAAGAACCTGGTCACGGAATGAATTAAGTTCGTAAGTAGAAGTACCACTGTATTTTCAGTGTAAGTGCTGACTTCTCTACCATACTCTTATATGCAACTTTATGCTCTCTGATACCCATGTAGCTGTAATTATGTCTCAATGAAATTTCATTTCTAGGGGTTGCAGCACTTCTGCAAGCCCACCCCACATAAACTCACTACCATCTTATCTCACTCTTGCACTCAATTATTCCACTAGTCCTGAATCTGTGATTTGGATTATTCAACAACTTCGGGATCACTTCACAAACAAATTGTTATATTTACCTCTCCACTATCTTTTCTTGGCATCTTTCTCTCCAACTTATCCAGCTCTGACTAGGGCCTCTGTAGAGTCTGTACTCTTACCCTGCCCTGTGCTATTGTTGTGACCTCGGTTTCACCAAATTATGAAATGGACTCCTTGTCCCCCAAACAACCCTTTTTATTTGTCTAATTCCTAACATTCACATCCAGAAAAATCCCAGCAAACAGTCTTTCAAGGGTGAATTGCAACTACGGACCTTATCAGTCCTTGGATAGTTGCCAGGCCGATAGCTTCTAGATGTGACGTTGTACATGGAAATTTTTGGCAAGATAAGCAAATCTTCCCACAAATAATATGAACCAATTGTCTCCTGCAAACACCACTTCCCTTTTGCTCCTATTTATTCTCATTCAGCATCCCCTTGTGCCTTTACTCCCGAGTTGATCTCTGTTATTTAATTGTTTCCTTCTCCTGACAGCTCTGTGCATGTTTACATCAAGAACAGGTTCCAGCTGTTCTTTAGTCCCACTTATCTTCAGTTCCGAAGGAAGCTGATAATAATAATAATAATAATAATAATAATAATAATAATAATAATAATTAGATTTGTATGCCGCCCCTCCCCGAAGACTTAGAGCAGCTCACAACAACAATACACAATACAAATCCAATTATTAAAAAGAACAGTTAAAACCCTTAATATAAAAAACAGTCGTACAACCCAAACAAACCATACATAAAATGGGACGGCCAGGGGGAATCAATTTCCCCATGCCTGGCAGCAGAGGTGGGTTTTTAGGAGTTTGCGAAAGGCAAAGAGGGTGGAGGCAATCCTGATCTCTGGGGGGAGTTGATTCCAGAAGGTTGGGGGCAACACAGAGAAGGCTCTTCCCCTGGGTCCCGCCAGACGGCATTGTTTCATCGACGGGACCCGGAGAAGACCAACTCTGTGGGACCTAATAGGTCGCTGGGATTCGTGCGGCAGAAGGCCCTGGCCCCGGTCCTACCTCCAGTGCAGAGCATCCACCAGAGCCTTCCCCAGACTCCAGGACTGGCCCAGGTTCCTCCCCAAGCTCCCCACTGTCTGAGTCTGCCACCGGCTCTACTGGCTGCTGGTGGGCCACAACAGCTACTTTCTCCTGATTTTGGCTTTCATCCAGGGTGCATACGGGGTTCATTTCCCCCCAGTTTGTTGCCATATTGATTGGTCCCACAATGGCAGCAGATATAGCAAAGCCAATGCAAAATCCTACCACTAGCAGGACTTTTCACCCATTGTTTATCTACAGTACAGCTTGGTGGAACTATCTCCATAATTCTGTCCCTTGTTCCTAAGCAGATTTTCCACCAGCCTCCTATTCACTGCTGCTTTTTGGAAGCCTTTGCATCTTAGCTTCTAGATCTACCACCTAACAAATTGGTGAGTTATCCCTCCATATGCTCCTGCATGTTCTCCTGCGACTACAGTGGTCTCAGCGATCTAATTTCTACTCCTGACCTACCATCTCCATCCAACCTCTTTTTTTCCTCCAAACTAGTCCCAGCAGTTCCTCTCTCTCAATTCTCAAGTCTTCACAACCAAGGTTTCACAATCCTGTACGTTTTGAAATGGCTTAATATTTCTCAAAACAAATACGTAACCACATGGATCCCTGTAGTCATATCTGTTTATTTGAGGGGATTATTTTGTAATAGGAAAGCATATTGCATTTTTATTACACTGATATAAGAAATTAATTGCTCTTGGTGTAGAGTTATTAAATTTGTTTATACTTGTGACAAAGGTTGGACGTTACTTTTGTATTTATTTTCTTTATCTTTATTATATTCTTCTCTTTTTCTTCTTTTCCTGCACATTTAAATTATTTAGTTTATATTAGTTTTACTCTTATTTATCTATCCATTTTTTATAGCCACCCCACTTCCCCATAGGCAATTTTGGGCTGTACACAACAATATACATAATAGCCAATATAAAACAGGTAAAAATCTAAGAAAAACACACACAAATAAAAACCACAGTAATAAATAACATAAAAACAAAAATATTAACTATGGATGAAGGGGGGATATGAATGAAATTCTTATTGCAATTAAAATTCTTAATAAAAATTCAAAAAAGACATTAATTTCTCTCTTCGACAAAAAGATAGGAAATGCAAAAAACAATACTGAAGAATGGAAGTAAGAATAAATTTGAGATGTGACATAAGGAAGAACTCAGAACTCAATTCTGGTTGCTTTAAACCATTTAAAATAAAGGATAAACTGACATACAACAATGAAGACAGAGCCGATACTTTCCTTCCTTTTAATAATATACTGCCCTAGATTTGGGGAATGAGGAGATAAAATCTTTGAAAGACAGGAACAATTAGAGGAAAAAAACAGAAAAAAATAGTGACTTCTGACATAATTTGCAAAATCATCCAATGGACTTCAGGTTGGAATTAATGACTAACAACTTTCTATTAACAGCTCGATTAATAGTGATCTTTGGACAATTAATAGTCAGAGAGATGAATTAAAAACCTTCCTTTACAAATATTGGATGCAATCACAAAGGAGAACCAGAATGGGGGGGGGGGAATCTTATTTTCTACTTAAAAGAGGCTGAAGGAATATACAGTATTTGAGCAGGAAGATGACAAGACAAATCAGCTTAAAAGAAACAATGAAAAACCTCTCCCCCAAGACAGTTTTTGTCTCAGACCAAACACTTCAAATTCCTGAGATGGGTAGATAGAATAACCTGACTGTTGATTCCCATGAACTGAACAATGTTATATTGTAGGTAGTTGAAAATGAAATAAATACAGGCAGATGGTGCAATAGATAAGTAACAATGTGCCTTTTACCAGCATTTATGCTGTCATGGTTATAACACTATTTCGAAAGAAATTATCTGCTTTCCTAATGAATACAAGAGTGTTGTGCTAACTTTCTAAATCTTCAATGCTTCCGCTGATGATCAGGAGGACAGGACAGGCTTCAATTGCATCGCCATAAGTGTCACATTGCTCTTTTGAGAATACCTTGAAGAATACCTGCGGTCTCTCCAAAGTGAGTATCTCCAAAGCTGGAAAAAAGAAATTCCAGATATTACAAAGGTTAGGGACATTAACAAACTAGTAGCAGCAGCAACAAAATCACTTTAAAAGTTCATAACAACAGAATAAAAATAATGAACAAGCCAGGGCAACCCTGATATCAGAAGTGGGTTTCAGCAGGTTCTGACCAGTTCTGGAGAACCAGTAGCAGAACTGTTGAATACTTTGAGAATCAGTAAATACCACCTCTGACTGGCCCCACCCCCATCTATTCTCTGCCTCCCCAGTCCCAGCTGATCAGGAGGAAATGGGGATTTTGCAATGACCTTTCCCTGAGTGAGGAGGGAATGGACATTTTGCCTTCCCCTGCCATGCCCACCAAGTCATGCCCACCAAGACACACCACGCCCACCAAGCCATGCTCGCAGAACTGGTAGTAAAAAAAAATGAATCCCACCACTACCGGATGCCTAATTAAATGGAGTCTGAAGGTAGGACTGGTTCAAGATTTCCAGCTAACAAGAAAAGGAAACTTATTTCAAAACAACTTCATGAGGAAAGGAAACTTCTAGATAAAATTACATATGTTACAACAGAAAAACAGATTGCCTGGATTTATTCAGAGGTGGACCAGTTATTCATTCTAACTGATTGTTATTAGATTTGTATGCCGCCCCTCTCTGTAGACTCGGGGCGGCTAACAACAGTAAAAAGACAATATGAACAAATCTAATATTAAAAGTAATGTAAAAACCCCCAATTTAAGAAACCAATCATTCATACAGACATACCATGCATAAATTTTATAAGCCTAGGGGGAAGGGAATATCTCAGTTCCCCCATGCCTGATGACAGAGGTGGGTTTTAAGGAGCTTACGAAAGGCAAGGAGGGTGGGGGCAACTCTGATATCTGGGGGGAGTTGGTTCCAGAGGTTCGGGGCTGCCACAGAGAAGGTTCTTCCCCTGGGTCCCACCAGACGACATTGTTTAGTCGACGGGACGCGGAGAAGGCTAACTCTGTGGGACCTAACTGGTCGCTGGGATTCATGCGACAGAAGATGGTCCTGGAGATATTCTGGTCCGATGCCATGAAGGGCTTTATAGGTCATAACCAACACTTTGAATTGTGACCGGAAACCGATCGGCAACCAGTGCAGACTGCGGAGTGTTGGTGTGACATGGGCTGTTCCCCCTTAGCAGCCCACCTCTGTCTGAACCCCAAGATAATGTGGTAGCAAAATCATTTTTTGGAACTCTGGGCAAAACGCTACAATATACAGTATCTTTTCCTTTACAGTCCATTTAAGAAAATAGCATACTTTACTCTGACACCCAAATGTTCTGTATTTCTTTTCTCATCTCCACACACCTATAAACATGCTCTCCTTCACACACACACGTCTTTGTTCCTCTTGACTTCTTCACCCCTTTCCCATTATACATACAGGTAGATTTGGGATTCTTTTACTAGCAGAACATAGCAGACCAGCTGTTGCCTCACCCCTTCTCCACCCAGTGCTTCCACTTTACTGCTATGCAGTCAGAATTGGAGTGCGGCCAATCCAATCTCACATTTGCAGGTGCTCTTATTCTCTCCAAGCGGCCTCTCACAAGGGGTCAGGAACAGAAGCAGAGCAGGAAAAAAAAATGGGGCCAAAGGTAAATTCATCAAAGGGGCAAAACTTTTGTAAATGTGGATTATCCAGCCCAAATCCAGGCATTTATAGTCTTACGTGCCAATTCAAATAATGCTGTATTTGTCAAAGATTAGTGTAGTCTCTCCCCCCCCCGCCACCTCCTTGTTAAATTTCTCGCTGAAGCAGTAGAAAGATATGAAAAGGAGGTCTTGGAGAAACTATAAATACAAGCAGATGGAAGATGAATTACACTAAAACCTCCCAGAATACCTAATCATCAGCCCTTCACAGCATCCCTAAACCATTGTCCTTAAACTTGAATTTGATTCTCATATAAGATTCTTATGTCCTGGCATATGCTAATTTCTCCATCAAAGTCCTTTGATATTGTTATTTTCACTGGTTATTAATCTTCACAAAAAAAATAGGCATTTGGTGTAAAAATTACCTCCCCAATCTGATTTTCCCTATGTATTGAATTAAAAACACCCAGAACACTCTTTTCAAGCCATCTAATGATTAATATAGCATTGCCTCTTTTTTTAAAAAAAACTGATTGTTGAGGTTCATTCAAAATGTATATATACAGCATATATAATTTGTATCTTAGTCCCTAGTTTAAAGGCATTGGATTAAAAAAAATATTTCAATTAAGGTTTAAATAAGTGGCACCCAAATTTACATACAATAAAATATCAGATTAAAAATAGAATTATTTCATCCATAGATTGAATATATGTAGACCCACATGTAGAGGAAGCTAGTTTCACATAGCATATTTGCATGTAGATAATCTTTCTCTAATGCACGAACAGGATACCCTAAATCCTTTATCAGCTGCTTCCGTTAGGGATGCTATTTAGGTCCTCAACTCTGCTAATAAGCACAAAAGAAACATATATTGAGGCCATATGGGAGTTTTCTGTTTAGTTCAGCAACTTTGTTGCTAGCTCATCTATCAGTCTTATTAGTAGTTTCTCAGAGGTTCTTTTAAGTCTATGGAGATCTGCGACAACACAGCAGGGCTGCTTAAATTTATATTATCTTTCTTCCAGAAGATTAAAAAAGAAAAAAAAAGCAAGCCTTTATTGTACAAGCAAGCTTGCTGGATTATCGGTGTGTTGTTTTTAATAATTCTTGGGTGAAGTTTTTAATTTTGTTTTTATTTATTTTTAATTGTTTTTATCTTTGCTTTGCTATTCACATTAAATGTCCTTCATTATGAAATAAATATATTCTGTAATAGAAATTAAGACTTTTAGATTCTGGTATTAAACACAATATATTTTAGTCACTAATACTGGAGTCCAAGTTAGGGGAAAAGCCCAAATTACTTATGAAACTTTTATGATGTTTTGTGTTTGGGCAATGTTTAGTAAAATCTAATCAAACTCCGGTCTAAGGGGGGAAGGGAGAATCCAGCAATGCTTACAGCTATCAGATCTAGACTACACAAATCCAGATTACTAATAGATATGGAAAAATCTACCTTTTACTGCCATATAGTGGTTGCCTGGATTTTTTGCTTGCTATAGCAGAGTAGAAGTTCATCAGGGGCAATGTGCTTCTCTTAAAGTTACAATATTACAGTATTTTGTAACCATGTTCTCAGAAAAACATCATCAGGAACAGATTCACCTACTTTGTGTTCAGTCCAACTGTGTATCCTATGTTTGATTGAACTTCGATCTAACTTTTAAGTTTGTGAAACAAAATGCCCTTTGGACCCTACTGCAGCTTTCGAACATTTTTAAAGAGAGGGGTCTAAGTGTAGTCAGGTGCATCTCCACCAATTTTCAAAGAATTAACTATTCTTTTGCCTGGTTGGAATCCAGCCATCCACTTAAAATATTTTTTTAAGATCATCCAACGACAGGGGGTGAGATTACAACACGATGCTGATGACGCTCAGCTTTACCTTTCCACCCTGTGCCATTTCAATGAAGCAGTGGACGTAATGTGCCAGTGCCTGGAGGCTGTGAGGGTCTGGATGGGAATGAACAGGCTCAAACTCAACCCTGACAAGATAGAGTAAGAGACATAAGAGAGACATTAGGACAGGGGATGGAAGGCATGCTGGTGTACTTATGCACGCCCCTTACTGACCTCTTAAGAATCTGGAGAGGTCAACAGTGACCAGTGTAAGGGTAAAATGTTGGGAGTTAGGGGATGATACTACAGAGTCTGGTAAAGAGTTCCATGTGGGTACCACATCCCAAGGACTGTTCCATCTGTAAATCCTTGACTCTGGGGGAGGGGGAATATTAACCTCCTTGGAGCAGGTCCGCAACTTGGGGGTCCTCCTAGATCCACAGATGAGACTAGAACAACATCTCTTGGCTGTGGCCTTTGCCAGGTTCACCTGTTGCACCAGTTGCAGCCCAATTTAGATCGGGATGCTGTTCTCACAGTTACCATGCCCTTATCACCTCACAGCTCTATTATTGCAATACGCTCTACATGGGGCTACCCTTAAAAAGCTTTCTGAGACTGCAATAGTACAGAATGCAGCCGTGCAAGCTGTAGTGGGTGTAACTAGGTACACTCACATAACTCAAAGGGTACAAATAAGCAATCAGAAAACAATCAATATTAATATAAATCTTAAGGATACAAGCAACAAGTTACAGTCATACAGTCATAAGTGGGAGGAGATAGGTTAGGAACGATGGGAAGACTAATAGTAATAGTAATGCAGCCTTAGTGAACAGTTTGACAGTGCTGTGGTGAGATGTCTACTGTCTTTCTGTGTGATAGAAACATAGAAACATAGAAGACTGACGGCAGAAAAAGACCTCATGGTCCATCTAGTCTGCCCTTTTACTATTTCCTGTATTTTATCTTGCAATGGATATATGTTTATCCCAGGCATGTTTAAATTCAGTTACTGTGGATTTCCCAACCACGTCTGCTGGAAGTTTGTTCCAAGGATCTACTACTCTTTCAGTAAAATAATATTTTCTTAAGTTGCCTTTGATCTTTCCCCCAACTAACTTCAGATTGTGTCCCCTTGTTCTTGTGTTCACTTTCCTGTTAAAAACACTTCCCTCCTGAACCCTATTTAACCCTTTAACATATTTAAATGTTTCGATCATGTCCCCCCTTTTCCTTCTGTCCTCCAGACTATACAGATTGAGTTCATTAAGTCTTTCCTGATACGTTTTATACTTAAGACCTTCCACCATTCTTGTAGCCCGTCTTTGGACCCGTTCAAATAATGATAAATAATGAAATTATATTTGCTTCTTTTTGATCTGGGAAAATGATTGAAGTATGAAATATACATAAAACATAGAGTTTGTTTTAATTAATATCTGCTATAGCTTACATATTGATAAAAGTCAAGCCCTTCCCTGCTACTTTTGATATTGTGAAACTGATTTCAACATTTTGCCCTCACAGTGAACTATGTATTATATGTAATTTATTTTGTTGCTCAAAATCTAGCTGGACTTGTCCCCACTCCCTCTCTCTGAAGAAATTCTTTCCCATTAAAATTATCTATATTGCTCAAATTCATTTACTTTCTAAACAATATATCGCCTGAATTTAAGGAGTGGACCAAAACAGGAGGAAGCAGAAATATCTGTTGTAATACTAACTCAACCAGGGTTTCTTTTGTTTTGTTTTTTGTTTAATGTCAATAGTTTCCAGATCTGATGTCACTGTGTAACTTTAAGAAATACTCTTAAATCTCTGGTTACAATGGAAAAATGTCTGAGCTACAAGGAGATGGTATATTTAAACCATTTTAACAATCCTGGTAAAAAGGAAGTATGGAAAGGTTATTCATATTTTCCTAAAAGGCAGAAGGTATTTCTTTTAAGGTTTGAGGTAAGAGAAAATATGTGTCAGATCAGAAAATGGCTGGATTTGACTTTATTCACAAGTAATAAGTTTAAACTAGTGAGCTCTTATTTGAATCTTTAAACTTAAATTTATGCCAACATTTACTTAGGGTAAAAAGTGAAATCCAGAATCCAACTCAATAAGAGTCATACATGTTTTGTAAAATAATGTACAATGAAAATTACAGAAACTACAAAATTGAATAGGTCTTAAACAAAAAGTAATGTGATATAATTGATATAATGTATAGACTCTGGAAGAAAATAATTAATATACTTCACAGTCATGGAATATTTTGCTTTTGTATTGTATTTGTATTTATTAGATTTGTATGCCGCCCCTCTCCGAAGACTCGGGGCGGCTAACAACAATGTAAAAAGACAATGTAAACAAATCTAATATTAAAACAATCTAAAAAACCCCAATTTAAAGAACCACTCATACATACAAGCATACCATGTATAAATTCTATAAGCCTAGGGGGAAGGGAAATTTCAATTCCCCCATGCCTGGCGGCAGAGGTGGGTTTTAAGTTGTTTACGAAAGGCAAGGAGGATGGGGGCAACTCTGATATCTGGGGGAAGCTGGTTCCAGAGGGTCGGGGCCGCCACAAAGAAGGCTCTTCTTCTGGGTCCCGCCAAACGACATTGCTTAGTCGACGGGACCCGGAGAAGGCCAACTCTGTAGGACCTAACCGGTCACTGGGATTCATGTGGCAGAAGGCGGTACCGGAGATATTTTGGCAACAAGGACCTATCTTTCCTCTATAATTTTATCATACACCCTCAGAGACGGTCTGCAACTTGGGTGTCCTCCTCGATCCACAGCTGACCTTGGAACATCATTTGTTGGCTGTGGCGAGGGGGGCGTTTGCCCAGGTTCGCCAGGTGCACCAGTTGTGGCCCTATCTGTACAGGGAGTCTTTACTCACAGTCACTCATGGCCTTATCATCTCGAGGTTCCACTACTGAAATGCTCTCTACATGGGGCTACCTTTGAAGTGTGTTTGGAAACTGCAAATTGTGCAGAACACAGTCATGCGAGCAGTCATGGGCCTGCCCAGACATGCCCATGTCTCTCCAACACTCCGCAGTTTTCCGGACTCAATTCAAAGCGTTGGTTATGACCTATAAAGCCCTACATGGAATCGTGCTAGATTACTTGCAGGACTGCCTTCTGCCGCATGAACCCCAGGGACCGGTTAGGTCCCCCAGAGTCGGCCTTCTCCAGGTCCTGTCAACTAGACAATGTCGGCCCTCTGGAATCAGCTCCCCCAGGAGATTTGCACTGCCACCACCCACATCGCCTTTCGTAACAGTCTTAAGACCCATTTATGTCGTCAAGTTTGGGCTGCTTAGATCTTAGCCCCTGGCCAACAGATGATTGCATGATTGCTGCACGAATGGGTGTGATGGATTTTTAATAATAATTAGGGATTTTAGATATCTATGAAAATTTAATTTAATTGGATTTATTTTATTGTAATTTACAGTTTTTTATATGTTGTAAGCCACCCCGACTCTTCGGAGAGGGCATAGAAATCAAACAAACAAAACAAACAAACAAACAAACAAATAAACAAATAAATATCTGGATGCCACTGTTTAGTATGATGTTCATTGTAAGATGGAATCACACATTATTATGGATATGTGGCTTAGTATGGAAAGTCTTATTCAACAACCATGGTTAAGGAAATCATATCTAAATGTAAAGTGTAATCCAACATGTCTGATATCAAGATTGTGAAGTTGTGAAGACTGGAATAATCAGTCAATAATTGAATAAGTGGCAATGTATCAGTACTTACCATCTACCCATCCTTTTTGTTCCTAAATTGCAAACAATATACTATATTTGCAAGGGACTGAATTATATATTAAATAACTATAGTGATAACAAAAAATATTAAAGGATTAATTGTAAAGAATATTGTAAAGCATTAAATCAATTAATATCAGCACACATTACTATATATTTTCCACTATTCAGTAGCACATACATTCTAAACATATGTGCTATTTTTATTTCTATGGTTTGGAAAGAAGAAAGGTATGCTCCTTTCTAGATTTAGAAATACAGTGGTACCTCTACCTAAGAACACCTCTACTTACGAACTTTTCTAGATAAGAACCGGGTGTTCAAGATTTTTTTGCCTCTTCTCAAGAACCATTTTCTACTTACAAACTCGAGCCTCCAAATCTGTAACCGGAAAAGGCAGGGAGAAGACTCTGTGGGGCCTCTCTAGGAATCTCCTGGGAGGAAATAGGGCCGGAAAAGACGGGGAGAATAATAATAATAATTTATTAGATTTGTATGCCGTCCCTCTCCGGAGACTTGGAGCGGATCACAACAAGCCTCCATGTGGCCTCCCTAGGAATTTTCTGGGAGGAAACAGGGCCTCCACCCTCCCTGTGGTTTCCCCAATTGCACACATTATTTGCTTTTAAATTGATTCCTATGAAAAAAATTGCTTCTTCTTACAAACTTTTCTACTTAAGAACCTGGTCACAGAATGAATTAACTTGGTAAGTAGAGGTACCATTGTAGTTTGGAAAGGTTTTTCTTATTACCAGCAGTTTGCATTAAGCAGAGGTTGGATTAAAACAAGTGGCTGCAAAGTTCTCTGGATTCTCATTTATGCAATGTTGGGAGGCCAAAAGCCCAAGCAATTTTTCAGAAGTTAAAAAACAGTAGAAATATTATTCAGAAAATGTTTCTAGGTCATGACTAAAACCCTGCTATTAGCCCTATATTGCCATCTACTGGTGCCTAGAGATACCATAACATTTAATGCCAAGCAAATATAAAACAGAGCTGGGAAATTTATTGAGGGCCATATTCCTTGAGTATATTTACTAAAGACACTAAATCACTGTAGTAGATTAACAATAATCCTTGACTCTGCACAATCATTTAACCATAGTCTGATGATTTCTGTGACAACCATATTTCCAGTTAATAGTAATCAGAATTTGAAAGCCAAATTAAGCATATGACATTCCAATTAATGCTACTCAGAAATGGTTTCTACTTCTGATTTAGCCAGCACAATTAGGTAACCTTCGATAAGCCATTGTTAATTATTAAAAATCCACAGGGGTTATGTGAGAAAATGATATGTATATAGTAGTTTCATACTCACATGACTTAGAGAATTGTTTGAATACTTTCTTAAATTGGGCTGGATAATTTTGGGATCCGAAGTCTACACATCTTGCCAAGGCTGAGAAACACTGATCTTAAAACAATCCCACAGCAGTGCAATAATCCAGTACTACTGCATCTCCAAAAGATGTTTATCCAGCCTCCATTTAAAATACTTACAGCATTCCAGTACATGAGATCCCACCACAACTTGAAGCACTCTGTTGTATAATTACTGTTAGGTAATTTTTCATGACATTCCACAGATATCTTCCTTCTTATAATTTAAATCCATTGTTTCTTGTCCTGTTTTCTAGGACACAGAACAATTCTGCTCTAACTTCTCCATGAAAAACCTTTCAAACATTTAAATATATTTACTGTTCCCCACAGCTCCAAATTAAAGGCACGGACAATCTCACATTTATCATAAAACATTTTGCTCTTAAAGATAAAGGTTCCCTTCATACATATGTGCTAGTTGTTCCCAACTCTAGGCCAGCGCTGTCCAAAGATGTCTCCATGGTCATGTGGTGGTTCCTATTTTACAACTTGCATTTTTACATGCTTTCAAACTGCTAGGTTGGCAGAAGCTGGGACAAGTAGTGGGAGCTCACCCCATTACACAATGCTAGGGATTGGAACCGCCAAACTGCTGACCTTTCTGATTGACAAGTTCAGCATCTTAGCCACTGAGCCACTACGTCCTTATTTTGCTCTTATTTCTGGATTAAACTGATAAGCATCACTCTGGAATATCACTTATTGATTGCAGCACAGTTTAAGCAAAATTGGAATGTTCATGACCTCTAATGGAAATCTGCAGATAAGATCTGATAAGGCTTGCTTTCATTCCATCAGCTGAATTACATTTTGAACTGAAAGGGTTTGCTATTGGACTGAAAGTTTAGCAAACTTCATGAAAGAACAAAGCAGCTCCAAGATGCAGTTTCAATCAGATCTTCCTGCATTAAAACACATCCAACTCGCAGGAAGGTTGGTGGTGCAATTTAAGAAATCATACACTTAGAAGGCAATTGTCCTACAATAGATCTTCATTAGATAGTCACAATACTTATTGGGATATACTATTGCATTTTAAAAAATAATATAATTTTTAACATTCCTCATGCTAAAGACTTTTCACTCATGTTTCAATCAGCTTGCAGGATTGCCTCTCCCTATCCATGCCACTACATCAGGTAAGGTTGGACACACACTTCCTGTTCTTTTCCATTTTACAGCACCTGGGAAGTGTAGCCCTGTCCTATGGAGCAACCTTTCCACTGAAGTCTGACTAGCAGGTTCTTATCCTTTCAACCTTCTGAATAGCACTTAAGACCTGACTTTCCCCCAATTGCTGCTATAGGATGACATTAGTATGTTGTAAGCTGCACTGGGAGGCTTTCTTTTTTTGGCTTTACTGCTTTTGCTTTATTGTTTATATATATTGTTTGCATCGTTGGAATGTTATTGGGGTAGAGTTTAGTTTAAGATTGGTAGCATTATAAATATTTTAAATATATAAATACAAATACATAAACTGTTGTGCTCTTCATGGTCATTTGGGAATCCTTGGCACCAGTAAAGGTAGATTGGTTCCTGCTGATGTACCAAGAAAGACGAAAAAGCCATCCTAACAGGAGGGGATACTAGTCAAAATAAAGATTAAATCAAGAGCCAGTACAACTGGAAAACCATTGAAATCAAACCTGGCTTTTCAAGAAAGGTTACTAGAGTAAAAAAAAAAAAAAGATAGATGACATAAAAATTTAATGGTAAATTTAACTTTACAAGTATAGTGCATAACTCCTTAAAACCCACCTCTGTCGTCAAGTGTGGGGGAACTGAAACATCTCCCCCTGCCTATGTAGTTTTCTGTGTATGATATGACTGTATGTATGTTTTTTATATATTGGGGTTTCTTGTTTTTTAGACTTTTTAAATGTATTTTGTTATTTTAGATTCTAACTATTAGATTTGTCATTATGTATTGTTTTTATCATTGCTGTAAGCAGCCCCAAGTCTTCGGAGAGGGGCGGCATACAAATCTAATTATTATTATTATTATTATTATTATTATTATTATTATTATTAATAATAATAATAATAATAGTGGTATTACTACCTACAAATGCCTCTACTTACTGTTGTGGTTGGCTCTGGGCCAGCTCCTGCCCCAAGGACTGTGGCGGGGGGATGTGAGTGAATTCTCCTAGGGTCAGAGGCCAGTTTTATTGCCAACTGCTTCTGACAGCGAAGTGTCTGAAGCAGATAGTGGAAGTGAAATGGGATACTCAGAGAGGGTAATGGCAGACAGCCCATTAGGTAGTCACCCCATGAGTGATTCATCATCGTTATCATCACTGGATTCGGAAGGAGAGACATTCATTGATGTATGTAGGCAGAGGGCAATGTCTAAGAAAGAGCAACTGCATAAATACTACAGGAAATAAGGTAGATCACCTGTGGCTGGGTGTAATTAGACTAATTTGGGCTGCTGTTAAATAGTCAGCGTTCTGGCCTCTGGGTGTGGAAGTTTATCCGTTCAGTAAAGGAGGACATGCGTTTTGTATCAGGATTCTACAAGGACTCTCTTTGAACTGTTTCCAGGACTTTTGAACTAAATCATAGTCAAGTTTGTGATTTTGAGAATTCTTGAAGGAGAGTGGCTGTGACATCTTCACAGCTGCTTATTATCTGCTTTGTGTTTGTTTATTGTTCTTCACAGCACTTAAGGGGGTTGCTTTGAATGTGAGCATTTTGCCTGACTAAAAGTGTGCATGGCTCCTCTTTTACTTTCGATAAAAAGCAGTGTTATTGACTTACAATTGTGTGTGTCTAAATTCCTACCTCACTCCCACAGTCACATGATCCCCCAGCTATGCCTACCCAGGTTTTGTGGCTACTAGTGTTTTCTATAGGAAAAAGGTATTCTCTGTGTGCATCTCTCTCTCTCTCTCTTTCTTTCTTTCTCTCTCTCTCTCATCTCTCTTATTCTCTCCCTCTAGCTCTCTCATTTCTCTCTCCCTCTGTCCTCCCTCTCTCTCTCTCATTTGTTTCTCTCCTTTCCTCTCTCTCTCATTTCTTTCTTGCACATGCACACACGTGGGATACTCTCCTGGGCAGGAATCACAGTGGCGGGAACGGCAACTCCTCCTCTTGCTGCCATCATTGTTGTGATGGAGTTGCCAGGTAGCGGAGATGTCTTCTCTCATCCTGATGACCCTTTTTTGAAGTCTTTCCAGCACATCCATGTAGTAGGCAGCATTAACTGTCTGTCCTTGAGGAACAAACTCCTTATGGACCACTCCTTTATTGTCAAAAAAGACAATGAGCATTGTTTTCACTTTTGATTTGCTCATTATTGCCTTTTGGGGCTTGGGGGACTGGTTGGTGTGCCACTCAGAGCTTTGGTGTTTTGTTTTGGGGTCATATTCAAAAGCCCAGGTTTCATCACCAGTTGTCCAAATAATCAGGTTCAATTTCTATAGGTTGCAAAAGTTCACTTGAAATTTCCGATTCCATTTTTTTTGTGACACGGTCGGCGCGCCGAGGTTTACAATAACTGATGTCCTGCCGCTTCCACAGCTTGGAGAGCACTGAGACTGGTTTTGCAGCAAAGCTTAGTGTTCCCCCCCCCCACCTACTCCAAGTGCTTCGGTACCACTCCGACCGATAGGAACGGCGCGGGAAATTCAATTGCATTACTTTTGGAACACACACTTTATGTTTATCTTTTATTATTGTAAAAAGTCTTTTAATAAAAATGATTTTGGAAAGTAGAAGAGATAATCCTATACAGGTAATTCTCAACTTATAACCATAATTGAAGCCAAAATGTATGTTGCTAAGTGAGACATTAGTTAAGTTAGTGTTGCCCCATTTTATAACTTTTCTCACCATTGTTGTTAAGTGAATCATTGCAGTGGTTAAGTTAGTAAGCCAGTTGTTAAGTGAATTGGGTTTCCCTGTTGACTTTGCTTGTCAAAAGGTCGCAGAAGTTGTTCACATCATCTGGGGAAACTGCAATCGTCATAAATATGAACCATTTTGCCAAGCCTTTGAATTTTCATCACATGACCATAAAGACACTACAATGGTCATAAGTGTGAAAAATGGTCATACGTCCTTTTTTCAGAGATGTTGTAACTTTGAAGGATCACTAACTGAACTGTTACGAGTCAAGGATTACCTGTATATTGCTTGGACAGTTCGGATTGTGATAAAAAAATATTCCAAAGGAAAAAAGGAACACAGACAAACCACAAACAATAAATCTTACCTTGAGATTTAGAGGTTTATTTCATGAGCAATTGAGAACATGAGAAAAAGCCATCATTAAAAATACAATTTACAGCAACAACTCATTGCAATGAGGTCTACTGTCATAGCTAAATCTAGCAAGGATTAGCTACAGGCAGAGGCCCTGATTTAAGACCAGTCATCATCTTTTATACTCTTTTTCCTACGGTCCTCAGCAAATACATATTTTTCAATTCCTTCATTTCCTTGTTCTTTCATTCAGACCATAAACTTAACACCTAGCATCTATTCACCATATACTTGCATGTACATATGGAAACCTCATATTCTCCATTACTTTCAGTTCCCTATTTCTCAGAGTTTCTAATTTCAAATATGTATATCTCAAAAGTATTCCTTGGACCGGGAGTCACTGCTCACAGTCACTCATGCCCTCATCACCTCGAGGCTCGACTACTGTAATGCTCTCTACATGGGGCTACCTTTGAAAAATGTTCAGAAACTTCAGATCGTGCAGAATGCAGCTGCGAGAGCAATCATGGGCTTTCCCAAATATGCCCATGCTACACCAACACTCCGCAGTCTGCATTGGTTGCTGATCAGTTTCCGGTCACAATTCAAAGTGTTGGTTATGACCTATAAAGCCCTTCATGGCACTGGACCAGATTACCTCAGGGACCGCCTTGTGCTGCACGAATCCCAGCGACCAGTTAGGTCCCACAGAGTGGATCTTCTCCAGGTCCCGTCAACTAAGCAATGTCTCCTGGCGGGACCCAGGGGAAGAGCCTTCTCTGTGGCGGCCCCGGCCCTCTGGAACCAACTCCCCCCAGAGATTAGAACTGCCCCCACCCTCCTTGCCTTTCGTAAACAACTTAAAACCCACCTCTGCCACCAGGCATGGGGGAATTGAGATCCTCTTTCCCCCTAGGCCTTTACAATTCTATGCATGGTATGTGTGTATGTTTGGTTTTTATATTAATGGATTTTTAATCATTTCTAATACCAAATTACTATTGTACACTGTTTTATTGTCGCTGTTAACCGCCCCGAGTCTCCGGAGAGGGGCGGCATACAAATCCAATCAATCAATCAATCAATAAATAAATAAATGCTTTGCAAAATCACATTTCATAGCACCAGCTCAGCAGGATTATAAGTAGTTCTGATACACTTTGAAATCTTTCTGTCTAAAACTTTGGTTCATGTAACTTTTTAGGGCCTGCTTTTTTCCACTTAGGCCTTATTGATTCTAATAGATCAATAGGCTGTATTCTCATTTTTCATAGTTACCACTTCTTGTTCGTAAGAACAATACAAAATGAAACATACAAAGCAATATCTGCACATAAGCTACCTTATATCAATTATGGAAGTAAGTAAAATAAACCAAAACATCCTTCATTTAAGATGGAGGGGGTCAGCTATTTTGATTCAAAGGCATTTCATCTAGGCAAATACATAAAATGGGATAGATATTTGAATGATGTGACATGCAACCTTAAAAACAGTGCGAAACTGAAGAGGAATAATGCAGTGCTGGTCCAGATTGCAAGCATAATGCAGACAGCCTCATGCAGGCTGTCTCTTGCAGTCATTGCTGGGCTTCCAGGAAACAGTTCTTTTATCATTTGTGATTGTGAGTAGCAATGAGTCGATTTAATGCTGACGTCTCGGTTGAAGATTTTATGGAGGGAGGGAAGCAGAAGTTACTAGCATTTGTTCCTTTGTTAGGCAAAGCTCCTTTGTTGAGCAAAGCTTCAATCTTTGCCTTGGTGCAGCCAGATAACTGACGCTGAGAAACTTTCTTGTCTGGGATTGATATTTTCTTGCAAGTCTTTGCAAGGAAAAAAATGAGAAAGGTTCTATGGAAGTTGTGTGAGAGAACTTCATAGTAAAATACAGTATTTTACTAACAAAAGAGAAATAGAAACAACTATTGTGTTATAAAGCAAAAAGCTAAGGAAAAGTTATAATCAGGGAAGGGGGTAAATTAGATTAATGATTACATTGCTAGATTGTTTCTTCCTCATCACTGAACAAGCCTAAGAAGTTACAAATTGCATAATGAATTCTATAATTCCAGTGGATAAAAAATCTGCATCATTTCTTTATGCATAAACTCTTTGTTGAACCCATGATTGGGTGGCTTTAATAATATTGTTCAGAACTGTATGGTAGTAGACAGTTAGTTATTCATGATACTTGAATAGGAAAACAGTTTGTTGCAAAAAATTTCCATTTGCTTATAGTTGATGTCATAAGCTTTACTGTCCACGTACACATGAATCAAATCAAAGGTCCTATTTTAAAAAACCCACATATTTCCAATAGCATTTGGGACTGGGCAAGGTAGCCCAGCTAGAATTAAAAACAGACCTCAAGTAATACTTGAGGACACGTTTTGATAGAGTCACTAGGTGGCAGTATTAGTGAATGAAATTTTTTAACTGACCAAAAAGGATCTTAACAAGCAATCTTATTACAGTAAGAAAAAGGAGTAACTATATCCAGGTCACAATTAGCTATTTACCGTAGTTAATCCAAACAACTAATTTTATTAGTTAGTTTAAACAAATAACTAATAAATTAATTCTAAATGTTTATTACAGGTAATTATCTATGTGACCCACAAATTCTGATAAGGAATGGCAAATAAGCTTATTGTACTTATACATTTTTTGGTAAAGCTGTGACCAATTGTTTCAAACGCATATGGCTCATATGGATTCATTTGTTCCTTATATTATTAAATAAGATAGAAATAAGCAGATCGTCTTTTGGTTGTGACAGCAATTGGCACCAGAATTTTCCTTGTAAATTGAACTGATTGTAAAGTGTGAAGTCATGTGATCACAACACTTAGCAATAGCAGTCCCAGTTTGGTCTATTGTAGCTGCCCCTCTTTCTGGATCAAAGGAATACGGTTTTCTTGGATGTTACTTTGCAGTTTCATTACTATTTAAATTTCTTTACCAAGATGACTCACGTTGTTCTTTGTAAGAGACTACCATCAATTTAGTAGGCTGCAAAACTCTTTTCTAGATAATTTTATGTACAGGAACTCAGACTCCGTGGTCAGCTCCGACCTCTCCTTATCATGGGTTCCAAGTCTACACCATAGCCACCCTGGAGTGTTGGTGAAGCAAAGGGGGATGACCTAACAAGTACAGGGGAGCCGCATCTACCTTCCGTGCCCCCTCCACCGACAACAGGAAGCAGCAGCATCAAACATGACTGCCATGAAGTCGAAAGGACAACCTGAATACCTAAGACTGAAGCCCAGAAAACCATTCACGACATGAGATGTATAAAAATTAAAAATTAAAAAGTTTATGGGGGAAAAATACTTGTTACTTGCAGCTGTTGTCCCTCTAGTTACTGGGAGTTATGATGCAAAAAAAAAAATCTGCTTACCCTGAAGGGGAGTTTCAAAGAGAAAATGAGATGCTGGGGGCTGCTCATATATTGAGCAAAGAAGAAAGAATGTTGCATCTATGCATATACTGTATATGAGCAAATGGACACATAAACAGAGGTAAAAGTGACACAAGAGTCTTCTAAATCTTCAGGTTCATCTGAGGAAACCAAATTATTCAGCAGACATATACAGTACAGTGTACTAAACATTGTGCAAAATAAAAACAAAAACAAAGAGTTTCACCTGTAATCACCAAGAAGCACCATACATTATATATAACCCTGAACCAAGCTCTATAACTTGCCTTCCTCAGAAATACCATAGGAATCTCAAAGAGCTCAGTGTTTTCTGGATTTCCAGGTTCCACAAATCTTGGCAGAGGGAAGAGAGGAAAACTGAGCAAATCTGAGCAAGAAAGAAAGCAATCAGAAGGCAGAAAGCTATTCGTTTTCCACACAAGGCTGACAGTGGAACTAAGAAAGTTCATAATAAATATTGGAAACATGGGATTAAAACAGAGGGTGTTGCCACATCCTGGGTGAGTTGCCCCCACCCGTCAAGAACCTGAAGGGAATTAGTCTCTTCCTGTTTTTTGGCAACACCTGTCTAGCTTGTCCTGCCAATACATACAGAGAATTTAATGGAATGTTGCTTGGGAAGTTCTTGATAGGGCTTGAAGTACAGGAAATATCCTAAATGATGAACTGTCCCATTTTTCCTCTGGGCAATTAGGAACATGCATCTAGACATCTCCTCTTTTTATTTTTATTTTTTTCCAAAGCTTAAATAGTTAAATAGTTAACAATCTCAGGCCATCCCTTTTAGCAATTAACAAAAGCAGATCATGTATGTCATTTAACAGCCGAAGATGTGAAGTCCTTTGCGTGTGATTGAATTAAAAGTAGTCCACATTCCCTTAAAAGGTACAGAAGCAATTTACATTTTTCAAATGTATTTTTCAAATATACACAAGAATGTTCTTGAAGTTTAAAACAAGATAGTCAGTTGAAATCAAGGTTTGTCAATCACATTTCCTTTGATATGTATATATACCTAGAAATATAACATTTATTTGTTTGTTTGTTTGTTTATTACTTTCTTCTTTTTATAGTTTTTTCTCCACAATTTCCATTTATATACCTTAAAATATATCAATAATTTACACATTTATACATTTTTATTCAATCAAAGATCAATATCCTATTTTGCATCTATTTTTAACTCCTATTCATCAGTCTGCTTTTCTTCATTCCATTACACTCCCCTCCTCTATCTCCATCTCCTCCTACCTTCTTTTTCCTTCTCTCCTCCTCCTACTTCCCTCCACAACTTCTTCTTTTCCTTCACCTTTCTACTTCCTCTTTCTCCGTCTCCACCTTTCCCTGAGTGATTCTTATCCCAGTTCATATTTAAGATTGATAACATATTCCACATATTTATTATTTTTAAATTACCAGTGTCTCTTCTAAAATCATTATTTTTATATAATTTCTATACATATAACTCTTTACTCTAGGTATCTGTTTCTAATCTAATGCTGCCTCTTCCCATCTAGTTTTATGTCCCATGCCTACCACCATTTAATTTTCAATTTTTCCCAAATTAAAGTTTAACTTCGCAAAAGATTCATTGTCTCTCATGCCTCTTAATTTTAAGATGTATTGCTCCCTCTCCTCACTTGATATCTTTACTCATCATTTAATTTTTTTTAATTCTATCATTTCTAAATGCCCTGAATTCCTAATTTCTTTTTCTCTTTTATATCTTCCAACTTTCTTACTCAAAATTTCTTTATTTTTAAACTCATTCTCTATATTTAAGAAAATACAATCCTTATCATTACTCTTCTATTTATTGGTTGATAACTCAATTTTCCCATAATGAAAAATCCAATACATTGATTGGTTAATTTTATATAAAGACCTTAATTGTTATCAAAATCTTTTTGCATTCCAACAGAGTTCATAATCATCTAAGTCCTATCAATATTGCATCAAATTCATGAATTATCCAGTTCTTATATTAAACAAATCTTATATATAAAGATAATAATTATTCAAATTTTTCCAACAGTTGACCTATTTTCATTCTTTCTTGTTCTGTTTTCTCTGTCAGTACAAATATTTAATTCAACCAATCATATGTCAATCTAACATAAAATTATTACCCTATAAAAATTTAACGAAATTATATTGATTATTTATGCCAAATGTATAAACAATTAATATCACAATTAAATGTAATAATTGTAAAAAGAAAAGTTTATGTGACATTCCACCATCAATCATCTATTTTCTTTTAATCTCTCAACTATTCTTGTAAATGTATCTCTTCCACCCCCATTTTCTTAGCTTCTTCTTTCTTTTCCTTTTGTACCAACAACTCCCCCCCCCCCAAAACCCCTTTTCTCCCTTTATTTGTGCAGGTCTACCTTCAATTCAATTCCTCTTAATCTTTTCTCCCTGCTCCTCCCCTCATTTTTAATTTTTTTCCTCTGATACCGATATTCCCCTCTTGCTTTTGTTGTCACTGTAAATCCCAGTGCAATCATTAAAAGTCCCAACATAATCACCAACCTATCCTTCATTTTCAATGTCTTTTTCCTTTTTGTTGCTGTAGCCGTCAATGTAATTATCCATTTTTTCTTTTCAGATCTCTTTTCCAAGCGTCTTCAAAATTGAGCTTTAAATCTAGTTCCTTATAATTTCTCTATGAACTTTCCAATTGCTAGATAGCCGCTCTCTCCATTTTGAACCACTTTTATATCTCATTAGGTTTTTAACTTTCTTCTTTTAAATCTTTAAGTCAGCCAAACATTCACCAACTTCCGCACTTTTCCTCCTGTCTCCAGCAGTTCCTCAGATGACTCATGATCTCTTCAATCAATCCATCCATTTGTGACCGCCACAACTAATAACAATAGTGGTTGTCTTCTGCAGTCACTGTCCGAGAGGGTGATTCTGACCCAGTACTGTACTGACTTGTACTGGGTTTCAGGATTCCCCTGCGGAGTGCGAGGGACTCCATGCTGCTGCAGCGTTGGCCATGCCCCTTTTCTAATTACAGTACTGCTCTTTTCTATTGTCCTATTTTAAAAGAGTAAAGAGAAATCTACAGATGCAATTTATATTGACTTCTGCAAAGCCTTTGATTCAGTGGTCCATGACAAACTACTCCTAAAACTCAAATCCTATGGCATCTCAGGATCCCTCCACAGCTGGATTACAGCATTCCTATCAAACAGACAACAAGTGGTCAAAATAGGAAGCACCATATCCACCCCCGTCCCAATTAAAAGCGGTGTTCCCCAAGGTAGTGTACTGGGACCAACGCTCTTCATTCTCTACATCAATGACCTTTGCGATTACATCACAAGCAACTGTGTCCTCTTTGCCGATGATGTAAAACTCTTCAACACCACCGATAACACAACTACTCTCCAAAAAGACCTTGACGCTGTTTCTGAGTGGTCTAACACATGGCAACTCCAAATCTCAACTAGCAAATGCTCTGTCCTACACATTGGGAAGAAGAACCTGAACTCCAAATACGAACTGAATAATCAAATTATCACAGATAATCCCCACTCGGTTAAAGACCTTGGTATACTAATAACAAAAGATTTAAGTGCCAAAGCCCACTGCAACAATATAGCCAAGAAGGGTTCAAGAGTTGTAAACCTAATCCTACGTAGCTTCTGCTCTGGCAATCTCACACTACTTACCAGAGCTTACAAAACTTTTGCCAGACCCATCCTCGAATACAGCTCATCTGTTTGGAACCCATATCGCATCTCAGACATTAACACCCTTGAAAATGTCCAAAGATACTTCACCAGAAGAGCCCTTCACTCCTCCACTCGAAATAGAATACCCTATGAGACTAGACTTTCAATCCTGGGCCTAGAAAGTTTAGAACTAAGACGCCTTAAACAAGATCTAAGTATTGCCCACAAGATCATATGCTGCAACGTCCTGCCTGTCGGCGACTACTTCAGCTTCAACCACAACAACACAAGAGCACACAACAGATTTAAACTTAATATTAACCGCTCCAAACTTGACAGTAAAAAATATGACTTCAGTAACCGAGTTGTCGAAGCGTGGAACTCATTACCGGACTCCATAGTGTCATCCCCAAACCCCCAACACTTTACCCTTAGATTATCTACGGTTGACCTGTCCAGATTCCTAAGAGGTCAGTAAGGGGCGAGTACAAGTGCACTAGAGTGCCTTCCGTCCCCTGTCCTATTGCTCTCCTATATCTCCTATATACCTTTCCTCTATTCCTATATCTCTTCTTCTATTCTTTCATTGATATATTCTATTCCTATATCTTCTTTTCTATTATTTCTTAGATATATTTTACTATGAGTATCTCCTCTATAACCTTCATCATGTATTTTACTATGTGTATATTGATATATACCCACTAAAACCCTCATTGTGTATTGGACTTTTATATCCTTTCTTTATATATAATAACTCATGTCTATCCTCTTCAATATGTATTGTGCATTGGACAAAATAAATAAATAAATAAATAAATAAAATAAATATAAGCTGTTCCTGGCATCCTATAATGAGAAGAAGAATGTCACTTAAGGAATAAATATTACAGAAGTCAGAAAAACAAGAACTTATTTTTAGTGATCATAAAAATATTGTAATAGATGCTGAGAAACATAGAAACATAGAAGATTGACGGCAGAAAAAGACATCATGGTCCATTTAGTCTGCCCTTATACTATTTCTTGTATTTTATCTTAGGATGGATATATTTATCCCAGGCATGTTTAAATTCAGTTACTGTGGATTTACCAACCATGTCTGCTGGAAGTTTGTTCCAAGCATCTACTACCCTTTCAGTAAAATAATGTGAGCATACAGTATATTGGAGTCGTGCCCTCCCTAGGTTTCCCAGAGGCATCTTATTTTCCTCCAATATGGTTTTCGATTAGCTGCGCTTTAGGTTCAATTCAGAAATGTTCTTGCATGTACCTTCTAGTTGGCAGATTACTGTAGATATAAAATATCTTTCCAGACTAGAGTCCCCACCTTGGTTAATATAACAGGAGAAAGCCTATGTTATGTAGCATGTAATATAAGTAAAAATATGGCTAATATCTATCACACAATTTTTCTACCTAATTCAAACTGTTACTATTTGTGAAAAGCTACTGTATGTGATCAAAGATGGGAAGGAAGGAAGGAAGGAAGGGAGGGAGGGAGGGAGGAAGGGATACTCTTCCTTCCTTATACTCTTCTCTACACTCTTTCTAGAGTCTCAACATCTTTTTTACATTGTGGCCACCAAAACTGGATGGATTATTCCAAGTGTAGAATAAGGCATTATAAAGTGGAATTAACAATTCATATGATCATGATTCAATCCAATTGGCTATTTTGGCAGCTGCAGCACACTGCTGGCTCATATTTAAATAGTTGTCCACTAGGACTCCAAGATCCCTCTCACAGTTATTACTGTTGAGCAAGGTACAACATATACTGTAACCCATGCATTTTGTTTTTCTTGCCTAAATATACAATCTTACTTTTTTCACTATTGAATTTTATTTTGTTAGATAGCGCCCAGAGTTCAAGTCTGTCAAGATCCTTCTGTATCTTAATCCTATCTTCTGTAGTGTTGGCTATTCATGCTAGCTTGGTGTCATCTGCAGTCTATGAGTTCCCCATCTATCCCCTAGTCCAAATCATTGAAATCATTTTGTTTAGTTGCTTGTGTCCTTATGATTTATATTGACTGGTTCCTAATACGATTTGATTGCTTATTTGTATCTGGACTATCATTAAGTGTACCACATGATTCTTGACAAATTAATATATATGGAGAGAATATGCACAAATTTCTTGTGTGTCCAATCATACTTGGCCAATAAAAAAATTCTATTCTATTCTATTCCTATCCTATTTCTATTCTATATATGGTAGTATTTTGCAGGATAATATTCCTATTGATGTTGGCTTATTTCATTTTCAATACTTAAATCTAACATTAAAACCTTTGTTGCAATTGACTACTGCAACGCTCTCTACAAGGGGCTAACTTTGAAAAGTGTTCAGAAACTTCAGATCGTGCAGAATGCGGCCACCAGAGCTATCGTAGGGCTTCCCAGATTCGCCCACGTTTCACCAACACTCCGTGGCTTGCACTGGCTGCCGATCGGTTTCCGGTCACAATTCAAAGTGTTGGTAATGATCTTTAAAGCTCTACATGGCATCAGACCAGAATACCTCTGGAACCGCCTTCTACCGCACAAATCCCAGCGGCCGATAAGGTCCCACAGAGTTGGCCTTCTCCAGGTCCTGTAGACTAAACAGGGGAAGAGCCTTCTCTATGGTGGCCCTGGTCCTCTAGAATCAACTCCCCCCAGAGATTAGAACTGCCCCCACCCTCCTTGTCTTTCGCAAATTACTTAAGACCCACCTGTATCGCCAGGCATGGGGGAACTGAGATACCTCCCCCAGGCTTTTTATATTTTATGTTTGGTATGCATGTATTGCATGGTTTTTGAATAATGGGGTTTTTAGATATTTTTTAATATTAGATTTGTTTCATTGAAACATTGTTATTATTATTGTTGTGAGCTGCCCCGAGTCTTCAGAGAGGGGCGGCATACAAATCTAAGAAATTATTATTATTATTATTATTATTATTATTATTATTATTATTATTATTATTATTATTATTTAAGCATAATCAGGATTTTAAAAGGCTGGCATTTTTTGAATAAGTTTAAGAACCAAAGAAGTGCGGGGGTTCAAGCAGCAACTCGGGATGGAAGGAAAGACAGGGAAAGAAAGCAAATAGCTCCTCTACCTCAGAAAGATTACTTACTCCAAACTAACAGGCATTGTAAACCATGATTTGAAATCCGGGCATACTCAAGAATCTCCCCCCACCCTCCACCTCCCCCAGAAACTCCCTCCGCTTCCTCCCTCCCAACTGTCAATGACGAAGGCCCGCCCACTCCCGAACGCTTCTCACGTCGGCGCCTTTAGCGTTCGGTTGCGCGTGCGCTCTGCAGCACGCTCGTAGCTCCTCCCCGTTCGGCCTGCGCGAAGGCAGGCGCGGTGCGCGAAGGCCAGTTTGCAACTGCGCGGCCCTGAACGAGACCTCCGGGGCGGCGGACCCTGTGCAAGACAGGGGGTGCGAAAGAAGAATGCGGCGGGGCGGGGAGATTGGCCCAGGCGCGCTCAGGTCGCTGTTACCTTTGCTGCTGGTGGTGCTGCTGCGGGAGGCTGCGGGGGAACCTTGCCCCCCCGCCGCGCCTTGTTCTTGCCGGCGAGGTGTGTTGGATTGCAGCCGCCTCCGTCTGTCCGGTCGGAGCTTAGAACCAGGCCTGCTGCCACCTTTGCCTCGCAGCATCACCGCGCTGTAAGTATCGTTCTTGTCGGCTCGCGGGGGGACTTGCCTCTCTGTCCGTTTGTCAGCGGATCTGGGAGGCTTTCCTGGGTTGCTTCAGGGCCGAGTGGGGGGACTCGGTAGGTGCTTCTTCCCTCTCGGGAGCTGTAGTTTTGCTCCCGAGTTCTGATTGTTAAAGAGTTTTTCTTGCCAAGATCGCGTTCGTTGCTTTATCTGGACTGGAGACACAGCGACTTATATATGTAATACAATACTGTCAAACTATTTACTAAGTCTGCACTACTATTACTACTAGTTTTTTCTCATCATTTCTACCACCCATTTCCTCCCACTGATGACTGCATGACTGTAACTTGTTGCTTGTTATCCTTAAGGTTTTTATTAATATTGATTGTTTCCTGATTGCTTATTTGACCCCATGACAATCATCAAGTGTTGTACCCCCATGATTCTTGACAAATGTATATTTTATTTTATGTACACTGAGAGCATATGCACCTAAGATAAATTCCTTGTGTGTCCAATCACGTTTGGCCAATAAAAGAATCTATCTATCTATCTATCTATCTATCATCTATCTATCTATCTATCTATCTATCTATCTATCTATCTATCTATCTATCTATCTATCTATCTATCTGATTTGTATGCCGCCCCTCTCTGAAGACTCAGGGCGGGTCATAGCAACAGAACAATACAAATCCAATAGTTAAAAACTATCTATCCCTCCGGTATCTATCTATCTCAGTGGTTCTCAACCTTTCTAATGCCAGGACCCCTTAATACAGTTCCTCATCTTGTGGTGTCCCCCAACCATAAGTCTAGCGCCAATTTTTCCAACAGATCTTTAAGCTGATTGGCAAGAGGTCAAAGGGACACCCCCCTGTAAATGCCTGATTGGTTGGATTGTAAAAATATGTTCTGAGATGCCAGAATATAAGCTTTAGTTGCTAACACCATTGGAAATTTGTCTTTTCCCATGATCTTAGGTGACCCCTGTGAAATGGTTGTTCAACCCCCCAAAGGGTTCCCGACCCCAAGGGTTAGGAACCATCTATCCCGTATCTATCTATCTATCTATCTATCTATCTATCTATCTATCTATCTATCTATCTATCTATCTATCTATCCGTTTTGTAGTCTTTAAATTTATAGAGTTATGATCCACTCACAGTATTTTAAAAGTTCCAGGGAGCGAGAGAAATCCTGCAACATAGGTTTGTTTGTTTGTTTGATTTGTTTGTTTGTAAAATTTATATGCCACCCAACTCCATTTGAACTCTGGGCATCTACAATTAAAAACAGTTTAATACATTAATAGCCCTTAATAAAACCATACATATCTCTCAATCACTCAGCTAAATTTTCCGGATCACTTGTGTAATTTGTCTCTTCCATTGACCTAGTTTCACTAAGTTTGTCTGAACATTACTGGCTGTTAAAATGATGGTAAATTTTTGGTGGGGTGTGTTATTTTGGTCGGATGTTAAAATCTGCACTCTAATATTAAAGACATCTATCAGATTTCTGAGAGCCAGAAAGTTTGGTCTAGGTATTAAGACCAATTAGAGGTTTTAAAGACCCAATTTCTAGTCCTGCATTTGCACTTAATGATCTTGGGCCTTAATGATCTGAGCTTTAGGAAGATGACAATGGCAAACAACTTGTAGAAAAAGTTGCCAAGAAAATTGCATGGACTTATTCATGTATTTGTTAGAAGTCGCCACACAAAACAAAGTTTCTAAAGCCCAGAATATGGAGGCTTTTCATAATTATTTTGAGATGCATACTCCAAAGCTATTAGATACAGGACTATTGAAAGTAAGATCTCAAAAAGTTCTATAAATTATGCCCTCCACAATCCCCGTACAAAAAAATCCCTAAGAAAATTGTACTGGTTTGGAATAATTTAATAAATCCTTTGCTTTTCATGTGAATAAAACATTTCTTTATTTAGTTTTATCAAATGGATAATATTTCGTTAAACTGAGCCATACTTGTCATTTTGCTCTGTTTTTCCTATTGCTTTGGAATATTCCTCAATTCTTGTTTTGTTTTGAGAACTCTGAATAATAAATTATCATCTGCAGTACCACTTCTCTGTTTATGTTTATCTTCAGAAAATTAATGATTAAAGTTACAGAACTTTGAGAAAGCTCATGTACATCCTCTGTAGTGATATTATTATGGGCAGACTTCTTGACCATAATGTAATTTACTCACTCATTGTAAACCTCCAGAAAATGAAACTTGAAGTCATGATACCTCAGCCTATACTGTATGTCATAGCTACCAGCATGTAAGAGAAAAACAATAGCAAAATTATTAAAATAGATTTAAAACCTAGTTTTGTTATTAAAAATCTGTAAAATTATCAAATTTAGAATATTGTATGCAGTTTTACTTAAAAAAATATTGTACGGCTGAAAAAAGTGCTGGCAAAGGTAACTCCCAAATGCAAAAGTAACTTTTAAAAAAAAGAAAAGTAAAGAAAGGCAGCTAAGGAGGAAGATAACTGAAGAGCATAAAATTATTCATGGCTTGGCAAAAATTCACAGATTTTTTTTCTTTCTCTTTCCAGTACAAGAGCCTAATTAAACTACGTTGAATTGTACAAAATCTGTGGCAAGTACAAGGAAATTAGTCTTAATAACAATAAAATGATTTCCCTTCTAAGAATAAATTACGGCCATTAAGGGAATTTTAAAAGAAGATTAGACTAATTTATGGAGTGTAAGATTATCAGTGGCAACTAATAATGATAGTTATACAGAACTGTCCTTTCATATACTATAATAGCTGCTGGGTAGAAGTAGACCAATCTTATGTTTGTAAGATTCCAATACTGGTTGGTAATTGGGAACAGAATGCTAGATTAAGCAGCTGTTTTGTTCAAAACATCAGGGTTTCTTCATAAGTGATATTGATTTTTTAATATATATATTTCAATCTTATTCTTTCTAGCTGTATTGGACAGATATTTGAAATGTTATTTAATTACTGGAAGTGAGAAACCAGCTGAAGTTATAAGTTTTTCTTTTTTTGAACCTTTTTGTTTATTATTAATTATAGTACATACGGTAGTTAACGTAAATTGTGTTAACCTGTTTTAGTGGGTTATTGTTCAGTCTTCTCACATAGGTTATTTTCTTCATGGTTTCTGATTCCTGAAACATAAACTTTTGAACAGTTCCTCATAGAATAGATTGTGTTCTTCTACACAGTTCCATTTAAAATTTCCATATGCATGTTGTAGATGAATTTACTGACATTTAACACTTTCTCAAATGAGTCTTGGAAAATTGATACGAGTTCTATGATTTATGGACTGGAATGGCTGTCGAGCAGGCTTAAGACTGTATTATTGATCTACCTAGTTTTTTAATGAGTAGGATAGATTATGTGACAAGTATTCACTTTATGAAGACAAAATATTAAGACAAGTAGAGCAGGGCAAAGTGATGCTGGTTTCTGTTGCAACAAATATGCAAATTATATGTACAATGTGATGGAATTTACCTGATTATGATAATAGTATTTTGTGGAGGGTGGTGACTCTTGGTTCTGAGACTGATTAAAAGATAACCTTACTTCTGCTCTTTCCTAAGAAGTCTTAGTATTTTACTCATGAAAACTAGTTGGTCTACTGTTGAGCAGCCTCTTGCTGTGCATAATGAAGTAAATCTGATGCTCCTGATGACTTACATAGATATATTAATAGAATTCTTTATTGGCTAAGTGTCATTGAACACACAAGGAATTTGTCTTTGGTGCATATGCTCTCAGTGTACATAAAAGAAAATATACATTTGTCAAGAATCATGAGGTACAACACTGAATGATTGTCATAGGGCAGTGATGGCAAACCTTTTTTTCCCATGGGTGCCTAAAATGTGTGTGCACATGCTATTGCGCATGCACGAGTGCCTACACCCATAATTCAATGCCTGGGGAGGGTGAAAATGGCCTCGCTCTCCCCTTGGAGGCCCTCTGGAGGCCAGAAATGGCCTGTTTCCAACTTCCGGTGATTCCTTTGTACAGCTGTATCAGCAGCTCCTTAGGCAGTTTGAGCTTCCTGAATTGTCACAGAAAGAACATTATTTGTTGTGCTTTTTGGATTATGTTTTTGATGTTTAGTGGCCATTTTAGATCTTGAGATATGATAGAACCTAGAAATTTGAAGATCTCTATTGTTGATACTTGTTTTCTAGTACTGTAAGAGGAGGTAGGATGGGAGAGTTTCTCCTAAAGTCTACTACCATTTCTATGGTTTTGAGTGTGTTCAGTTCCAGATTGTTCCAGTCTCACCTGGAGGCTAGTTGTTCAACCTCCCATCTGTATGCGGTTTCATCATTGTCTCGAATGAGACCAATCACTGTTGTATCATCTGCAAACTTCAGTAGTTTAACAGATGGATCATTTGAGTTGCAGTCATTGGTATAAAGAGAAAAGAGAAATGGTGAGAATACTCAGCCTTGTGGAGGGGCAGTGCTAATTGTACAGGCATCTGCTGTGATTTTGCCTAGCTTCACCTGCTGCTTCCTGTCTATTAGGAAGCTTGTGATCCACTTACAAGTGTGTTCAGGTACCGCTTATCAGTGTGTTCAGGTACATTAATGCACTTTTGTTGGCATAATAGAAATATAGTTTACTAGTGGTACTTTTTTCTACAACTTATTGTACAACAACAAGCACAACTTGTTCTACAATTTGGATTTTTAGGCGAAAATCCAAATATCAAGCAGAATTAACCTTTTTTGGCTTTTTTGCTTAACCGAGATCAGATGCCATAAGTTAATCGTCTATTAGGTGATTTGAAATACAGTATATGGATATTATTCAAGTTGGAGAAATTTGGGATGGTTATAATCAATTTTCTAAACCTGTCAGGCAAAGTAAAGGGTGGGCCAAATCAACTTCATAATATTAAAAAAAGAGCTCAGTAACAGCAATTTAAAGATTAACATTTGTTTCAGTTTAAGAGTCATTAACTTAAACTTAGTTTGTCAAAATGCACAAAGTTGGCAAAGTTGGCACTTGATAGATGTATATTTATATATACAGTGATCCCTCGATTTTCGCGATCTCGTTCTTTGCGAAACGCTATATCGCGATTTTTCCCACCCGATGACGTCACTCTCTTCCTTCCTTTCTCATCTTTCTTTCTCTCTCTTTTTATCTTGCTTCTTCCTCTCTCACACTCTCTTCCTCTCTCATCTCTTTCTTTCCTTCTCTCTCTCTCTTTCTCTATCTCTCCCCCTCTTGCTGGCGGGCGGGCAAGCGGGGGCATCAGCGAGGAAGACCCAGGGAAGGTTCCTTCGGCCACCCAGCAGCTGATCTGCTCGGCAGCGCGGTAGCAGCGAGGAGCCGAATCGGGGTTTCCCCTTTGCGTGGGCGGCGGGGAAACCCCGATCTTCGTCTGCTCGCTGCTGCTGCGGCTGCCCAGCAGATCAGGTGCTGGGCGGCCGCAGCAGCAGCGAGTAGACGAAGATCGGGGTTTCCCCGCCGCCCACGCAAAGGGGAAACCCCGATCTTCGTCTGCTCGCTGCTGCTGCGCTACCGAGCAGATCAGCTGCTGGGCGGCTGAAGGAACCTTCCCTTGGTCTTCCCAGTCGCCCACGCAAACTCCACCATCTGCGCATGCGCGGCCATGAAAAAAAGGGTCCGCATGCGCAGATGGTGTTTTTACTTCCGCAACCCTACATCGCGAAAAATCGATTATCGCGAGGGGTCTTGGAATGGAACCCTCGCGATAATCGAGGGATCACTGTATATTTATTTATTTAAATATATTTATATTTAGCTAATTTAATGGGATCTGTGGTTTTACTTGAATTACTGAAAAAGCTTAAGTTCTAATTATTTTAATAAAGGTAATGATTATGAATAAAAGAGGTCCCTTACGTAACTAGAGTTCATACTTCTAAATAGGAGCTTTTGCAGCCTAACCATAACTATATTATTTAATTTATAGCCCTTTTCATCTGGAAGAGTGCTTCTAAGGCTTCCTGAATTCAATAGTCTTGGCTTTTATATATGCAAAGAAAACTGTCCAATAGCAAAGGCATTTTCTATTGCTTTCATAATTGAATACGTGTAATGATTTACTGCTAGGTGTTTTTTCAAGTTCAATTAGAATTAGTTTAATTAAGGGAAAAAAGTGCCATCCTATGATTCCAATTTTCAAAAAGTGTTGTTTTATAAATGTAGGGTTTATTTTATTAAAATAAGGGAACTACCAGTATGTGGCAATTTATTTTCCAATCTGTGTAGTAAATCTGTGACTTTGTCCTCTTATGTAACTATATATATACAAGTGGAGATCAATTTTAGGCTTTTAGAAAAAAATATTGTGATGTGAATTATCTAGTACTGTATATAGGAATAAGAAAGCCTTAAAAGCTTAGTAATCTTCTCACAATTGTATTTTTATCTGTCGCCATGCATCTTGAATGTATTTTATGATAAATCCTATTGAATAACATTTTAGGACTTAAATTTTACTTTTAAACAAGTAAACACAAATTCTAGTAAAGCTACTTCTTTTTTTAATGATGATTTTAGGACTAGAATTGCCCTGACTAAGCGACCTGGTCATAAAGCATGATGTCATGTGACCGCATTATTTACTGATCGTAGTCCCAGTTGCCATTATTAAGCAAGGACCATAGAGGTTGTTAAAGCAAGGATCTCATGTGACCATGACTTCCAATTCGTGCCAACTTCTCCATTGTGTTTGCTTGCAGGAAGCCAGCAGGGAACATTGATGATCATGTTAATATGACTAAGGACCTTCTTGTTCAGCACAGTCATGACTTGGAAGCATTGCTGAATGAGTGGACAACTCGATTACCTGTACAGCTAGATAGTACGTCTATATAATTGGATTGTATAGATTTGGATTGGATTACCTCATAAATACAGAATAGATAGCATTAGGCCTAATATTCCAATACCATAAGATAGATTGGAAAGTGAGATAAAAAGAATCTTAGAAGCAGGCAATTTCCATATTATTGCTAAGTAAAATATATAGATGTATCTATGAAATCTTCAGTAGTTGGATTCAGCTTAGAGGAGACTTTACACACACGCACACACACACACACACATCAGGATTAAAATTCAAAGTGTTCTTTGTGCATATACTTCTTGAAAACTTGTACTATATTATTTGGACTATATCAATTTTGAGGAATAATTTTGTTCTGAAACTACTTCATTCAACTACTGCAGGCTTATATTTAATTGGATAACCAATTAAATATAAGCCAGCAGTGTGTGGTGGCAGCCAAAAAAGCCAATGCAATCCTAAATTGCATTAACAGAGGGATACAATCAAAATCAAGTGAGATACCAATAGCACTCTATAAAACCTTAGTAAGAGGAAATCTAGAATACTGCATCCAATTTTCGTCACCACACTATAAAAAACATGTTGAGACACTAGAAAAAGTGCAGAAAAGAGAAATTGGGATGATTAGGGGACTGGAGACTAAAACATGTGAGGAACGATTACAGGAACTGGACATGGCTAGTCTAGTGAAGAGAAGGACCAGGGGAGACATAGCAGGGTTCCAATATTTGAGAGGCTGCCACAGAGTGACACTATGGAGTCCGGTAATGAGTTCCACACTTCAACAACTCGGTTACTGAAGTCATATTTTTTACATATTTGGTGTAGAGTTTCTTGCTTGGGCAGCGGGGTGGACTAAATTATCTACAAGGTGTTTTCCAACTCTGTTAATCTGTTATATTCATTTTTTTCATATAATTTTACTACAGCATACTTTTGGTATGTCGTGCTATGGAGTTTCTTGTTCTATTTTTTTAAACAAATAAAATCTGAAGCTGTCTGAACATTTATATATATATAATGCCTTCACCTTTTGGCTAAGTACAGTGGTACCTCTACTTTAGAACGCCTCTACTTAAGAACTTTTCTAGATAAGAACCGGGTGTTCAAGATTTTTATGTCTCTTAAGAACCATTTTCTACTTAAGAACCTGAGCCTGGAAACATTTCCCAGGAAATTTGAGAGCAGCAGGAAGGCCCGGCCAATTTCCTATCATTCCCCATTTTATCCTGGCCATATCGGGCTTTTCTGGGCTGCCAGAGGAGCCTTTTGGTGGCGCTTAAGGAGACTTTGGCAGTCCAGAGTGAATGAAGCATTTTCCTTTCTCTATGCTCTCGGAGAGGAAATAAACCTCTGCCAGAGCCCAGAGAAAAGAAATTCTCCCTTCGCTCTGGGCAGCCCAGTGCAAACAGAGCATTTTCATTTCTCTGGGCTCTTGGAGAGGGAATCAACCACTTGCTGTGGTGGCTCCCTCAGGCTGCCTCCCACACACCCAGGGTGAGGTTGCCTCCCTAAGTGCCTGGGCACGGAAAGGCAAAAGGGGGCACTACGTCCTGGCCAAATCAACTCAGCTTCAGCCAAACCGAGGAATTACCACAGTGAAGGACAGGCGCCAGCTACAAAGCAAGCGAGCGAGAGAACAGGGGGCCCCTTCAGCATGGGAAGAAAGAGGAAACAGGTAGCAGCAGCCGCCTAACGGTCAAAGGAGCGGGAGGTTCCCCCCTCTCACCCGCCTGGATTTCTCTCTTTGGCACAGTGTATGGGAGGCAGCCTCGCGCCAGGTGTATGGGAGGCGTGTGCTCCTCCTTGCCACCTCAGAGTCCCTCTTTTTTTTTTAAGCCTTAAAGTTTGGGATTTTTTTTTTATTCCCCCTCACCTCACCTTCTTCCTTCAGCAGCGACTGTCCTCCTTCTCTTCTTCCTCCTCCTCCTCCCACCCAAATTCCGAGCTTTTATTTCTTTCCTAATGGATTTGCACGCATTATTTGCTTTTACATTGATTCCTATGGGAAAAATTGCTTCTACTTACAAACCTTTCTACTTAAGTCACGGAACGAATTAAGTTCTTAAGTAAAGGTACCACTGTAGTTGGTATTCTTCACAATATGCTTCATTTTAAAATGTAGTGTACAGGTAACAAAATAAAAGCAGTAATCATTACTTCTCACCTCTTAGCTAAGATGAAATATAATGATCATGCTTGGGGCATGTGTGAAGTTTAGCTTCTATTCTGGTCAATGTTAATTTTTTTATAATTTTTCTTTGCTTCCTGTTTCCTAGTTCATATCCTCAAATTTCTAATTAAAATGATCTGAATAAATGGACAGATTTATATATAAAAAGAGAAGCAAGATTGCCTTTGCTGCTCTTCCGGTATTTGCATTTAAACTGATTCTTCTTGATAGTAAATTAAATTCAGAGATAAACAGTGAAAAAAACTGGGTTGTTAAATAATGCCAAATTGGGGTTACATTCTAAGCATACTTGAAAGAGCACCAAAGTAACTAAATAAATAAAATTTGGTAAATACCATACATTCAATCGAGAAAGACAAAGGATAATAATGATAAAACAAAATTGGTCAATATTAACAAAGTAGTATTGTGCTGATCAATAGATTGTATTGGTTTGTACTAATATTTACTACATTTATTCTGTATTGATATTTAGTCAGGAATCTTTACCTCTTGCATGGTGTTATATTAAAACCTAATGAATTCTTGTTCATCATTATGCAAATTATTTTTGTTCATTCCTTTCCTTGTTCAAATAATTACTATAAGGATTGCAGCAGGGTGTCCTTGGAGTTGGAAATGTTTTTCAGTCGATTCTTCCCCCCCCCCCCCCAATACTGCCATTTTAGTGTCAGATTTGTGTTGAATAAACTGCTAATTTCTATTTGATTTAATAAATGGGCATAAATCTGACATCAGAAATAACCCTTAAAAATCAATTTATTTTCTGCTTGCAAATTATACCATGCCTTCTCTATAATTTAATCAAATTGGCTGACTCATTCTTTCATAATCAATACACTGTGTTTTATGTGATGGGGTCACATGCACATGATTGTTTTTGTGTACAGAACAATCATAAATCCTTATCAAACAGCATTTTATTTAAATAAATAGTTCATACAATCCCCATACCGTATTTTTCAGAGTATAAGAGGCACCTTTTTCGTCCCTAAAAGAGGCTGAAAATTCAGGTGCATCCTGTAATCTGAATGTAGCCTTTTTCCCCAGCCCTAACTAGCGGCTAACGATTTCCCAGCAGGCTCATTCATTTGTTTCTCTCAGCAAAGAGTATTTTCCAAACCCTAAGTCTTTACAGGGTTTTTTTCATTGCTCTACTTGCTCTGAATAAGTTTCTTTCTAGCCCTAACCAGGTGCTAACAATGTTCCCAGCTCTTAGCAGCTTGCAAGCTCTTTCATTGTTACTCTCTACAAAGAATGCTTTCCAAGCCCATAGTCATAGGGTTTTTTCCATTGCTTTATTTACTCAGAATGTTTCTTTCCAGCCCTAACCAGGTGTTAATGATGTTCCCAGCTCTTAGCAGCTTGTAAGCTCTTTCATTGTTACTCTCTCCGAATAAGGGGTTTTTTTTAAAGCCCTAACCAGGGGATAAATAATGTATTGAAACTGACCAGACTAAGGATGCTAGCCAGATGAATATCTGGTAGGCAGATTTCCTTCCCCGTTCCCCATTTTCCTCCCTAAAAACTAAGGTGCATCTTATACTCCGAAAAATACGGCAACTTTTATGATAGCAGTTCAAATTTGCAAATTACCAATATATGGAAATATTGGGTCACCAATATAAAAGTGATTTGTAGACATCTTGATGCTTTAGGTAAACTGGGGTTCTGGTAATATTGTTACATGGATGAATTAAATTCTGAAGAATCCTTTTAAGGGGGAAGTTGCAGATTTTAAAAATGTGTTTTATTGCAGAGGGGTTCTTGGCAGTTTATTCAAGTTAGATTACACTGGATCAGTCTAGTTAGTCCATATGGTATTATTGTTTCTAACATTCCACAGTAGTTGAAGAATTAATATCACAGAATCCTTTTTACAGGAACTTAATGAAATGGGTATTAATTATGTACACAACCTTTGACATACTGAACTGGAAAATCCTGTTCTAGTAAACCAGTTGAGGATTTCTTTAAATTATATGAAATTAGTTTTCTGTGATGTTAATATAGTTTTTAAACGTTTCATAGGTTACACACATCAGAAAGATTTTTAACAAGGGTTTGTTGCAATTCCTTTGTTCTTGGAGATGTGAGTGAACAACGGAAACATTGGACTTGTCCTAATTTTGCCACCTTTGTGACCTAAATAAGATTATTTATTTATATGCATGTGTCTTGGGTTCTCCATTATTCATGGAATCATATTATATTGGGAGGTACTATTGAGTTTTTAGTATGGCCTACAGTGCAGTTCACATAAAAAACTGGATTATTTAAAAATGTAGAGATTTTTGACAGAAATGAAAAGACTGCATACACAAATAATTACAAAGTTCCCACCTTGCAGCATTGTTTGTTAATATAATAGTAAAAATATACTTCTGTTGTTGTTGACTTACAGCTTCTCCCATAGGAACATTTTGCATTTGGGAACAAGAGGGCAAAACATATAATAAAGATAAAGATACAATAAACTTACATTACAATGCTTAGTCTTCAATTTCCCCACTTTTAGGCTAGCAACAGTCTTTGTGTTTCTCCAAAATATTTTTCATGTTATATCTAGAAACTTAAAAAGTAATAGTTTGTGTATAAACATACCACACTTTGTTTATATCGTGTTAATGGGAATTACAAAGCAATTAAGATGAATTATTTCATCATTGCCAAACCTGTCAACATGCTTTGAAATGTAACAAATCATATAAGGAAGTTTTGTTTAATTAAAGATGTAAAAAATAAAATATAAATCTGGGCGGGGTTAAATCTTCTATATGTCAGTGATATTAAGTACTATTTTGTTTTTTTTAAGACTTCATGGTAAACTTTTTAGTTCATTAAAATAAGCCAGATAATAAGACAAATAAGAAAGACCATTGGAGTTAGTAATATCAATGGCTAAAGTGGCCTTTCTCAACCTTTTTACCCTGATGGAACCCTTGAAATAATTTTCTGTTCTCGAGAGAGAGAATCCTCTTGTTCCCAATTTAAAATACTATTCGCATAGTGTGTAACTATTTCTACCACTGTGAGCACTAGCTTTTTATGGTCCAAAAAGTTAAAAAGGTTTTTTACAGTCATGATCTCATTGAACGTCTAGAAATGTATTGTGAAATCCTAGTTGCAAAAGCCTAGTCTAAAGATCAGATTCCTATCAGAACAATTAAGTAATTCCTATTTAGTAGTTCTTTATTTAAAACCATTTTTATTTATTTATCACATTTATGTAGCCATCCATCTCATGCACTCACTCTTACAGTTAACTAAATGTACCATAGTTATAACACTTAACCTTGTGTGTTTCATTTGTTTGTGATGCATACTTCTCTACCAAGAATCAGCTGTGAACATTTCATGGTTATTGAGATGAGAGTGTCATTAGGGATTTAACAAATGTCCCAAGCTTTTATGGAACACCTCTTGTTCATAAGTAATCTAATGTAAATGACTTTCAAGTTTTCAATGGCTATTCCAAGTAGGATAACGTAAATTCTCATTCTCACAAAGAATTTTGTTTAACATTTACATTAAAGTGCATAAACCAGTTCAAAAACAAATGAAAATTCAGTTTTAGAACAAACATGGTGTTTGGCACTGAAAATCTTTCTGTAAAATTAGATTTCACTTCTGATTTATACAGTATTAACTTACATTGTATCTGTGAAGAACAAAAGAAATGCTGTATTTTTCGGAGAATAAGATGCATTCCCCCCCCCCCAAGAGTGGAAATGTTGGTGCGCCTTAAAAACTGAATGCAGCCATTTTTTGCTATCCAAAATCCTTGCTCCTGCATCCCATTTTTGGACAGAGGGTCTGGGAAGTCTGCAGAGAGCTCCTGAGGGCTGGGGGGATGTCAAAAACCGCCCTGTAAAAAATATTCCTGGGGGTATTTTTGCCATCATCTATTATTATTATTAATTATTATTATTATTATTATTATTATTATTATTATTATTATTATTATTATTATTTAGATTTGTATGCTGCCCCTCTCCGAAGACTTGGGGCGGCTCACAACAAGATAGAACAAATCATAAATAATCCAAATAACATTAAAATATTTAAAGATCTAGCACCCAGGAACTCTCTGCAGGCTCCCCAGACCCTTTGCCCATTCAATTTTTTGCAAAACAATGGCCAAAAAATGGCCCTTTTTACAACAACGGAGATGTTTTTGCCATCTCCCTGCACCCTACAGGCTTCCCAGATCCTTTGCCCACCCCATTTTTGCAAACCCCCCCCAAAACCAGCCCTTTTTCCACAAAAGGGGTGTGTGTGTGTTGCCTTCTAATTACCCCATCCAGCATGACTAGAACAGGAATTCTGGGAGTTGAAGTCCACAAGTTTAAAGTTATCAAGTTTGAGGTTTATAGAAAAGTGTTCATGGTTATAAAAAGTATGCATGGTTGTAAAAAGTATTCTGCTACACTGGTATTTTATTCCAATAATATACTACTACATCATTTGGTTCAGAATACTTTTTTCCTTGTTTTCCTCTAAAATCTAGGTACCTCTTATACTTCAGTGTGTCTTATACTCCATAAAATACGCTTTGCTCTTTTCGTCACAAATTCAAATGACAAAGGATCCTGAATTCTGGTTTACCAATAAATGAACTGTTGCATATTTCTCCAATAATTCAAATTATTTAGAATACTGTTATTGAGACTAAACAAATATGGTTTCGTTCAGATTTTTTTTATTAAAATATTTTTATTAAGGATTTTAACAATATTAACAAAGATAATACAAAGATAGAAAAATAGAAAATCTCAAGTGCAAAAATAAAAAAGAAAAGATAAAAAAGAAAAAAAACAGTATATAAGGAAGTGGCTCCTGATTTTCTTTGCATCAACTACAGTATAAGAAAATTCATTATTTCCCTATTCTGGATGAAATTATTAAAAATCATTGTCATTTATGTCCAGGTTTAGGGAAACTATTAAAGGTTTCCAGCATTTTATTAAAGACTAATAAAGGTTTCTGTCATTTTATGACAATATTTTTTATTTTACTATTGATAAGTCAATTTTGATTTCCCTTTTTTGTTCTAAAAATTTTGATCTTTAGTTCATTAAGTTGTTTACATGGATT